>NC_083347.1:60817987-61461093 GCF_019175385.1 Lycium barbarum | reverse complement strand
TTTATCATTCATGATTGTACGAAAATCATTTTTGGGTGGAAAACACCATTAGTCCATATATATCTATACAAATGCCTCATTAGGCCATCAAAACAATATATATAATATATACATGCATGCTGTAATAAACTTGTGAGACCATCTAACCCACACTACGCATCTACGAGCCTCTACTGACATACTATACAAGTAGACGGAACAAGACTCCATCATGCCCAAAATATACATATGTACCGAAAGGATAATCATAAGCACCGCCGGACAATGGAGTGCTTTCAATTGGCTGACAGCTCCTAAGAATCTAGATCGAGCTCGCCTCCCTGTCTACCTGTGGGCATGAACACATCGTCCAAAGAAAACGGACGTTAGTACGAATGTTGTACTGAGTATGAGAGGCATGAACAAAAACAACACATCAAGAAAGTAAAGGAGGCATCAAGTATAGAGCAACTGTACCTGACTGGGAATCATATGAAAAGTAATGCATGCTCACTTACTTTTATGCTTATCATCATCTCGTGTATGCATATCATATGTATATATATATATATATATCTAAACTGCCCGACCATATAGGTGCGGTATGATAATAAGTAACATTAGCCAGCGTCCAGGCCTCCCGCGTCCGGGGTACCATCTCCTGCCGCCCACTAGTGGTGTCTGCCCGTGCCAACTGGCCATGGTGTATCGTATAGCTGCCCGCTTTCGCGGTGACTGCCCGGCCAACTAGGCCTGGTGCGATGCAATCATGACATGCTCATCATAAAATATTTATAATGATATGCTAATCAAAATATACTTATCATCATACATGCACAAGGACTCTAGAACAACTGCATTCTATCGAGGTGACATAAGGTAGTGAACCCTCGATTCCATTATGAGCATTTATGAACATTCTGCCTCACCTTGAAGGGATTAGGATATAAGGTGAGTGTATACAAGGAACAACATCATTTACTTTATAAGAACGTCACATCATATATCTTGACTCATGTAGCTATGCATGATCTTAGGCTCTTGGCTTTCCGGGATATAGGAGAATCATAAAAAGGGAGAAGAATCATGTCATGGGATTCAAGCCATAGAAAGGAAAGGACTAGCCTCACATACCTTTGTCGTTTAGCTAAGCTATCGTTCACTTGTTCTCCTTCAATATCACGTTGTTACCTTCACGAGAGAATACGCATTGCAGTTACTCAATCGACTATAAGAACGCATCGTTATTTCTAAAGAAAATTGGGCAGCGTTTCCTTTGTTTCTACTGCTTTTCTCATGTTCTATTTCAACTCCAAACATTTACAACAACACTCACAATATCGTATCAACATTCATCACTTATCTATATTTAGCAAAATCCACCATTTTTCTCCAATTTCTCCATATTCAATGGTTTTAGCTCATCATCATAATTTTGCTTACTTCACACCTATTCCATGGTCCATACGCCATTTATAACATATTCATCATCATAACATATCAACGTTCATGATTCCATTCAATTATCATTCAATTGTGACACTATTTACTCAGTAATGACCCATTTTCTATGTTCTTCTACATTTCAAGGATCTTGGCTTTCCAATACCTTAAATAACATGATAAAGTCATGAAACATACCTTAGATGATGGTGGAACAAGCCTAGAGTGGAATAACTTCTTTAGCACCAAAACCCTTCTTCACCTCTTTTGGAATTTCTTGAAGGAGATGACTTCCAATTAGGTTTCGTACACTTTGTTTCATAGATTTTGTGTTGATGATCATTGATTTCTTTGATGTTCTTGTGGTTGAAGTGTTTGAAGTGTTCTAGAGATTTCTTGAAGGTTATAGATGAAGTATGAATGAAAATGAATGAGAAAGTCACTTATAATAATCACAAAATCTGATTTTTAATGAACAGTCGTCGGGGTGTACAGTGGTCATAAACCACAATTTACGGACCGTATACTAGTTTACGGGCCGTATAACGTGGTCGTATTTTAGCATATCAAAAACAGAAAGGTTTGCTGAAAATCATGATGGTTTACGGCCACAGTTTACAGGCCGTATTTCAGTTTACGGTCCGTAAACTGGGTCGTATTTTACCATTTAAGCTTTGGACAGAAAGTTGAAATTTTTGAAATGTCGAAGGACGATGGCACTTTACGGTCCGTAAATCAATTTACGGGTCGTCTTCCATTTTACAACCACTGGCTGAAATGAAATTCTACAACTTTCTTAATTCCAAAGTTCATAAATAGTCATTCCCTACTTAATAAAACATCGCACACTCATGCCCTTCGTTGGTCTATTCATTGTACATGTACAGGGACTTTTCCGAGGAGTAACATTCTTTCCCCCCTTTTTGGAACATTCGTCCTCGAATGTTAAACACTCGGAATTCTACGAAAATTTCGCCAGAGTTTCCTCTGTAATTTGACACTACCAGCATGTCATAACAACACATAATATCATCGTCTCACAGGGCTACATCACAATATCAACATATCCATGGCCACACACGACCAAAAGCATGAAAATGAAGCGTACATACCCAATACCGTCGGCATTTTGTCTTGGATCTCTCCCGGGGGTTGGAATAAGTGTGGGTACTTGGACTTCATGCTCTCTTCTGCTTCCCAAGTCATTTCTTCCCGATTGCTACTCTGCCATAAGACTTTAACTGAAGCTACCTCTTTATTTCGAAGTCTCCGCACCTGTCTATCTAAAATAGCAATGGGTACTTCTTCATATGTCAGCTTCTCTGTCACCTGCACGTCATCAACCGAAACTATTCTTGTTGGGTCTCCAATACATTTACGGAGCATCGAAACATGAAAGACTGGGTTAACTGCTTCAAGCTCCGAAGGTAAGTCCAGTTCATATGCTACATGACCCATCTTACGGATAATTTTACAGGGTCCGATGTACCTAGGACTTAACTTCCCCTTCTTGCAAAATCTCATCACCCCTTTCATCGGCGATACTTTCAGGAATACCCAATCATTTACCTGAAATTCCAAGTCTCGTCGGCGGTTGTCCGCGTAAGAATTTTGGCGACTTTGGGCTGTTAACAGTCGGTCTCGTATGATTTTGACTTTTTCGACCGCTTGTTGAATCAAGTCGGGGCCTATCAATTGTGCTTCTCCGGTTTCAAACCATCCAATTGGAGATCTACACTTTCTTCCATATAATGCTTTATACGGAGCCATTTGAATACTGGAATGATAGCTGTTGTTGTAGGAAAATTCGATAAGGGGTAAATGCTCATCCTAACTACTGCTAAAATCCAACATGCACGCTCGTAGCATATCCTCCAAGGTCTAAATAGTACGCTCGGCTTGCCCGTCAGTCGGTGGATGAAATGTCGTGCTAAACCTTACTTGCGTGCCCAAACCTTCTTGAAAAGACTTCTAGAACTTAGCTGTAAACTGTGCTCCTCTATCTGTGATAATAGATAATGGGATTCCATGGAGTCAATTTCTTTGAGATATAACCTTGCATAGTCTTCTGCTGAATATGTGGTCTTGACTGGAAGAAAATGGGCTGCTTTCGTCAGCCTATCCACGATCACCCATATATAGAGTCATACCTGCCACGGGAATGGGGGTAATCCCATGATGAAATCCATATTAATTACTTCCCATTTCCATGTAGGAATTTCCATTGCTTGCAATAAGCCCCCTGGCTTCTGATGTTCGGCTTTTACCTGTTGGCAATTCCGACATTGTGCTAAAAAATCTGCTATGTCCCTCTTCATGCCATCCCACCAGTATATCAATTTGAGGTCATGATACAATTTAGTTGCACCGGGGTGAATAGAATACCAAGAATAGTGTGCTTCCTCTAAAATCCGTTGGCGCAATTTTGCCACATCCGGTACACATAGCTTGCCTCGATATCTAAGGATCCCATCTATGGAAACTTCAAATGGAGACTTTTCCTTTTCACAAGACAGATCTCGGTATCGGCTTAATTGAGAATATTCATATTGCCGTTCCTTCACTTCTATATTCAAGGATGAAACTGTGGGGTCATTAATGCTGATGCCTGTACTACCTGAATCAATTGCACGTATTCCAAGACTTGTTAATCGATTAAGCTCCCGAACCATCTCCTTCTTTTCTGAAGCAAATTCACATAAGCTACCCATTGATCAACGACTAAGCGCATCGGCTACTACGTTAGCTTTTCCGGGGTGGTACAAAATGTCCACATCATAGTCTTTCAACAATTCTAACCACCGCCTCTGCCGTAGGTTCAACTCCTTCTGTTTGAAGATATGCTGGAGACGCCTGTGATCTGTATAGATATCGACGTACACACCATACAAATAATGCCTCCATATCTTTAAGGCATGAATAACCGCGGCCAATTCGAGATCATGGGTTGGATAATTCTTCTCATGTTTCCGAAACTGTCTCGAAGAGTATGCAATCACCTTCCCATGCTGCATCAATACACATCCTAGTCCCACGCCAGAAGCATCACAATACACAACATAGCCATCTGGCCCTTCTGGAAGTGTTAGTATTGGAGCTGAGGTCAACCTGTCTTGAAACTACGCTCGCATGCATCGTTCCACTGAAATTTTGCCGACTTTTGGGTTAGCTTCGTCAATGGAGCTGAAATAGATGAAAAGCCCTCTACAAACCTTCTATAATAACCTGCCAAACCCAGAAAACTACGAACTTCCGTAGGCGTTGTAGGCCTTGGCCAAGTCTTCACAGCTTCTATTTTCGGAGTGTCAACTCGGATGCCATCATCTGAAATAACATGACCTAGGAATGCCATAGAATTTAGCCAAAACTCGCACTTTGAGAATTTTACATATAATTCCCGAGCTCGAAGAATGCCAAGAACAATTCTTAGATGACCTACATGTTCTGTTTCGGTGCGAGAATACACTGGAATATCATCAATAAATTCTATCACGAAGAGATCCAAAAATGGCCTGAACACATTATTCATTAGATTCATGAACACTGACGGGGTATTTGTCAACCCAAACGACATCACTCGGAACTCATAGTGGCCATACCTTGTTCTGAAGGCTGTTTTGGGAATATCTTCTTCTCTAATTCTCACTTGATGATAACCAGATCTCAGATCTATCTTGGAGAACCACTTAGCACCCTGTAATTGGTCAAACAAATCGTCAATTCTGGGGAGGGGGTACTTGTTCTTTATTGTTACCTTGTTCAGCTGTCTATAATCAATGCACATCCGTAGAGATCCATCCTTCTTTCTCACGAACAAGACTGTTGCTCCCCATGGCCATGAACTGGGCCTTATAAACACCTTTTTCGAGCAAGTCCTTCAACTGTGCCTTCAGCTCTTTCAATTCTGCCGGAGCCTTTCGATAAGGAGGAATAGAAATGGGCTCAGTGTCCGGCAATACATCAATAGTGAAGTCAATTTCCCTCTCAGGAGGAAGATCTGGTAGTTCGTCCCGAAATACATCTGGGAATTCATTCACTACCGGAACATATTGGAAAGCTAGCGACTTTGCCTCGGTGTCATGAACCCGTACTAGATGGTAAATATAGCCTTTAGCTATCATCTTTCTTGCCTTAAGGTAGGAAATAAATCTACCCTTTGGGGATGCCGTATTACCCTTCCATTCAAGTACGGGCTCTCCCAGAAATTGAAATCGAACCATTTTCGTTCGGCAATCGACATTAGCATAACATGATGCCAACAAATCCATACCCATAATTACATCGAAATCTATCATTTCAAGCTCAATCAAATCGGCTTTAGTTTGGCGATCACATATCACAATGACACAATTTTTGTATACTTTCCTCGCTATTACCGGATCACCAACCGGAGTGAATACCTCAAAAGGTTTAATGGGCTCGGATTTAACCCCAATACAGTCCGCGACATACGGAATAACGTAAGGGAAAGTAGAATCCAGATCGATCAAAGCATACACATGACGGGAAAATATATTCAATGTACCTGTGAAAACATCTAGGGAAGACTCAAGATCCTGTCGCCCAGCTAGAGCATATACGCGGGGCTGAATGGCACCTAAGGTAGATGCTCCCCCTCTACCTGCTGTAGTCTGAGGAGTTTGTGCTGTCGGGCGTACTGAAGAAGACCCAGCTGCTGATCCCGTAGGCTGAGTCCTAACTCTACCCCTTGCTGAAGGGCAATCTCTCATCATATGACCAACCTGCCCGCAGGCGTAGCAAGCATCCGAACCCTGACGGTACTGTCCGGAATGCAGTCTACCGCACTAGCTGCACCGCGGTAATGAGGGTCTCCTCTGACTAGAATCTCCCCTAAACTGAGAATTTGAGGCCCTCAAACTCTAGCCCTGTCCTGTCTGAAAAGAACGATCAAACCTCCTATCTGAGAATCTGGGAGGCGCACAAGTCGCTGACTGACCTGAGTGCCGAGAATGCATCTGTCTCGGTCCGCCTCTATATTCACTGCTCGCTCCCATAGATCTAGCTCTCCTACCTTGCCTTCTGTCATTATCACGATCACTTCTCTGCAGCTGCTGTCGTTCCTCAAGATTCTGAGCATGTGCCTTTATTCGGGAAATATCCATTCCGTCTTGCAAAGAGGCCGTAAGACAATCTCTAAACAAATGTGGCCCCAAACCACTCACAAATCTATGTACACGATCGCCCATATCGGCCACTATAGTCGAGGCATACCTGGCCAGAGAATTAAACTGCATGCTATACTCCCGAGCACTCATGCTTCCTTGCTTCAGATTCAAGAACCTGTCCGCTCTAGCTTGGCGGACCTCGGGCGGCAAATAATGGCGAATAAATGCATCAACAAACTCTTGCCAAATGGAGGGAGGTGCATTTTCTGTCCTTGATGCTATCCAGTTGTTGTACCACAATACCGCCACATCGCGGAGTCTATAAGAAGCCAACTCTACCGATTCGGTCTCAGAAACATGTATAAGTTTCAACGTCCTCAGCATCTCTTCAGTAAAGCCTTGTGGGTCCTCATCTGGCTTTGACCCGAAAAATTCTGGAGGATTTAAAGTCAGGAAATCAAGGGCTCTCGCACTGGCGGAACGATCAGTTGGGCCCACACTCTGCCGCTGTGCCTGGGCGGCAACTAATTGCATCAATAGATGAATAGCTTCGGTCACTTATTGACCCGAAGCAACTGGTGGAGGAACTGGGACTGAGGCTCCTCCTTGCTCTTCTACATTGTGCGAGGCCTCATTTTGTGATTCGCCCTCCTCTACATGTGTCAGAGGCGCTCTTTCTGCTGGTCTTTTCGTCGTAATTTTGCCCTTCTGGGCGGCTGTGACCTTTCCCTTTGGCGGCATTCTGAAATCATAACACACTTTTAGGGGGGATATAATCTTAGGCATGGCTCTATCGCACGATCTTATAAGAAGTAAGACGGTCGTTTTCCTCAATGCCCTGTAGCCTCTTATTTATTAGCGTGGCGCGCAACACACCACAAATAAGAATCTACTAGACACGGCTCGTAGACACTTCCTAGGACTGAACCGCTGTGATACCACTTATATCATGACCCAGCTAGGGGCCGCGTCGGGTACCGAGGCTGACCACCGAGCACCCCTTATTTCCTCACTTGTCATAGTCATTTACGCTTCTTTATCATTCATGATTGTACGAAAATCATTTTGGGTGGAAAACACCATTAGTCCATATATATATATATATATATACAAATGCTTCATTAGGCAATCAAAACAATATATATAATATATACATGCATGCTGTAATAAACTTTTGAGACCATCTAACCCACACTACGCATTTACGAGCCTCTAATGACATACTATACAAGTTGACGGAACAAGACTCCGTCATGCCCAAAATACACATATGTACCGAAAGGATAATCATAAACACCTCCGGACAATGGAGTGCTTTCAATCAGCTGATAGCTCCTAAGAATCTAGATCGAGCTCGCCTCCCTGTCTACCTGTGGGCATGAACACATCGTCCAAAGAAAACGGACGTTAGTACGAATGTTGTACTGAGTATGAGAGGCATGAACAAAAACAACACATCAAGAAAGTAAAGGAGGCATCAAGTATAGAGCAACTGTACCTGACTGGGAATCATATGAAAAGTAATGCATGCTCACTTACTTTTATGCTTATCATCATCTCGTGTATGCATATCATATGTATATATATATATATATATATATATATCTAAACTGCCCGACCATATAGGTGCGGTGTGATAATCAGTAACATTAGCCCGCGTCCAGGCCTCTAGCGTCCGGGGTACCATCTCCTGCCGCCCACTAGTGGTGTCTGCCCATGCCAACTGGCCATGGCGTATAGTATAGCTACCCGCTTTCGCAGTAACTGCCCGGCCAACTAGGCCCGGTGTGATGCAATCATGATATGCTCATCATAAAATATTTATTATGATATGCTTATCAAAATATACTTATCATCATACATGCACAAGGACTCTAGAACAACTGCATTCTATCGAGGTGACGTAAGGTCGTGAACCCTCGATTCCATTATGAGCATTTATGAACATTCTGCCTCACCTTGAAGGGATTAGGATATAAGGTGAGTGTATACAAGGAACAACATCATTTACTTTATAAGAACGTCACATCATATATCTTGACTCATGTAGCTATGTATGATCTTAGGCTCTTGGCTTTCCGGGATATAGGAGAATCATAAAAAGGGAGAAGAATCATGTCATGGGATTCATGCCGTAGAAAGGAAAGGACTAGGCTTACATAACTTTGTCGTTTAGCTAAGCTATCGTTCACTTGTTCTCCTTCAATATCACGTTGTTACCGTCACGAGAGAATACGCATTGTAGTTAGTCAATCGACCATAAGAACGCATCATTATTGCTAGAGAAAATTGGGCAGCATTTCCTTTGTTTGTACTACTTTTCTCATGTTATATTTCAACTCCCAACACTTACAACAACCCTCACAATATCGTATCAACATTCATCACTTATCTATATTTAGCGAAATCCACCATTTTTCTCCAATTTCTCCACATTCAGTGGTTTTAGCTAATCATCATAATTTTGTTTACTTCACACCTATTCCATGGTCTATACGCCATTTATAACATATTCATCATCACAACATATCAACGTTCATGATTCCATTCAACTATCATTCAATTATGACACTATTCACTCAGTAATGGCCCATTTTCTATGTTCTTCTACATTTCAAGCATCTTAGCTTTCCAATACCTTAAATAACATGATAATGTCATGAAACATACCTTAGATGATAGTGGAACAAGCCTAGAGTGGAATCACTTCTTTAGCACCAAAACCCTTCTTCACCTCTTTTGGAATTTCTTGAAGGAAATGACTTCCAATTAGGTTTCATACACTTTGTTTCATAGATTTTGTGTTGATGATCATTGATTTCCTTGATATTCTTGTGGTTGAAGTATTTGAAGTGTTCTAGAGATTTATTGAAGGTTATAGATGAAGTATGAATGAAAATGATTGAGAAAGTCACTTATAATAATCACAAAATCTGATTTTTAATGAACAGTCGTCGGGGTGTACAGTGGTCGTAAACCACATTTTACGGACCGTATACTAGTTTACGTGCCGTATAACGTGGTCGTATTTAAGCATATAAAAAACAGAAAGGTTTGCTGAAGATCATGATGGTTTACGGCCACAGTTTACGGGCCGTATTTCAGTTTACGGTGCGTAAACTGGGTCGTATTTTACCATTTAAGCTTTGGACAGAAATTTGAAATTTTTGAAATGTCGAAGGAAGATGGCACTTTACGGTCCGTAAATCACTTTACGGGCAGTATTCCATTTTACGACCACTAGCTGAAATAAAATTCTACAATTTTCTTAATTCCAAAGTTCATAAATAGTCATTCCCTTCTTTATAAAACATCGCACACTCATGCCCTTCATTGGTCTATTCATTGTACATTTACGGGGACTTTTCCGAGGTGTAACATTCTTTCCCCCCTTTTTGGAACATTCGTCCTCGAATGTTAAACACTCGGAATTCTACGAAAATTTTGCCAAAGTTTCCTCTGTAATTTGACACTACTAGCCTGTCATAACAACCCATAATATCATCGCCTCACAGGGCTACATCACAATATCAACATATCCATGGCCACACACCACCAAAAGCATAAAAATGAAGCGTACATACCCCATATCGTCGGCATTTTGTCTTGGATCTCTCTCGGGGGTTGGAATAAGTGTGGGTACTTGGACTTCATGCTCTCTTCTGCTTCCCAAGTCATTTCTTCCCGATTGCTACTCTGCCATAAGACTTTAACTGAAGCTACCTCTTTATTTTGATGTCTCCGCACCTGTCTATCTAAAATAGCAATGGGTACTTCTTGATATGTCAGCTTCTCTGTCTCCTGCACGTCATCAACCGAAACTATTCTTGTTGGGTCTCCAATACATTTGCGGAGCATCGAAACATGAAAGACTGGGTGAACTACTTCAAGCTCCGAAGGTAAGTCCAATTCATATGCTACATGACCCACCTTACGGACAATTTTACAGGGTCCGATGTACCTAAGACTTAACTTCCCCTTCTTGCCAAATATCATCACCCCTTTCATCGGTGATATATTTAGGAATACCCAATCATTTACCTGAAATTACAGGTCTCGTCGGCGGTTGTCCGCGTAAGAAATTTGGCGACTTTGGGCTGTTAACAGTCGGTCTCGAATGATTTAACTTTTCTGACCGCTTGTTGAATCAAGTCGGGGCCTATCAATTGTGCTTCTCCGGTTTCAAACCATCCAATTGGAGATCTACACTTTCTTCCATATAATGCTTCATACGGAGCCATTTTAATACTGGAATGATAGTTGTTGTTGTAGGAAAATTCGATAAGGGGTAAATACTCATCCCAACTACCGCTAAAATCCAACATGCACGCTCGTAGCATATCCTCCAAGGTCTGAATAGTACGCTCGGCTTGCCCGTCAGTCTGTGGATGAAATGCCGTGCTAAACCTCACTTTCGTGCCCAAACCTTCTTGAAAAGACTTCCAGAACTTAGCTGTAAACTGTGCTCCTCTATCTGTGATAATAGATAATGGGATTCCATGGAGTCGCATAATTTCTTTGAGATATAACCTTGCCTAGTCTTCTGCTGAGTACGTGGTCTTGACTGGAAGAAAATGGGCTGCTTTCGTCAACCTATCCACAATCACCCATATAGAGTCATACCTGCCACGGGAACGGGGTAATCCCACGATGAATTCCATGTTAATTACTTCCCATTTCCACGTAGGAATTTCCATTGCTTGCAACAAGCCCCCTGGCTTCTGATGTTCGGCTTTTACCTATTGGCAATTCGGATATTTTGGTACAAAATCTGCTATGTCCCTCTTCATGCCATCCCAACAGTATATAAATTTGAGGTCATGACACATTTTAGTAGCACCGGGGTGAATAGAATACCGAGAATAGTGTGCTTCCTCTAAAATCCGTTGGCATAATTTTACCACATCCGGTACACATAGCCTGCCTCGATATCTAAGGATCCCATCTATGGAAACTTCAAATGGAGACTTTTCCTTTTCACGAGACAGATCTCGGTATCAGCTTAATTGAGAATTTTCATATTGTAGTTCCTTCACTTCTATATTCAAGGATTAAACTGTGGGGTCATTAATGCTGATGCCTGTACTACCCGAATCAATTACACGTATTCCAAGACTTGTTAATTGATGGAGCTCCCGAACCATCTCCTTCTTTTCTGAAGGAACTTCAGATAAGCTACCCATTGATCGACGGCAAAGCGCATTGGCTACTACATTAGCTTTTCTGGGTTGGTACAAAATGTCCACATCATAGTCTTTCAACATTTCTAACCACCGCCTCTGCCGCAGGTTCAACTCCTTCTGTTTGAAGATATGCTGGAGACTCTTGTGATCGGTATAGATATCGACATGCACACCATACAAATAATGCCTCCATATCTTTAAGGCATGAATAACCATGGCCAATTCGAGATCATGTGTTGGATAATTCTTTTCATGTTTCCGTTACTGTCTCGAAGCGTATGCAATAACCTTCCCATACTGCATCAATACACATCCTAGTCCCACGCCAGAAGCATCACAATACACAACATAGCCATCTGGCCCTTCTGGAAGTGTTAGTACTGGAGCTGAGGTCAATCTGTCTTTCAACTCTTGGAAACTACGCTCGCATGCATCGTTCCACTGAAATTTCGCCGACTTCTGGGTTAGTTTCGTCAATGGAGCTGAAATAGATGAAAATCCCTCTACAAACCTTCTATAATAACCTGCCAAACCCAGAAAACTACGAACTTCTGTAGGCGTTGTAGGCCTTGGCCAAGTCTTCACAGCTTCTATTTTCTGAGTGTCAACTCGGATGCCATCATCTGAAATAACATGACCTAGGAATGCCACAGAATTTAGCCAAAACTCGCACTTTGAGGATTTTGCATATAATTCCCGAGCTCGAAGAATGCCAAGAACAATTCTTAGATGACCTGCATGTTCTGTTTCTGTGCGAGAATACACTAGAATATCATCAATAAATACTATCATGAAGAGATCCAAAAATGTCCTGAACACATTATTCATTAGATTCATGAACACTGCCGGGGCATTTGTCAACCCAAACGACATCACTAGGAACTGATAGTGGCCATACCTCGTTCTGAAGGCTGTTTTGGGAATATCTTCTTCTCTAATTCTCACTTGATGATAACCAGATCTCACATCTATCTTGGAGAACCACTTAGCACCCTGTAATAGGTCAACCAAATCGTCAATTCTGGGGAGGGGGTACTTGTTCTTTATTGTTACCTTGTTCAGCTGTCTATAATAAATGCACATCCGTAGAGATCCGTCCTTCTTTCTCACGAACAAGACTGGTGCTCCCCACGGCGATGAAGTGGGCCTTATAAACCCCTTTTCGAGCAAGTCCTTCAACTGTGCCTTCAACTCTTCAATTCTGCCGGAGCCATTCGATAAGGAGGAATAGAAATAGGCTCAGTGTCCGACAATACATCAATAGTGAAGTCAATTTCCCTCTTAGGAGGAAGATCTGGTAGTTCGTCTGGAAATACATCTGGGAATTCATTCACTACCGGAACAGATTGGAAAGCTGGCGACTTTGCCTCGGTGTCATGAACCCGAACTAGATGGTAAATATAGCCTTTAGCTATCATCTTTCTTGCCTTAAGGTATGAAATAAAACTACCCTTTAGGGATGCCGTGTTACCCTTCCATTAAAGTACGGGCTCTCCCGGAAATTGAAATCGAACCATTTTCGTTCGGCAATCGACATTAGTTTAACATGAGGCCAACCAATCCATACCCATAATTACATCGAAATCTATCATTTCAAACTCAATCAAATCGGCTTTCGTCAGGCGATCACATATCACAATGACACAATTTATGTATACTTTCCTCACTATTACCGAATCACCAACCGGAGTGAATACCTCAAAAGATTTAATGGGCTCGGATTTAACCCCAATACAATCCGCGACATACGGAGTAATGTAAGAGAAAGTAGAACCCGGATCGATCAAAGCATACACATCACGGGAAAATATAGTCAATGTACCTGTGACAACATCTGGGGAAGACTCAAGATCCTGTCGCCCAGCTAAAGCATATACGCGAGGCTGAACGGCACCTGAGGTAGATGCTCCCCCTTTGCCTCTGCCTCTGGCTCTACCTGCTGTAGTCTGAGAAGTCTGTGCTGTCGGGCGTACTGAAGAAGACCCAGCTGCAGATCCCGTAGGCTGAGTCCCAACTCTACCTCTTGCTGAAGGGCAATCTCTCATCATATGACCAACCTGCCCGCAGGCGTAGCAAGCATCCGAACCCTGACGGCACTGTCCGGAATGCAGTCTACCGCACTGTTGCACCATGGTACTGAGGGTCTCCTCTGACTAGAATCGCCCCTAAACTGAGAATCTGAGGCCCTCGAACTCTAGCCTTGTCCTGTCTAAAAAGAACGATCAAACCTCCTATCTGAGAATCTGGGAGGCGCACTAGTCACTGACTGACCTGAGTGCCTAGAATGCATCTGTCTCGATCCCCCTCTATGTTCACTGCTCGCTCCCATAGATCTAGCTCTCTTACCTTGCCTTCTGTCATTATCACGATCACTTCTCTGCAGTTGTTGTCATTCCTCAAGATTCTGAGCATGTGCCTGTATTTGGGAAATATCCATTCCGTCTTGCAAAGAGGCTGTCAGACAATCTCTAAACAAATGTGGCCCCAAACCACTCACAAATCTATGTACACGATCGCCCATATAGGCCACCATAGTCGGGGCAGACATGACCAGAGAATTAAACTGCATGCTATACTCCCAAGCACTCATGCTTCCTTGCTTCAGATTCAAGAACCTGTCCGCTCTAGCTTGGCGGACCTCGGGCGGCAAATAATGGCAAATGAAAGCATCAACAAACTCTTGCCAAATGGGGGGAGGTGCATTTTCTGTCCTTGATGCTATCCAGTTGTTATACCACAATACCGCCACATCGCGGAGTCTATAAGAAGCCAACTCTACCGATTCGGTCTCAGAAGCATGCATAAGTTTCAACGTCCTCAGCATCTCTTCAATAAAGCCTTGTGGGTCCTCATCTGGCTTCGACCCGAAAAATTCTGGAGGATTTAAAGTCAGGAAATCACGGGCTCTCACACTGACGGAACGATCACTCGGGCCCACACTCTGCCGCTGTGCCTGGGTGGCAACCAATTGCGTCAATAGATGAATAGCTTCGGTCACTTGTTGACTCGAAGCAACTGGTGGAGGAACTGGGACTGAGGCTCCTCCTTGCTCTTCTATATTGGGCGAGGCCTCATTTTGTGATTCGCCCTCCTCTACATTTGTCAGAGGCGCTCTTTCTGCCGGTCTTTTGATCTTAGTTTTGCCCTTCTGGGCGGCTGTGGCCTTTCCCTTTGGCGGCATTCTGAAATCATAACACACTTTTAGGAGGGATATAATCTTAGGCATGGCTCTATCGCACGATCTCATAAGAAGTAAGATAGTCGTTTTCCTAAATGCCCTGTAGCCTCTTGTTTATTAGCGTGGCGCGCAACACACCATAAACAAGACTCTACTAGACACGGCTCGTAGACACTTCCTAGGATTGAACCGCTCTGATACCACTTCTATCACGACCCAGCTAGGGGCCGCGACGGGTACTGAGGCTGACCACCGAGCACCCCTTATTTCCTCACTTGTCATAGTAATTTACGCTTCTTTATCATTCATGATTGTACGAAAATCATTTTTGGGTGGAAAACACCATTAGTCCTCATTAGGCCATCAAAACAATATATATAAATAATATATACATGCATGCTGTAATAAACTTGTGAGACCATCTAACCCACACTACGCATCTACGAGCTTCTACTGACATACTATACAAGTAGACAGAACAAGACTCCGTCATGCCTAAAATATACATATGTACCGAAAGGATAATCATAAGCACCTCCGAACAATGGAGTGCTTTCAATCGGCCGATAGCTCCTAAGAATCCGGATCGAGCTCGCCTCCCTGTCTACCTGTGGGCATGAACACAACGTCCAAAGAAAACGGACGTCAGTACGAATGTTGTACTGAGTATGAGAGGCATGAACAAAAACAACACATCAAGAAAGTAAAGGAGGCATCAAGTATGGAGAAACTGTACCTGACTGGGAATCATATGAAAAGTAATGCATGCTCACTTACTTTAACGCTTATCATCGTCTCGTGTATGCATATCATATGTATATATATATCTAAACTGCCCAACCATATAGGTGCGGTGTGATAATCAGTAACATTAGCCAGCGTCCAGGCCTCTCGTGTCCGGGGTACCATCTCCTCCCGCCCACTAGTGGTGTCTGCCCATGCCAACTGGCCATGGCGTATAGTATAGCTGCCCGCTTTCGCGGTGACTGCCCGACCAACTAGGCCCGGTGTGATGCAATCATGACATGCTCATCATAAAATATTTATAATGATATGCTTATCAAAATATACTTATCATCATACATGCACAAGGACTCTAGAACAACTGCATTCTATCGAGGTGACGTAAGGTCGTGAACCCTCGATTCCATTATGAGCATTTATGAACATTCTGCCTCACCTTGAAGGGATTAGGATATAAGGTGAGTGTATACAAGGAACAACATCATTTACTTTATAAGAACGTCACATCATATATCTTGACTCATGTAGCTATGCATGATCTTAGGCTCTTGGCTTTCCGCGATATAGGAGAATCATAAAAAGGGAGAAGAATCATGTCATGGGATTCATGCCATAGAAAGGAAAGGACTAGCCTCACATACCTTTGTCGTTTAGCTAAGCTATCATTCACTTGTTCTCCTTCAATATCACGTTGTTACCTTCACGAGAGAATACGCATTGCAGTTAGTCAATCGACCATAAGAACGCATCGTTATTACTAGATAAAATTGGGCAGCGTTTCCTTTGTTTCTACTACTTTTCTCATGTTCTATTTCAACTCCCAACATTTACAACAACACTCACAATATCGTATCAACATTCATCACTTATCTATATTTAGCAAAATCCACCATTTTCTCCAATTTCTCCACATTCAATGGTGGTAGCTCATCATCATAATTTTGATTACTTCACACCTATTCCATGGTCTATACGCCATTTATAACATATTCATCATCACAACATATCAACGTTCGTGATTTCATTCAACTATCATTCAATTATGACACTATTCACTCAGTAATGGCCCATTTTCTATGTTCTTCTACATTTCAAGCATCTTAGCTTTCCAATACCTTAAATAACATGATAATGTCATGAAACATACCTTAGATGATAGTGGAACAAGCCTAGAGTGGAATCACTTCTTTAGCACCAAAACCCTTCTTCACCTCTTTTGGAATTTCTTGAAGGAAATGACTTCCAATTAGGTTTCATACACTTTGTTTCATAGATTTTGTGTTGATGATCATTGATTTCCTTGATATTCTTGTGGTTGAAGTATTTGAAGTGTTCTAGAGATTTATTGAAGGTTATAGATGAAGTATGAATGAAAATGATTGAGAAAGTCACTTATAATAATCACAAAATCTGATTTTTAATGAACAGTCGTCGGGGTGTACAGTGGTCGTAAACCATAGTTTACGGACCGTATACTAGTTTATGGGCCATATAACGTGGTCATATTTAAGCATATCAAAAACAGAAAGGTTTGCGGAAGATCATGATGGTTTACGGCCACAGTTTACGGGTCGTATTTCAGTTTACGGTCCATAAACTGGGTCGTATTTTACGATTTAAGCTTTGGACAGAAAGTTGAAATTTTTGAAATGTCGAAGGACGATAACACTTTACGGGCCGTATTCCATTTTACGACCACTGGCCGAAATGAAATTCTACAACTTTCTTAATTACAAAGTTCATAAATAGTCATTCCCTGCTTAATAAAACATCGCACACTCATGCCCTTCATTGGTCTATTCATTGTACATGTACGGGGACTTTTCCCAGGTGTAACAATGGATTATATCAAAATAGAACTTTTGGAGTCATAGACACGTATCAAGACATAATGAAACAGCTTCTGGAAATCAAGAACATTAGCCATCCTAGTTTCTCTAAGAATAAGAGTTTCTTTGGAGTCGTATACACGTCGTCTGTTTGTTTCATAAAGATCATGCCAAAAAGAAAGAAGGGTTGGCTTTACGTACCTTTAACGCTTATCCGTGATACAATACGTATATGCTGCCCGAAGCGTCTTAACCAATATTAAGACGTGAAGAACTATAGTTAAGATACGGAAAGGTTCAAAACGTATTCCAACATTAGTAGCTTATTTCTAGAAAATTGGGCGGCATTTCCCCTATATTATTCATTTCCCTCATATTCAAGCCAACTATAAAACAACCAAGTCAACATCAACAACCACACGTTCAAGTACTATATCAAGACTAGCCAAGACAAGATTCAAGGATACTCCGAACAACCCGCATAGCATTCCAATCAGCCCACACATCACAACATTCAATAATCGATAACATAACGGCTACGACATATTCAAGTTACCCTTAATAATATATAGCCATAACACTTCATCGAAAAGACCTTATAATAGTTCAACCATTACAACATAACGCATAATCTCAACTACACTTAGTCCTCCAATTCAAACAAGAACAACAACACGCCCCAAACAGCAACTTAGCATCAACACACAATTTCTTACATCCAATTTCACATCTACCAATTTATACAAAGTCCAAATCACCTCTAAAACATGTAAGAGAGGATTAAATCTTACCTTAACAAGCTTGGCTCCTTAACGTTGCTGAAATTTGTGGACTCAAATAACAAACGTTCTTGCTGCCCCAAGGATTAATTCACGTTGCTAATCACCTTGGAATGTGTAGAACACCTTAGAACTAAGTTTTTTTTTTTTGCTATCAACACCATGAATTCCTTCATGGACAGCCATGGCCATAGCTCCTCTCTCTAGCTCACTCTTGGTTGAAGATGAAAATGAAATGAATGACTAATGAATTAGTCATCAAATTGGGGTCTTATATGCTGCCCACCAGCCTTACACGTGCCCCACTATAGCATGGACCAATCAGATTTGGCCATGTTGTAATGGGGCCTACTCAGCCCGTTAATGACTTAATCAATCTTAATTAGGCTAATTAATCCTTAATTAATCACTAATCCCCACTTAATAATATAATCATGGTTAATTAATCCCTAATCTCTACTAATATTTCTACACTAATTGAAATTTACAAGAGAGTCGTGCCATATTAAAAATCGGGATTAAAAGTCCTTGCCTCATATCCCAATAATAATCTTATCCTTGAATTTTTGTCGATTAGATCACGAATAATCCAATGTATAAAAATACGGGATATAACAGTATTGTGGCGAACTAATAATAGGTAAGAGATGACCTGGGAAGCCAAAGACGAAATGAAGAATAAGTATCCTTGTTCCCTAAGCCTGCAGGTAATTTAATTCCTTACTTGATTACATTGATTGGCAGATGAAACTATATATTATTATAGCCCTGTGAGGCATCGGTGGGTTGCTAAATGCAGGTTGGTAGGTATAGCGATAGAAGAGATTTTTATAAGACTCTATAGAACTAGTTTAACATTCGAGGACGAGTTGTTCCAAAAGGGGGAAGGATGTTATATCCCGTATTTTTGTGCGTTGGATTATTCGTAAGCTAGTTGACATAAGTCCAAGGACAAGATTATTTTTGATATATAAGACAAGGACGTTTTAATCCCAATTTTAATAAGTGCACGATTTGCTAATTAATTACTATTAATATGGAAACATTAGAGAAGATTAGGGATTAATTAACCTTGATTGGATTATTAAGTGGGGATTAATGATTAATTAGCCTAATTAGTGTATCAAGTGGGCCCCACCAAGCATGTTAATTGAAAATCTGATCATGAATCATCACATACCAAGTGGGGCACGTGTCAACATAGTAGGCAGCATATAAATTCCTAAGTGATGACTAACCATTTAGCCATAAACTTCATTTCCATCTTCAATCCAATTGAAAGAAAGAAGCACACAGCCATGGCAGCTCATGGCTAAGCTCAAGGTTTTGTAGGAAGAAAAATTAAATTCCCTAGAGGTGTTCTAAGCATTTAAAGGAGCAACAAAGTTAGAATTTAAATTGAAGAAGAAGAAGTGGTGCAATTGGTGCAAGTGATTGTAGGATCTGTCCTAACTAATTTGAGGTAAGATTTCTTTTCTTGTAATGTAATTGAAGTTAATGATGTGGTAATGGAGATATTAATTTGTATTAGGCAAAATTGGAAGTAAGAAAATTGGATGATTACGTTAGTATTGTAAATTGGATTGAGTTGGAGTTGTCTTAATTTAATATTGGTGGATTAGGTTTGATTTTTGTTTGTTATTATTGTTATGGATTGTGTGTTAAAAGTGAAGGAATCTTGATATTTAAAATTGTAGTTGTTTATATGGAATGGTTGGGATATGAATTGGATTAGATGTTCATGAGGTTGTGGGCTGTTCTTGTTGTGTTGAAGGGATGGAAATATAGTTATAAGTATGTGTATGTGTTGTTGTTCTTGTTGTTCATGGTTATATCATACTCTTCTCCATGTATTTGTGATCTTGCAAAGTAAAGGTCGAAAATTGTATTTTTGATGTTGTAGTTCGGTGGACTGTTTTGGGCTTGTTATTAAAATGATATTGAAGTAGTTTTCTTGTACATGGATGGTAGTTGATGTTGTTGTCGTGTTGTTGTTGATATGGCTCATAAATTTGGAAGAAAGAAGTATATAAGGTATCGTATACGAAGTATATGTTGGTCTGTTGGGTGTATAATCTTATATGTTGATGATTTGAGTTGAAAAAGGATTAAGAGAGGTTATTGGGCTGTTGTCGTTGTTGTTGGTTTTTTTGATTGAGTGGTGGTTGTTAAATATTAGGGGAAATGCTGCCCGTTTCATTTTCGAACCGAATCATCATTGATGTACACGATATACGAAAGCCCTCTAAAGTTTTGTACGTATTCCTATGGTTATAGGTTCAGCATATTAATTGTGGAAAGTTCATGATTAAGTTGAGTTCCTAGGACAACGTAAGGTATGGAAAGCTATCCTTTCTTTCTTTTTGGCATGATCTATGTGAGACAAACAGACGACGAATATATAAGCTCTACAGAAACTCATATTCTTAGAGACACTAGGATGGCTAATGTTCTTGATTTCCAGAACCTATTTCTGTTATATCCCGTCTTTTTGTATGTCGAATTATTCGTAAGCTAATCGATATAAGTTTAAGGACAAGATTATTTTGGGATATGAGATAAGGACTTCTAAACTCGATTTTTAATAAGTGCACGATTTGTTGTAAATTATAATTAGTGTAGAAATATTATTGGAGATTAGGGATTAATTAACCATGATTAGATTATTAAGTGGGGATTAGTTGTTAATTAAGATTAATTAGGTTAGTTAATTAGGGAATTAGGTGGACCCCACCGATTTAAAAAAAAAATATAATTGATGACTCATTGTGATGGACATGTGTCCATCATTGGGGCGGCCTATATAAGGCATTGTGATGACTCAATATCACCATTTCTTCATCACATTCCCATTAACACTTTGTTGAATTAGAAAGAGAAATAAAATTGAGGAAGGAGCTCACGGCTATGGATGTTTTGGCCGAGCTTAAGATCAAAGTGGAAAGAGACTAAATTGCTAAGACATCTTGGATATTAAAGGTGATTAGCAACGTTAAGGAGACAAGCTTGTTAAGGTAAGTTTTAATATTCTCCTACATGTTTTAGAAATGATTTGGTCTTTGTATGAATTGGTGGATATGGAATTGAATGCAAGAATTGTGTATGTTGATGTTGAGACTTTGTTGAGCCATATATGGGGCTGTTTTAAGCTAGTAATGATGAGTTAATTTTAATTGGTATTGTTATTGTTGCCATGGGTTATGTGATGAAGGTGAAGGAATTTGATATTTAAAATTGAAGTTGTATTTGTTTTATGGGTTGTGTGAGGCGTGTTGTTGTTCTTCTTTCAATTGGAGGATTAAGTGTAGTTGAGATTATGCGTTGTGTGGTTGTAATGGTTGAACTATTATAAAGTCGTTTTGATAAAGTGTTATGGCCATCGATTATTAAGTGTAACTCGAATATGTCGTAGCCGTCATGTTATCGATTATTGAATGTTGTGATGTGTGGGCTGATTGGAATGTCATGCGGGCTATCCGGAGTATTATTGAATCATGTTGTAGCTAGTCTTGATATAGTATTTGAACGTGTGGTAGTTGATGTTGACTTGGTCGCTTTATAGTTGGCTTGAAAGTGAGGGAAGTAAACAATATAGGGGAAATGTCGCCCAATCGTCTAGAAATAAGCTATTAACGTTAAAGTACGTATATGCCTTTCCATAGTTTAACCATAGTCTTGACGTTTTAATATAGTTTGAGACACTTCGGGCAGCGTATACGTATTGTGTCACGGATAAGCGTTAAAGGTATGTAAAGCTATCCTTTCTTTCTTTTGGCATGATCTTTATGAAACAAACAGACGACGTGT
Source organism: Lycium barbarum (assembly GCF_019175385.1). Taxonomy (NCBI): domain Eukaryota; kingdom Viridiplantae; phylum Streptophyta; class Magnoliopsida; order Solanales; family Solanaceae; genus Lycium; species Lycium barbarum. The sequence goes on along the minus strand of NC_083347.1, from coordinate 61,439,025 downwards.
ATATGATTCCAAAGAAGTTCCCATTCTTAGAGCCACTAGGATGGCTAATGTTCTTGATTTCCAGAAGCTATTTCATTATGTCTTGATACGTGTATATGATTCCAGAAGTTCTATTTTGATATAATCCATAGTGACATTCGAAAGGTACTTGATATGACTATTGTCTTGATTTTCAAATGATAGTTCATTTTGATTATTCTATTGAGTTTCAGATATGATTTAGTTTGCATATCGTTGCTCACTACTCTGCTCGTGCATGCCTCAATATATCTTTCATTGAGTCCCGGGCTAGGATACGTTTTCGTGCACAGTTTCACTGCATTGTTCACCGAGTCCCTCACTAGAGGGCCGGGATACGGTATATATATATAATTATATGATATGATGATGTGATGATATGATGATATGATGATGTGATTATGGCGCCAAGGATGGTATGTGATGACTTTATTCACCGAGTCCCATAATGGGCTGGGTATGATATATGATATTGATATGCATGATTTACATTTCATAAAGCAATTGTTTTGGTATTTGAATGTCATACTTATCTCCTGTAATCTCTATTTCAGTCATGATCCTCTTTATTGTATTTCATGCTTTATATACTAAATACATATCTCGTACTGACCCCCCTTTCTTCGGGGGGCTGTGTTTCATGCCCGCAGGTACAGATAGTCGGTTTGGTGACCCTCCAGCTTAGGACTTCTACTCAGCTGTCTTGGAGAGCTCCACTGTTCCGGAGCCTAGACTTTTGGTACAGATCTTATGATGTATATATATGTTTATCCAGGGGTACGGCGGAGCCCTGTCCCGTCATATTTCACTATCGATACTCTTAGAGGTCTGTAGACATATGTGTGGGTTGTGTATAAGTTTGTTCAGCTGTGTCTATACGATGTGCTATGGATATTGATATGTAGTGGCAGCCTTGTCGGCTTGCGTATCATATTGATATGTAGTGGCAACCTTGTCGGTTTGCGTATCATATTATATTTTGATTAGTTGTGACTCCTCAAGAGACAGGTTGTCTAAGTATGTATATAGATGATGATGTTATGAACCTTTGGAGTTCTTATGCAAGTTTCCATATCGTTTCATAGATTCGGTTTGACTATATCTAACAGGTACGTATATGAGTGTCCAGCTCGGGCATTAGTCATGGCCCATAGGGTTGGGTCGTGACAATTTCATTATGTCTTGATACGTGTCTATGATTCTTGAAGTTCTATTTGATATAATCCATAGTGACATTCGAGGGGTACTTGACATGACTGTTGTCTTTGATATTCAAGTGTTAGTTCATTCTACTTATTCTATTGAGTCTCAGATGATGATTTAGTTTACATATGGTTGCTCACTACTCTGCTCGTGCATGTCGTTAATATATCTTTCACCGAGTCCCGGGCCGGGTATGTTTTCTTGCACAATTTCACTGCATTGTTCACCGAGTCCCTCACTAGAGAGCCGGGTACGGTATATATATATATATATGATGATATGATTATGACACCGAGTCCTATGATGGGCCGGGTATGGTATATGATGACTTTATTCACTGAGTCCCATAATGGGCCCGGTATGGTATATAAACATGCATGATTCTCATCTCGTAAGGCACAGGTGCATTGGTATCTTGATTATCATACTTACCTCCTGTAATCTTTTATTCAGTTATGATTTTCTTTATTGTATTTCATGCTTTATATACTCAGTACATATCTCGTACTGACCCCCTTTCTTCTGGGGGGCTGCGTTTCATGCCCGCAGGTACAGACACTCGATTTGGTGATCCTCCAGCCTAGGACTTCGGCTCAATTGTTTTGGAGAGCTTCATTGTTCCGGAGCCTAGACTATTTTGGTACAGATCTTTTGATATAGACTTCTGCATATCCAGGGGTACGGTGGGGCCCTGTCCCGTCATATTTCAATCTTATACTCTTAGAGGTCTGTAGACATATGTGGGTTTGTATATAGGTTTTGGTCAGCTGTGTCGATATGGTTTGTTTTGGATCTTCCCGTATATAGTTGCAGCCTTGTCGCTTGCGTGTTGTGTTATGCTTTGGTCAGCTGTGACTCCTCAGGAGACAGGTTTACTATGATATATGGCGTTATGAATCTTTAGTTGCTTTTACAGGTTTTCATTCCGTCCTTAGTTTCAGTTTGACTATATCTAACAGGTTCGTATACGAGTGTCAGCCTCGGGCACTAGTCATGGCCCATGGGGCTGGGTCGTGACAAGAGTCTTGTTTATCGGTGTGTTGTGCACCACATCTATAAACAGGAAGCTACATGACATTTAGGATGTTACTTTTCCTTCTTACTCTAGATCGTGCGATAGAGCTATATTATTAGGATAATCCCTCTCTAACAAATTATTGTGTTTACAGCTATGCCTCCAAAGAAAACGACAGCTGCCCAGAAGGGCAAATAAGTAGCAGGAGATATTAGTCAGACCCGGAGAGTTACTAGGGTCCGTGCCCAGTCTATGCCTGAGATTGTACTCCAGTCAGCGAGCTCTGCTACACCGCTACCTCTAGAGGAGCTTAGAGCAGCAGCAGCTCCAGTTCAGGGGGCAGCCCCATCGCCAACTCCCGAGGCCCCAGTACCTGAGCCTCCAGCCCCTCAGCCGGGAGCGGAGGATAGGGCCATGAGAGATGTAGTTCAGCTGCTGACCAAATTAGTGGCAGGGCAAGCTCGCAGGCATGGATTAGGAGTTGACCATGCGGATTGATCTGATAGTTTGAGGGCTCATGACTTCTTAAGTTGTAATCCTTTAGAGTTTTTCGGGTCAAATCCCGAGGAAGATCCGCAGGAGTTTATTCGGCAGATGTAGTGTAAATTGAGGATAATTAAGGCTTCTAAGACTAAGTCTGTTGAGATGACTTCGTATCGGTTGCGGGATGTAGCTGTTAATTGGTATGTGTCTTGGGAGTTATCTAGGGGTGAGGGTGCTCCTTCAGCAGTATGGGATGAGTTTCTGGAGGCCTTCCTTGGCCACTTCCAGCCTCCAGAGATGAGGCGAGCTAGAGTTTATAGATTCTTACATTTGAGGCAGAGTTGTAGGAGTGTTCGAGAGTACAGTCTTGAGTTTGATTCATTGGCTAGATATGCGCCTACTATTGTAGCTGATATGGCTGATAGAGTGTATCATTATGTGATGGGACTAGATCATTACTTGATTGATGGCTGCATGGCAATAGCTCTTCAGCCAGGTATGGATATTGCTCGGGTACAGGATATGCACAGGGGGTAGAGGATCGACACAGAGGACGTCAGCCAGATTGACACTACGATAGAGGCCAGCATAAGAGGTCTAGATCGGCTGGTTATCCTGGTATGTTTCGAGGCAGGCAGCCTCAGCAGCATATTAGATATTCTTCCCAGCCAGCACGGAGTGCACCCCCACAGTTCACAGGTAGGAGATTTGATAGCACAGGGAATTCAGGGGCCGGTCAGAGCTCCAAGGCTTCAGGTTCACAGATGAACAGGGGTTCGAGTCAGTCGAGGCCACCTTTGCCTTGGTGTTCTCGATGTGGTAGGCCCCATTTTAGGGAATGTCATTGGGTTACAGGTGCTTGTTTTTCTTGCGGCCATCAAGGCCATATGATGAGAGACTGTCCTTAGGGAGATGGTACAGGAGGTGTGGCTCAGCCTACTGGGTCGGTTGCTGGTTCATCTTCTTCTGTAGCTACGCGCCCTATGGGGCACGGTATTCAAACACCAGTAGGCCGTGGTAGAGGTCGTGGCGGAGCTTCCAGTTCTAGCGGTCCTTCGAACCGCATATATGCTTTGGCTAGTGGGCAGGATCAGGAGGCATCACCGAATATGGTTACAGGTATATTATCGATTTTCTCTCGGGACGTATATGCATTGATAGATCTAGGCTCCACCTTATCATATATATCTCCCTTTGTTGCTAGTAGAATCGGAATAGAACCTAAGTTGATAGAACCATTTGTGGTAGCCACACCGATAGGAGATTCTGTTATAGCAAAGCAAGTATATAGAGATTGTTCGGTGGTTATATATAGTCGTCATACCATGGCAGATCTGATAGAGTTAGATATGACTGGATTTGATGTTATTATGGATATGGATTGGTTAGCTTCCTGTTATGCTAATGTTGATTGTAGAGCAAAGATAGTTCGATTTCAGTTCCAGGAGAGCCGATTATAGAGTGGATAGGGAATACGGCATCGCCGAGCGGTAAGTTTATTTCATACCTCAAGGCAAGGAAGATGGTTACAAAAGGTTATGTTTATCATCTGGTTCATGTGTATGATATGAAGGCAGAGGTACCGACTCTTCAGTCAGTCCCGATAGTTAATGAATTTCCGGATGTATTCCCAGATGAACTTCTAGGTCTTCCTCCTAAGCGGGAGATATAGTTTACTATAGATGTATTGCCAGATACTCAGCCCATATCCATTCCTCCTTATAGAATGGCACCCGCAGAGTTGAAGGAGTTAAAGGAGCAACTGAGGGACTTGTTAGAAAAGGGCTTCATTAGGCCTAGCACCTCACCTTGGGGAGCACCGGTACTATTTGTGAGAAAGAAAGACGGGTCGCTGCGGATGTGTGTTGCTTATAGGCAGCTGAATAAAGTAACAATAAAGAATAGATATCCCCTCCCCAGGATAGATGATCTATTTGACCAGTTGCTAAGATAGACTTACGGCCAGGCTATCATCAGGTGCGGGTAAAGGAGGAAGATATTCCGAAGACTGCATTCAGGACCCGATACGGGCATTATTAGTTTAGAGTGATGTCTTTTGGGCTGACCAATGCTCCAGCAGTATTTATGGATTTGATGAACCGAGTGTTCAAACCATTCCTAGATATGTTCGTGATTGTATTTATCGATGATATTCTGGTCTATTCGCTTTCAGAAGAGGAGTATGCAGACCATTTGAGAGCGGTACTTAGGGTGCTCCAGCACCAGAAGTTGTATACTAAGTTTTCTAAATGTGAATTCTGGTTGACTTCGGTAGCATTCTTAGGGCATATTATTGGAGCTGATGGTATTCGGGTAGATACACAGGAGATTGAGGTTGTAAACACGACTTACAACACCTACTGAGGTACGCAGTTTTCTGGGGCTAGCAGGATATTACAGGAGATTCGTAGAGAAGTTTGCCTTGATTTCAGCGCCTTTAACAAAGCTAACTTAGAAGGCAGCTAAGTTCTAGTGAACTGATGCTTGTGAGCAAAGGTTCCAGTTGCTAAAAGACAAGCTGACTACGGCTCCAGTCTTAACTCTTACAGAGGGACCAGATGGCTATGTTATTTATTGTGATGCTTCAGGTGTTGGACTAGGTTGTGTATTGATGCAGCATGGCAGGGTTATAGCCTATGCTTCGTAATATCTCAGAAAGCACGAAAGGAATTATCCTACTCACGATCTGGAGTTAGCAGCGGTAATTCAAGCCTTGAAGATATGGAGGCATTATTTATATGGTGTTCATGTTGATGTTTATACGGATCACAAGAGTCTCCAATATATCTTTAAGCAGAAATAGCTAAATTTACGACAGAGACGGTGGTTAGAGTTATTAAAGGATTATGATGTTGATATTCTATACCATCCAGGGAAAGCAAATGTTATAGCAGATGCTCTTAGCTGTAAATCTATGGGTACCTTGACGGATGTACAACCAGAAAGGAAGGAGATGGTCCATGAGATTTACCGGCTAGCTAACCTTGGAGTCCGTTTGGCTGATTCTGGAGATGGTGGAGTTTCTGTTCGAGAAATTGCTGAGTCCTCTATCGTAGAAGAGGGAAAGAGATGCCTGTAAGAGGACCCTGTTCTGGCACAGTATAGAGATACAACTCTTCAAAAGGAGAAGACCCCATTCGAGGTTACACCTGACGGAGTGCTACGACATGGAGACAGATTATGTGTACCTAAGGTTGCAGGACTACGATAATAGGTTATAGAAGAGGCACACTATGCTCGTTATTCTATTCATCCAGGGTCAACGAAGATGTATCATGACCTCAGATGTTTATATTGGTGGGATGGCATGAAAAGGGACATAGCGGAGTTTGTTGCTCAGTGCCCGAATTGTCAGCAGGTTAAGGTCGAGCATCAGAAGCCTGGTGGGTTATTACAGGAGATAGAGATCCCAACTTGGAAATGGGAAGTAATTAATATGGACTTCATTACGGGTTTACCTCGCACTCCACGGAAGTATGACTCTATATGGGTTATTGTGGATAGGCTGACAAAATCAGCCCATTTTCTTCCAGTCAAGACTACTTATTCAGCTGAGGACTATGCGAGAGGTTATACGTTAAGGAGATAGTGAGACTTCATAGGGTTCCCATATCTATTATCTCAGACAGAGGAGCTCAGTTTACAGCTAACTTCTGGAGATCATTCCAGAAGGGATTGGGGACACAGGTGAGTCTTAGCACAGTATTTCACCCTTAAAGTGACGGACAGGCCGAGCGTACCATTCAGACGCTAAAAGATATGTTGCGAGCTTGTATTATTGACTTCATAGGTAGCTGGGACGATCATTTGCCACTTATTGAGTTTGCCTATAATAATAGCTACCATTCTAGTATTCAGATGGCACCGTACGAGGCCTTATATGGGAGGAAGTGCAAGTCACCTATTGGTTGGTTCGATGTTGGTGAGACTAAATTGATAGGCCCAGACATGATTCAGCAAGCTGTTGATAAGGTGAAGCTTATTTAGGAGAGATTATTGGAAGCCCAGAGTCGACAAAAGTCATATGTAGATAATCGACGTTGACACTTAGAGTTTCAGATTGGTGATTGGGTGTTCTTGAAGGTGTCACCCATGAAAGGTGTGATGAGGTTCGGCAAGAAGGGGAAACTTAGCCCGAGATACATTGGACCTTACCAAATTATTCGTAGGGTAGGCAAGGTTGCCTATGAGTTGGACCTACCATCTAATTTGGAAGCAGTACATCCAGTCTTTCACGTATCAATGCTTCGTAAATATGTTGGTGACCCTTCTAGAGTATTCCCTGTACACGATGTCCAGGTAACAGAGGAGTTGTCTTATGAGGAGAGCCATATAGCTATACTTGATCGCTAAGTTAGAAGGTTACGTACTAAGGCTGTGGCTTCCGTCAAAGTATTGTGGCGAAATAATAATAGAGAAGAGATGACTTGGGAAGCCGAAGATGAGATGAAGAATAAGTATCCTTACTTGTTCCCTACGCCTACAGGTAATATTAATCCCTTACTTGATTATATTGATTGATAGATGAGACTATTGATATTGTGGCCCTGTGAGGCATCTATGGGTTGTTGGATACAGGTTGGTAGGTATAGCGATAAAGGAAACTTTCTCGAAATTTTGATAAGACCCTATAGAACTAGTTTAACATTCGAGGACGAATGTTCTAAAGGGGGGAAGGATGTTATATCCCGTATTTTTGCACGTTGGATTATTCGTAAGCTAATCCATATAAGTTCTAGGACAAGATTATTTTTGAGATATGAGACAAGGACTTTTTAATCTCGATTTTAATAAGTGCACGATTTGCCTGTAAATTTAAGTTAGTGTGGCAATATTAGTGGATATTAGGGATTAATTAATCATGATTATATTATTAAGTGGGGATTAATGATTAATTAAGCTAATTAGTGTACTAAATGGACCCCACTACAACATGGCCGAATCTGATTGGTCCATGCCATAGTGGGACACATGTCATTATGGTTGGTTGCATATATAAATGGGTTGATAACTCATTTAATCACATTTCATATTCACCAAAATATCATTTCATTGAAAGAAAAACTCATAGCACCAGCCATGGCAGCTCACGGCCAGCTGGGTTTTGAAGGAAAAAATTAAATTAAATTCCCCAAGGTGTTCTAAACATTCAAGGGAGGCAGCAACATTAGGATTTAAATTGAGGAAGAAGAAGTGGTGCAATTGGTGCGAGTGATTGTAGGATCTGTCCTAATTAAATTTAGGTATGATTTCCTCTTCTTATGGTGTAATTGGAGTAGATGATATTGTAATTGAGAGATTAACTCTTATTAAGTGGAATTGGATGCAAGGAATTGTATATGTTAATGTTAAGGTTCTGTTTGGCCGTGTTGGGGTTTTCTAATCTAATAATGGTGGATTAAGTTTGATTAGTGTTGTCGTTATTGTTGTATTGTGTTTGAAGATGACCTGCTTGTGTTGAAGAGATGGAAATATAGTTATAAGTATGTATATGTGTTGTTGTTCTTGTTGTTCATGGTGATATCATACTCTTCTCCATGTATTTGTGATTTGCAAAGTAAAGTCGAAAATTGTATTTTCGATGTTGTAGTTTCGGTGGACTGTTTTGAGCTCGTTATTAAAATGATATTGAAGTAGTTTCTTGTACATGGATGGTAGTTAATGTTGTTGTCGTGTTGTTGTTGATATGGCTCATAAATTTGGAAGAAAAAAGGTGTACAAGGTATCGTATACGAAGCGTATGTTAGTTTGTTTGGTGTCTAATCTTAGACGTTGATGATTTGAGTTGAAGAAGGATTAAGAGAGGTTGCTGGGTTGGTGTCTTTGTTGTTGGTTTTGTTGATTAGGTGGTGGTTGTTAAATATTAGGGGAAATGCTGCCCAATTTTCTAGAAATGAGTTACTAACTTCGAAATACGTTTTAAGCCTTTCTGTAGCTTAACTATAGTTCTTAACGTTTTAATATAGGTTGAGGTACTTTGGGCAGCGTATACATATCGAATCACGAATTAAGCGTCAAAGGTATGTAAAGCTATCCCTTCTTTCTTTTTGGCATGATCTATGTGAGACAAACAGACGACGAATGAATAAACTCCAAAGAAGCTCCTATTCTTAGAGACACAAGGATGGCTATCGTTCTTGATTTCCAGAAAGCTATTTCATTATGTCCTGATACGTGTCTAAGATTCCTGAAGTTCTACCTAATATAATCGATAGTGATATATAATGATATGATTATGGCACCGAGTCCCATGATGGGTCGGGTATGGTATATGATGACTTTATTCACCGAGTCCCATAATGGGCCGGGTATGGTATATAATATAGACATGCATGATTCTCATCTCGTAAGGCACAGGTGCATTGGTATCTTTGATTATCATACTTACCTCATGTAATCTTTTATTCAGTTATGATTTTCTTTATTGTATTTCTTGCTTTATATACTCAGTACATATCTCGTACTGACCCCCTTTCTTCTGGGGGGCTGCGTTTCATACCCGCAGGTACAGACACTCGGTTTGTATGATTAATGTATGCGACATTGGGATAAAGAGTTATGGACGTTTTAAGGCAGAAAGGTCAAGCTAGGCAGTGAAATGGGCCCAACCCGATTCCAATCCAGGTCAGGCCCATTTCCCTTGTTATTTAAGGGAAGTTTCAGCCTTCTCCTCCTTATTTTCAGACCAAAAAGACCCAGAAAATTCTAGAGAGAGAGAGGGAGGAAAGCCTTAGAGAGAAAAACTAAGTGTTGATCAAAATTCGAGCCCCAAATCCCGAAGCTCATGAAGAGAAAAGTGTTGTACGTTGCGTTGCCTTCAATTTGAGCTAAAAATCAGCCAAGAAGAAGAGTGTTGACGTGGTTGTTGCATACTTAAGGTAAGATTAAGGTCCCTTTTTCATTATTAATAAGTTTATTTAGAGTTTTAATGGATTAGAACGGAGAAAATAACGTTATAAATTCGTTTGTTATTTTATTGAGATTTATGGATCGGGGGCTATTTTAGTTGGACTAAATGGATGGAATTAGCTGAGTTATGATGTATAATAATTGTTGATGTTGTTGACAAGTTGCTGTTCTTGAATTAGGGAGAATAAAGTGTATGAAGATATCATATACAAAGCGTATACCGGGCTGTTTTTATATGATTTTAGTGGCTGTTTTGTGACAATATTTTGGGGATTTTTGGTGGTTGTTATGAATGGTTTTGTTGGCCGGAATATCGTGGGATTGGTTGTAGTTGTTGTTGTTGTTGTTGTTCTGTTTGTTGTTATACTATAGATATACGAAAATAAAGAAGTGTATACAAGCATTGGTATACGAATGTATATTGGGCTGTTTTGGAAGTTATTTAAGAATGGATTTAATTCTAGTTTGATATGAAATTGTTTGTGTTGTTGTTGTTGGTATTTTGATTGATGTTTGGCTAAATTGGAATCTCGAGGATTGTTAAGGTTTTAGGGGAAATGCTGCCCGAATTTCGTTAAGTTTCATTCGTACTTGGATTGGTTAGTAAGTGATGTGGATGATCTAACTGTGGCTTATGTTATCTTAATTTTAGACCTACGAGCTCGAGAAGTAGACGTTGGACATTTAAGTAAGCGTTAAAGGTATATAAAGCTAACCCTTCTTTCTTTTTGGCATGATCTTTATGAAACAAACAGACGACGTATATATATGACTCCAAAGAAGCTCCTATTGTTATAGCCCGTATTTTGCACGTTTGGATATTTCAAAGTCGTCGTGGAAAGTTAAAGGCGAGACCATTTTCAAAAAAAATTTTGTGCACAAGTTAGTTATGAATATCATTTATGAATATTATTGGACGGAAATATTGAGAAAGGTTAAGGGCAAAAAGGAGAAATTTCAAAATAGTAAATGGTAATATTGAGGAAAGTCGAGGGGAAAAATGGGAATTTCACAAGGCATTCAAGAAAGTTCTTGAGGGACCAAAGTGTACATTTTAAGATATTAGGTCATCTTTTATTCTAAGAAAAATTCAAAACAAAAAGGGGGAATTCTCTAGAGAAAGAAAGGATGGCCAAGTGTCCACATTCTTACTTAAGGGGCCTAAGTGTATATATAAAGAAGTGGTGGCTAAAATGAAACAAGTAAGTCATCTTTTATTTAAGAGAATTCAAGAAAAAGGATGAAAGCTCTAGAAGAAGAAAAAAAAATGAATAAAGAGAGCATGTGCTTCTCACATGCTTGAAGAAGCCAAGTATATATATAGATAGGAGAGGTCATCTTTTTAAATCAAGAAGTTGTAGAGAAAGGAAAAAACAAATATAGAAGAAGAAGAAAGAGGAGGGGCCAATTCGTCCAAGAAGGAGGAGAAAGAGAAGACCAAAAATCTTGCCCCAAAAATTTATTTCTCATAGTATTTCTACTAATTCAAAGATGCTCTCCAACATGGTATAATTGTTGAAGCAAGAGAATTATTCTTTGGTGCAAAACTCCAACCTTAGCTAAGTTGAGAAGTTGTGAAGGAAAGGTAAGAATTCATCTCCTTGATTGTGTTATGAATGGTTTGGTATGTTGTAGTATGTGGGAAAGAATAGAATTCATAAGAAAATATGGATGTTGAAATTGTAGCCGAGCATGGTGTGTGTGTGGCCTTGTATATGTTGTTGAATGTAAGTATAATGAACTAAATTTATGTAGTAGGTTGGTTGTTGTTGTAATGCATGAAAAAAAAATTAAAATCCATGGAAATATGCATGATGTAGTTGTGGCCGAATAAGGAGCTGTTTTGGTAGCTATGGTAAATTGATTTTATTTGATATTCTAGTTGTTGTTAATGTGGATTCTATGATGAAAATGATGGTTTGGTAGTTTGAAATGAAGTCGTCGACGTGTAGATTGTTGATGTGGTTCTTGAAGTTAAAGGTAAGAAATGTGTTATTGATGTTTCATTTAATTTGGAAGGTTGCGGATTATGTTGTGGTAGTTGGTTGGAATCTAAACAAAACGCCGTTGAATTATGTGAAACGAGTTATTAATGTTAGAAGGTGTTTTGAGTAAAATTATTGAAATTGTTGGTATGATTGTTGGCATTGTGTTGATAGTTTGGCCGGGTTGAATGCCCGGATTGTTGTTGATTGAAATTGGCCAAGATAGATTCTTGGGGACGATGTATTTACAGGGGAAATGCTGCCGAAATTTCGGCAGACAAATGTTACTTTAAAATCCCACTTCTAAATGCTCTAATTAAGGTTTGGTAAATGTGACCAATTTGTAGATTTTGGTGAATTTGGAGCTTGAGTTTGGAGAAGAAAAAGGAGCGGAAAAGGTATGTAAGGCTTCACCCTTCCTTCTTTGGCATGTCTTAGACATAATAGGTCGAATACGAGCCTCGGGGACAACTCTATTCTCCGGAATCCGCGTATAAAGTTTCCGTTTTTTTCATTCAATAGAATTGAATTAAAAAGTGTGCAAAATGTTGGAAGAATATCCTAAACCTCTAGAACTCGCATAAATAGGACCCGACTACCCTAAAACCCTCACAAGTAACGCCATGACATGTAACATATGTAAATTTGGTACGCCGCCTCATTTGATCCGAGGTGGGCCCACTGGTTCCCGGATTTACCTTATTGTTCCGCTTGACTTACTTTGAAGCTGAATCCAAAAGAAACCTTCGATCCTTATTCCATTACCAAATGACAAGTACTGTACCTATCCCAACGAGAATACTTCCATGACGATAATGATAACGATGATGTCAGAAAAGAGAATATGCCTATGATAAGTACGACAAGAATGATTCCACGACTAAGAGCCTTGAGCTAAAAATCCAATGTGAATATGAAAGTGTTATACTAGTTCTTGAACCTTAATTTTATTCCGTAGCTATGACACTAGTTCTAAAAGACTTCAAAGCATATGAATTGACGGATATAATGCCCATGATTTCATTCTATGCTCTCTCTTAAGGCTATTTTCCGTTGGTAGTCTCGCCTTAAAATACTCGTTCCTTCAAGGTGAGACAAAGTGACCATGATTATTCCATAACGTAATCGGAGGTCACTGACCTTACGTCACTCCGATGGACACATGACTTTCTTTGGGCTCTCATGCATGCCAATTGTATGACATATGTATATGAATGTGAATATGTATATGTATATGTATATGGGGAAAGAGGAAGGGCCACTGTTATATCACCACCTGATTCAGCTGGATTTCGTCCCGGACGCGGGATATGGGAGAGCCGGATACGGCGTCTGTATATGTGATATATATATATAATATGTTGGGACACTGTTGGGGAGGGGGGTGGGAGAGCCGATGTACTCGGCGTCTGTGAATGTAAATAAAGGACACCGTTTTCTGAAATGTTCTGTTTTCTGTACATGTAAATAAGAAGCACCATTTTTCTGAAAAAGAAACTAAGCATGCATGGCATCCGCAGAAAGGCATTCATATGTACAGGTTACTTCTGTTCCAAGATAAGATCCATATGTCTATTCCGTTATTATTCATACTGCATATTCCTTTATTATGTCACTATTCATGCCTTACATACTCAGTACATTACTCGTACTGACCCCTCTTTTTCGGGGGCTGCATTTCATGCCGCGCAGGTACTCCCAGATGATTAGACGACCTTACTAAAGATGTTCCAGCGGAGATGGCGAACTCCACTTGTCCCGGAGAATTGCCAAGTCCAAGTATATGCTATGATGTTCTGTTCTATGTTAGAGACTTTGCAGACAAAGCAATGGGTATTGGGTTGTCAGTCTGTAAGCAGCTCCAGCAGCCGATATGCTATTATGTTTTATGTCACGAGTCTTACATGATGTAAGAGCTTACTTATGAAAAGAAAAAAAATATATTGGAGAGCTTACTATGTATTTCTTTCTTTACTGATTCAAGGGTTTCTATACGTAACAAGAGTCAGCGGGTTCGCCCGGCTCCAGATATGGGGTCGGGTGCCCATCACACCCTAGTAAAGTCGGGGTGTGACACCTATTCTTAGAGCCACTAGGATGGCTAATGTTCTTGACTTCCAGAAGCTATTTCATTATGTATTGATACGTGTATATGATTCCAGAAGTTCTATTTTAATATAATCCGCAGTGACATTCGAAAGGTACTTGATATGACTATCGTCTAAATTTTCAAATGATGGTTCATTTTGATTATCTTATTGAGTCTCAGATATGATTTAATTTGCATATGGTTGCTCACTACTCCACTCGTGCATGCCTCAATACATCTTTCACTTAGTCCCGGGCCAGGATACGTTTTCGTGCACAGTTTCACTGCATTGTTCACCGAGTCCCTCACTAGAGGGCCGGGATACGGTATATATATATATATATATGATGATGTGATGGTGTGATGGTGTGATGGTGTGATGATGTGATTATGGCACCAAGGACGGTATGTGGCGACCTTATTCACCGAGTCCCATAATGGGCTCAATATGATATATGATATTGATATGCATGATTTTTATTTCATAAGGCAAGTGTAATGATATTTTAAAAGTCATACTTGTTTCCGGTAATCTCTATTTTAGTTATGATCCTCTTTATTGTATTCCATGCTTTATACACTCAGTCCATATCTCGTACTGACCCGCTTTCTTCGGGGGCTGCGTTTCATGCCCGCAGGTACAGATAGTCGGTTTGGTGACCCTTCAGCATAGGACTTCCACTCAGCTGTCTTGGAGAGCTCTGTTGTTCCGGAGCCTAGACTTTTGGTACAGATCTTATGATGTACGTATATGTTTACCCAGGGCTATGGCGGGGCCCCGTCCCGTCATATTTTCGCTATCGATACTCTTAGAGGTCTGTAGACATGTGTGTGGGTTGTGTATAAGTTTGTTCAGCTGTGTCTATACAATGTGCTATGGATATGTTCGTATGTAGTGGCAGCCTTGTCGGCTTGCGCATGATATTGATATGTAGTGGCAGCCTTGTCGGCTTGCGTATCATTTTATGATTTGATCAGTTGTGACTCCTCAGGAGACAGTTATCTGGACATATATATATATATGATGACGTTATGAACCTTCAGAGTTCTTTTGCAAGTTTCCATAAGGTTCATAGTTTCAATTTGGCTATATCTAACAGGTACGTATATGAGTGTCCAGCTCGGACATTAGTCACAGCCCACGGGGCTGGGTCGTGACAAAAGTGGTATCAGAGCAGTTCATCCTCGGAATGTCTACAGACCGTGTCTAGTAGAGTCTTGTTTATCGATGTGTTGTGCACCACATCTATAAACAGGAAGCTACAAGACATTTAGGATGTTACCTTTCTTTCATATCTAAGATCGTGCGATAGAGCCTAGCCATAGGAAATGAAATTCCTTATACTAACCCTTGATTTCAGCTGAAGAACGGCATCGCCAGAAGAAAGTGACTGATGATATTGGAAGCTACAAAGTACACAGGTAAGCAACGGTGTGAAAGATGCATGTCAGATAAGGTAAGAATATTGAAGTATGATTGAAATGTAAAGTTGAAGAATGAAAGGGAAGGTAGATAGGAAGGTATAACAGGATAGATAGTTAAAGGATCAGGTACGTCTCGAGGTGTGATATGTGAGGTAAGTTTTGACATCTTTATACTTTTACTTGAAATTGGGAGCCCTGTGTGGCTATGATATGATATGATATGATATATACGTATATATGTTGGCCCTGTGAGGCATTGTTGGTATTTCCTGCGTGCAGGTTTTGGGATAGTAAGTAATACAGAGGAAACCCAAAATTTTCTTAGAAATAAAAAGGGAATGAGATATAAGTTCGTAATATGTCTTGAAAGGTTGTGTCAACAGTAATGATAGGATTTGACCAAGTTGCAAGTCTGACTTCGAGAAATAAGTTAACGGTTGAATTGATGGTAATAGTAATTATGAGGTCAAGATCAATACGGTAAAAAGGAAATGTTAAGACAATTTGGAAGGGCTTGTGATAATAAAGGATGATTTAGAAAGGGCTGGCAAATCTTAATGGAGTGTTATGTTGAGATATCAACTGAATTTATCAGTAGGGATAAATTACGATGAGTCTATAGTTTAAAGGAGTAATAGTATGACTGAGACAAGAGTATGGAGGAGGAAGAATTGTGACGAATACGAATGTATTGATAAGACAACCTGTGAGGTATTAAGGCTAAGATTAATCAGAAAGGGTAAAAGGGTTAAGTACGCCTACTCCACAGAGTGTAATTAAACCATAGTAAGAATCGTGAATCCTTAAGGTTAAGAAGTGTTACACCATAGGATTAATTACGAACAGGATATTATGTGAATACAATAAGGATTGTTATGAAAATGAGGAAGTGACTAAAGGATATGACGTGGTCTATACGACTGAGGTATGAAGGCAAATGTGAAATGGAAGGGAAAGGTATAGAACGAATAAGAAAGACTTAGAAAGTTCTTTTATAGGAAAGGTTCAGAATACAGATTATGTGATAACGGAAATGAAAGCGAGCACAAGAAAAGAAGGAGTTAATTGAAAGAAGGAAATAAGAAGGAAGTGAGCGAGATAACAGTGCAGTAATAAGTTACGGCATGTATAGTCGAGGACACGAGTAATATAAGTGACAGAATTGCGAAAGACCAAACCACAGAAAGATGAGCAACGAAGTAGAATAAGTGCCAGAAAATAACTGGTATGATAAGAGCAAATAGGGATGAACAGAATACGGAAGGGATTATGCAGAAGTAGTGTTTTCTGAAGGGTACAGAGGTAGCACGAGATTCCTCGTGTATAGAATAAAAGATGGACATAGACTGGAGAAATGGTAAGAGAATTCAAAAAGGAAACACCTAAGATAGACGTGATTAATTGAGTACGAGTATAGAACAAAAGGGAAATATATAGCTATGAACTTAAAGGTGTAATACGACGACAAGGTGATAAGATAAGACCATGATTAAGACGAACTTGATATGATTTTGAGTAAGTTAGAAGCCAGTGTTGGGTACACAACAAGGGTAAAAGAGCATAAGGCACAAAGGAGTACTGCGTATATGATTTCACCTCGGAAATAGTGAAATCCTTAAAGGACAAAAACTGTAGGCCTGAGGAACAAATAATGTGTTGTAAATTTATCAAAGGGAACAGATGATATAGGTTGGGGTAAAGATAATATTACTAGAACTTTGGACACTTATCATCGGAAAATAAGTGTTATCTAATTGAGAACATGGAACGACTACAAGCACTCATTAATTATCGATTGGATTCAGTGGAATGTGACCTTGGATGAGTTGCTACATTGGTTGCATTACTCGAGTACAGATTATCGGATGAGATTTCGTACTATATATAAGAAGGTTTTCGTCGCTTCGTGATTTTGTTAAGGTTTCGTACGTGGATAATCAAAGTTATAAATTATAAAGAAAAGACATAGATATTGTACAGTATACCAAGTGAATTGCAAAGAGGATCATATGAATTTGAAGATTGAAAATAGGGACGTAGAGCGGAATATAAACATATAATGGTATAAGTACACCCTAAAGGGGGGAAGCGGGTGTGAGAAAAAGCAAGTGTAAGATGGAAGCAATTGACACTGCAATATGTTTGATATGGATACTTAAACTTCAAGTGAGATCCCTTGCTGAAACAAGTTAGTAAGATCGGAAAGCCAACACTGAATGGATAGAAGTCAGGATGATATTTGAGATGGTGTGGAGACGCATCTGTAAAGATCTTGAATGATATGGCATCACAAAGTGAGTGCTTATAAAAAAACGAATAATACGACAACAGAATGGTAACGAGTAACTTAAGAGATATTGCAAAGGATAGCAATGCTATACTGGATTAGAGGTTGAGATGTTGGCAACGGAGTTGTTTGCTAATGATATTATGACTTATAAGTAACAAAGGGGAGAGATAGAAAATCTCCTATAGTGGGATATGAGAAAATTAAAGGGGTAAAATAAAGAAAGGGAAAGGAGTATGACAAGATAGCTACGAGCGAGCTTTAGTACTGATGAAATATGTAAAGCAGAATGAACCAGGAAAAGGAAGGACTACGACTAAGATTGGACATACTTTATACAAGCTGTACAAAAATAGTTATGTAACCTACGGATATTTGTATGCTAAGGATGAGACCAAGCGAGTACTTGATAAGAAGAGTAAGGATTCAGTAATAGCAATGCGGTAATGATATTTTGGGCCAAATTACCGAGATAGAATTAGTACTGAGGGAAAATAGGACATGGCCATAGTTGAGCCCCGATACCGATTGAAAGATACAAGAGGAGGATGCAAGGTAAAGCATAAGGACTAGTGAAATGACGCTAAGGTATTTGAGCACCTTCCCACATTCTTGTAAAGATTGCAACATAATGTGTGACAGAAAAACTACGAGCAAAAATCTGAGTAAAGAGGCAGTTGAAGAGTTTGAATTAAAGGTAAAGAAACGACACGAGATGATATGCCTAAAGTGTTACAAGTTGGGTTAAGGGAAATCGTGAAATGGTTTTGGCGAGACGATCAGAACAAGCTGGTTACTGGATGACAGTGAATTTATATGTCAAATAAAAAATTCTTTCAGAATTATACCAATTAATGATAGACAGAGCACAGAGCAGCTATGTAAAGTTATAATATGAGGGAACTCCAGCGCTACTTGATAGCCAACTCTAAAGACCGAGATTAAGAGGTAAAAGCAAAGTGACAGTTAAAATCGTTTAATAAGAAAGTCGAGAAGTGATACGTGATGCTGAAGATTCCAGAATATGGACTGTAACTATTATATCCCGCATTTTAGTACAGTCGGATAATTCAAGGTAATTGCGGGGAGCTGACAAACAAGGTCTTACTTTTGTTTTGTTAAGCATATGAGTTGCTTATAAAGAATTTAGAAGCGGAAATATTAAGAAAGGTCAAGGGCATAAAAGGAAATTTGCAATATGACTCGTGGAAATTTGGAGGAAGACGAAGGAAAAATTCGGAATTTGGAAAATAATTTTTCATGAATTCTAGAACTCAAAAAAAAACGAGTGGGCTTGGTCTTGGGCCATGTTTGGCCGTCCAACCCCTCTTGATGGGCCAAGCCCATGTGGGATTAAAATCCATAAGGTTAAAAGAAGACCAAGTCTTCTTCTTATCCCATAATTCTCTAGAGTTTTCAAGAAACTAGGAGCAAAGAAAAGAAGGAGAAAACCTTGAAGGCCATTTCGGCCAAGAGGAATCCCACAAGAAAAATTGACAAAACTTCCTCCAAAAAATCATTTCCTACCAAGTAGAGGGTCCTTAACAAAGTGGAGTTGTTGTTGAAGCAAGAAAAATTCATAATCATACAAGTTGCCAATTGTAGACAAGTGAAGAAGTGAAGGAAAAGGAAGGTGAGAACTTGTGCTCTTTTACATGTTATGGATATTTATGCATGTTGTAGTATGCAAAAGTGAATGAAAGTTATGAAGAACAAGAATATAGATGTGGCCGTGCATGCCTATGTGTGTGTAGAGACCATGTGTTAATTATTTTATTTAGTGTTTGGTTGTTATTGTTGTGAATGTTATGTGGAAAATGGCAGTTGAATGATTTTGGAGAGATTGTAGTTGTGAATGCATGATGAAGCCGTGTGTGTGCATGGTGTATATAGCCGTGTATGTGTGTGGTATGGTGAATGGATAGCGAGCAAGTTTTATTTAGTATGTTGGTCGTTGTGTTGTGGACCTCATATTACAAATGAAAGCCTAATGAGCTTAGAGAAATATTAGTAGTGGAAAGCTTGTTTTGGAAGATTATGTAAATTGAATGTTATGTTCTTGCATGTATGAAATATAATGATACTAGAATAGTGTTGTTGGAATATGTTATAAGATTGTTATTGTGTTCATTGGAGTCGGAAGGTTTTGAAGAAAGTAGTAAATTGATATCATGTATCTTGAATTGAATATGTGAATCGCTAGTGTGGTTGTGGAGTTTATATTGATAGTTTGGCCGGGTTCGAATTCCCGGATTGTGATTGATTAAAATTTGGCTAGGTTGAATGTTGAGGATGGTATATTTACAGAGGAAGTGCTGCCGAATTTTCGGTAGCCAAGTGTTACCTTAAGATTCCAACACTAAATACCCTAATGAAAGTTCGGGTAAATGTGACCAAATTGCAGATTTTGGCGGATTTGCAGCTTGAATTCGGGATAGCAAAAGGAGTGGAAAGAGGTATGTAAGGCTTCACCCTTCTTTATATGGCATGTCTTAGACGTAATAGGCTGGGTAGGAGCCTCGGGGACAACTCTATTCCCCGGAATCCGCACCTAACGTTTCCCCTTTCTCGTTCAATAGAATTGAACTAAAAATTGTGCAATATGTTAGAAAGACTTCCTAAATATCTAGAGCTCGCATAGAGAGGTCCCGACTACCCTAAAACCCTCCCAGGAGACGTCATGAAATGTAACGAACGTAAATTTGATACGCCTCCTCATTTGACCCGAGGTGGGCCCATGGATCCCGGATTTTATTTATTGTTCCGGTTGACCTATTTTGAAGTAGAACCTAAAGGGAACCTTTGATCCTTATACCGATTATCTAATGACAAGTAATGTAGCTATTCTAATGAGAAAAAAAATCCTACGACGATAATGATAACGACGATGTAAGAAGGAGAATATGTCTATGACGAGAACAACGAGAACGATCGCATGTCTAAAAGCTTTAAGTGAAGGATTCAGTATGAACACAAGAATAATGGACTAGTTCTTGAGTCCAACTCTATTCCTTTGACATGACTCTATTTTCCAAAGACTCTAAGGTGCACGAAGTAATGTTTTATGAGTTTTACGATCTTGTCCCATGTTTTCTCTTAATACTATTCTTCATTGATAGTCTCGCCTCACAATACTAGTTCCTTCAAGGTGAGACATGACGATCATGATTATTTCATAACGTAATCGGAGGCTACCGACCTTACGTCACTCCGACGTGGACATGGTTTTCTTGGGCTCTCGAGCGTGTTGTATGCATGTTACAAGTATATGTATATGATAAAAGAACCAGAGCGCTATAGACGTTGATGTATGTACACGACACACGTATATGTATATGATAAAAGAACCAGAGTGCTATAGACGATGATGTATGTACATGACACACGTATATGTATACGATGAAAGAGCCAGAGCGCTATAAACGCTGATATATGTACATGATGTATGCATACGTATACGGGGAAGATGGAGATAAGGGCAGCGCGTTATATACGCATATCCACCTGATCAGTTGGCATTATATGACATGATATCGTCCCGGACGCGGGATGTGTATATTTATGGTTAAATGGATCGGCTGCCGACGCCTCGGCAATATGATATGTCCTATTTTTATATATATACATATATGAACAAGGAAAGATTTAAAGGAATGCTAAGCATGCATAGCATCTGCCAAGGGCATATATATATATACAGGTTATGTTTCTACCTCAGGACATGTGCTATTACTCTTTTATGTCGTTATCTCCCGTTTTATATTTCCCGTATGCTATTATTCATGCCTTACATACTCGGTACACTATTCGTACTGACGTCCCTTCTTGTGGACGCTGCGTTTCATGCCGCGCAGGTCAGCAGACAGACGGTTTTGGTTCCTAGAAGCCTCACCAGCAGCACTTAGCAGCGCTCCAGTTGTTCCGGAGCCTCACTTCCTTGGTACCATTTTGTGTATATATATTCGGGCACGACAGTACTTGGCCCTTCTTATGTACATTTGTACTATGTCTAGAGGCTCGTAGGCAGATATGTACAGTTAGATGTCTTGTATTTTGAATTGTTCGCGTCTCTGTATAATGTGATAACAACGCTTACTAGTCTATGTTTATGATGACGCGGCTAATGTTAAAGCTCAGCAATGAAAAAAAAATGAATAGCACAGTTCCTACGGCCCGCTGAGAATTAAAGGTAAAATGATAGATAAGGGGTGCTCGGTACAAGTATCGGGTACTCGTCACGGCCCCTAGTCGGGTCGTGACAGTAACACCGAGCAATGTAAGGTTATTGAAGCAAAATAATGTTACACCAAGGGAAATTTCGTCTTATTTGTAGAGTCTGTGAAGGGTCTACAGGTTACCAGAGGCATAAAATACTCCAGGGATTGTAAAGTCTAATAAATCGACGATGGACGTCTACGCGTGAGAGGTAAGATGAAGTGAACGATACGTCTTAAATGAGTAACTATAGAAGAAGAAAGTGTCGAGTTAAGACTACGTGCACCAGGAGAGAGTAAGAGTTCAGTGGAAGAGCTCGCAATACAATCATCAACCAACTGCGAAATGAAAAGAAGAGTAAAGACAACTGCATGGAATTATCACCTCGAGAGGCAAGAGCAAGAACAAATATTATGGGAATGGTTACTTAGAGATCTGGAATGCGTTATAATAAACTGAAGGGATCGACCAATGAAGGAGGCATGTGCAGGGCATAATTCAGTAAAAGAACGTTTAAGGAAGTATTGGAAGTGCAGAATTAGTTTAACATTCGAGGACGAATGTTCCCAAGGGGGGAAAGATGTTACACCCCAGAAAATTTCGTGTTACTAAGGCTACTGACGGCTTAATGTGAGCTCGAGGAGGAGCAAATATCTCAAGTATAAATAATGAAATTCTACTGTAGTAGCATGAGTATGATATTTGGAATTCGTACAATATGATTGGAATAATACGTTAAAAGATATATAGCCCTCGTAACCGTAAGCTGAGGTGGGGCCCACATGATGGGATTTTTTTAAAGGGCATATGATAAGTTATATGGACAATATATGTGAAGTTAAACACAACTCAAGAAGGACCCTTGAGCCAGATCCAAGTGTAAGCCCTCCAAAAAGATGTTTTTAAGTTGCGTTTTTGGGTGATCTGACTTCGGGAGGCCATAACCCCATCATTATTTGGGAATTTGGGAAAACTCCTAAATGAAAGTTTTAGATAATTGAAATACCTTTCCAACCATAGGTCGTCCGCCTGTATGCAACATCGGGATAATGAGTTATGGACGTTTTAAGGCTGAAAGGTCAAGCTGGGCAGTGAAATGGGCCCAACCCGATTCCAATCCGGGTCAAGCCCATTTCCCTTGTTATTTAAGGGAAGTTTCAGCCTTCTCCTCCTCATTTTCAGACCAAAAAGACCCAGAAAATTCTAGAGAGAGAGAGGGAGGAAAGCCTTAGAGAGAAAAACCAAGTGTTGATAAAAATCCGAGCCCCGAATCCTGAAGCTCATGAAGAGAAAAGTGTTGTACGTTGCGTTGCCTTCAATTTGAGCTAAAAATCAGCCAAGACGAAGAGTGTTGACGCGGTTGCTGCATACTTAAGGTAAGATTAAGGTCCCTTTTTCATTGTTAATAAGTTTATTTAGGGTTTTAATGGATTAGAACGGAGAAAATAACGTTATAAATTCGTTTGTTGTTTTATTGAGATTTATGGATCGGGGGCTGTTTTAGTTGGACTAAATGGATGGAATTAGCTGAGTTATAATGTATAATAATTTTTGATGTTGTTGACAAGTTGTTGTTCTTGAATTAGGGAGAATAAAGTGTATGAAGATATCATATACAAAGCGTATACCGGGCTATTTTTATATGATTTTCGTGGTTGTTTTGTGACAATATATTGGGGCTGTTTGGTGGTTGTTATGAATGGTTTTGTGGGCTGGAATATCGTGGAATTGGCTGTAGTTGTTGTTGTTGTTGTGTTTGTTGTTATACTATAGATATAAGAAAATAAAGAAGTGTATACAAGCATTGGTATACAAATGTATATTGGGCTGTTTTGGAAGTGATTTAAGAATGGATTTAATTCTAGTTTGATATGAAATTGTTGGTGTTGTTGTTGTTGGTATTTTGATTGATGTTTGGCTAAATTGGAATCTCGAGGATTGTAAAGTTTTCAGGGGAAATGCTGCCCGAATTTCGTTAAGTTTCATTCGTACTTGGATTGGTTAGTAAGTGATGTGGATGATCTAACTGTGGCTTATGTTATCTTAATTTTAGACCTACGAGCTCGAGAAGTAGACGTTAGACATTTAAGTAAGTGTTAAAGGTATGTAAAGCTAACCCTTATTTCTTTTTGGCATGATCTTTATGAAACAAACAGACGACGTATATATATGACTCTAAAGAAGCTCCTATTCTTAGAGCCACTAGGATGGCTAATGTTCTTAACTTCCAGAAGCTATTTCATTATGTATTGATACGTGTATATGATTCCAGAAGTTCTATTTTAATATAATCCGTAGTGACATTCGAAAGGTACTTGATAGGACTATCGTCTAAATTTTCAAATGATGGTTCATTTTGATTATCTTATTGAGTCTCAGATATGATTTAATTTGCATATGGTTGCTCACTACTCCACTCGTGCATGCCTCAATACATCTTTCACTGAGTCCCGGGCCAGGATACGTTCTCGTGCACAGTTTCACTGCATTGTTCACCGAGTCCCTCACTAGAGGGCCGGGATACGGTATATATATATATATATATGATGTGATGGTGTGATGGTGTGATGATGTGATAATGTGATGATGTGATGATGTGATTATGGCGCCAAGGATGGTATGTGGCAGCCTTATTCACCGAGTCCCATAATGGACTGGATATGATATATGATATTGATATGCATGATTTTCATTTCATAAGGCAAGTGTATTGATATTTTAAAAGTCATACTTGTTTCCGGTAATCTCTATTTCAGTTATGATCCTCTTTATTGTATTTCATGCTTTATATACTCAGTACATATCTCGTACTGACCCACTTTCTTCGGGGGGCTGCGTTTCATGCCCGCAGGTACAGATAGTCGGTTTGGTGACCCTTCAGCATAGGACTTCCACTCAGCTGTCTTGGAGAGCTCTGTTGTTCCGGAGCCTAGACTTTTGGTACTGATCTTATGATGTACGTATATGTTTACCCAGGGGTACGGCGGGGCCCCGTCCCGTCATATTTTCGCTATCGATACTCTTAGAGGTCTGTAGACATGTGTGTGGGTTGTGTATAAGTTTGTTCAGCTGTGTCTATACAATGTGCTATGGATATGTTCGTATGTAGTGGCAGCCTTGTCGGCTTGCGCATGATATTGATATGTAGTGGCAGCCTTGTCGGCTTGCGTATCATTTTATGATTTGATTAGTTGTGACTCCTCAGGAGATAGTTATCTGGACATATATATATATTGTTATATCCCGTATTTTGTACATTCGGATATTTCAAGGTAGTCGGAGTAAGTTAAGGACAAGACTATTTTCCAAAATTATTTCAATGTATAAGTTGTTTATTAGTATGGAAATATTGAGAAAGGATAAGGGCAAAAAGGGAAATTCACGAGGTGGCTCATGGAAATATTAAGGAGAATTTGGGGTTAAAAATGGAATTATGGAAAGTTAATGGACTTGAATCAAAAGGCCCAAGTGGCCGGCCAAGGTAGGTGTGGGCCTTGGCCTACATGGAGGCATATTATATATGTATAAAATATGACTAATTAGTCATATGTCTCATATTCACCACTTGGAAAAATCAAGAAGCTTGGAGAAGAAAACTTGGAGAAAAAATAGGGGCTATTCGGCCATGGCTCAAAATATTTTGTCCATGGAATTGATCAAGAAAAATTATTTTCTTCTAGTATTCCAACTAATTTGAAGGCCCTAATTAACATGGAGTGGTTGTTGGAACAAACAAAGTATTCATGGTGCAAGATGGAAGCTCTTGCCGAATAGAGGAGTCAAAGAATAAAGGTAAGGTTTAACCCCTCCTTTCATATGTTATGGATGATTGGTGCATGTTATAGTATGTAGAAATGGATGAAATTCATGAAATATGTGTGTGTGGGGATGTGGGGATGTGGCCAAATAGGGGTTGAATTGGTGAGATGTGATGAATTGATTTTACTTTGTATTTTTAAGTGTTGTTGTGGTAGATTCTATGATGTAAAATGAGGATTTAGTGGTTTGAAATGAAGTGGAAATCATTTGTGGATTGTCGAAGAAGTTAATGTGATATTAGTATGGTTTCTTATATTGTATGAATGATATTGTTAATGTGTAGGTTGTAAATATAATTCATGAATTTAGAAGGGAGACATGTGTTTGGAAGATTGTAAGTTGGGTTGTTGTGATTGAATTTGAAAGAAGGAAATGTGTTGTTATCGTTCTTGTTGAAATTGGAAGGTTTCGGGTGAAACGGCATATTGGTTGGGTTGTTTGAACATTATGTGAATTGTTTGAAAGTTCTTGAACCATGTTAGAATATATTTTGGATTGATTGTTGAAGTTGTTAGTATGATTGTCGGTATTGTTGTTGATAATTTGGCCGAGTTAAATTCTCGGATTGTTGTTGATAAATTGGCCGAGTTAGATTCTCGGGGATGGTGTATTTACAGGGGAAATGCTGCCGAAATTTCGGCAGAATATGAATGAATTCATTTGAAGGATTAAGACAAGTATATGATAATAAGTCTAATGATTGTATCAATCTTTTTGAATGTAGACTAGCGATAGCGAGCTTGGACAATTGAGTGTAGCTAATAGGACGTGGAGCAGGTATGTGAGGCTTACCCTTTCTTTCTTTTGGCATGATCTTTGTGAAACAAACAGACAAAGTATATGTATGATTTCAAAGAACCTCCTATTCTTAGAGCCACTAGGATGGCTAATGTTCTTGACTTCCGAAGAACTATTTTGCTATGTCGTGATACAAGTGTGTGGTTCCAAAAGTTCTATGTTGATTTGATCCTTAGCGATATTCGAATGGTGCTTGATACGCTTATTTCTTTGATTTTCCAAAAATAGTTTCTGAAACGTTCATAGAAGGTTCTGTACTAAAACGTCCATAACTTTTGCATACCAACTCAGATGGACTTGAAACGTGTTTATGACTCTCAAGTGTCGATTTATGTATGTACCCTATCGAGTCTTAAAGATTTGTTCTATGTGCATATGTATATGAAGCGACGCCTTATGAGATTTGTGATCTTATTTTATGCTCTCTTAACGCTGTTATTCGTTGCTAGTCTCATCTTATAATAATTGCTCCTTCAAGGTGAGGCAAAGCCATGATGATTATTCCATAATACATTCGGAGTTTACCGACCTTACGTCACTCCGATAGACATATAACATTCTTTGGGCTCTCCTGCATGCTGCTTATATGATATATGTATATGATATATGTATATGGGGTAAGAAGAAAGGTGAGGCGCTATAGATGCATAGCCACCTGATCAGTTGGTATAATATGATATCGTCCCGGACGCGGGATATATGGATAAATGGATCGGGCTGCACGTTCCGCAGCAATATAATATATAAATGGATCGTGTTGCACGTTCCGCAGCAATATAATATATAAATGGATCGGGCTGCACGTTCCGCAGCAATACAATATATAAATGGATCGGGCTGCACGTTCCGCAGCAATACAATATATAAATGGATCGGGCTGCACGTTCCGCAGCAATATAATATATATATGGATCGAGCTGCACGTTCCGCAGCACTAAGCATGCATGGTACCGCCAAAAAGGCATTCATATGTACAAGTTACTCTTTATCTTATGGTATGCCCTATATGTCCATTCTGTGATTATTCATACTTTACATCCCTTACTATGTTACTATTCATGCCTTACATACTCAGTACATTGCTCGTACTGATCCCCTTTCTTCGGGGGCTGCGTTTCATGCCGTGTAGGTACACCCAGATGAGTAGAAGCCATTACAGAAGATGTCCAACGAAGTTGGCAAGCTCCATTTGGCCCTGGAGTGTTGCCGGGTCAGAGTATTATGTTATGATGTCTTGGTTGAAGTTAGACACTTTTCAGACAGAGTCGTGGGTATAGGATGTCAGTTTTGTAAGCGACTCCATCAGCCGATGCGTCTTACTGTATTATGTTACAGATCCATTATGATTACAGATTATACTTGACCTAAGTACGATGAAAGAAAAGTTTCTAAAGACTTCACTATGTATTTCATTCTTATTTGATTTAAAGGTCCAAAGAGATTATGTATCAGCGGGTTCGCTCGGCTCCGAATATGGGGTCGGGTGCCCATCACACCCTATTAAGATCAGGGTGTGACATATATATGATGACGTTATGAACCTTCGAAGTTCTTTTGCAAGTTTCCATAATGTTCATAGTTTCAATTTGGCTATATCTAACAGGTACGTATATGAGTGTCTAGCTCGAACATTAGTCACGGCCCACGGGGCTGGGTCGTGACAGAAAAGACCCCATTCGAGGTTACACCTGACGGAGTGCTACGATATGGAGGCAGATTATGTGTACCTGAGGTTGTAGGGCTACGACAACAGGTTATGGGAGAGGCACACTATGCCCGCTATTCTGTTCATCCAGGGTCAACGAAGATGTATCATGATCTCAGATGTTTATATTGGTGGGATGGCATGAAGAAGGACATAGCGGAGTTTGTTGCTCAGTGCCCGAATTGTCAACAGGTTAAGGTCGAGCATCAGAAGCCTGGTGGATTATTACAGGAGATAGAGATCCCGACTTGGAAATGGGAAGTAATTAATATGGACTTCATTACAGGTTTACCTCGCACTCCGCGAAAGTATGACTCTATATAGGTTATTGTAGATAGGCTGACGAAATCAACCCATTTTCTTCTAGTCAGGACTACTTATTCAGCTGAGGACTATGCGAGGTTATACATCAAGGAGATAGTGAGGCTTCATGGGTGGGACTCCCACATCTATTATCTCAGACATAGGAGCTCAGGTTACAACTAACTTCTGGAGATCATTCCAGGTGGGATTGGGGACACAGGTGAGTCTTAACATAGCATTCCACCCTCAGAATGACGGATTGGACGAGCGTATTATTCAGACGCTACAAGATATGTTACGGGCCTGTATTATTGATTTCAGAGGTAGCTGGGAAGATCATTTGCCACTTATCGAGTTTGCTTATAATAATAGCTACCATTCTAGTATCCAGATGGCACCGTATGATGCCTTATATGGGAGGAAGTGCAGGTCACCTATTGGTTGGTTTAATGTTGGTGAAACTAAATTAATAGGCCCAGACATGATTCAGCAAGTTGTTGATAAGGTGAAGCTTATTCAGGAGAGGTTATTGGCAGCCCAGAGTTGACAGAAGTCATATGCATATAATCGACGTCGACACTTAGAGTTTCAGGTTGGTGATTGGGTGTTCTTGAAGGTGTCACCCATGAAGGGTGTAATGAGATTCGGCAAGAAAGTGAAGCTTAGCCCGAGGTACATTGGGCCTTATCAGATTATTCGTAGGGTAGGTAAGGTTGCCTATGAGTTGGACCTACCATCTAATTCGGATGTAGTACATCCAGTCTTTCATGTGTCAATGCTTCGCAAATGTATTGGTGACCCTTCTAGAGTATTCCCCGTGGAAGATGTCCAGGTGACGGAAGAGATGTCCTATGAGGAGAACCCTATAGTTATACTTGATCGGCAAGTTAGAAGATTGTGTACTAAGGATGTGGCTTCCATCAAAGTATTATGGCGAAATAATAATAGAGAAGAGATGACCTGGGAAGCCGAAGATGAGATGAAGAATAAGTATCCTTACTTGTTCCCTACGCCTGCAGGTAATTTAAATTCCTCACTTGATTATATTGATTGGTAGATGAGACTACATGTTATAGCAACAAGGAGAATTCCCCGAAATTTTTATAAGACCTTATGGGACCAGTTTAACATTCGAGGACGAATGTTCTAAGGGGGGGAAGGATGTTATACCCCGTATTATTATACATTGGATTATTCGTGAGTTAATCGACATAAATTTCAGGATAAGATTATTTTTGGGATATGAGACAAGGACTTTTAATCCCCGATTTTAATAAGTGCACGATTTGCTAATTAATTACAATTAGTGTAGAAATATTAGTGAAGATTAGGGATTAATTAACCATGATTAGATTATTAAGTGGTAATTAAGATTAATTAAATCAATTAGTGGGTTGAATGGACCCCACTACAACAAGGCCAAATCTGATTGGTCCATGCTATAGTGGGGCATGTACCATGATTAGATTATTAAGTGGTAATTAGTGATTAATTAAGATTAATTAAATCAATTAGTGGGTTGAACGGACCCCACTACAACATGGCCAAATCTGATTGGTCCATGCTATAGTGGGGCATGTGTCAACGTTATGGGCTGCATATATAAAGGCATAAGATGACTAATCTTAATCATCTTCTTCATTTCATAATTTTCTTGAGAGCAAAACATATAGCACAGCCATGGCTCACGACCATGGCAGTTCCTAATTGAGCTTAAGCCTTTGATTGCTAAAAAATTCTAAAAAGGTGTTCTACACATTCAAGGAGGCATCAACATAAGAATATTGAGTTGAGGAAAAGAAGTGGTGTAATTGGTGCAAGTGATTGTAGGATCTGTCCTAATCAATTTGAGGTAAGATTTCTTCTTTTGTCAAGAAATTGAAGTTAATGATGTTGTAATGGAGGGATTAATTTGTATTAATTGAAATTGGAAGTAAGAATATTGTATGATTAATGATTGGCGTGCAAATGGGCAGAATTGGAGTTGTTCCAATTAGATTGGGTTTGATTATTGTTGTTGTTATTAATTGTTATTAATGTTATGGATTATGTGTTAAGAGTGAAAGGAAAGCTTAAATCATGCTAGAATTTATATTGGTTTTATATTGAATTTCATAACTCTTCATATTCTAGGAGATATACCTCACTCAAGTTGGACCAAATTTCCTGTCCAAAATTCTGCCAAGTTTTCCCAAAGTTTTTGTTATATCCCGTATTTTTGTACATTGGAATATTTTCAAGCTAATCGAGATAAGTTTAAGGACAAGATTATTTCGGGATATGAGATAGAGACTTTTAATCCCCGATTTTATTTAGCACACGAATTGCTTATAAATTTTAATTGGTATAGAAATATTAGTGGAGATTAGGGATTAATTAACCATGATTAGATTATTAAGTGGGGATTAGGGATTATATTAATATTAAATCATGTCATTAGTGTGCCAAGTGGACCCCACTATGGCATGGCCAAATCTGATTGGCCCATGCCATAAGTGGGGATCGTGTAAACTCCTTGGACAACATATATAACATATAAGATGACTAATTGAATAAGTCATCAACTTGATTTATTCATCTTCAACATTTGCTGAATTAGAGAGCTAGAGAGAGAAGCTCCAGCCATGGCTGTGCAAATTGAGCTCACAATTCTTGATGCCAAATTTAATTTTCTAAGGTGTTCCAATCACTTAAAGACCATTAGCAACGTGAATTTGAGCATTGGGGGCAGCAAGAACGTTTGTATTTAAATTCATCAACTTCAGCAACGTTAAGGAGTTAAACTTGTTAAGGTAAGATTTAATTCTCTTCTACATGTTTTAGAGGTGGTTTGGACTTGTTATAATTTGGTAAATGTGAATTGGATATAAGGAATTATGTATGTTGATGTTGAAGTGTCGTTTGAGCCGTGTAGGGGGCTGTTTTAATTAGAAATGATGAATTAATTTTAATTAGCATTGTGGTTGTTGGTTTCATGGATTATATGATGAGAATGAAGGAATTAAATGGTTAAAGTTGAAGTTGTATTTGTTTTGTGGGCTGTTGTAAGGACTTATTGTGATATTAAGGTAGTTTTCTTGCATATGAATGAATGATGTTGGTGTCGTGTGTTTGCTGGTATGATTCACGAATTTAGATGAAAGGAATGTATGAGATAACGTATAAGAAGCGTATATGGTTTGCTTGGTGTATTCGTAGATGTTCGTAAGATTATCGGGCATCTTTTTATGTTGTGATTAGGGGATGTGTTGAGCATGTTGTTGTTCTCGTTGAATTAGAAGATTAAGTATTGTTAAGATTATACATTGTGTTGTTATAATGGTTGGGCTGTTATAAAGTCCTTTTCAATGAAAATGTTATGACTATGGATCATTAAGAATAACTTGAATATGTCGTAGTCGTATGTAGATTATTATTGAATGTTGTAATATGTGGGCTGATTGGAATATCATGCGGGTTGTTCGGAGTGTTCTCGAATCTTGTCTTGATTAGTCTCAATATAGTACTTGAACGTGTGGTTGTTGATGTTGACTGGGTTGTTATGTAGTTGGTTTGAATATAAGGGAAACGTCGCCCAATTTTCTAGAAATGAGCTACTAAGGTTGAAATATATTTTGAACCTTCCCGTAGCTTAACCATAGTTCTTGACGTCTTAATATAGGTTGAGATACTTCGGACAGCGTATACGTATTGTGTCTCGGATAAGCGTTAAAGGTATGTGAAGCTATCCCTTCTTTCTTTTGGCATGTCTTAGATATAAGTGACGTATGATATGTGCTTTGGGGTAATTCTATTCATAAGTTTCGAGTGTGATTCATGATTCTTATTCACTTCTTGATGTTAGAACTCTTAAGGTAATTGAGCTATTGCCTCTCAAGTCTTCTATATGTTGGATAGTAGTCGGTATGTATAAGCTCCTATTCTTAGAGACTCTACGATGACTAATGTCCTTGACTTCCATAAGCTATTTCATATTATCTTGATACATGTCTATGATTCCTGAGGCTCTATTTGATATAGTCCATAGTGACATTTAAAGGGTACTCAACATGATTATCGCCTTTGATACTCGAGTGTTAGTTATTCCACTTATTCTATTGAGTCTCAGATGATGATTTAGTTGCATGTGGTTGCTCATAATATTCTACTCGTGCATACTGTTATTGTGTCGTTCACCGAGTCCCGCGCCGGGTATGTATTGGTGCACAGTTTCACTGCATTGTTCACCGAGTCCCTCACTAGAGGGCCGGGTACGGTATATGTATATGATGATATGATGATATGATGATATGATTATGGCACCGAGTCCCATGATGGGTCGGGTATGGTATACGTGTACACGACTTTATTCACCGAGTCCCATAATGGGCCGGGTATGGTTTATGATAATGATATGCATGATTTTGTTTCGGAAGGCACAGGTACAGTGATTTCTTGATTATCATACTTGTCTCCAATCTCCACTTCAGTTATGATCTTCCTTATTGTATTTCATGCTTATATACTCAGTACATATCTCGTACTGACCCTCTTTCTTCGGGGGGCTGCGTTTCAGTCCCGCAGGTACATATATCCGATTTGGCGATCCTCCAGCTTAGGACTTCTACTCAGCTGTCTTGGAGTGCTCCATTGTTCCGGAGCCTAGACTTTTGGTCAGGTCTTTGATGTATATATATGTTTATCCAGGGGTGTGGCGGGGCCCTGTCCCGTCATATGTCACTGTTAATACTCTTAGAGGTCTGTAGACATATGTGTGGGTTGTATATAGATGTTGTTCAGTTGTGTCTATACGACTTATTTTGAGATGTTCTTGTATGTTGTGGCGGCCTTGTCGGCTTGCGTATATACATTTTGGGATGTTGTATGTAGTGGAAACCTTGTCGGCTCGTGTATTATGATATCTTTTGATTGGTTGTGACTCCTCGGGAGACAGGTTACCTTGATATATACATGTGACATTCTGAGATAACGTTATGTTTTCACAAAGCTTCCATATTATGTTTAGTTTCAGTTTGATGATGTCTAACAGATATGTATACGAGTGTCCAGCCCGGGCACTAGTCACGGCCTACGGGGTTGGGTCGTGACAGTTTTGACAAACTTAATTTCTTCAATTCGCTTGATCCCGGAACCTTTAGACACTTGCTTAGCACTTGTTAAAATAATTTCTTAACCTTCTAAGGGTTACATGACCTCTCTAAGCTTACGTTTACTTACGACACAAACTCCGCAAAAGAATTTGAGGTGTAACATGGCTATTTCAATTATAGCCACAATTGACTCATGCAATTAACAGAAATTCAATTCTAATAATTTTTTGGCAATAATTGCAAATAAATCATAAAATTGAGACGTAATTGATTATCTATTTAATTAATCAATTTTCTTGATTTAACGGATTAAAATATTTTTCAATTTGATATTAATAGTCTAAATAATTTATTAAATAATTGTTTTAAACCATTTCTGAATTAATTTTTGACAAATACACTTGCTACTTATAGGAAAATATGCAAAATATTTAAAATGACATACAATATATATTTGAAACTATTTTTCCAAATGAAATGGAAAAAATATTATTCGAATAATTTTTGAAAAATCATTTTTATTTGTAAAAATGCATATTTCACTCCGTTTAAGATTTAAGAACTCCGAATAATTAAATAAAATTATTGGAGGGCCAAAATTAGGTGTCAACCACCAACATATTAAGATTATATATCATATTATGCCAGCAGTCATAGTTGGGAGTTGTGGAAGAGGAGAAATACTATTTTACATGGTGGGAAGGTTTCTGTTAACAAATTGAAGTTCAAGATCATGCATACTGCAATTCTTTTTATGAAGACAAGGAAGAACTTTAAATATGCCCCATATAACTGGTTGGAGTTATTAAAATCATTGCAATCTTACTCTCTTAAATTGAAGATATTTTAAGTGTGCTGGAGACCACCAGATTCAGGATGGGTAAAGTGCAATACTGATGCGGTATCTAGAGCCAATCCGGGGAGAAGCTCCTAGAGTTTTTCTCTTAGAAATACAAATGGGGATTTGATATATGCCCACTCACATGAGATGAAAGATGACAGTTTTTCTAACACTCAGGCTGAGGCAGAAGCTATAATGTAGGCATTAAAGTACATGGAAAGGATGCATATTCCCCAAATAATAGTGGAAACTGATTCTATGTTGATGAAAAATGTAATGGAAAGGAAATGGTATAGTCCTTGGCAAATCATCAATATAGTGAAGGAAATTTGGAGGATCATGGGGGGAAAGAACTGTGCTAGTTACTCACATTTTCAGAGAAGGGAATAAACCTACAGATTTTCTTGCAAATTTAGCACTGGATAAGGGTGATGACATAGCTAATACAACAACAACAACAACAACAACATACCTAGTAAAATCCCACAATGTGGGGTCTGGGGAGGGTAGAGTGTACGCAGACCTTACCCCTACCTCAGAAGGTAGGGAGGTTGTTTCTGAAAGTCCTCGGCTGAAGAGAAAGCATGGCAAAAAAGGGTCAGAAAAGGACAAGAAATTCAAAGCAGTATGGAAATGAAATAACGAAAGCAAAAAATCATGATAAAACAGTCTGAAAAAAGGAGCAGTAGCTACCATAGATAAATAAAATAATAGAAGTACAAGAAACAACATATAGTAGCTTAAAACGAAGGACAAGAAACTACAGGGAAAAACTGCGACTAGTAGTACAAATGGGTAAGCGGGACTACCTACAAGCCTGCTACACTAATCTGTGTCCTCCATAACCTCATATCTAAGGTCATCTCCTCGGTAAGCTGGAACTGCGCCATGTCCTGTTTCATCACCTCTTCCCAATACTTCTTCGGCCTACCTCTACCTCTACTAAAACCGTCCACAGCCAACCTCTGACACCTCCGCACCGGGACACCAGTGTCTCTCCTCTTCACACGCCCAAACCATCTCAGCCTCGCTTCCCGCATCTTGTCCTCCACCGAGGCCACTCCCACCTTGTCCCACACACATCCATCGCAGCATATATATTTATAATGGAGACATGGGGTAGGAAGATTATTAATAGTGATAAAAGGAAACAAGGGACAAAGACAGGGAGAAGGAGAGGAAAACATTTTAGAGTTCAAAATTCTCAAAATCTTTGGAAGAAGAGAATGGAGAACCCTTTATTAACTAGCATACTTGTTTCATGTGCAGGTACTTTTTTTGATTGTGAATTTATTAATCTTTGGCAGAACTCGAACATCACCATGGAAATGATAAAAAATCGAGTAGATCAGGAACAAGTGGACAAAAAAAGTAAGTAACAACATCACAACCAACAGGCAAATAAGCACTGCACAAAGCCCCACTTTTTCGCAAACAAGAAGAGATTGAAGGGGTAACCGAGCAAGAAATCAAAAGGCAAGATGGATACAAAGGAAAAACATACACATGCTAAACAAAGATCTATGGAACAACCCCAAGATCGAGAGCAATAGAGGCGGATCAACAAAAGGTACACAATATCAGAGCAGATTCACAGCTTTTTCAACATAGATCGACACGACTTAGGAATTGCAAAAAAGAAAATCAAAGAGGAGGAACAACAATAGCCCTGAGTTCCATGGTGTAATGACCCAACCCCGTGGGCCATGACTAGTGCCCGAGCTGGTCACTCGTGTACGTACCTATTAGATATAGTCAACTGAGACTAAAGACAATATGGAAACTTGCAAAAACATTTAAGGTTCGCAACGTCAAATATATCAAGATAACCTGTCTCCTAAGGAGTCACAACTAATCAAAATGTAATACAATACGCAAGCCGGCAAGGCTGCCACTATAAACCAATATGATACGCAAGCCGACAAGGCTGTCACTACATACGATACGATACGCAAGCCGGCAAGGCTGCCACTATAGACAGGAATATCCTTAGCAAATCATATAGACACAGCTGAACAGAACTTATGTACAACCCACACATATGTCTACAAACCTCTAAGAGTATCGACAAACTTTAGACATTATCAATAAGAATCTTTCTGAAATTATACATATACATCATATACTTATTTCCTAAGGATCATGCCAAAGAAGAAAAGGTTAGGCCTTACATACCTCGCTCGCCTCCTAAGCTAATCCCAACTCAAGTCTCGGGCTCCCCAAGATCTACAATAACGTCATTAATTACCAAACGTTAGCTACAAGTACTTAGAAATTCGATTCTAACTAGCACTTGTCTACAGAAATTTCGGCAGCATCTCCCCTGTAAATACAACACCCCCGAGAATTTAACTCGGCCAAATTTATCAACAACCATACCAACAATCATTTCAACAATACCAACAATCAATTTGAAACATATTCTAACATTAGTAACCCGCACAACATTCAAAACGATCCAACCAAACTCTATTCCACCCGAAACTCTACAATGCAACAAAATCTACAACAACACATTTTCTTCTTTGAAATTCACAAACTACAACAACAATTCATACTTTAGCAACTTCGTTCTCATAACTTCATAAAACCATATTAAAATCACATTAATTCCTACAACAATCCACAACCAATTTCAATGCTGACTTGAACCATTAGACCATCATTTGCATCATAACGTCCACAACAACACAACTAACATACTAAGTAAAATTAATTCATCTCTTCTCCGCCATACAACAACCACACGGCCAAAATTCTACACACACACCCACACGGCCACACACAACACACATTATTCCCATGATTTTCATTCATTTCTATATACTACAACATACATAAACCTTCCAAAACATATAAAAGAGGATTAGTTCTTACCTTTTCCCTTAATTTCCCACTTGACTAGAATTTTGGACTTGCAACAAAGAGTAGTTTTCTTGCTCCAACAATTATACCACGTTAAAGAGGACCTTTGAATTAGTAGGAATACAAGGAGAATTTATTTTTTTGGATCCAGATTGATGGCTTCAAATTTTTTTCTTTCTTTCTTTCTCTTGGCCGAAGCCCTCCTCTCTTTCTCTCAAGTTCTTCTTTTTCTTGAATGTTCTTGAAATGCGATGACAAAATAATAGTGGCCCTCTCTTTTATTTACTTGGATTTAAATTCCCAAGTGGGCCTTGGCCCATACCTTGGCCAGCCACACTTGGGCTTGTTTCTTTTTTTTTTGTGTTTTTCAAACCCAATTATTTCATGACTAATTTTTTGTAATTCATGAAACTATTTTCCAAATTTCCAATTTTGCCCTTAGCCTTCCTCAATATTTCCGCATCAATATTTTCATGAACAACTTATGTATTAAATAAGATAAAAAATATTGCCTTATCTCTTACTAGTCACAATTATATCAAATTATCTGAATGTGCAAAATACGGGATATAACATCGATTCTTATTCTTAGAGCCACTAGGATGGCTAACGTTCTTGATTTCCATAAGTTGTTTCGTATGGTTTCAATGCGTGTCTATAATGTCTGATGTTTGGCCAATATGTTTCCGAATGACATTCGATAAATGAATGAATTGATTAAAGTCTTGACCTTTCAAATGCTAGCACGATCGATTATGACATATTTTGATACGTACATATGATTCCAAAAGTTCTATTTAATTTGATCCATAACGATATCCGGAAGATACTTGACATGATTACGACTTTGATTTTCCAAAAATGGCTTCTGAAACGCCTATAGAGCGTTCTGTACTTCAAACGCTCATAACTTTCTCATACTAAGTCGGATTGACCCGAAACTTGTTTCTGAGACTTCAGGGGTCGGTAAGTATACATATCCATTGAGTCTTGATTTATGTGCATATGGTTTCTCACTACTCCGCTCGTGCATCCTATTATTATATCGTTCGCCGGGTCCCGGGCTGGTTTTGTCATCGTGCGCACTATGTTATATTCGGCAGTATGATGTGTTACGGTTCCCGAGTCCCTCGCCATAGGGCCGGATACCGCTTATATACAGCGTTATGATGTGTTATGGCATATGATGTGTTATGATGTTGTGATATGTTATGATGATACGATATGTTCGGAATTGTACGGAGATTTGAAACCATCTGCAGTATGATGTGTTGTGGCGCCAGCG
Source organism: Lycium barbarum (assembly GCF_019175385.1). Classification (NCBI taxonomy): domain Eukaryota; kingdom Viridiplantae; phylum Streptophyta; class Magnoliopsida; order Solanales; family Solanaceae; genus Lycium; species Lycium barbarum. Next base: position 61,400,690 of record NC_083347.1, on the reverse strand, counting down.
TCGGAGTGGCGACCACGTTCCTGAGCCCTATGCATGACTCTTATATATGCATCATTTGTGTTTTAAAACGAGCTTCTTGGTATATTGATCTTTATACTCATTTTCCATACTTTGTAATTTTGTTATGATTTTGGATAGGTATTCCATGCTTTACATACTCAGTACCTATTTCGTACTGACCCCCTTTCTTCGGGGGCTGCGTTTCATGATCGCAGGGGCAGACGTTCGTTCTGGTGACCCGCCAGTGTAGGATACCTATTCTACTACTTTGGAGTGCTCCTTTGATCCGGAGCCCATAATTTTGGTACAGATATTTCGTTGTACATGTTTCTGTATATATATATATATATATATATATATATATATATATATATATATATATATATATATGACTATTTGGGGTACGTGTTATATCCCGCATTTTTGTGCAATCGGATAATTCAAGACAATCACGGGAAGATGACAAGCAAGACCTTATTTTTATTTTGTTTGGCATACAAGTTGTTTATGGAAATTTTGAAGCGGGAATGTTAAGCAAGGTCAAGGGTATAAAGGGAAATTCGCAACATGACTCGTAGAAATATGGAGGGGAGCGAAGGGTAAATTTGGGAGTTGGAAAATTAAATATAGCTCTCAAGAATTACAAGAACTAGCCATGAATTGATTGGGCTTGGAAATTTCCAACAAAAAAATGAAGAGGCCCAACCGGCCATGATTATGGCCCAAAGCCCATGTGGTATTAAATTCATGTGATTAAATAGAAGATCATCCTTATCTTTCTTTAGACTTCAAGAAGTTTCAAGAACACAAAGAACTTGAAGAAACTCTAAGGGGCCATTCGGCCATAGAGAAATTCCACAAGAAAATTGTCAAAAGAATTCTTCAAAAATCACTCCCTACAAATTCAAGGGTTCCTAGTAAGGTGGAGTAGTCTTTGGAGCATGAAGAATCCATATTCATGCAAGTTGGAACTTCTAGCTAAGTGAAGAATTGAAGAAAAAGGTGAGGTTTAATCCTTTCTTATATGTTACGGATGATTTTGTATGTTGTAGCATGTTAAAAGGTGAGGTTTAATCCTTTCTGGGTTGACAGATTGTTACAGCTAAGACAGTGGGGCATGAGTGTTCGGGAGTACAGTCTAGAGTTTGACTCCCTGGCCAGATATGCACCTACCATTGTAGCTGATATGGCTGAGAGGATGCATCAGTACGTGATAGGGCTGGATCGTTATTTAGTGGATAGCTGTATGGCGATGGCATCGCAGACTGGTATGGACATTAACCGGTTACAGGCATATGCGCAAGGGATGGAGGACCGGCATAGAGGGGGCCATCCCGATAGAGATCGTGATAGGAGGCAGCCCAAGAGGGCTAGATTAGCTGGACATTCTGGAGAGTTTCGAGGCGGGCAGCCTCAACAGCAGTATAGCAGATATCCTCCTCAGCCAGGTCGGAGTACACATCAACAGTCTACAGGCAGACGATTCGATAGTGCAGGGCACTCAGGAGCAGGCCAGAGTTCCAGAGCCTCGGGTTCGCAGGTGAGCAGAGGTTCCAGCCAGGCGAGGCCACCTATGCCTCGATGTTCTTATTGTGGGAGGTCGCACCCAGGAGAGTGTTATCCAGCTATGGGTGCCTGTTTTTCTTGTGGCCGCCAGGGCCAGATTATGAGAGATTGTCCGTTGGCGGGTGGTTCTAGTGGTGCAGCTCAGCCGACAGGATCAGCTGCTGGTTCGTCCTCCACTTCTGTAGCTATGCGCCCTATGGGGCGGGGTATGCCAGCACCCGCGGGCCGCGGTAGAGGCCGTAGCGGAGTTTCTGATCTAGCGGTCCCTCGAACCGCATATATGCCTTGGCTAGCCGACCGGATCAGGAGGCGTCGCCAAATGTAGTCACAGGTACATTATTGGTCTTCTCTCGAGCTGTATATGTATTGATAAACCCAGGTTCTACCTTATCATATATTTCTCCCCTTGTCGCTAGTAAAATTGGCATACAACCTGAACCGATAGAACAGTTCGAGGTAGCTACACCGGTCAGGGATTTTATTATAGCGAGGCAGGTATATAAGGATTGTTCAGTAATTATATGTGGTCGTTGCACCAAGGCCGATTTGGTAGAGCTGGATATGACTGAGTTCGATGTTATCATATGCCAATGTCGATTGTCAGAAGAAGGTAGTCCGCTTCCAATTTCCAGGGGAACCAGTTATAGAATGGGCAGGAAATACAGCGTCGCCGAGGGGTAAGTTTATTTCATACCTCAAGGCCAGGAAGATGATTCAGAAAGGCTATATTTATCATCTGGTTTGTGTGCATGATATTAAGGCGGAGACACCTACTCTCCAGTCAGTCCCGGTTGTTAATGAATTTCCAGATGTATTTCCAGACGAGCTTCCAGGTCTTCCACCTGAACGGGAGATAGAATTCACGATAGATGTGCTGCAAGACACTCAGCCTATATCTATTCCTCCTTACAGAATGGCACCTGCAGAACTGAAGGAATTGAAGGAGCAGCTGAAAAATTTATTAGAAAAAGGCTTTATCAGACCCAGTACGTCACCTTGGGGAGCGCCGGTATTGTTTGTAAGGAAGAAAGACGGGTCGCTGCGGATGTGCATTGATTACAGACAGCTGAATAAGGTGACTATAAAGAATAAATATTTCCTCCCCCAGGTTGATGATTTATTTGATCAGTTGCAGGGTGCTAAATATTTTTCGAAGATAGATTTGCGCTCGGGCTATCATCAGGTGCGGGTACGAGAGGCAGATATTCCAAAGACTACTTTCAGGAACCGATATGGGCATTATGAGTTCAGGGTAATGTCTTTTGGGCTGACCAATGCCCCGGCAGTGTTTATGGATTTGACGAATCGGATATTCAGGCCGTTTCTAGACATGTTCGTGATTATATTTATTGATGACATTCTGGTTTATTCGCGATCAGAAGAATAGCATTCAGATCATCTGAGGACAGTACTCGGGACGCTCCGGCAACAAAAATTATATGCTAAGTTCTCCAAATGTGAATTCTGGTTGACTTTAGTGGCATTTTTGGGGCATATTGTCGGAGCTGATAGTATTCGGGTTGATACACAGAAGATCGAAGCTATAAAGAATTGGCCTAGGCCTACGACGCCGACTGAGGTACGTAGTTTTCTGGGGCTAGCAGGATATTACAGGAGATTTGTGGAGAATTTTTCTTCAATTGCAGCACCATTAACGAAGCTAACGCAGAAGGCAGCAAAGTTCCAATGGACCGATGCTTGTGAACGCAACTTACAGTTGCTGAAGGAAAAGTTGATTACAGCTCCGGTTCTAACTCTTCCCGAGGGGTCAGACGGGTATGTCATTTGTTGTGATGCTTCCGGTATTGGGATAGGTTGTGTATTAATGCAGCATGGTCGAGTTATAGCCTATGTCTCCCAGCATCTCAGACCGCACGAGAGAAATTATCCTACTCATGATCCGGAACTAGCCGCGGTAATTCATGCTTTGAAGATATGGCGGCATTACTTATATGGGGTTCATGTTGATATTTATACGGATCACAAAAGCCTTCAGTACATTTTTAAGCAAAAGGAGCTGAATTTGCAGCAAAGAAGATGGCTGGAGTTGTTGAAAGATTATGACATTAACATTTTATATCATCCGGGAAAAGCCAATGTTGTAGCAGATGCACTTAGCCGCAAGTCTATGGGCAGCTTGACCGACGTGCAGCCAGAAAGGAGAGAATTAGTTCGTGAAATTCATCAACTAGCCAGTCTTGGAGTCCATTTGGCCGATTCTGGAAATATTGGGGTTACTGTCCGAGAAGTTGCTGAATCATCTATTACGGAAGAAGTAAATCGACGTCAGTACGAGGATCCTATTTTGGTACAGTACAGAGATGCAGCCCTTGATAAGGAGAAGGCTCCGTTCGAGATTACACCTGACGGAGTATTATACTATAGAGGTAGGTTATGTGTACCTGACGTTGCAGGGCTGCGACGGCAGATTATGGGAGAGACACGTTATGCTCGTTATTCTGTTCATCCCGGATCCACAAAAATGTACCATGATCTCAACTGTTTATGTTAGTGGGATGGTATGAAAAGAGACATTGCAGAGTTCGTTGCTCAGTGCCCAAATTGCCAACAAGTTAAGATCGAGCATCAGAAGCCCGAAGGGTTGTTACAGGAAATGGAAATTCCAGCTTGGAAATGGGAAATAATTAATATGGATTTCATTACAGGTTTACCACGCACTCCACGAAGGTATGATTCTATATGGGTTATTGTTGATAGGCTGACAAAATCAGCCCATTTTCTTCCGGTCAGGACCACCTATTCGGCTGAGGATTATGCCCGGTTGTATATTAAAGAGATAGTAAGGCTTCACGGAATTCCTACGTCAATTATATCCGACAGAGGTGCACAGTTTACAGCTAACTTCTGGAGGTCGTTTCAGGAAGGATTACGGACTTAGGTAAGTCTTAGCACAGTATTCCATCCTCAGTCCGACGGACAGGCTGAGCGTACTATTCAGACACTAGAAAATATGTGCGGGCCTGTGCTATTGATTTCAGAGGTAGCTGGGATGATCATTTGACGCTTATTGAGTTCGCTTATAATAATAGTTATCATTCCAGCATCCAGATGGCACCGTTTGAAGCCCTATATGGTAGAAAATGCAGATCTCCGATTGGTTGGTTCGATGTGGGTGAAACTAAGTTAATTGGTCCAGATATGATCCAGCAAGCAGTCGATAAGGTGAAACTCATTTGGGAACGGTTATTAGCAGCCCAGAGTCGACAAAAATAATATGCAGATAATCGACGTTGACACTTGGAGTTCCAGATTGGTGACTGGGTACTTCTGAAAGTGTCACCTATGAAAGGTGTAATGAGATTCGGCAGAAAAGGAAAGCTCATTCCGAGATATATTGGGCCTTATCAGATTATTCGGAAGATAGGCAAGGTCGCCTACGAGTTAGACTTACCATCTGATCTGGAAGCAGTAACTCCGGTATTTCATGTATCAATGCTCCGCAAATGTATTGGCGATCGTTCCAGAATATTTCCCATAGAAGATATCCAGGTAACAGAGGAGCTGTCCTACGAAGAATAGCCGGTAGCCATCCTGGATCGTCAGGTGAGGAGACTGCGTACCAAAGATGTGCCTTCTGTTAAGGTCTTATGGCGGAACAATAACCGAGAGGAAATGACCTGGGAAGCTGAAGAAGAAATGAAGAAGAAGTATCCTCACTTGTTTCCTATGCCTACATGTAATCTAAATTCCTTAAATGGTTATATTGATTGGTGAATGAATTATATGTGCTGTCCATAAAAAAGAAACTCCCCCGGAATGCTTGCAAGACCCTATAAGACTAGTTTAACATTCGAGGACGAATGTTCTAAAGGGGGGGAGGATGTTATATCCCGTATTTTGCACATTCGGATAATTTGAGATAATTGTGACTAGTAAGAGATAAGGCAATATTTTTGATCTTATTTAATACATAAGTTGTTCATGAAAATATTGATGCGGAAATATTGAGGAAGGCTAAGGGACAAATTGGAAATTTGGAAAATAGTATCATGAATGACAAAAAATTAGTCATGAAATAATTGGGCTTGAAAAACACAAAAAAAATAAATAAAACAAGCCCAAGTGTGGCCGGCCAAGGTATGGGCCAAGGCCCACTTGGGAATTTAAATCCAAGTAAATAAAAGAGAGGGCCACTATTATTTTGTCATCACATTTCAAGAACATTCAAGATAAAGAAGAACTTGAGAGAAAGAGAGGAGGGCTTCGGCCAAGAGAAAGAAAGAAAGAAAAAAATTTGAAGCCATCAATCTTGATCCAAAAAAATATATTCTCCTTGTATTCCTACTAATTCAAAGGTCCTCTTTAACGTGGTATAACTGTTGGAGCAAGAAAACTACTCTTTGTTGCAAGTCCAAAATTCTAGTCAAGTGGGAAATTAAGGGAAAAGGTAAGAACTAATCCTCTTTTATATGTTTTGGAAGGTTTATGTATGTTGCAGTATATAGAAATGAATGAAAATCATGGGAATAATGTGTGTTGTGTGTGGCCGTGTGGGTGTGTGTGTAGAATTGTGGCCGTGTGGTTGTTGTATGGCGGAGAAGAGATGAATTAATTTTACTTAGTATGTTAGTTGTGTTGTTGTGGACTTTATGATGCAAATGAAGGTCTAATGGTTCAAGTCGGCATTGAAATTGGTTGTGGATTGTTGTAGGAATTAATGTGATTTTAATATGGTTTTATGTAGTTATGAGAACGAAGTTGCTAAAGTATGAATTGTTGTTGTAGTTTGTGAATTTGAAAGAAGAAAATGTGTTGTTGTAGCTTTTGTTGCATTGTAGAGTTTCAGGTGGAATAGAGTTTGGTTGGATTGTTTTGAATGTTGTGCGGGTTACTAATGTTAGAATATGTTTCAAATTGATTGTTGGTATTGTTGAAATGATTGTTGTATGGTTGTTGATAAATTTGGCCGAGTTAAATTCTCGGGGGTGTTGTATTTACAGGGGAGATGCTGCCGAAATTTCTGTAGACAAGTGCTAGTTAGAATCAAATTTCTAAGTACTTGTAGCTAACGTTTGGTAATTAATGACGTTATTGTAGATCTTGGGGAGCCCGAGACTTGAGTTGGGATTAGCTTAAGAGGCGACCGAGGTATGTAAGGCCTAACCTTTTCTTCTTTGGCATGATCCTTATGAAATAAGTATATGATGTATATGTATGATTTCAGAAAGATTCTTATTCTTAGAGCCACTAGGATGGCTAACGTTCTTGATTTCCATAAGCTGTTTTGGATGGTTTCAATGCGTGTCTATAATGTCTGAAGTTTGGCCAATATGTTTCTGAATGACATTCGAGAAATGAATGATTTAATTAAAGTCTTGACCTTTCAAATGCTAGCACGATCGATTATTCCATCGAGTCTTTGACATATTTTGATACGTACATATGATTCCAAAAGTTCTATTTGATTTGATCCATAACGATATCCGGAAGATACTTGACATGATTACGACTTTGATTTTCCAAAAATGGCTTCTGAAACGCCTCTAGAGCGTTCTGTACTTCAAACGCTCATAACTTTCTCATACTAAGTCGGATTGACCCGAAACTTGTTTCTGAGACTTCAGGGGTCGGTAAGTATACATATCCATTGAGTCTTGATTTATGTGCATATGGTTTCTCACTACTCCGCTCGTGCATCCTACTATTATATCGTTCGTCGGATCCCAGGCTGGTTTTGTCATCGTGCGCACTATGTTATATTCGGCAGTATGATGTGTTACGGTTCCCGAGTCCCTCGCCATAGGGCCGGATACCGCTTATATACGGCGTTATGATGAGTTATGGCATATGATGTGTTATGATGTTGTGATATGTTATGATGATACGATATGTTCGGAATTGTACGGAGATTTGAAACCTTCTGGAGTATGATGTGTTGTGGCGCCAGCGTCGGAGTGGCGACCACGTTCCTGAGCCCTATGCATGACTCTTATATATGCATCATTTGTGTTTTAAAACGAGCTTCTTGGTATATTGATCTTTATACTCATTTTCCATACTTTGTAATTCTGTTATGATTTTGGATAGGTATTTCATGCTTTACATACTCAGTACCTATTTTGTACTGACCCCCTTTCTTCGGGGGCTGCGTTTCATGATCGCAGGGGCAGACGTTCGTTCTGGTGACCCGCCAGTGTAGGATACCTATTCTACTACTTTGGAGTGCTCCTTTGATCCGGAGCCCATAATTTTGGTACAGATATTTCGTTGTACATGTTTCTGTATATATATATATATATATATATATGACTATTTGGGGTACGTGTTATATCCCGCATTTTTGTGGAATCGGATAATTCAAGACAATCGCGGGAAGATGACAAGAAAGACCTTATTTTTATTTTGTTTGGCATACAAGTTGTTTATGGAAATTTTGAAGCGGGAATGTTAAGCAAGGTCAAGGGTATAAAGGGAAATTCGCAACATGACTCGTAGAAATATGGAGGGGAGCGAAGGGTAAATTTGGGAGTTGGAAAATTAAATATAGCTCTCAAGAATTACAAGAACTAGCCATGAATTGATTGGGCTTGGAAATTTCCAACAAAAAAATGAAGAGGCCCAACCGGCCATGATTATGGCCCAAAGCCCATGTGGTATTAAATTCATGTGATTAAATAGAAGATCATCCTTATCTTTCTTTAGACTTCAAGAAGTTTCAAGAACACAAAGAACTTGAAGAAACTCTAAGGGGCCATTCGGCCATAGAGAAATTCCACAAGAAAATTGTCAAAAATATTCTTCAAAAATCAGTCCCTACAAATTCAAGGGTTCCTAGTAAGGTGGAGTAGTCTTTGGAGCAAGAAGAATCCATATTCATGCAAGTTGGAACTTCTAGCTAAGTGAAGAATTGAAGAAAAAGGTGAGGTTTAATCCTTTCTTATATGTTACGGATGATTTTGTATGTTGTAGCATGTTAAAAGTGGATGAAACTCACGGAAGAGGAAATCATGTTGTGGCCGTGAGGTGTAGTATATGTATGTGTGTGTAGAAATTATGTTTTAATTAATTTATCTAGTGTTTGGTTGTTATTGTTGTGGATAATATGTTGATAATGGAAGTTGAATAAATTTGGAGAGGTTGTAGTGTGTATGCTTGATGTTGGCCGTGTAGTTGTAGTTTAATATGGAAGAAAATGAGTCAATTTTATCTAATGTTTTGGTTGTTGTTGTGTGGTGGATGCTATGTTGTTAATGAATGCATAATAACCTTGTGAAGTTGTAGTGGGTGGAGACTTGTTTTAGGAGTTATGTAAATTAAATGTAAGGTTCTTGCATGCATGAAAGATAATGTGGTTAGTTTGATGTTGTTGAGATATGAATTATTAGGTTGTTATTACTGGAGTTGGAAGGTTTTGAAAGAAGTAGTAAATTGATTGAGTTGTTATAATATAACTTTGATTGAATATGGAAATTGTTAGTATTGTTGTCGGCATTGTTGTGGATAATTTGGCCGGGTTGAATTCCCGGGATTGTTGTTGATTGAAATTGGCCAAGTTGAACTTGGTGGGATGGAGTATTTACAGGGGAAGTGCTGCCGAAATTTCGGTGGCCAAGTGTTACTTTAAGAATCCAACTCTAAATGCCCTAATGAAAGTTTGGGTAAATGTGACCAAATTGCAGATTTTGGCGGATTTGCAGCTTGAATTCGGAATAGCAAAAGGAGCGGAAAGAGGTATGTAAGGCTTCACCCTTCTTTCTATGGCATGTCTTAGACGTAATAAGTTGGGTACGAGCCTCGGGGACAACTCTATTCCCCGGAATCCGCACCTAAAGTTTTCCCTTTTCGCTCAGTAGAATTGAACTAGAAAAGGTGCGAAATGTTGGGAAAAACCTCCTAAACCCCTAGAACTTGCATAAATGGGACCCGACTACCCTAAAACCCTCACAAGTAACGCCATAACATGTAACATATGCAAATCGTATACGCTACCTCATTCGGCCCGAGGTGGGCCCGTTGCTCTCGGATTTTCTTCATAGTTCTGTTTGACTTACTTGAGGTTGAATCCAAAGGGAACCTTTGACCCCGATTTCGTTACCAAATGACAAGTAAAATAACTACTCTAACGAGAATACTTCTATGATGATAATGATAACGACGATGTGAGACAAGAGAATATGCCTATGATGAATACGACCGGGACGATTCTGCGACTAAGATTTCTAAGCTAAGGATTCAATGTGATTATGAAAGTGATAAACTAGTTCTTGAACCTTATTTCTATTTCCTAGCTATGACACTATTTCCTAAGGATTCCAAAGCCTATGAGTTGACGTCTATGATGTCCGTGATTTCATTCTATGTTTACTTCTAATGCTATTCTCCGTTGGTACTCTCGCCTTAAAATACTTGTTCCTTCAAGGCAAGACAAGGCGACCACGATTGTTCCATAATGTAATCGGAGGTCACCGACCATACGTCACTCCGATGACTACATGATTTTTCTTTGGGCTCTCTTGCGTGCTTATATGACATACGTATATAAAATATGTATATGTATATAAGATATGTATATGTATATAAAATATGTATATGTATATAAGATATGTATATGTATATAAAATATGTATATGTATATGAGATATGTATATGTATATGAAAATATATATGTAAATATAAGATATGTATATGAACCTGTGATGGGGGGAAAGGGATACATGGGGGGAATGGGAAGGGAAACATGTTTCATTGCCACCTGGTCAGCTGGCTTATCATCCCGGACGCGGGATATATGTGGGCGAGCCGGTATTTCGGCGCTATGTGGGCGAGCCGACATTGTTCGGTGCTATGCTATGATATGACCTGATATGCTATGACATTATACTCTACGACATGCTATGCTATGACATGATACGCTACGACATGCTATGCTATGACGTGGTACGCTACGACATGCTATGTTATGACATGATACGCTATGATACGCTATGACATAATATACTATGATATGATATGCTACGACATGATATGATACGACACACTATGATATGACAGGATATAATATGATAAAAACATGACATGATATAAATCCTATTTTCTATGCCTATGAAAAAGAAACATTTTAAAAAGGGAAAGACAAGCATGCACGGTATCCGGCCTGAAAGGGGCATTCCTACGTACAAGTTACCTTCTTGTCTCATTATATGTTCTATGACTCCATGATCTTGTTAATCATACTCTATGCTTCTGTTAATATTATCCTTCATGCCTTACATACTCGGTACACTATTCGTACTGACGTCCCTTCTTGTGGACGCTGCGTTTCATGCCGCGCAGGTCAGCAGACAGGCGAATTTGATTCTTAGGAGCTCTACCAGCAGCATTTGACAGTGCTCCAGTTGTTCCGGAGCCTCACTTCCTTGGTACTATTTTGTGTATATGTACATTCAGGCACGACAATACTCAGCCCTTTCTATGTATATGTGTACTATGTCTACAGGCTCGTAGACAGATATGTACAGTTAGATGTCTTGTATTTTGAATTGTTCGCGTCTTTGTATATTGTGATAGCAACGTTTACTAGTCTGTGTTTATGAGGATGCTATCAATGTTAATGTTCAGTAACAAAAAAAAAAGATATGGAATAGTTCACACGGCCCACTAAGGAATAGAGGTAAAATGATAGATCGGGGTGCTCGGTACAAGTATCGGGTACTCGTCACGGCCCCTAGTCGGGTCGTCACAGTACGGCGGGGCCCTGTCCTGTCATATGTTTCTGTTGTTGTTTGTAGAGGCCTGTAGACATATATGTGGGTTATGGGTCGTGATTGTTTGTTTATGTTTGTGATTTGAGTCTTAAGAGGTCCCGTTTGCTGTGATGGCCGAAATGGCCCATATGTGTTTGTATGGATATATATATTTGGGCGATGTGTTTTCCGCCAGCCTTGCCGGCTTCTGTATGATATTCTTCTATATACGATTGCTTAAGACGACATCTGATTCCAGTATCTGTATAACTTAATGTATGCTGAATACGGATAAGTCCTTGATATGTCGATTTGGTAAATGAGTGTGTATGGGTGTCCAGCTCGGGCACCAGTCGCGGCCCACGGGGTTTGGTCGTGACAAAAGTGGTATCAGAGCGGTTCGTCCTCGGAATGTTTACAGGTCGTGTCTAGTAGAGTCTTGTTTATCGGTGTGTTGTGCACCACATCTATAAACAGAAGGCTACAGGACATTTAGGGTGTTACCTTTCTTTCGATCATAGATCGTGCGATAGAGCTGTACTATTTGGATGATTTTATTCTGACCGATTGTTATGTTTACAGTGATGCCTCCGAAGAAGGCCACGGCGGCCCAGAAGGGCAAGGCAGTGACAGGAGAGACCAGTCAGATACAGAGAGTCACTCGGGCTCGTGTTCAGACTATGCCTGATATTGCACCCCAGTCAGCGGGTTCTGCTACACCCCCACCATCAGAGGAGCCCGGAGCAGCAGCCGCTGCCACCATGGATCAGGGGGCGGCTCCACTATTAGCTCCGGAGGCCCCAGCGCCCGAGCCTCTAGCTCCTCAGCCAGGGGCGGAGGACAGGGCGATGAGAGATGCGGTACAGTTATTGACGAGATTAGTAGCAGGACAGGCTCGCAGATGCGGGCTAGGGGGTGATGATGCGGATAAACGTGACAGTTTGAGGGTTCGTGATTTCTTGACCTGTAATCCCCCAGAGTTCTACGGGTCTAAGCCCGAGGAAGATCCCCAGGATTTCATTCGACAGATGCAGCGTACGCTGAGACTAGTCAGGGCTTCTGAGACTGAGTCTGTTGAGCTGATTTCACATAGACTGCGGGAGCTGTCCAGAGGCGAGGATGCTCCTCCAACTGTGTGGGACGAGTTTACAGCCGCCTTTCTCGGCCATTTTCTGCCTCCCGAGATGCGGCAAGCGAGGGTTGACAGATGTTTGCAACTAAGACAGTGGGGCAGGAGTGTTCGGGAGTACAGTCTAGAGTTTGACTCCCTGGCCAGATATGCACCTACCATTGTAGCTGATATGGCTGACAGGATGCATCAGTACGTGATAGGGCTGGATCTTTATTTAGTGGATAGCTGTATGGTGATGGCATCGCAGACTGGTATGGACATTGCCCGGTTACAGGCATATGCGCAAGGGATGGAGGACCGGCATAGAGGGGGCCAGCCCGATAGAGATCGTGATAGGAGGCAGCCCAAGAGGGCTAGATTAGCTGGACATTCTGGAGAGTTTCGAGGCGGGCAGTGTCAACAGCAGTATAGCAGATATCCTCCTCAGCCAGGTCGGAGTACACATCCACAGTCTACAGGCAGACGATTCGATAGTGTAGGGCACTTAGGAGCAGGCCAGAGTTCCAGAGCCTCGGGTTCACAGGTGAGCAGAGGTTCCAGCCAGGCGAGGCCACCTATGCCTCGATGTTCTTATTGTGGGAGGTCGCACCCAGGAGAGTGTTATCCAGCTATGGGTGCCTGTTTTTCTTGTGGCCGCTAGGGCCATGTTTTGAGAGATTGTCCGTTGGCGGGTGGTTCTAGTGGTGCAGCTCAGCCGACAGGATCAGCTGCTGGTTCGTCCTCCACTTCTGTAGCTATGCGCCCTATGGGGCAGGGTATGCCAGCACCCGCGGGCCGCGGTAGAGGCCGTAGTGGAGTTTCTGATCTAGCGGTCCCTCGAACCGCATATATGCCTTGGCTAGCCGACCGGATCAGGAGGCGTCGCCAAATGTAGTGACAGGTACATTATTGGTCTTCTCTCGAGCTGTATATGTGTTGATAAACCCAGGTTCTACCTTATCATATATTTCTCCCCTTGTCGCTAGTAAAATTGGGATAACACCTGAACCGATAGAACAGTTCGAGGTAGCTACACCGGTCAGGGATTTTATTATAGCGAGGCAGGTATATAAGGATTGTTCAGTAATTATATGTGGTTGTTGCACCAAGGCCGATTTGGTAGAGCTGGATATGACTGAGTTCGAGGTTATTATGGGCATGGATTGGTTAGCTTCTTGTTATGCCAATGTCGATTGTCAGAAGAAGGTAGTCCGCTTCCAATTTCCAGGGGAACCAGTTATAGAATGGGCAGGAAATACAGCGTCACCGAGGGGTAAGATTATTTCATACCTCAAGGCCAGGAAGATGATTCAGAAAGGGTATATTTATCATCTGGTTTGTGTGCATGATATTAAGGCGGAGACACCTACTCTCCAGTCAGTCCCGGTTGTTAATGAATTTCCAGATGTATTTCCAGACAAGCTTCCAGATCTTCCACCTGAACGGGAGATAGAATTCACGATAGATGTGCTGCCAGATACTCAGCCTATATCTATTCCTCCTTACAGAATGGCACCTGCAGAACTGAAGGAATTGAAGGAGCAGCTGAAAAATTTATTAGAAAAAGGCTTTATCAGACCCAGTACGTCACCTTGGGGAGCGCCGGTATTGTTTGTAAGGAAGAAAGACGGGTCGCTGCGGATGTGCATTGATTACAGACAACTGAATAAGGTGACTATAAAGAATAAATATCCCCTCCCCCAGGTTGATGATTTATTTGATCAGTTGCAGGGTGCTAAATATTTTTCGAAGATAGATTTGCGCTCGGGCTATCATCAGGTGCGGGTACGAGAGGCAGATATTCCAAAGACTACTTTCAGGACCCGATATGGGCATTATGAGTTCAGGGTAATGTCTTTTGGGCTGACCAACGCCCCGGCAGTGTTTATGGATTTGACGAATCGGATATTCAGGCCGTTTCTAGACATGTTCGTGATTATATTTATTGATGACATTCTGGATTATTCGCGATCAGAAGAAGAGCATTCAGATCATCTGAGGACAGTACTCGGGACGCTCCAGCAACAAAAATTATATGCTAAGTTCTCCAAATGTGAATTCTGGTTGACTTCAGTGGCATTTTTGGGGCATATTGTCGGAGCTGATGGTATTCGGGTTGATACACAAAAGATCGAAGCTATAAAGAATTGGCCTAGGCCTACGACGCCGACTGAGGTACGTAGTTTTCTGGGGCTAGCAGGATATTACAGGAGATTTGTGGAGAATTTTTCTTCGATTGCAGCACCATTAACGAAGCTAACGCAGAAGGCAGCAAAGTTCCAATGGACCGATGCTTGTGAACGCAACTTCCAGTTGCTGAAGGAAAAGTTGATTACAGCTCCGGTCATTGTTGATAGGCTGACAAAATCAGCCCATTTTCTTCCGGTCAGGACCACCTATTCGGCTGAGGATTATGCCCGGTTGTATATTAAAGAGATAGTAAGGCTTCACGGAATTCCTACGTCTATTATATCCGACAGAGGTGCACAGTTTACAGCAAACTTCTGGAGGTCGTTTCAGGAAGGATTACAGACTTAGGTAAGTCTTAGCACAGCATTCCATCCTCAGTCCGACGGACAGGCCGAGCGTACCATTCAGACACTAGAAGATATGTACGGGCCTGTGCTATTGATTTCAGAGGTAGCCGGGATGATCATTTGTCGCTTATTGAGTTCGCTTATAATAATAGTTATCATTCCAGCATCCAGATGGCACCGTATGAAGCCCTATATGGTAGAAAATGCAGATATCCGATTGGTTGGTTCGATGTGGGTGAAACTAAGTTAATTGGTCCAGATATGATCCAGCAAGCAGTCGATAAGGTGAAACTCATTCGGGAACGGTTATTAGCAGCCCAGAGTTGACAAAAATCATATGCAGATAATCGACGTTGACACTTGGAGTTCCAAATTAGTGACTGGGTACTTCTGAAAGTGTCACCTATGAAGGGCGTAATGAGATTCGGCAGAAAAGGAAACCTCATTCCGAGATATATTGGGCCTTATCAGATTATTCGGAAGATAGGCAAGGTCGCCTACGAGTTAGACTTACCATCTGATCTGGAAGCAGTAACTCCGGTATTTCATGTATCAATGCTCCGCAAATGTATTGGCGATCTTTCCAGAATATTTCCCATAGAAGATATCCAGGTAACAGAGGAGCTGTCCTACGAAGAATAGCCGGTAGCCATCCTGGATCGGCAGGTGAGGAGACTGCGTACCAAAGATGTGCCTTCTGTTAAGGTCTTATGGCGGAACAATAACCGAGAGGAAATGACCTGGGAAGCTGAAGAAGAAATGAAGAAGAAGTATCCTCACTTGTTTCCTATGCCTACATGTAATCTAAATTCCTTAAATGGTTATATTGATTGGTGAATGAATTATATGTGCTGTCCATAAAAAAGAAACTCCCCCGGAATGCTTGCAAGACCCTATAAGACTAGTTTAACATTCGAGGACGAATGTTCTAAAGGGGGGGAGGATGTTATATCCCGTATTTTGCACATTCGGATAATTTGAGATAATTGTGACTAGTAAGAGATAAGGCAATATTTTTTATCTTATTTAATACATAAGTTGTTCATGAAAATATTGATGCGGAAATATTGAGGAAGGCTAAGGGACAAATTGGAAATTTGGAAAATAGTATCATGAATGACAAAAAATTAGTCATGAAATAATTGGGCTTGAAAAAAACAAAAAAAAAAAAAAAAAGCCCAAGTGTGGCCGGCCAAGGCCCACTTGGGAATTTAAATCCAAGTAAATAAAAGAGAGGGCCACTATTATTTTGTCATCACATTTCAAGAACATTCAAGAAAAAGAAGAACTTGAGAGAAAGAGAGGAGGGCTTCGGCCAAGAGAAAGAAAGAAAGAAAAAAATTTGAAGCCATCAATCTTGATCCAAAAAAATATATTCTCCTTGTATTCCTACTAATTCAAAGGTCCTCTTTAACGTGGTATAATTGTTGGAGCAAGAAAACTACTCTTTGTTGCAAGTCCAAAATTCTAGTCAAGTGGGAAATTAAGGGAAAAGGTAAGAACTAATCCTCTTTTATATGTTTTGGAAGGTTTATGT
Organism: Lycium barbarum; assembly: GCF_019175385.1. Classification (NCBI taxonomy): domain Eukaryota; kingdom Viridiplantae; phylum Streptophyta; class Magnoliopsida; order Solanales; family Solanaceae; genus Lycium; species Lycium barbarum. The sequence continues at coordinate 61,384,235 of NC_083347.1, read as the reverse complement.
ATGTTGCAGTATATAGAAATGAATGAAAATCATGGGAATAATGTGTGTTGTGTGTGGCCGTGTGGGTGTGTGTGTAGAATTGTGGCCGTGTGGTTGTTGTATGGCGGAGAAGAGATGAATTAATTTTACTTAGTATGTTAGTTGTGTTGTTGTGGACTTTATGATGCAAATGAAGGTCTAATGGTTCAAGTCGGCATTGAAATTGGTTGTGGATTGTTGTAGGAATTAATGTGATTTTAATATGGTTTTATGTAGTTATGAGAACGAAGTTGCTAAAGTATGAATTGTTGTTGTAGTTTGTGAATTTGAAAGAAGAAAATGTGTTGTTGTAGCTTTTGTTGCATTGTAGAGTTTCGGGTGGAATAGAGTTTGGTTGGATTGTTTTGAATGTTGTGCGGGTTACTAATGTTAGAATATGTTTCAAATTGATTGTTGGTATTGTTGAAATGATTGTTGGTATGGTTGTTGATAAATTTGGCCGAGTTAAATTCTCGGGGGTGTTGTATTTACAGGGGAGATGCTGCCGAAATTTCTGTAGACAAGTGCTAGTTAGAATCGAATTTCTAAGTACTTGTAGCTAACGTTTGGTAATTAATGACGTTATTGTAGATCTTGGGGAGCCCGAGACTTGAGTTGGGATTAGCTTAAGAGGCGACCGAGGTATGTAAGGCCTAACCTTTTCTTCTTTGGCATGATCCTTATGAAATAAGTATATGATGTATATGTATGATTTCAGAAAGATTCTTATTCATAGAGCCACTAGGATGGCTAACGTTCTTGATTTCCATTAGCTGTTTCGGATGGTTTCAATGCGTGTCTATAATGTCTGAAGTTTGGCCAATATGTTTCCGAATGACATTCGAGAAATGAATGATTTAATTAAAGTCTTGACCTTTCAAATGCTAGCTCGATCGATTATTCCATCGAGTCTTTGACATATTTTGATACGTACATATGATTCCAAAAGTTCTATTTGATTTGATCCATAACGATATCCGGAAGATACTTGACATGATTACGACTTTGATTTTCCAAAAATGGCTTCTGAAACGCCTCTAGAGCGTTCTGTACTTCAAACGCTCATAACTTTCTCATACTAAGTCGGATTGACCCGAAACTTGTTTCTGAGACTTCAGGGGTCGGTAAGTATACATATCCATTGAGTCTTGATTTATGTGCATATGGTTTCTCACTACTCCGCTCGTGGATCCTACTATTATATCGTTCGCCGGGTCCCGGGCTGGTTTTGTCATCGTGCGCACTATGTTATATTCGGCAGTATGATGTGTTACGGTTCACGAGTCCCTCGCCATAGGGCCGGATACCGCTTATATACGGCGTTATGATGTGCTATGGCATATGATGTGTTATGATGTTGTAATATGTTATGATGATACGATATGTTCGGAATTGTACGGAGATTTGAAACCTTCTGGAGTATGATGTGTTGTGGCGCCAACGTCGGAGTGGCGACCACGTTCCTGAGCCCTATGCATGACTCTTATATATGCATCATTTGTGTTTTAAAACGAGCTTCTTGGTATATTGATCTTTATACTCATTTTCCATACTTTGTAATTCTGTTATGATTTTGGATAGGTATTTCATGCTTTACATACTCAGTACCTATTTAGTACTTACCCCCTTTCTTCGGGGGTTGCATTTCATGCCCGCAGGTGCAGACGTTCGTTCTGGTGACCCGCCAGTGTAGGATACCTATTCTGCTACTTTGGAGTGCTCCCTTGATCCGGAGCCCATACTTTTGGTACAAATATTTCGTTGTACATGTTTCTGTATATATATATATATATGACTATTTGGGGTACGGCGGGGCCCTGTCCCGTCATATGTTTCTGTTGTTGTTTGTAGAGGCCTGTAGACATATATGTGGGTCATGGGTCGTGATTGTTTGTTTATGTCTGTGATTTGAGTCTTAAGCGGTCCCGTTTGCTGTGATGGCCGAAATGGCCCATATATGTGTGTATGGATATATATATTTGGGCGATGTGTTTTCCGCCAGCCTTGCCGGCTTCTGTATGATATTCTGCTATATATGACTGCTTAAGACGACATCTGATTCCAGTATCTGTATAACTTAATGTATGCTGAATACGGATAAGTACATGATATGTCGATTTGGTAAATGAGTGTGTATGGGTGTCCAGGTCGGGCACCAGTCGCGGCCGATGGGGTTGGGTCGTGACAATTGGTCAGCCAAAAAGACATCCCTCTAAACTCATAATGCCCGTATCGGGTCCTGAATGCAGTCTTTGGAATATCCGCCTCCTTCACCCGCACCTGATGATATCCTGACCGCAAGTCTATGTTCGAGAAACACTTAGCACCCTGCAACTGGTTAAATAGATCATCAATTCTGGGGAGGGGATACCTATTCTTATTGTTACTTTATTCTGCTGTCTATAATCGATACACATTCGCAGCGATCCATCTTTCTTTCTCACGAATAAAACCGGTGCTCCCCAAAGAGATGTGCTAGGCTTGATGAAGCCCTTTTCTAACAAGTCTTTCAGTTGCTCCTTTAACTCCTTCAATTCTGCAGGTGCCATTCTGTAAAGAGGAATAGATATGGGCTGAGTATCTGGCAATACATCTATAGTAAACTCTATCTCCCGCTCAGGAGGAAGACCTGGAAGTTCGTCTAGAAATACATCTGGAAATTCATTAACTATCGGGACTGACTAAAAAGTCGGTACCTTTGCTTCCAAGTCATGCACACGAACCAGATGATAAATATACCCCTTTCTAACCATCTTCCTTGCCTCGAGGTATGAAATAAACTTACCCCTCGGCGATGCTGTATTCCCCATCCATTCTATAACCAGGTCCCCTGGGAACTGAAATCGGATTATCTTTTCTCTACAATCAACGTTAGCATAACAAGAAGCTAACCAATCCATACCCATAATAACATGAAACTCCGTCATATCTAACTCTATCAGATCTGCCACGGTATGACGACTATATATAATCACCGAACAATCTCTATATACTTGCTTTGCTATAACAGAATCTCCTACCGGTGTAGCTACCTCAAATGGTTCTATTCCGATTCTACTAGCAACAAAAGGAGATATATATGATAAGGTGGAGCCTAGATCTATCAATGCATACGTTCCGAGAGAAAAATCGATAATATACCTGTAACCACATTCGGTGACGCCTCCTGATCCTGTCTACTAGCCAGAGCATATATGCGGTTCGAAGGACCGCTCGAACTGGAAGCTCCGCCACGGCCTCTACCACCGCCTGCTGGTGTTTGAATACCCTACCCCATAGGGCGCATAGCCACAGAAGAAGATGAACCTGCAACCGACCTAGTAGGCTGAGCCACACCACCTGGACTACCTTCATACGAACACTCTCTCATAATATGGCCTTGACGGCCGCAAGAAAAATAAGCACCTATAGCGCGATGTCATTCCCCAGAATGGAGCTTACCACACCGGGAACACCGAGGCAAAGGTGGCCTCGACTGACTCAAACCACTGTTCATCTACAAACCCGAAGTTTTGGAGCTCTGACTGGCTCCTAAATACCCTGTGCTATCAAATCTCCTACCTGTGAACTGTGGGGGTGCACTCTGTGCTGGCTGGGATGAATATCTACTATACTGCTGAGGCTGCCTGCCTCGAAACTCACCAGGATAGCCAACCGATCTAGCCCTCTTATGCTGGCCTCTATCGTAATCTCTATCTGGCTGACGCCCTCTGTGTCGATCCTTTACCCCCTTTGCATATACCTGCACCCGAGCAGTATCTATACCTGGATGAAGAGCCACCGCCATACAACCATCAATCAAATAGTGATCCAGTCCCATCACATAACGATGCACTCTATCAGCCATATCAGCTGTAATAGTAGGCGCATATCTGGCCAACGAATCAAACTCAAGACTGTAGTCTCGAACGCTCCTGCCACTCTGCCTCAGATGTAAGAATCTATCCACTCTGGCTCGCCTCATCTCTGGAGGTAGGAAGTGGCCAAGAAAGGCCTCCACAAACTCATCCCACACTGCTGGAGGAGCGCCCTCACCCCTAGATAACTCCCACGACTCATACCAATTAATAGCTACATCCCGCAACTGATACGAAGCCAAATCAACAGACTCAGTCTCAGAAGCCTTGATTATTCTCAATGTACAATGCATCTGCCGAACAAACTCCTGCGGATCATCCTCGGGCTTTGACCCGAAAAAATCTGGAGGATTACAACCTAAGAAGTCACGAGCTCTCAAACTATCATGTCTATCCGCATGGTCAACTCCTAGTCCATGCCTGTGAGCCTGCCCTGCCACTAATCTAGTCAGCAACTGAACTGCATTTCTCATGGCCCTATCCTCCGCCCCTGGCAGAGGAGCTGGATGTTATAGCCCGTATTTTGTACGTTCGGATATTTCAAGGTGGTCGTGGTAAGTTAAGGACAAGACTATTTTCCAAATTTATTTTAATATACAAGTTGTTTATTAGTATGGAAATATTGAGAAAGGCTAAGGGTAAAATGGGAAATTCACAAAGTGGTTCATGGTAATATTGTGGAAGGCTAGGGGCAAAATGGAAATTTCACAAAATATTCAAGAAGGTTCTTGAAGGGGCCATGTTGTCCGTGTGGCATATGTCCACAATTTTTATTTAATGGGGCTAATTATAAATATATGCATGGACCAAAGCTTGCATAACAAGATAAATGTTCATATTTGTTTAATTTAAGTAACTTCAAGAAAGGGTACATGTGTCCACCTGGTGTTGGTAGAAGCCATATATATAGAGAGAGATGAGTAATGAAAAAGCAAGAGAATTATTCATCTTTTTTTACAACACAAGAAACTTGAGAAGAGGAGAAGGGGCTATTCGGCCATGGCTAGCCAAATTTGGCTCCATGGAAAATTTATCAAACAAATATTTCCTTCTAGTATTCCAACTAATTTGAAGGCCCTAATTAATATGGAGTGGGTGTTGGAGCAATAAAACCATTCATTCTTGCAAGGCACAACTCTAGCCAAGTTTAAGAGCTAAGTGGAAAAGGTAAGGTTTGATGCTCTATTATATGTTGTGGATGGTTTGTATATGTTGCAGAGTGAAGAAATGGATGAAATTCATGAAATATGTGTGTGTAGGGGTGTGGCCGAATAGGGGTTGAATTGGTGAGATGTGACGAATTGATTTCACTTAGTATTTTAATTGTTGTTGTGGTAGATTCTATGATGTAAAATGAGGATTTAGTGGTTTGAAATGAAGTGGAAATTGTTTGTGGATTGTTGAAGAACTTAATGTGATATTAGTATGGTTTCTTATATTGTATGAATGATATTGTTAATGTATAGGTTGTAAATATAATTCATGAATTTGGAAGGGAGACATGTGTTTGGAAGATTGTAAGTTGGGTTGTTGTGATTTAATTTGAAAGAAGGAAACGCGTTGTTATCGTTCTTGTTGGTTCGGTTGTTTGACCATTATGTGAATTGTTTGAAAGTTCTTGAACCATGTTAGAATACATTTTGGATTGATTGTTGAAGTTGTTAGTATGATTGTTGGTATTGTTGTTGATAATTTGGCCGAGTTTCATTCTCGGGTTTGTTGTTGATGATTTGGCCGAGTTAAATTTTCGGGGATGGTGTATTTACAGGGGAGATGCTGCCGAAATTTCGGCAGATTAAAAACGAATTTGTTTGAAAGACTAAGACAAGTATGTGTCAATGAGTTTAATGATTATGTCGATTCTCTTGAATGTAGACTAGCAAGCTTGGACGAATTAGCGAGGCTAATTGGACGTGGGACAGGTATGTAAAGCTTACCCTTTCTTTCTTTTGGCATGATCCTTATGAAACGAGCGGATGACGTATATGTATGATTTCAAAGAAATTCCTATTCTTAGAGCCACTATGAAGGCTAATGTTCTTGACTTCTGAAGAACTATTTTGCTATGTCTTGATACAAGTGTGTGGTTCCAAAGGTTTTATGTTGATTTGATCCATAGCCATATTCGAGAGGTACTTGATATGATTATTGCTTTGATTTTCCAAAAATAGCTTCTGAAACGTTCATAGAAGGTTCTGTACTAAAACGTCCATAACTTTTTCATACTAACTCGGATTGACTTGGAAAGTGTTTATGACTCTGAAGTGTCGATTTATGCACGTACCCATCGAGTCTTAAAAATTTGTTCTATGTGCATATGTATATGAAGCGACGCCTTATGAGATTTATGATCTTATTCTAAGCCCTCTTAACGCTGTTATTCGTTGCTAGTCTCATCTTATAATAATTGCTCCTTCAAGGTGAGACAAAGCCATGATGATTATTCCATAATATATTCGGAGGTTACCGACCTTACGTCACTCCGATAGAGACATAACATTCTTTGGGCTCTCCTGCATGCTGCTTACATGATATATGTAAATGATATATGTATATGATACATGAACATGATATATATATATATGTATATGGGGTAAGGGGAAAGGTGAGGCGCTATAGACGCATAGCCACCTGATCAGTTGGTATAATATGATATCGTCCCGGACGCGGGATATATGGATAAATGGATCGGGCTACACGTTCCGCAGCAAAATATTATATATAAATGGATCGGGTTGCACGTTCCGCAGCAATATAATATATAATGGATCGGGCTGCACGTTCCGCAGCAATATAATATATATATATATATATATATATATATATATATATATATGGATCGGGCTGCACGTTCCGCAGCACTAAGCATGCATGGTACCCGCCAAAAGGCACTCATATGTACAGGTTGTTCTGTTATCTCATGATATGCTCTACATTTCCTTCGTGTCTTGACTCATGCTATGTATCCCTCGTATGTTATTATTCATGCCTTACATGCTCGGTACATTGCTCGTACTGACCCCCCTTTCTTCGGGGGCTGCGTTTCATGCCGTGCAGGTACACCCAGATGAGTAGAAGTCATTATAGAAGATGTTCCAACGAAGTTGGCAAGCTCCATTTGGCCCTGAAGTGTTGCCGGGTCAGAGTATTATGCTATGATGTCTTGGTTGAAGTTAGAGACTTTGCAGACAGAGTCGTGGGTATAGAATGTCGGTATTGTAAGCGGCTCTACCAGCCGATGTGTTATTATGTTTCATATTACAAGTTTCATGTGATGATAGATTTTATTTGAATTGAGTACGATGAAAAGAAAGATTCTGAAAGCTTTACTATGTATTTCATTCTATTTGATCTAAGAGTCCAAAGAGATTATGTATGTAATAAGAGTCAGCGGGTTTGCTCGTCTCCGAATATGGGGTCGGGTGCCCATCACACCCTAGTAAGATCAGGGTGTTACACTGGAGGCTCAGGTACTGGGCCTCAGGGGCTGGTGGTGGAGCCGCCCCCTGATCTGAAGCTACTGCTGCTTTGAGTTCCTCTGGAGGTGGCGGTGTAGCAGAGCTCGCTGACGGGAGCACAATCTCGGGCATAGACTGGGCACGGGCCCTAGTAACTCTCCGAGTCTGACTAGTATCTCCTGCTACCGATTTGCCCTTCTGGGCAGCTGTCGCTTTCTTTGGAGGCATAACCGTAAACATAATAATTTGTTAGGGAGGGATTATCTTGATAATATAGCTCTATCGCACGATCTAGAGTAGGAAGGAAAGACAATATCCTAAATGTCCTGTAGCTTCCTGTTTATAGATGTGGTGCACAACACACCGATAAACAAGACTCTACTAGACACGATCTGTAGACACTCCAAGGATGAACTGCTCTGATACCACTTTTGTCACGACCCAACCCCGTGGGCCATGACTAGTGCCCGAGCTGGACACTCGTGTACGTACCTGTTAGATATAGTCAACTGAGAATAAAGACAATATGGAAACTTGCAGAAACATTTAAGGTTCACAACGTCATATATATCAAGATAACCTGTCTCCTGAGGAGTCACAACTAATCAAAACGTAATACAATACGTAAGCCGGCAAGGCTGCCACTATAAACCAATATGATACGCAAGCCGACAAGGCTGCCACTACATACGATACGATACGCAAGCCGGCAAGGCTGCCACCACAGACCGGAATTGTTATATCCCGTAGTTTATACATTCGAATATTTCAAGGTGGTCGTGGTAGGTTAAGGGCAAGACTATGTTCCAAAGTATTTTAATTTATAAGATTAGTATGGAAATATTGAGAAAGGTTAAGGGTAAAAAGGGAAATTCACAAAATGGTTCATAGTAATATTATAGAAGGCTAGGGGCAAAATGGGAATTTCACAAAATATTCAAGAAGGTTCTTGAAGGGGCCATGTTGGCCGTGTGGCACCTAAGTATGTGTCCACAATTTTTTATTTAATGGGGGAAATTATAAAGATATATGGACCAAAGTTTGCTTAAGAAGACAATTAGTCTTCTTTGACTATTTTTAAGAAACTTCAAGAAAAATAGAGAAGGGGCATGTGTCCACATGCTATTTGATCAGGCTAAATATATATGGACAATTGCTCATAAAGAAAGATGACTATTCATGAAAAACTCCAAGAAGAAAACTTGGAGCAAGAAAAAAAAAATAAGGCCATTCGGCCATGGTTCAAAAAATTGGTCCATAGAAATTGATCAAGAAAAATTGTTTTCTTCTCGTATTTCCACCAAATGGAAGGTCCTCATTAACATGAAGGAGTTGTTGGAGCAAGCCAAGCATTCATTTGGGAGATTTATAAACCATAGCCAAGTGAGAAGACAAGTGGAGGAAGGTAAGATTTAATCTCCTTTTCTATGTGTTGGAGATGATTGTGAATGTTGTAGATTGTAGAAATGGATGAAATTCATGAAATAGGTATGTATAGGGATGTGGCCAAATAGGGGTTGGATTGGTGAGATATGGTGAATTGATTTTACTTAGTATTTTAATTGTTGTTGTGGTAGATTCTATGATGTAAAATGAAGATTTAATGGTTTGAAATGAAGTGGAAGTCGTTTGTGGATTGTTGAAGAAGTTAATGTGATAATTAGTATGGTTTCTTATATTTGTAGGAATGATGTTGCTAATGTGTAGATTGTAAATATAATTCATGAATTTGGAAGTGAGACATGTGTTGGAAGATTGTAAGTTGGGTTGTTGTGGTTGAATTTGAAAGAAGGAAATAGGTTGTTATTGTTCTTGTTGAATTTGGAAGGCTTCGGGTGAAGTAATATGTTGATTGAGTCGTTTTGAATACTAAGTGAATTGCATTGAATATAAATGAAATGTCGTTGAATTGTATGACAAAAGTTGTTAATGTTAGAATGCGTCTTGAATTGATTGTTGATGTTGTTGGCATGATTGATGGTATTGTTGTTGATAGTTTGGCCGAGTTAAATTCTCGGATTGTTGCTTGATGATTTGGGCCGAGTTAGGTTCTCGGAGATGGTATATTTACAGGGGAGATGCTGCTGAAATTTCGGCAGATTATAAATGAATTCATTTGAAGGATTAAGACAAGTATATGGTGATGAATCTAATGATTGCGTCAATCTTCTTCAATATAGACTATCGATAACGAGCTTGGACAATTAAGCGTAGCTAATAGGACGTTGGAACAGGTATGTTAAGGCTCGTCCCTTTCTTTCAAAGGCATGATTCCGATGTTATGACTTCATAATCGTTTCCATATCTTTCTTGTTTTCGAAAGTTAGATGTTTATGATTCCAAGGCATGATTCTCTTCCGATAACTCGTAAATGTTTTTCCAAAGTGTCCGAATTCTACCAAAACATTTGTAATGCCCCGCTTACAAGGTATTTCCAAACGTACTCAAACTCACCTAATTCTAGAACTGTGGTGCACCTTCTTTTTCTTCACCGGTCTAGTCCGCCTCGTCGTCCGCGACCGCTTCAGGTTTCCAATCACTCCGCTCATTCTAATTCCCCTTAGACTACATTAGCTTCTCACTTTTCTCTTACGTCTGAAATTTACAGAACTTTTAATACACTTCCCAGGGGGGGGGGGGGGGGGTCACCCATCCTAAGATTTCTCTCGCCCCAGCACGCTTAACCTTGAAACTCTGATGAAATCCGCTGCATTAATGCTGGTATAATCGCATCCACCTCACCGCCTGATCCTCATAACATAATCTGGAGCAGGTTGAAGCCTTAATGGATTCCAAAACACTCTCGTAACATATCTCCCTCCGAATTAGAAAGGGCCTCTTACTCTTCCGTTTACACAATTATTATTTTGGTCTTTTTAATTCTCAATACCCACCTTTCATCTGTATATATGACTACTTTGTGTCCTAGACTTCTAGATTCCCAATGATAGCGAACACACCTTGGTCACGATTACTTATAAATACTCGGCCTCTTTGAGTTTCCGCTCGCCCTTATTAAATAATACTTTACGGCAAATGCACATACATAGAAAATTCCAATAAGGGTTTATATATCATACCTTGAGGTGTACCTGATCCTTTAACGATCTGCCCTGTTATATCTTCTTGTTTACCTTTCCTTTTCATTCTCCAGCTTTACACCTCAATCATACATGCAATATTCTTACCTTACCCGACATACATCCTTCGTGCCATTGCTTACCTTTGTACTGATTCATCCAATTATCCGATTCACAACCTTATGACTGAACTCATCATCAAGAGATACATTTAATCAACTCCTCTACTTGTACTTACACTGGTTTACCTCTATGTCGAACGATCCATTATCATAAATATACATTCTGATAACGTAACCTCAACGAAGTGACTTACCTCTGTGACTTCCCATTTCACCACTCACCTTCTCCCGTCGATACAGTGTTTCTGCTTAAATCAAAGGTTAGTATAAAGAAACTCACTTCCTATGACTTGGCTCTATCGCACGATCTTAGAGGTCAAAGAAGAGTAACCACCCTAGATGCCCCGTAGCCTCCTGTTTATAAATGTGGCGCGCTTCACACCATAAACAGGACTCTACTAGACACGACTTTGCAGACAACCCCTAGGACGAACTGCTCTGATACCAACTAAAGAGGATTAAAGATGGGCACCCGACCCTTATTTAGGGCCGAGCGAACCCGCTGACTCTTACTACACACATAATCTCTTTGGACTCTTAAATCAAATAAAAATGAAATACATAGTAAAGGCTTATAGAAACATTCTTTTCGTCGTTCTCAAGCCAAGTAAAATCTGTAATCATATGGAATTTGTAACATAACGCAAAATGGTACATCAGCTTGCAGAGCCGCTTACAAGACTGACGACTCACACACGTGACTCTGTCTGCAAATTCTCTAACATCAATCAAGATACCATAATCATAAATACTCTGACTCGGCAACACTCCAGAAGGAAATGGAGCTCGCCAATCCAGCTGGGTCATCTTCTAGCAATGTCCTCTACTCGTCTGTATACACCTGCGTGGCATGAAACGCAGCCCCCGAAGAAAGGGGGTCAGTACAGAATATGTACTGAGCATGTAAGACATGGAATACAGAAAAAGAGAATCATAACTAAAAAAGAGATTTACCAGAATCAAGTATGACCTTTTTGAACAACAAATACTTGCCTTTTTAAATGAAAATCATGCATATCCATGTCATATATAATATGTACAGATAACGTGTTCCGGCCCTCCAGCGAGGGACTCGGTGGATGGAATCATACATGTCCACATCATATATCACATATGCGTAACGTGTCCCGGCCCTCAAGTGAGGGACTCGGTGGATAGAATCGTGCATGTCAACATCATATATCATGTATACATATAATGTGTCCCGACCCTCTATTGAGGGACTCGGTGGATACATATAACGTGTCCCGGCCCTCTTTTGCAGGTCTCAGTGAATAAAATCATCATATGCCATCCTGGCCACCGTCCCCATATCATCATAGCATGATATACATATAACGTGTCCCGGCCCGCAAGTGAGAGGGACTCGGTGAATAATGCAGTGGAATACGCACGAGAACATGTCCTGGCCCTGGCTCAGTGAAATCCAAACTGAGGCTTGCATGAACAGAATAATGCGAAACCATATGCACATAAATCAAGACTCGATAGACAAGTATACTTACCGACTCCTGAAGGCTCAGAAACAAGTTTCGGGTCAATTCGACTTAGTATGAGGAAGTTATAGACGTTTGAAGTACAAAACCTTCTACGAGCATTTCAGAAGCCATTTTTGAAAAATCGAAGCAATTATCATATCAAGTATCTTTCGGATATCGTATAGATCAAATCAAATATAACTTTTGGAATCATATGTACTTATCAAAATATATCAAAGACTCAATGGAATAGTCGAACGTGCTAGCATTTGAAAAACCAAAACTTTAGTCATATAAATTATCTTTCGAATGCCATTTGGAAACATATCAACAAACTTTCGACATCATAGATTTGCATCAAAGCCATATGGAACACTTATGGAAGCCAAGAATATTAGCCATCCTAGTGGCTCTAAGAATAGGAGATTCCTTTGAATTCATACATATACGTCATTTGCTCGTTTCATAAAGATCATGCCAAAAGAAAGAAAGGTAAGCCTTACATACCTGTGCCACTCCTTATTAGATACGCTTATTTATCCAAGCTTGCTATTCTACATTCAAGAAGATTTTACATAATCATTAGATTCATTGTCATTCACTTGCCTTAGCTTCTCAAACCAATTCACTTATAATCTGCTGAAATTTCGGCAGCATTTCCCCTGTAAACACATCATCCCCGAGAATCTAACTCGGCCAATTTATCAACAACAAACCCGAGAATGCAACTCGGCCAAATTATCAATAATAATACCAGCAATCATATCTTCCAACTTCAACAATTATTTCAAAATACATTCTAACATTAAGAATTCTTTCCACACAATTCGACAGCATTCCATTTATACTCAATTCAATCGCATGAAATCAAGCCAATACCAATGATCTCCCATTCAAGTACTCGCCCAAGACCTTACAAGCAAAATTCAAGAATACTTCAAACAATTCACATAATATTCCAAACAACCCGATTGACATGCTACTTCACCCGAAACCTTCCAAATTCCACAAGAACACTAACAACACATTTCCTTTCTTCCAAATTCATAAACTACATCAACAATCTATACTTTAGCAATATCTTTCATTCTAATAATCATAAGAAACCATACTAATATCACATTAGCTTCTTCCATAATCCACAAATGATTACAATTTCACTTCAAGCCATCAAACTTTAATTTTTAGTATGGAATTCACAATAACAACAATCAAATTACTAAATAAAAATCAATTCATCATATCTACACAACACAACACATATTCGGCCAAGCCCCTACTTGCACGGCTACAACATATTATCCACACTTTCATGAATTTCATCCATTTCTTCATTCTACAACATATACAAACCATCCATAACATATAAAAGAGGATTGAACCATACCTTTTCCACTTAGTTCTTCAACTTGGCTAGAGTTGTGCCTTGCAAGAATGAATGGTTTTCTTGTTCCAACAACCACTCCATGTTAATTAGGGCCTTCAACTTTCTTGGAATACTAGAAGGAAATAATTTTTCTTGGTCAATTTCATGGACATATGTTTTTGGGACCATGGCCGAATGGCCCTTCTCTTTCTTTCTTCTTTTTTTTTTCTTCAAAGTTCTAGAGTTTGTATGGAGAAATATGAATAATATGTCATATATATATGTATGCATATTTCATCCATGTGGGCCCAAGCCCACCACACTTGGACGACCACCATGGTCTTTCAAGAAGTTTCATGAAGACTTGTGTGATTCCCATGTTGCCCTTAGCCTTCCACAATATTACCATGAACCCTTTTTTGAATTTCCCTTTTTACCCTTAGCCTTTCTCAATATTTCCATACTAATAATATTCATAAATAATATTCATAACAACTTGTACATTAAAATAATTTTTTTGAAAATGGTCTTGCCCCCAACTTATCACGACTATCTCGAATTATCCGAACGTACAAAATACGGGGTATAACATCCTCCCCCCCTTTAGAACATTCGTCCTCGAATGTTCAACTGACCTCATGGGGTGTCATAATACTTCGGGAGGGTCCTTCTCATAGTTATTCTATCTCCATGCCCATACCTTATCTTTACATGAGTCCTCATTTCGTGTCATGGGTTTTCCAATTCATTGCGCCAATTCATTATCCTTGTCCTTCCCATGTTATCTCTTCCCTGTTACTGTATCGTTACAATACCTTAATAGAAATCACGTGTTGGTACGTAACCTTTCTATCTGACGATCCAATATGGCCACAGGCTGTTCCTTGCTCTCATTTGATCTACAGTATTGCAATCTCGCTTATCATGCTATAAATATTCATCTGCCTTTGGTGTTCTCCTTTCATCGCTCCCTGTTTCTTTATACCTTTGTCACTATCTCTTCTTAATCTTTCATTCTAAATGTTCATCCAAAAACGTATGTACGAAATGTTTCCTCGTTTACTATCCTTCGTAGTCTAGTTATCCTTTTGGTAGCTTATGATCCGAGTTCACTTAACTTCTTAGTTCGCAACATCTCTAAGTTCTTATTACAACTTTTTCTTTGCTTCCTTCCCTCACATTTCTCGACACAAGTATACTTGTCCCCAGGTGCCTTTGTATTGGCGCTCATTTCATCCATCGTTATTTTTTTTGTTGGCTCTCCGGTGTGGATTCCTTACGAATATGATCGCGCAACGCTTCACCTCGATAGTTCATATGATTTCATAGTGTATATATTCATGTTCTGTATAATTAAAGGTCCATGAGTTATTTTCTAGTATCCAGGGACCTCTTTTATTTCACTCACAGGCACCACTTTCCTTCTTTCCTTAAAAAATTTCCAGATTACCAATTGTTGATACTTTCGTCATTGTCGTCGTTGCTGTTTGAAATATCTTTTGGATCTTATCATTTCTCCCTTATTTTTTGTGCACCTAGCTTGTAGACCTTTCTTGCTCTCTTTATTTCCCTTTAAAACATATCACTGCGTACTTAGGTCGGATGCCAGTTTGCCCGATTTGAGGGATTCAAATCATGACATAAATATATAATAATTCATGTTGGCAAGAAGCATTCTCTTAAGGTATCTTTCATTCTTTCCCTTTATGTCGGCCTCACGGTACACTTATTGTCAATTCGTTTCTACTTCTTCCATGTATCCTTTTGATGTGCCGACATGTTTCAAACTCTGGTCCCGAGCTAATAAATTTCCTTTCTTGGCGCTTGAAAATGTTGTGATTCCTTTTAAACCTAATATAATATGGTCCCCCCCCCCCCCCCCTTTAAGGTGTTATATCCGGCATTTTTGCCTATTCGGAAAAATTCGAGATAACTTGATTCGTAATGAATGAGGCCAAATTTGGACTTTGCTTAGTATGAATGTGTTGGCTATGACATTAGTGGTGTGAAAATACGGAGGAAGGCCAAGGGCAAAAATTGGAATTTTTGGGAAATTTGTTTCGGGAATTACAAAACGAGATTTGTAACCAATTGGGCTCAAAAATATGTAAAGAAAAATGAGGCTCAATTGATTAGGGGGTGGCCGGCCAAGTCAATGTGGCCCAAGGCCCATATGGAAAAAGATCCATGTGATAAATATTATTTAAGAGGATAAGTCTTCATTTTTGCAAAAGAAACTTCAAGAACACACAAGAAGTTGAAAGGAAAAGAAAAAGAGGCTCACGGCCTAGAAAAAAAAAAAGAAGAGAGAAAAATTTTTCAAGCCTCAACCTTGATGCAAGAAGTATAATTTTCTTGAATTCTTAACAAGTGCAAGACCCTCTCCAACTTGGTACAATTATCTTGGCAAGAGGACAACTCTAGTGGCAAGTGGGAATTTTGGTAAGAAGGTAAGAATTTCATGTCTTTATCATGTTACGGAAGATGTATGCATGTTATAGAGTGTGGAATTGAGTAAAGAGTATGAAACTTGTATGTTATGTGTGTGAGTATGTGTTGGCCGTGAGTGTGTGAAAAGGTGTAGATAATATGAGTTGAATTTTTATGTTGTATTCTAGTTGTGGATATGGTGTAATTCACATTGGAAATTAAAGTTGAAAGAATTTGGTGGAAGTTGGAAATATAGGAATATGGCCGTGAGATGTAGGGATTGAAATGGAAATGGATTTGTTGTATTTAGTATGTTAATTATGTTGTTGTAGTCTTGTGATGAAAATGAGAAAATTGTTGTTAAGAGATTGTCGGAAAGTAGGTGATTTTATTATGGTTTATGTAATTATGAGAATGAAGTTGTAAAATGCAAATTGTTGTGGTTGTAAATGAGATTGGAAGGTAAGAATAGGTTATGGATGTTTATGTTAAAGATTGGAAGTTTAGGTGGATTATGGTTTTAGGTGGAAAGTTGTATATTTTGTATATCTTGTGAATATTTTGTGGAAATGTTATGAAATGTTTCTGAATTGTGTTGCAATGATCTTGATTAGGTAATGAATATGAGAATGTCGATATTGATTTGAAAATACGAAGTTGGAATGAGGGTTATGACATTATATTGGAAAGATGACTAGTTATGTTATATTGTGTTTTATATGGTAATTGTTGATGTTGCTGGATTGCTGGGTTGTTGTTGTTGATATATTAGGCCGAGCTAAGTCTCGGGGATGCAATATGTGTAGGGGAGATGCTGCCCAAATTTTTGTAGAAAAGTATAAGCTAAGATTCAAGTTCTAAAGGCTTGAAATTTCTAATTGGTAAACATGACCATTTGTAGATTTTGGGCGAAACGAGAATCGAATTTGAGCGAGCATAAGGCGCAGCTAAGGTATGTAAAGCTCACTCTTTCCTTCTTTTGGTATGTCCAATGTATACTAGGTCAAGACTTGAGCCTCGGGAACAATTCTGTCCATCGAAACCCGAGTTTGATTTTCAATACTATTCATTCAATGTAATTGAACTATAATTCTTATGTTTTGTTGGAAAAGTGTCTAAACATCCATAACTTCCACAAGCGTATTCGGATTGCTTTGAAACTTTCTTGGATGACTCCATAGAGTCCAATGTTTGTAATTTATATCCGCCACCTCGACTTGACCCGAGGTGGGCCCACAAGTTCCGAAACTTCCTTCGCTTGTCGCACTTGAGCTATTCTTGTATGATATAAAAGTAAGTATTCTGATATTCTGGATAAGCTACTTACCTTCTGTATTTTTCCTGATATACGATTCTTGTGTGATGCATTATTCTGGCATGTGTGACATATGTTTGGAAAGTAATAAAGTTAGCACTTGTGTTATTGTGCGCACTGGGTGGTATTGACCGTTGGACCCCTGACCGCGGTGTGTGCGACATTGACCGCTGGACCCCTGACCGCGGTATGCCGCACTATGTGATGTTGACCGCTGGACCCCTGACCGCGGTATCTGCGACATTGACCGCTGGACCCCTGACCGCGGTATGTCGGGTTTGGGATGCTAACCGCTGGACACTTGGTCGCGGTATGTGTGATAGTGACCGGTGGACTTTTGGCTGCGGTAATTGTGTGTTGATTTTCTGTGTGTATGAGACGGAAATGTTCCTCAAAGGAAAGCAAAGTATTTTGGCATTTTGATTGCAGTATTTGTCTTCCGGAACCTTATGTATGATTTGTAAGTCAGATGCAACACTTGGTATTCTGGCTATTGTGCTCACCTTCTGTACACTTTACTTCGGTTATGTCTTCATTTTCTGTACTTCATGCTTTGCATACTCAGTACATCTTTCGTACTGACCCCCTTTCTTCGGGGGATGCGTTTCAAGCCCACAGGTACAGATTCACGTTTTGGTGACCCACCGGCGTAGGATTTCCCTTTTGCTGTTCGGAGTGCTCCCTTTGTTCCGGAGCTGACGTTTTGGGTACATACTCTTCTGATGGATATGTTTATATTTATTCAGGGTACGGCGGGGCCCTGTCCCGCCATCTGATTCTGTTGTTCCGGACTAGAGGTCTGTAGACATAGACGTGGGTAATGTACAGTTTTGTTTGGACGCGTTGTGCAAATTGTGTTTGGGCGGCCCATCCGCCGTGGCGGCCCTATCGGCCGCATGTATGTATGTTTCGGTACGTTATGTATAGTATGATAGCCTTGCCGGCTTCTATGCAGTATATATGGTTGTAGGCACCAGTGTGGAGCCATGTCTGATATTCATTTATATACGAGTTGTCTGTATGCTGAATTTGATAAATGAGCGCGTAGGGGAGCCCAGTACGGGCATTAGTCACGGCCTAAGGCGATGGGTCGTGACAGAAGTGGTATTAGAGCGGTTCGTCCTCGGATTGTCTACAGACCGTGTCTAGTAGACTCTTGTTTATCGGTGTGTTGTGCACCACATCTATAAACAGGAGGCTACAGGGCATTTAGGGTGTTATCTTTCCTTCTGGTCCTAGATCGTGCGATAGAGCTGTGTTATCAGGATGGTTCTTCCCTGACGAATTGTTATATTTTCAGCGATGCCTCCGAAGAAGGCCACAGCCGCCCAGAAGGGCAAGTCTACAGCAGCAGGTGAGACCAGCCGAGCTCAGGTGACTACTAGGGCTCGTGCCCAGATTGAGCCAGATGTTGTGCCTCCGACGGCCAGTTCTGCTACGCCACCAGTATCGGAAGGATTTGGAGCAGCCACAGCTGCAGCACAGGGGGCGGCTCTACCGCCAGCTCCCGCCGTACCAGTACCTGTACCTCCAGCCCCCCAGCCAGGGGCAGATGATGGGACCCTGCGAGAGGCGGTCCAGCTGTTGACTCAATTGGTAGCTGGGCAGGTTTACAGACAGGGAGCAGGGGATGATCGTGTAGACAGACGCGATAGCCAGAGGGCCCGTGATTTTCTGCTTTGTCGCCCACCAGAGTTTTCTGGGTCAAAGCCCGCAGAGGACCCTCAGGAGTTCATCCGACAAGTGCAGCGTACCCTGCGATTGATTAGTGCCTCCGAGACAGAGTCGGTTGAGTTGGTGTCGTACCGGTTGCACGATATAGCAGCTAATTGGTACGAGTCTTGGATGTTGTCCAGAGGCGAGGGTGCCCCTCCAGCCGTATGGGGAGAGTTTACAGAGGCCTTCCTGGCCCATTTTCTACCTCCGGAAGTGAGGCGGGCCAGAGTAGACAGATTCCTGCTATTGAGACAGAGGGTCAGGGAGTACAGCCTGGAGTTCGATTCGCTGGCCAGATATGCGCCCGCTTATATCGCTGATATGACTGACCGGGTGCACCGGTATGTGATAGGGCTAGATGATTATTTGGTTGACAGCTGCACGGTGATGGCGGCCCAGACAGGGATGAGCATTGCCCGTATACAGGCCCACACCCAGAGTATGGAGGACCGACACCGAGGGCGTCAGCCTGACAAGGATTATGACAGGGGTCCGCCCAAGAGGTCCCGATCCGCGAGATATTCTAGAGAATCGCGAAGCAGGTAGCCTCAGCAGCAGCAGAGCAGATATCCTCCCCAACCAGCACCGAGCACACCCCCACAATTCCCCGGTTAGGGACCGGATGGTGCAGAGTATCCAAGAGCAGGCCAGAGCTCTAGGGCTTCAGGCTTACAGATGGACAGAGGTTCCAGCCAGTGGCGGCCACCCCTACCTCGATGTCCTCACTGTAGGAGACACCACCAGGAGGGGGAGTGTCATCATGCCACGGGTGCTTGCTTTACCTGCAGCCAGCAGGGCCATTATATGAGAGATTGCCCACTCAGGGACAATGTCGGGGGAGCAGCTCAGTCTACCGGGTCAGTCGCCGGTTCGTCTTCCCCTTCCGTAGCTATGCGCCCGATGGGACGGGGCACACCGGCACCAGCAGGCCATGGCCGAGGCCATGGCGGAGCCTCCAGTTCCGGCGGTCCATCGAACCGCCTATATGCTTTGACCAACCTGCAGGACCCCGGAGCGTCACCAAGTGCAGACCCAGGTATATTATTAATCTTTTCTTAAGAGATATGTGTATGGATAGATCTGTACTCTACCATATTACGTGATTTTCTTCTTCTGGGTGTTGGTAAAAGTAAGGTAATTCAACCCAATAGAACTATATGAGATACCCATAAGTATACAGATGGGAAATATGGGGTAACCCATAGGAAATTAGAATACGTGGAAGTGGTCTGATCCTAACCATAATACTGTCTGTTATGCGCCTGCGCCTCTGACTTTGATGAGGCTCTGTCTATTATGCCTCTGTACTTCTGAATTTGATTACGTCTCTGTCTGATATGTCTCTGTACGTTTGATTCTAATCACGGATCTGTCTGACATACTTCCATACGTCCAACTCTGACCACGGATCTGTCCAACGTAGTTTAGTACATCTGACTCTGATTATGGATTTGCCCGTTATGAATCTGTTTGATATGACGCGGGATTATGATAACGTAGTGAGTAATCGAGAAGTGTGACAGGAGGTGAATGATGTTGATGGCAAATGTAGCATTGAAAAGAATTTTGAAGGAAAGAAAGGAACCTCCCCGAAGTGTCACGAGACCCCCTAAGGTCAATTGAACATTCGAGGACGAATGTTCTAAAGGGGGGGAGGATGTTATATACGGCATTTTTGCCTATTCGAAAAAATTCGAGATAACTTGATTCGTAATGAATGAGGCCAAATTTGGACTTTTCTTAGTATGAATATGTTGGCTATGAAATAAGTGGTGTGAAAATACGGAGGAAGGCCAAGGGCAAAAATTGGAATTTTTGTGAAATTTGTTTCGGGAATTACAAAACGAGATTTGTAACCAATTGGGCTAAAAAATATGTAAAGCAAAATGAGGCCCAATTGATTAGGGGGTGGCCGGCCAAGTCAATGTGGCCCAAGGCCCATATGGAAAAAGATCCATGTGATAAATATTATTTAAGAGGATAAGTCTTCATTTTTGCAAAAGAAACTTCAAGAACACACAAGAAGTTGAAAGGAAAAGAAAAAGAGGCTCACGGCCTAGAAAAAAAAAAGAAGAGAGAAAATTTTCCAAGCCTCAACCTTGATGCAAGAAGTATAATTTTCTTGAATTCTTAACAAGTGCAAGACCCTCTCCAACTTGGTACAATTATCTTGGCAAGAGGACAACTCTAGTGGCAAGTGGGAATTTTGGTAAGAAGGTAAGAATTTCATGTCTTTATCATGTTACGGAAGATGTATGCATGTTATAGAGTGTGGAATTGAGTAAAGAGTATGAAACTTGTATGTTATGTGTGTGAGTATGTGTTGGCCGTGAGTGTGTGAAAAGGTGTAGATAATATGAGTTGAATTTTTATGTTGTATTCTAGTTGTGGATATGGTGTAATTCACATTGGAAATGAAAGTTGAAAGAATTTGGTGGAAGTTGGAAATATAGGAATATGGCCGTGAGATGTAGGGATTGAAATGGAAATGGATTTGTTGTATTTAGTATGTTAATTATGTTGTTGTAGTCTTGTGATGAAAATGAGAAAATTGTTGTTAAGAGATTGTCGGAAAGTAGGTGATTTTATTATGGTTTATGTAATTATGAGAATGAAGTTGTAAAATGCAAATTGTTGTGGTTGTAAATGAGATTGGAAGGTAAGAATAGGTTATGGATGTTTATGTTAAAGATTGGAAGTTTAGTGGATTATGGTTTTAGGTGGAAAGTTGTATATTTTGTATATCTTGTGAATATTTTGTGGAAATGTTATGAAATGTTTCCGAATTGTGTTGCAATGATCTTGATTAGGTAATGAATACGAGAATGTCGATATTGATTTGAAAATACGAAGTTGGAATGAGGGTTATGACATTATATTGGAAAGATGACTAGTTATGTTATATTGTGTTTTATATGGTAATTATTGATGTTGTTGGATTGTTGGGTTGTTGTTGTTGATATATTAGGCCGAGCTAAGTCTCGGGGATGCAATATGTGTAGGGGAGATGCTGCCCAAATTTTTGTAGAAAAGTATAAGCTAAGATTCAAGTTCTAAAGGCTTGTAATTTCTAATTGGTAAACATGACCATTTGTAGATTTTGGGCGAAACGGGAATCGAATTTGAGAGAGCATAAGGCGCAACTAAGGTATGTAAAGCTCACTCTTTCCTTCTTTTGGCATGTCCTATGTATACTAGGTCAAGACTTGAGCCTCGGGAACAATTCTGTCCATCGAAACCCAAGTTTGATTTTGAATACTATTCGTTCAATGTAATTGAACTATAATTCTTATGTTTTGTTGGAAAAGTGTCTAAACATCCATAACTTCCACAAGCGTATTCGGATTGCTTTGAAACTTTCTTGGATGACTCCATAGAGTCCAATGTTTGTAATTTATATCCGCCACCTCGACTTGACCCGAGGTGGGCCCACAAGTTCCGAAACTTCATTCGCTTGTCCCACTTGAGCTATTCTTGTATGATATAAAAGTAATTATTCTGATATTCTGGATAAGCTACTTACCTTCTGTATTTTTCCTGATATGCGATTCTTGTGTGATGCATTATTCTGGCATGTGTGACATATGTTTGGAAAGTAATAAAGTTAGCACTTGTGTTATTGTGCGCACTGGGTGGTATTGACCGTTGGACCCCTGACCGCGGTGTGTGCGACATTGACCGCTGGACCCCTGACCGCAGTATGCCGCACTATGTGATGTTGACCGCTGGACCCCTGACCGCGGTATCTGCGACATTGACCGCTGGACCCCTGACTGCGGTATGTCGGGTTTGGGATGCTAACCGCTGGACACTTGGTCGCGGTATGTGTGATAGTGACCGCTGGACTTTTGGCCGCGGTAATTGTGTGTTGATTTTCTGTGTGTATGAGACGGAAATGTTCCTCAAAGGAAAGCAAAGTATTTTGGCATTTTGATTGCAGTATTTGTCTTCCGGAACCTTATGTATGATTTGTACGTCAGATGCAACACTTGGTATTCTGCTATTGTGCTCACCTTCTGTACACTTTACTTCGGTTATGTCTTCATTTTCTGTACTTCATGCTTTGCATACTCAGTACATCTTTCGTACTGACCCCCTTTCTTCGGGGGATGCGTTTCATGCCCGCAGGTACAGATTCACGTTTTGGTGACCCACCGGCGTAGGATTTCCCTTTTGCTGTTCGGAGTGCTCCCTTTGTTCTGGAGCCGACTTTTTGGGTACATACTCTTCTGATGGATATGTTTATGTTTATTCAGGGTACGGCGGGGCCCTGTTCCGCCATCTGATTCTGTTGTTCCGTACTAGAGGTCTGTAGACATAGACGTGGGTAATGTACAGTTTTGTTTGGATGCGTTGTGCAAATTGTGTTTGGGCGGCCCATCCGCCGTGGCGGCCCTATCGGCCGCATGTATGTATGTTTCGGTACGTTATGTATAGTATGATAGCCTTGCCCGCTTCTATGCAGTATATACGGTTGTAGGCACCAGTGTGGAGCCATGTCTGATATTCATTTATATACGAGTCGTCTGTATGCTGAATTTGATAAATGAGCGCGTAGGGGAGCCCAGTTCGGGCACTAGTCACGGCCTACGGCGATGGGTCGTGACATAAGGGGCTCCCTATATGCCAACAGTCCTTTTGTGAAGTCTTCGTTCATACCTTATTCCTCATCTCTCTTCCATTCCATGCACAACATATCGAAACTTCTTACTATAAGTTTTGTCTACGCCATCATTCTTGTCAATATTCCTATATCTTCCTATCCACTATTAATCCTTTCGCACATTTAGTTCACTTACTCGTAAGTCTTCTTAACTATGCACTCGTATTGCAGCTTTGCATCCATGATTTTCGAGCGTCCACTACTTTTGCTCTTAGCACAAAATTCGTACAGGTTACACTTTTTCTATTCTTACTCATTGAGCTTTTAACTATGCTTATGACACTATGATCGAGCGGTCTCCCTTGCTCGTTCCTTGCATTTTGTTCCATTTCCTCCAAAATCAAATCTCTCGGGCTTCGCATGAATTCTTGCTCCACACCTTTAATTTTCAACTCAACAATGTCGACCCATTATCCTTATTCTTTCCTTGATGCGTACTCGGGTTCCTACCATTACCTCGCTAAAGTATTCTTCTTACTCCTATGGTTTATTCCCAAATGTTCTCCTCTTCCTTCGACTAATCCGTTTGTATACTTTTCCTACTTTCATCATTAACCTTCCTTAGGTTCCTTTCCCCTCGGACACTTTCCTTCTTTTTCTATTTGTGGCATCGACTCTAAAGTTCGCGATTTTTTTTTTTCTAAACTCACAAATCCGTTTCATTTCTAAATTATCCTTTTTGAAAAACACTTCTATCTCCTAGGCAACCACATTAATATGGCTGCACCTTTATCCCCTTATATACCTTCCAAGGGCCGAAATCTTCTAACATCGTCACAAGGCTTAATCATTCTCTTCCTTGTTGTTATGTCCCGTGCTTTCGTATAATTGGAAATCGAGAAATAAACAAGACTTGTGTGTTATAAGGAAATTTTTTTGATTTTGGTGAATATGACTATGTTGGTTGTGGAATCATTAATGTTAAGACATCGGGGAAGGCCGAGGGTAAATTTAGAATTTCGGAAATTAGTTTCGGGAATTACAAAACGAGATTACACTAATTGGGCTCAACAAATTAATGCAAAAATTTAGGCCCAAGGGATTTGGGGTGGCCGGCCATATCCATGGCCCAAGCCCCTTTGTTAATAATCATGTGCCATGCACATGATCAATGTTATGGATATATATCATGATATAGTGGATAATTATCAAGAATGTTCAAGAAAGAACAAAGCAAGAACAAAGGAAAAAAAAAGAGAAGGGTTCGGGTTTAGGAGAAAAGCAAAGAGAAAAGAAAGAAAAAAAAAATTGGAGCCAATTCCTTGGTTCAAAAGTTCATCTTTTGTGAAATTATTACCAAGTGCAAAGCCCTTTCCAAGTTGGTATAATTTTCAAGGCAAGAAAGTGCTTCTTTTGGCAAGTGGAAAGAAAGTGGAAAAGGTAAGATTCTTGCTTTCTATGTTGAAGGAATTTTGTTTATATGGTAGCATGTGTAGTGTATATGAGAATTTCGGGAGTGTTCCATGCATGTGGTGTGTGTTTGTGTTGTTGCCGTAGGGAGTAGTTGGATGGAGGGAAATGGTTAAACTTGTTAGTATGTTGATTATGTTGCTATTGCCTTAGGAAATCAATGAAAAGTATGAAGACTTTGTGTGTTGTGAGTGTGTGTGTGTGTGACCGTGAGCTATAGGGAGGAGGAAGTAATGTGAACTAATCTTGTTTAGTTAGTTTGTGGCGTCGTTGTGACCTCTATAACGCAAATGAATGTTTAAGTGAATTGAATTGGCAATGGAAAATGATTTCGGAACATTATGGGAAAGTATATATTTTTGGTATGTTTGTGTATATCATTGTATATCTATGATATTGAGACTTTAAATATGACTTATGATTGATGTTAACGAATTCGGAATGAAACGACGCAAGTTAGAACGTCCGTTGTAAGTTTTGATGTTTTGAAAGAATTATGGAAAGTAATGAATTTTGGGCAATTTTGTATATGGTTTGGAATGTATTTGGGATGTGATTGAATAATCTTGAATGAGTGAATGAATACAATAATGTGGGCATAGATTTGGAATTTTGAAAGTTTGAATGAAAAGTTGCCAACTTAGGTAATAAGGTGGAACTTTGAAACTAGAGTGGTTTGATTATGAATTGTGTTGTTGTTGATGTGTGGGCTGTTGTTGTTGATGTATTTTGAGCCGAGCTAAGTCTCGGGGGTGTTAGATTTATAGGGGAAATGCTGCCGAAATTTCGGTAGACAAAAATGAAGTTAATGGCATTTTTAAGCCTAAGAATCTCAATTGGTAACTTTGACCATTTGCAGATTTCAGACGAAACGGGACTTGACTTTTGGGAGAGCGTAAGACGTCTGTAAGGTATGTAAAGCTTCCCACTTCTTCGTTTGGCATGTCTTAGTGTGATAGGCGAATATTGGAACTTTCGGAGCATTTCTGCTCCTCGAAACCCGATCCACAGAAAAGTTACTATTTATTCAATTCAATTGAAGCCTAAGGGCTCTATTTTGGCTAGAATGCCACCAATCGTCCGAAACCTATCGAAATGTGGTCGGGTAACTTAGAAATGATTATGTATGAACTTTTGGCCCCTAAATGTTCGTAAATTATGTTCGCCACCTCAATTCGACTCGAGGTGGGCCCGCTAACCCCGAGACGCCCTATTTGTCTTATTGGGTTGTCCTTTTGAGTAAAGTTTGAAATGATACCTTCGATTTTGGAACTTCCTCCTACGGGATGTGTTTTGAATATTACGATACGCTAAGTTACGTTTTGAGCTATACGTACTACTTTGGAAACGTTTTGTGAAATGAAACTTTGTATCGACTAAAGTATTCGATTATTTTGTACTATGAAATGACTTATGAGACTACTAAGTTTTGAAAGGCTATTTTGAAATATGAATTGCATTTGTTTGCTCACGACTCCGCTCGTGCCTTATTATGACTTCGTTCACCGGTTCCCGGGCCTGTTATGATTCGTGCGCCTTACAATAATTCGGCCGTATGCTGTGTTACGGTTCCCGAGGCTTCGCCATAGGGCCGGGTTCCGTTTGGAGTTATGCTGTGATATGGCTCGTGATGCGATACGCTCACCTAGGTTTGTGTTTGTGTTCGGAGATACGGAGATTTGAAACCTTCTGGTGTTATGCTGTGTGTGGCGCCAGAGTCGGAGTGGCGGCCACGTTCCTAAGCGTTTGCATGATTTCGTTTGCATTATGTATACGTATATGATTTTGATACGGATTTTGACATCCCGATTTGTACTCCACTTTGTTATCTGATTTGCTTTCAGTTTTGATCCATATTTCTGTACTACGTGCTTTACATACTCAGTACATATTTCGTACTGACCCCCTTTCTTCGGGGGCTGCGTTTCATGCCCGCAGGTACAGACATTGGTGATCCTCCACTGTAGGCTTCACTTTCTGCTATTTTGGAGTACTCCTTCTGATCCGGAGTCCACTTTTGGTACAGACTCCTTTTGCTATGTATATGCTCTGTATATTTGACGATTTGGGTACGGCGGGGCCCTGTCTCACCATATGTCTTTGTTTTGAGTTCGTAGAGGCCTGTAGTCATATATGTGGGGCGAGGGTTCTATATATGTTTGTTTGATTTTGTTCTCTGGTCTTAAAGCGGTCCGTTTGTTTTGATGGCCCTAAATGGCCCTTATGCTTATGTTTGCACTTTCGACCGGCGATGTCTATTCCGCCGCTCAGTTTGTATTTGATATGGCATTTTGATTTGTGCGACCGCTTAAGACATATTTGATAAAGATTCAGTTTGATATGACTTTTATGAATTTTTGGAATATGCTCGGATTTGGTAAATAAATATGCGATTTGGTCTGGGTACCCAGATAGGGTGCCAGTCGCGGCCCACGGGGCTGGGTCGTGACACTTGCTTTACATCCCTTGTCATAATCACTATTCCTTTAGTCCCACTTATTGAAATTGGTTTTCGAACTTCACACATTCCTCTTTTGTTCCATATTACCATACGTTATCCGTTTCCCATGTCTACCTTTGAATTTTTATCCAAATAGTCTCGTACCTTGCCGGTAATTTTCTCTCGGGGGTTTCACTCACCGAGGTTTTCTTACCTTTCACCTTTTTCCGACATTTTGATCTCTTTATTTCCCATCTACTCACTCACTTTCGTTTTCCAAATATCATTGCATTAAAATTCCCAATCATGACCTGTAGTGAAAATAATAGCATCTTATCTTATAATACTTGCACCATTTACTTTTACTGTCACTCGGGCTTCGGTATCCTTTACTCGATTGAGGCCTTCTTTACCGCAGCGCCGGTTACTGGGACTCACATGTCCACTGATACAATCACAGATGAGATATCATACGCATTCATACATATACATATAATTATTATCAACTAGCCCACAAAATACTTGCAAACGCTATTCAAGCCTATCCAAATTCCAGAGTCGTGACGTACTTTCTGTCTCTTCTCTAGTCTAGCCTGTCGCGTGCTATGTGGCATTTTATGGTCTCCAACCATCCCGTATACTCTAATTTCACTCAGGCTATTCTATCTTTTCATTTGTCTCTTATGTCTGAATCTTTAGGATTTCTTACAAACTTCCCAGGAGGTCACCCATCCTAAGATTTCTCTCACCCCAGCACGCTTAACCCCGAAACTTTGATAAAATCCGGTGCCTTAATGCTGATATAATTGCGTCCGCTTCCTCGCATGAACTTTATTACATGATCTAAAGAAAATTGAGGTCTTACAGATCCCGAGACATTTTCATAACACGTTCTTCCCTTTACAATTACTATTTTACCATTTTCAATCCTCAATATTCACCCTTCACCTTCGTGTATCACTACCTTTTATTTCTAGGAAAATTTTAGCAGAGTTTCCTCTGTATTTCTTACCATCTCAAAACCTGCACGCAGTAAATACCAACAATGCCTCACAGGGCCAACATATATACATATATATTATCTCGTATCGTAGCCGCACAGAGCTCCCCATATCAATAACAATATTAAAATGATGAACTTACCTCATATGTCCAACTCAAACTGTACTTGTTACACTTTCCTGTTTACTTTCCCTTTCAATCTTTAACTGCAGGTCTCAATCATACCTGCAACATTCATACCGCATCTGACATATACCCTGCTTACCTATCTTTTTACTGATTCCTTTTGCTTCTTCTGTTTACACTTTATAACTGAACTTGTAATCAATATATATATATTCAATCCATTTTCTTACTATATTTACAATTACTAACCTTGATGATGACCGGTCGCCATTCTGTATATACAAATTCTGATAACGTAACCTCACTGAAATATTAGCCTCTGTAACTCCCAGTAGCATTATTTACCTTCTCTTGTCGACACCACTCTCCTGCTGAAATCAAAGGTTAGTATATAAGGGATATCATTTCCTATCTCTTGGCTCTATCGCACGATCTAGAGTAAGAAGGAAAGGTAACACCCTAAATGTCCTGTAGCTTCCTGTTTATAGATGTGGTGCACAACACACCGATAAACAAGACTCTACTAGACACGGTCTGTAGACACTTCGAGGATGAACTGCTCTGATACCACTTTTGTCACGACCCAACCCCGTGAGCCATGACAAGTGTCCGAGCTGGACACTCGTATACGTACCTGTTAGCTATAGTCAGACTGAAAGTAAGGACAACATGAAAACTTGCAAAAACACTAAAGGTTCACAATGTCATATATATCAAGATAACCAATCTCCTGAGGAGTCACAACTAATCAAAACGTGATACGATACGCAAGCCGACAAGGCTGCCACTACAGACGGGAATATCCATAGCAAATCATATAGATACAGCTGAACAAAACTTATACAAAACCCACACATATGTCTATAGACCTCTAAGAGTATCAATAGTGAAATATGATGGGACAGAGCCCCGCAGTACCCCTGGATATACATAAGTCTACATCAAAATATCTGTTCCAAAATAAGATAGGCTCCGGAACAATGGAGCTCTCCAAACAGCTGAGCGGAACTCCTAGGCTGGAGGATCACCAAATCGAGTATTCGTACCTGCGGGCATGAAACGCAGCCCCCCCAAGAAAGGGGGTCAGTACGAGATATGTACTGAGTATATAAAGCATGAAATACAACAAAGAGGATCATCACTGAAATACAGATTACAGAAGACAAGTATGACAATCATAAAACCAATATACTTGCCTTATGAAATGTAAATCATGCATATCAATATCATATATCATACCCGGCCCATTACGGGACTCGGTGAATAAAGTCATCATATACCATCCTTGGCGCCATAATTACATCATCATATCATATATATATATATATAATGTATCCCGTCCCTCTAGTGAGGGACTCGGTGAACAATGCAGGGAAACTGTGCACGAGAACTTACCCCGGCTCGGGACTCGGTGAAAGATATATTGAGGCATGCATGAGCAGAGTAGTGAGCAACCATATGCAAACTAAGTCACATCTGAGACTCAATAGAATAATCAAAATGAACCATCATTTGAAAATCAAGACAATAGTCATATCAAGTACTCTTCGAATGTCACTATGGATTATATCAAAATAGGACGTCTGGAATCATAGACACGTATCAAGACATAATAAAATAAGTTCTGGCAATCAAGAACATTAGTCATCCTAGTGTCTTTAAGAATAGGAGCTTCTTTGGAGTCATATATACGTCGTTTGTTTGTTTCATAAAGATCATGCCAAAAAGAAGGAAGGGTTAGCTTTACATACCTTGTCGCTTCTCAAGTTAACCATATCTTAGGTCTTGGGCTTCACCAATCTACAAACAATACCAAATGTGCCAATAATCAAATTAGGGTACTCTTTCAAACAAATCATTAGTTACTTAGAAATCTAACAATATTCGGGTATCATCTTTCTGAAAAACTTAATAATCCACATGATTCCAATTTATCCAAAGTTTCAATCACAATACCAATAACGATATCAACAAATACATATTCCAAATAGAGTCAAAGCCATTCTTAGATCACTTCCAAAACAGCCCAATATAAATTACTATACCGATGCTTGTATACCCTTCTTTATTTCCGCATATACATAGTATAACAACAAACATAACAACAACAACTACAGCCAATCCCATGATATTTCAGCCCACAAAATAATTCATAACAACCACCAAACAGCCCACACGATAACAATAACAATTTATTCGATTTCCGATATAGTTTTCGTAATTCTTTCATCTAGCAATGTAGATACGACTCGGATAATTCAAATATATCTAGGAGAGAGGATTTCTTACCTTATATGCAAATAAGTACTCTTTTTCTGCCTTACTTCACTTTGAAGAATGCCCGAATTCAACAAGACGACAAAATAGAACAACGAAATTGGAGCGGAGATCAAAACCTCTAGTATGCTTCGTGAAGATATCGGGTTAGCCCCCTTAAATATGAAAAAGGTTGCTGACAATATATTTGTTGCCTTGTATAATTCTCAAAAATAAATGATTGTAGCCCATAATATCAAGAAACGGCTACTGCATATCCTTTTCTAATTTGGGAATTCATCCAACTAAAATGAATTTTGCTGCAGTCCTTTTCTAATGTGGGGTTCCTTTGGTTATGTATATAATAATCTCATAGTACTTACATGTCACTAAAATCTGCCACAACCACTTAGAAAGGAATAGTCACACATTGCTTAATTTCCTTGCTGCCACGTGTGGAAGTGTTATCATTAGCACAAATCCATTAATAGTCACACATTGCTTAATTCGTTGCTGCCACGTGTGGAAGTGTTATCATTAGCACTAGTCCATTAACCAAATTATTTTTATCCTTTATCCCCACTACAACCCAACATTTAATCAATTACACACGTAATTAATTTCTTGATCTCAATTCACTTAAATGGTGATCATTTTCGACACACTTTATATAGTCATTACCATGACCGTGTAACATAACACTAGTCCATAACCTCATTTGCCATACATAAAATATTATTTCCGATCATCGTCGTCACATTTTTGTCTTAAATAATTTCAGGATTTCATCCTATATATACACCAAGTTCTTTGATTTTCATGCTTGAAATGACCAAATCCTCCGGGCTCGAATAAATTTGCTCATGTTTGGCGGTTCAATTTCCAAGTCTAAAAATACAGGGTATTATAGCTTGGACCGTATTTCACTCAAATAAATGTTGAACCTTAATGAAAATTATTTTTTCCAATTCACTTGACTTCTAATCCTTTCTATACATTTGTACCATCACTCTAACCACCTATGAGCTTGAAGGATAACCTCGCTTCCGTTACTAATGTCATTTAACTCGCACGCTTTCCAACATACGAAAATACGGGATGTAACATATATTGAGGCATGCTCGAGCAGAGTAGTGAGCAACCATATGCAAACTAAGTCATATCTGAGACTCAATTGAATAATCAAAATGAACCATCATTTGATAATCAAGACAATAGTCATATCAAGTATCCTTCGAATGTCACTATGGATTATATCCAAATAGAACTTCTGGAATCATAGACATGTATCAAGACATAATAAAATAAGTTCTGGGAATCAATAACATTAGCCATCCTAGTGTCTCTAAGAATATGAGCTTCTTTGGAGTCATATATATGTCATCTGTTTGTTTTATAAAGATCGTGCCAAAGAGAAGGAAGGGTTAGCTTTACATACCTTTGGCGCTTAATCCGTGACTCGATATGTATACGTTGCCCAAAATATCTCAACCTATATTAAGACGTCAAGACTATGGTTAAGCTACGAAAAGGCATAAAATGTACTTCAACGTTAGTAGCTTATTTCTAGACAATTGGGCAGCAGTTCCCCTATATCGCTCAATTTCCTCACATTTAAGCCAACTATACAACAACCAACATAGCAACAACCAAAGCACGTCTAAGTTATTGCATTAAGAACTAGTCAAAACCAGATCCGAGGATACTCCAAAATAGCCCACATAACATAATAATGCCCGATACACCTCAAATATCTAAAATATGCACCCAACAAGCCACATACGCTTCACATACGATATTTTATACGTTTCTTTCTTATCAAATTAGTGATTCACATTAGCAACAACACAACAACGGCCTCAACTTCCATATGCAAGAAAATTATCTTAACATTAATAATGTCACACCCCGACCTTACTAGGGTGTGATGGGCACCCGACCCTTACATAGGACCGAGCGAACCCTCAGACAACTGCTGCGCATAAAATCACATCCAACTTTTTAAGTCGACTAAGATAAAATACATAGTAATTTTTTTTTATCTCAGAAATATTCTTTCTCGGAGCATCCAAGCCGAACAAATCTATAATAATACAAAATTCAGTATATAACAAAGACCGACATATCGGCTGACGGAGCCGCTTACAGACTGACAACCAATACCCACTACACTGTCTGCAAAGTCTTTAACATAAGTCCAGAAACCATAACATACAAACTCTGACTCGGCAGCACTCCAGGAGCAAATGGAGTTCGCCAACTCCGCTGGAACATCTTCTATAATAACTTCAGCTCATCTGGGAGTACCTGCGCGGCATGAAACGCAGCCCTCGAAGAACAGGGGGTCAGTACGGAAAATGTACCGAGTATGTAAAGCAAAAATGTAACAAATATAATCATAATCCGGACCAGAAGTACAGAAATATAGCGGACAGAATCGAACCCGAATCCGAAACAGAAATACAGAGTTTAGCTAGCAGAATCATCGTACGGATCAGGGGCACAGAATGCGACTGACATAATCGTAATCAGAACCAGAGGTACAAAAGTGTAACAGACTGAGTCATGGTCCGGATCAGACATACAGAAGTGACGCAGACAGCATCATTTTCCGAATCAGATTACCAGAAGTGTAACAGACAGAGTCATAATTCAGTCAGACAGACAGAAGTGTAACGGACAGGATCGTGGTCCAATCAGACAGACAGAAGTGTAACGGACAGAGTCATAATCCAATCAGATAGATAGAAATGTAGCGGACAGAGTCATAATCCAATCAGATAGACAGAAATGTAGCGGACAGAGTCATAATCCAATCAGACAGTCAGAATCATGCATGCAGAGTCATAAGCTTATACAGATAGCCTATACATACATATATCAGATCCCGGCCCTCTAGTGAGGGACGCGGTAACAGAACCCGGCCCTCTTAGTACGGGACGCGGTGGACAGACATATCAGATCATATGCCATCCTGGCCGCCATCCCCATACATCACATCATCAGATCATATACAGATGTAAACAGATCCCAGCCCGCACACCGAGGGACGCGGTGAACAATGCAGTGGAATGTGCACGAATAACAGAACCTGGCCCGGGCGCAGTGAAGGAAGCATTGAGACATCCACGAACAGATTAATGAGAGACCATACACATACAGATCATTATACAGACTCAATGAAACGGAAGTAAGCCAAACGGTGGGTCAAATCAAAGTAATCGGACAATGTTCACAAAATACGCAAATATGTCATTTGGGATGGCACGACAGACTATATCGGAATAAAATGTCCAGAACCGCTCCAGACGTCAGAATATATTATAAGACTCTTAACTATGGTCATAACACTGGTCATATAGCAGACAGACTAATAACCACAAGTTACCTGAGATGTTTGGACAGAAATAAGCTAATTTGAGCCGTACAGGAAGTATCAGAATTTTGTGGGCCCATCTTGGGCCGAACTGAGGTGGCGTACGTAAATTATGGATCGTAGGTCTTATGGAGCCACCCATGAGAGTTTTAGGTCATTCTGACTTCATTTGTGAAAGTTGCATACATATAGGCTACTTTAACGACAAATCACAAGAAACTAGTTCAATCTTACTGAAAGAAATGAGGCCAATTTCAATCTCGAATTTCGAAGTGCAGAGTCGTATCTGGGGCTCACGTTCGAGCCTATCATTCTTAGAACATGCCAAAGAATAAAGGGGAAGGCTTTACATACCTTGGTTGCGCCTTACGCTCGTCCGGATTCAATTCTCGTTTCGCCCAAAATCTATAAATGGTCATATTTGCCAATTGTCAAAAGTAAGACTTTTTAGCATTCAAATCTTTAGTTCATTACTTGTCTACAAAAATTTGGGCAGCATTTCCCCTATAACTTCGCCGCCCCGAGAATATAACTCGGCTCAAAATACCAACACAACAACCCGACCAACAACCAAGTTATACCATCAATAATCAATTCAAAAATATATTCTAGCATTAAGCGCTCTTTCTACATAATCCAACAACATTCCCAATATTCCAACATACACACTTTAACTACTTACATTCCAACTAATATCAACGTTTATACACTTGATTACTAATCCAAAACCATTTAAACGATATTCAAGAACATTTTAAGCAATTCACACAACTTTCCGAACAACCCAAACAAGGCTCCACTTACCCGAATTCCTTCCCAAACCCAAGAACAAGACCAAACACCTTCTTTCCTTCCAAATTCGTAACTTATATCATTAATCCGCACATTATCAATGAAATTCTCATAAATACAAAAATTACATAAGATTCACATTAACTTCCAAAACAACCCATAACCACCACAACATCACTTTGAGTCATTAAGCTTGCATTTTTTTTTCCTAGAATCCACAACGACGACAACTAAAATACTAACGACGATTTATTCATTCTCAACTACACAAAAGGGGGGCCATTCGGCCAACATCATACATACACACAAAGATGGTTTTCATTCTTTTCTTCACACTACAGTATTCAAAACATGCAAATTAGAATTAATTCATTGTTTTTGGCACAATACACACTCACTCGGCCAAACCCATATACACGGCCTCAACTCCAACTTGGTTTCTATCATATATTTCTTCTTTTTTATCATGCTACAACACATATAAACCATTCATAACACATAAAACAAGATTAGAACTCACCTTTCTTCTTCAACTTCTCAACTTGCCTACAGTTGGCCACAGACAAAAACAGATAATCTAACGCTTCCAATAACACTTCCACGTTAATGAGCACCCTTCAATTAGTAGGTTTGCTTGGAGAAACAATTTTTTTGATGGCCAAATCTTGGTCTTGTTCTCTCTTGTTCTTGGCCGAAATTGGCCCTTATTTTTTGTTCT
Organism: Lycium barbarum; assembly: GCF_019175385.1. Classification (NCBI taxonomy): domain Eukaryota; kingdom Viridiplantae; phylum Streptophyta; class Magnoliopsida; order Solanales; family Solanaceae; genus Lycium; species Lycium barbarum. The sequence continues at coordinate 61,348,612 of NC_083347.1, read as the reverse complement.
CTCAAAGCTTCTTGATCTTTCTTGATTTCTCTCAAGTGTTGGAATGAACATAAGAGGACTAAGTCATCTTTTAAATATCATGTATTAGCCATCCATGTGGCCATGGCCCACATGTCACATGCAAGGCCACATGACCATTTTTTTTTCATGAAATAAAACTTCCAAAACTTCACTTTTGGCCCCCAAATTTCTCATGAAATACCTAGCTTCCCATAATACATTTTTGGTCCCATTTTTCATGAAATATTATTTTCCGTAATTCCACTTTTAACCCCAAATTTTCCTTAGTGTCTCCATCCCATAAATTCATAAGTGACTTATGCCTTAACACAAAGTTGAAAGAGTAGCCTTGCTCTTAACTCGTCACAACCAGCTCAAAAATATTCCGACGTACAAAATGCGAGATATAACAAATAAGTCCTAAAGCAGCCCATCAATTATAATAACACAATACAAGCCTTAACTACACTTAGTCATCCAATTTCATAAGAACAACAACACATATACCTACTTATAGCTATATTTCCATTCCTTTCCACACAACCAAGTAATTCTCGAATACAATACAATTATAACCTTAGGTATCAAATTCTTTCACTTCCATCACACGATCAATGACAACCATAACGACAACAACATCAAAATTAATTCACCATTATTAAGTTAGGACAACCCCTATACGGCCCAAAACAGAATCTTAACACTAACATATACAATTCCTTGCATCCAATTCCACATCCACCAAATTATACAAGGACCAAACCACCTCTAAAACATGTAAAAGAAAATTAAACCTTACCTTAGCAAGCTTGGCCTCTTAATGTTGCTGAAATCTATGGATTAAAATCGCCAATGTTCTTGCTGCCACAAGGATCAAATCCACGTTGCTATCACCTTTAATATCTAAGATATCTTAGAAATTCAATCTCTTTCCATTAAGATCTTAAGCTCGGCCAAGATCAGCCATGGTCGTGAGCTTCTCCCTCTCACTCAACTTTACTTCTCTATCTAATTCAATAAATTGTGAATGGAAATATGATGAAGAAATGGTGATAATGAGTCATATTATGTTATTTATAGGCAGCCTAATAACCCTACACGTGCCACTATGGGATGCCATTAATCAAGATCAGGTTTTTAATTATTATGCTTGGTGGGGCCCACTTAATACACTAATTAGGCTAATTAATCCCTAATCCCCACTTAATAATCTAATCATGGTTAATTAAACCCTAATCTTCACTAATATTTTTACACCAATTGAATTTTTACAAGCAAACCGTGCACTCATTAAAAATCGGGATTAAAAGTCCTTGTCTCATATCCCAAAAATAATCCTATCCTTGAATTTATGTCGATTAGCTCACGAATAATCCAATGTACAAAAATACGGGATATAACACATGGAGCTTCAAGAAAGGATCTATCAGAGGGATGGAGGAGGAATCATCATCGGTAATTCAAAGACACCAGCAAAGGGCCATTCGAATCGGATTAACTTGGCCGATGCTTTCCTCTTTCACTTAGCCAAACTTTACTGCTTTCCGTTTTGGGTTTTGTTTTTCATTTAAGACTATTTGGATTTTCTTTACCTTCCATGATCTTCCTATATTCCGGAAACTATGTGTGATACAATAACGGATACGCGGAAACGAGAAATTAAGAAGATAAACAAAAGGAAAAGAAAAGATAGATAATTTGACACAACTTAAGATTCAATTTATTAATAAAAGTTATATAAAACTAAGACATCTAAATTATCATCAAAAGAAACACCAAATTCTTAAGTTGACCTCAAGGGAATCGAATTCCCAAGCAACCAACCTCTCAACAACACAAGAATCAACAAGAGCCTACCAAAGGCCTCTCACAAGTTTCTCTCTCTAGAGATAACCCTAAAACACTCAAAATATTCATTCATTCCTCAAAACTCCCTATTGAAATGTTTAGTCTATTATTTATACTATGAAAATAAGGAAGACAACTAGCTCTATTACAATTATAACCTTAATGAAGTAAGGGCCTTGTTTGGATGTCTTCCATGGATGTGAAACTTGAAAAAGGCTTGCATTTAAGTACTAGCCCCTTTTGCATACATAGCCTCCGTCTCCAAATAGCCTCCCAAGCTATCTTCCATATCTTGAATGTGACGTTCTTGAAGCCTTCCATCCAATCTATCTCTCATATCTTTAAGGCCATCCTATGTGGACCTCCCATGATCTTCAAAGACTCCATCTTCATGAAGCTCGATGGAGTTGGTCTTGTATCATTCTCCCCTTCTTGAAAAGGATTCGTCCTCGAATCTAAACCTTGCAAAACCAAAAGGGAGACAAAATAAAACCAAGTCCTCAAAGGATGAGGTTTAGTGTTAGGGTGGACTAACCTACCACCATGCCAAGTAAGCACAAGTTTGTGATATAGCCAAGTATCAACCATTTTCAAGCAACATAAGCTCTCTCAACTAGAGCACTAAGAACTTAACTAACCCAAAGATTAAGAAATGAGGATATTCTAAAAAAAGCCAAGGGTTTCAAGACACCAAGTTGGCAGGACATACAAATGATCCTCAATTGCAAAATGACACCATTCACACCAAGTTAAGGCTTCACCGGGGTCAAAGGGAAAAGATACCCACATATCATGGGCAAGACAACAACTGAGTACCCCAATAGGACCCCTCCCTCCATTAGATGTACTCCCAAAAAGATCATGAATGTCATTATATGCAAAAAGAAAATAAAGAAAGGTGTCACGCAAAATAACTTGATCTAGGGTGTCCTCATATGTAGTTTCTCTATTAAACTCAAAAGCATGGTCAATCATACTACTACTATTCGGAACACCCAAGGAAGAATTAGCGATTTGCAAACAAGTTTCACCTTCCTTTTGAACACTTACCCTCCTCATACGTGGATCACAGTTCCTCAAGGGAGGATCTCCATTATAGGGAAAAGAGTTATCATCCCATAGTGGATTTTCAAATATCATGTAGTCACCAAAAGTGGCCACACTTTCAACATTACAAAACATCTAGGTACTTCACTCTCAATAGTCATGTCATCCTCAAATAAAACATTATCCTTTACAAGAGAGTAATCCATGAACAATGAGGAGTCAAATCATGTCATTTCACTCTCAAAAGAACCAATGTCATCTTTCAATGCATTTTTGCTCACATGACTATCTACATGACACATATCACCACTACAAATTGGAGTCTTATCACAGACACTAAAGTACGATCACGAGACTCATTTTGACATGAAACAAGCAAGGGTAAGATGTCACGTTCTTTCAATTGACCAACTATATCAACATCATCACTAACTAGAGGTACATTAAACACATCACAAGGATCCTCAAGTAGTGAATTATCATTAAAAACAAGTTGATCAACACAAGTTTCAACAACAGTTGGTAGTATGTCAATCTCGCAAGAATTACTAACATGATGACCACATGACATTGTACTACCATTCAATTCGCAAGTGTCAACACTAGATGGACACATAAATAGATCTTGCAAGAAGAATCAATTTTGTCATCTAAAGGGTCAACTAGTGTTTGAGAACCTTCATTCAATAATGCACTATCATTCAAAGCACAAGTGTCAACACTAGGTGGACACAAATCGACCTTACAAGAAGGATCAATTCGGTCATCAATAGGATCAACTAGTGTGGGGACACTTTCAACAATGGCATTACCAATACATGGCAAAGAAGCTTTAGGCTTAATGCAAGGTAAGTTAACTTTCATACTTGATTTGGCATTAAAATCACACAAAGATGTATGATTATAAGGATAAGTGATCTTACCTTGATGTTCTTGTAAGCCCCTTTGACTAATGGAAGGAATGGTTGGGCCGCCGTCCTTGCCTTCAGGCATGGGGTTCTCTCAAACGAGGTACCCTTCAAACATTCATTTCTTCTCACATAGGACTTGGGATATTGGCCTCTCAATATCCTTTTCATATCCTCCCAAGTCTTTATTGGACTCCTCACTCGTCTCCCACAACATTGCACATACTCTCAATATTGGACAAGCTTTGAGTCAAAAGTTTGAACGGCTAAGTCCATCTTCATTTCTTGTGAATAGTTGTAGCTAGCGAAGATTTCATCTATTATGGACTCCCATTTCTCATATTCCTCTCCACTAGCTTCCCTAGCCAAGGTAGACCATTTCACATGGGTATCTCGCACTTTTGCACTTGGACTCGTTCTATGAAGCACGTATGGAAATAGAGGTTTCCTCCTTTCATCCACGACATACTTATGCCACTCTTGATCATATGGGATCTCATGCCTTTGAAACCAAGGGCCACCTAAGCATACGTCACAAGTATCCATTGGAAGCACATCACACCAAACCTCCTCTTGGTACTCACCAAGTGAAATGAATACCATCACTCTCTTATCAAGCCAATACCCTCCCTCGTCATAATAAGGATTTCGCCTATTCACACAAGGTAGCCTTAACTCTTCAACCGCACGAGGGGTGATGAAATTGGTGTAACAATCATCATCAAGCACAAGGGTTCCCTCTCTACCACAAAGGTTTACCTTGGTTTCCATGAATCGCCTCTTTGGAACCACCTTCCTTTGCATAAGACGACTCCAACTAGTACTCACATTCCCGCTCATGCCTCTTTGCTTCGGATAGTAAGTGCTCGAGTTGTCTTCATCTTCATGATGTATAGCACAAGAATTTCCAGCTTCATTATCTTCACCATATGAATCATAACAAAGGTCTTCTTCATCCCCATCTTCCTCATGAGACACATGAGAACCACTCTCGTCATATTCTCCGTCCGAATGATAATTCTCTCCTCGAACTTCCTCATGATCACCATTTCCCATATAGCCCACATATTCCCTATCGTCACACCCTTGATAGCTCCCATAGTCCTCCCCTTCGTAACTGCAACCATCATCGTCATAACAATCATAATGGCCACCACATGAATCGGAATCCATGGAGAAGTACTTGCAAAGAACACTTAGCAAACACGTTAGTAGTAAAGAAACCTCACCTCACTCGTGTTTACACTCGTTTGTGCTCAGCAAGCACCACTCAAATGAACTCACACACTCTTGCCTTTTACCACTCAAATAGATTGGCCGATGTTGATTCTCGATTGGATTCGGTTGCTTGCAAGGTGCACAATTGCTACTTGAGGTCGGAATGGATTCTTGTTAGGCTCGAAGAAAGACAGACGACTCAATTCAATCTAACGGACTTGAACCAAGAAATTAACAACGAAGCAAAAACGAAGAAAAGCACGAAAGAATTGGCACGAAAGAAATGTGGACACAAGAACTAGAAAACACAAGTAGGAACAAATACTAAATGGATACTAGTTGAGAGACACAAGAAACATTGGAATGCTAAAATTGGAAAATATATAAAATTTCGGGCCCGGATAAGTGATAACTTGAAAACACGACCACAAAGCCCCAATTGATCTAAGGTATCAATTTGAAACAACTAAAATTTTAAATTTCTATACTCTTTTTTTGGCTCCCTACCAAAGGATTAGGGACACAATCCAACAATCAATCCCAAGAAAATTTTTGGAACTAAAAAGAATTAAGCACAAATCACCGGATCGAGATTGATGAAATTGGACTTACACGACCAAGTGGTGGTATTTCACGGTCCGTATAAGTTTCCACGAGCCGTATAAGTGGTCGTGTAACAAGGCTAACTTGAGGCAGAATGTTGCTTTTTAGGGCCAAGTTTCAACAGTGCTCATGTTGACTTTAACAGACCGTATAATGGTTCACGGTCCGTGGAACCCGTCCGTATCTTAGGACCAAAATTGGGCAGAAACTGGTGATATCATCCATGGTAGCTCAGAATTATTGAAGGACGTGGCTGAAGATTTGGAAGTTCCAAGAAGACCCATGACAAGATCTCAAACGAGGAAATTGCAAGACAAGCTTAATGGGCTGCAATCAACAATTCAAAAGTGTCTTGTGATGGAAGAAGAGCTCCAGCCCAATTCAGATTTTTTCCTCAAGTCTTACACTTATTTGGAGGCCCAAATTAAAGTCCAAAGTGAGATGGAATGAGGCCCAAATCAGCCCCAAAAGAAGAAGTTTCCAGCAGCCCAAAATTAGCCCAAATATTAGTTTCTGGAATAAATATTTAATTATTGTTTTAATCTATGTTGACTTGCATTGGTCCAAGTGTGGGTAGTCTTCTAGGTTGTTTTAATCTATGTTGACTACCTTGGTCCAAGTGTGGGAAGTCTTCTATGCTTCTAGGGAAGATAATTCCCATTTATTTCTATTTTGGCTAGCTCCTTCTTCACAACTCTATAAAGGGGTGATTGTCATTCATTGTAGATCAGATTTTGAAGACTATATTATATTGAGAGTTCTTTTGAACCTTTGTGGCATTACATTAGGATTTATCTTTCAACCTCACTAGTTCTTAGTTCAAGGTAGTAAGATTATTTCTTCTTTGATATCTTTGATTTCTTTTTGGTATTCTTTCGAAGGTGATTAGTTCTAAATACTAATTGTTGTCTTAAGTTACTCATAAAGCAGTCAGGATCCGAATCTACTGTTTTTGATTTGTTATCTCAAGTAAAGGCGTTAGATTTCTTCCTATAAATCTATATGTTGTTACTTGGATCTTGTCAAGACTTTAGAACTTACGTTCTTGGAAATTCGTGGATTGTTCCTTCGAATTTCCCGTATCTTTTATTTTCTAGTTTTTAGATTCTTTTCTATATTTTCTTCCGCACTTCTTATATTTTAATTATAAGTTTGGGATCTCCCTAACCTCGTTGTTATCAAGTGGTATCAGAGCGGTTCTATCAAGATTCCGTTCTTGATAATCTTGGGGATTTGTTGAAAGAAAAAAAAAAGAGCAAAAAAAAATTTAAAAAGTACTGTAGCAGTGAACAGTGACGAGGGAAAAGTGTTTCTTCCATCTTTTTTGTTTTCTAAAGATTAAGATAGAAAACAAGAAGAGGGGATCCTAGATCTTTAAAGATAAGAAGCAATCAATTTGTTTTTCGTACTCCTTTTATCTTGTTTAAAAAAAAAGTCCTTTTTGTTCGAGTCTTGTTTCAACTAAATTCTAATTCTGTCTAGGATTGGTTCTTCACTTTCTTTAGTGCCCCAAAATTCTTTATTTTACTACTAAGGGCTTGATTCTAGTGGGGTTTAATTATAAATCCATAAAGTGTTTTCCCAAAGGTTATTTGAGTGGAAAAAGGAAAGAGTGAGTGAGAACAATTGAGGAAAAAAAAAGCCAAACTTTGAGTGATAAACTATTGTTTTTGAGATGACCAATACAGGTGGTAGTGGTGATGAAAGGAGGGCTCGTCAAGAAGCCGAGATCCGAGGAAGAAATGACTTCACTCTACAAGCTATGCACCAACAATTCGAAAGATGGACCTTGCAATTTCAAGAGATCAAGGATGCCATTGCTGAACAAAATGAGACAATAGCTGAACTTAGGAGGGGAGGTCAACATGTTGTACAACCACAAAATAATCCTAGGCCTCAAAATAGAAGAAATTTTCCCCATGTCCCTATTGTAAATCAAGAAAACCCTATAGATGATTTTGTTGATGATCTTGATGTAAATTTAGATAGGGTAGGGAGAGATAGGAGGGGACAACGAGGAAGAGTGGAAGATGATAACATTAATAGCATAAAGATGAAGATGCCAACTTTCAAGGGCACAAGAGATCCAGACTTGTACCTTGATTGGGAGCTGAAGGTTGAAGCCATTTTTTATTGTCACAACTATTCTGAAGCTAAGAAGGTAAATCTTGTCGTTGTTGAATTTTCTGACTATGCTTCTTTTTGGTGGAAAAAGCTTACAAGGGATAGACAACAAGATAGAGAACCACCCATTGCTACTTGGGCTGAGATGAAGAGAGTCATGAAGAAAAGGTTCGTGCCTTCCCACTTTCAAAGAGACCTACAAATGCGTCTTCGAAGATTGGAGCAGGCAACCATGACTGTTGATGAATACTTCAAAGCTATGGATATGGCTATGATCCAAGCTAATTGTATGGAAGATGAAGAGTCCACTATGGCTAGATTTCTTAATGGTTTAGATAAAGAAATAGCTGATGTAGTAGAGATACAACAATATGTAACTTTAGATGAGTTAGTGGATATGGCTGTAATACTAGAAAAGCAAATTAAAAGAAAGCCGCAAGCTAGCTCATGGAGGAGTCGGCCAAACACCAATTCAAAGAAGCCATGGCCGAAACAAGATGTGACTTCTAGGCCTTAAGAAGGAAATGGGAAGGACAAAGTAGATGACAAAGAGGGAGGTAAAACTTTTAATCCTAAATCACCAAAACCTTCTAGTTCTATTCAATGTTACAAATGTCATGGAAGAGGGCATATGATGCATGAATGTCCAAATAGAAGAAATATTCTCATGAAAGAATATGGAGAGTATGAGAGTGAAAAAAGTGAGGTAGAGGAAGAAGAGGGAGGTGCGAGTGAAGATGACGTAGAGTTGCCTAATAGTGGGTTTGTTGGGGTAGCTAGGAAGATTCTTGATGGAGAAAATGAGAGTAAAAAAAGTGAGAAAGAGGAAGAAGAGGGAGGTGTGAGTGAAGATGATGTTGAACTTCCTTTTAATGATGGTTTGGTTGCAGTAGTTAGGAGGATTATGGCTATCAATTTGGGAGTCAATAGTGAAGAACAAACGGAAAATATATTCCATACTAGGTGTGGGATAAGGGGGAGAACTTGTTCTATGATTATCGACAGTGGTAGTTGTGCTAATGTAGTGAGTTCACACTTGGTAGATACGTTAGGGATTGCATGCATGAAACACCCTAAGCCCTATAGACTCCAATGGTTGAATGATAGTGGTGAACTGAAAGTCAACAAACAATGCATGATTTCATTCAATGTTAGTAGGTATGAGGATGATACTCTTTGTGATGTCATTCCTATGAAAGCTTGTCATATCTTGCTTGGTCGTCCATGGCCGTTCGATAGGAATACTTTTCATGATAGAAGGAAGAATAGATATTCACTTGAGCTTAATGGCAAGAAGTATACTCTTGCACCTTTACCACCTTCTCAGGTGTTTGAAGATCAAAAGAGATTGAGGGAATCAATGGGAAAACAAAGGGGACAGAAAAAAGGTGAGCTTGAGGGAAAAGAAATGAAAGATGGCCAAGAGAGAGAGAAAGAGGGCAGCAACTTAAGCAAAGAGGTAAAAGAGGGTTTGAGTGGAAAAAAAGAAAGTTTTGGTGAGAGGAAAGAGGTTAAGGAAAAGAAAAAAAAGAGTCTCTATATAAAATCCAAAGAGTGTTTGAATGCAAGAAAAGAGGGACTGCCCATAATACTACTTACTTACAAAGAAGTCTTGATTAATTCTGAGCTACTAATTTCTTCTTTGCCAAGTAGTGTTTTTTCTCTTTTGCAGGATTTAGATGATATCTTTCCTGAAGATATTCCTAAAGGTCTTCCACCTTTACGTGGAATTGAACACCAAATTGACTTTGTGCCTGGTGCACAGATTCCAAATAGGCCTACTTATAGGAGTAATCCTGAAGAGACAAAGGAGTTGCAAAGGCAGGTTGAGGAGTTGCTTAAAAAGGGGTTTGTGCGAGAGAGCCTGAGTCCTTGCTCAGTTCCTATTCTATTGGTGCCCAAAAAAGATGGATCTTGGAGGATGTGCGTGGATTGTCGAACTATCAGCAAGATTATGGTAAAGTATCGTCATCCTATTTCTCGTCTTGATGACATGTTGGATCATTGCATAGGTCCAAAATATTTTCTAAAATTGATCTAAAAAGTGGTTACCATAAGATTTGAATGAATCCTGGAGATGAATGGAAAACTGCTTTTAAGACCAAATATGGGCTTTATGAGTGGTTAGGTATGCCTTTTGGCTTGACTAATGCACCCAGCACGTTCATGAGATTGATGAATCATGTTTTTAAGAATTTTCATGGAAAGTTTGTGTCACGGCACAGCTAGGGGCCGCGACGGGTACCCGGGGCTAACCACCGAGCACCGCTCGTACTACTACTTCTTAGACTCATTCAGCAACCATTTATCAAATTCATGCTCAATTTATAAGAAAATCACTTTAATTTCTCAAAACGTAATGCTTTTATACACATGAGCACTTAAGCTAGCAAAATAACATATATATATATATATATAAATACATTTACACAATGTCCACGTCGTGAGACCACATGACCCACATTGAGTATCTACGAGCCTCTATGAGATGACATTTACAATTGTACACAAAAGAATCATCATAACCACCTCCAGGACAATGGAGTGCTTTCAGTCTGCTAACAGCTTCTAAGAATCCGGAGCAAGATCTCCTCCCTGTCTACCTGTGGGCATGAACACAGCGTCCAAAGAAAACGGACGTTAGTACGAATATTGTACTGAGTATGTAAGGCACGAATTAAATATACAAGCATAATAGAGGGATCATGAATCATGAGAGAAGGATATGATCTGAATGTATATCATAGACAACATACTTTCTACATATATCGCATTTTTACACGACCATCGTACAGGTGTTATCATATCCCATATATCATCACATACATCATCATATACATCACCATACACGTCATCACATACATCCTCACATCATAATCCGCATTGTTACCCGCGTCCGGGTAACCCTCATATGCCTCCCACTAGTGGTGATCATGCCCGGCCCTCTAGGCTCGGGGTAAACATAGCAGCCCGCAGTAGCGGTGACATGCCCGGCCATATAGGCGTGGTGGAATCATATGCAGTCCGCCTTAGCGGTGACATGCCCGGCCAACTAGGCGCGGTGTAATCATTTCATTACAAAATCAATCATTACACATCACTATTGCACATCTCATGACATAGCATCATTTTATCATTTCCTGGTATTTTATGCATCACACAGTCATATTACAAGATATTCATCATCTTATTGACATATCATATATTATCATTAAGAGCATACATTAGGCTTTAAGGATAACCACACTATGTCAGGGTGACGTAAGGTCGTGAACCCCCGATCGTATTATGAACATTTATGAGTATCGTGCCTCGCCTTGAAGGAAATAGAGCATAAGGAGAGTGTTAACAAAGATAACATCATTAGCGTTATAGGAACATCATGCCACAATTTCTCAGACAGCTATACTCTAGCCCATTACCATCATTATCATGCTCATATGTGATTCAATACATTGAAGGACTCATAAGCTTCATCTTATAGAAGGATTATGGAAAACTTGAAGGATTCATGCCTTTTGAAATAAGAGTTAAGCCTCACATACCTTTGTCGTTTAGCTAAGCTACCGTTCACTTGTTCTCTTTTGACGTCACGTCTCTACCTTCAAGAAAGAATTCATACTATCGTTAGTCGATCGACGATAAGAACGCGCTCCTATTTCTAGGGAAGATTGGGCAGCATTTACTTTGTTTCTACTACTTTTCCCATGTTTTATTTCAACTCCCAAACATTCACAACAACACTTACAATATCGTATCAACAATCGTCATCTATTTACATTTACCACATTCCACTATTTTTCTCCAATTTCTCCACATTTATTGGTTTTAACTCATCATCACATTTTCTGATACATCACACCTATTTTAGGGTCTAAACGTCATTTATAACATGTTCATAATCATAACATATCAACATTCATAATTCCATTCAATTGTGACACTGTTCACCCATTTTCCATGTCTTTCTACAACTCAAGCATCTAAGCTTTCCAATGCCTTAAACAATATGATAAAATCATGAAACTTTCCTTAGATGATGGTGGAACAATTCTTGAGTGGTAATACCTTCTTTGCACCAAAACCCTATTTCACCTTTCTTGGGATTTCTTGGTTTGGATGAACTTTAGCTAGGTTTCAGGTACTTGTTTTCATGAATTTGGTGTTGTTGATCTTTGATTTCCTTTGATTCTCTTGTGGATGAGTGATGGAGAATATTCTAGATGTTTCTTGAAGTGAAGAGTGGGAGTGAAATGAAAAATGAAGTGAAAAGGGTCCCTCGTACTTAAATTTAAAAGCTGGCCAAGCCACTTTATACGGACCAACATACGGTCTGTACTATTTATACTGTCACGACCCAACCCCGTGGGCCGCGACTGGTATCCTAACTGGATACCCATACGTACCTACCTGACAGAATCGGCGTACCAGATAGAATATTTCAAATAGGAGTTTACAGATTCAAGCCAATACAGATACGGCGCGCGCGAAAATATATATACATATACATACTGAAACTTTTGCATAAGCCGATGAGGCTAACATAATAGACAGAGTCACAAAATCGTACGCACCTGCCTGAACAGATGTAACCCGTAACCCACATACATATCTACAGGCCTCTAACAGACATACAGAATCATATGACGGGACAGGGCCCCGCCGTACCCAGAATTACCATATGTACAGAATATACAGATGTCAGAAGATATATACCAAAAGTACACGCTCCGGATCAAAGGAGCTCTCCAAAATAGCAGAATATGTGCCCTAGACTGGCGGCGTATCACCGGGTGGGTCTGTACCTGCGGGCATGTAACGCAGCCCCCGAAGAACCGGGGGTCAGTACGAAAAATGTAAAGCGGAAATGTATCAAACATAATCATAATCTGGACCAGAGACACAGAAATATAATAGACAGAATCATAAGCCGAACAGACAGACGGAAGTATACCGGACATAGTCATAATCCAGACAGACAGACAGAATCATGGTCCAGACTGACAGACAGGATCATGTCACGACCCAACCCCGTGGGCCGCGACTGGTGCCCTACTTGGACACCCAGACAGACAAACATACCAAATCGTAACACACTTATCCAAATCGAATACATACAGATAGCATATACGGCCACAAATACTATATGCCGTCTCAAACTATATCAAACTGTTTCAACACATTTCAACGTAACCGTGTGCGGACATATATATATATAACGAAAAGCCGACAAGGCTATCAAATATGTCAAAAGCCGACAAGGCTGTCAAATGGTACAATAGCCCAAAACGCATATACAAATGCACGCCGACAAGGCTGCCACAAACATATACAAAATGCACGCCGACGAGGCTGCCATAACGAACAAAGTCATGCAAACACATCCGTACAGAAATAGGTACACACACCCACAAATACGTCTACAGACCTCTAAACAGACAAACCGAATCATATGGCGGGACAGGGCCCCGCCGTACCCTGAACAACATAAACATGTACACCAAAAGAGTATATACCAAAACGTCGGCTCCGAAAGCAAGAGGAGCACTCCGAACCGCAGGATGGAGATCCTATACCGGTGGGTCACCAAAACAAGAATCTGTACCTGCGGGCATGAAACGCAGCCCCCCGAAAAGAGGGGGTCAGTACGAAATATGTACTGAGTATGTAAAGCATACAACACAGAAAGCAAAGTCACAACTGAAATACGATATATAGAAAGCGAGCACAATAGCCAGCATACTAAGGAGTCGTATCCGGCGTACAACAGGCAAAAGAAGTTCCAGAGAAATCAACACGGCAATCGGGATGACAAAATGTTTGCTTTCTTTTGGAAAACATCTTTGTTTCACACACATAGAAGAATCAACGCACAATTTCCGCGGCCATAAGTCCAGCGGTCACAATCACACATACCGCGGTCAAGTATCCAGCGGTTTTCTATCACAAGTTCGACATACCGCGGTCAAGGGTCCAGCGGTCTATGTCGGCATAATCACAAGTGCGGCAGATGCGGTCAAGGGTCCAGCAGTCAATGCCACACGTCCAGCATGACGCGGTCAAGGGTCCAGCAGTCAATGTCGGGCACGCCGCGGTCGAGGGTCCAGCGGCCAATATCACATATGCGCATATTCACATAACCGGCCCGGGACTCGGTAACACAGAAGATAACCAGACAAAATGCCAAATTATCACTTTCCAAACATAATCACACATGCCAGGATCATGCATCACACAGGACTCAGGTATACCAAAATCGTATATCGGAAAATAAAGAAAATAAGTAGTTTGTCCAGAATCTCAGGGTAAGATTTTTAAAAACGCTTTATATGTCAAAAACATTTTATAATGCTCATGAAGGTGGTCATAACACCTATCATATAGTGAACAGCATAATAACCAGGAGTTACCTGCGAACTCCGGACAAGAGTACATTGATTAAAGCCGTACATCACATGTCAGGGTTTCGGTCCCCACAATTGGGTCAATAATCATTAAAATCCGTCTCGGGATAGATAAAATATCTCCCGTTTAGTAGTCGGAACAATAACCATGAGTTCCCTTGACTTACCGTACGCGAATAAGACAAACAGAACAATAAGAGAGGCATCGGGGATAGCGGGCCCACCTCGGGCCAAGTCGAGGCGGCGGACGAGAATCACGCCCATTAGACTCTACGTAGTCATCCAGGAAAGTTTTAGAACGATCGGGTTACATTTGTAAAAGTTTTGGAAGTCCAACCACTTTTCTAGTAAAATGCACCTTTTATAATTCAATTCTATTGAATGAATAGTAACGAAAACTAATCTCGGGTTACGATGAGCAGGATGGTCCCCGAGGCCGAAATCTCAACCTAGTAGACCTAGGGCATGCCAAAGAAGGAAAGGATAAGCTTTACATACCTTTTCCGCCCTTTATACGTCTCCAAAATCGAGCCTCAAGTTCGTCAAAAATCTACAAATGGTCAAGTTTCCCAAATGTGAAATTCAAGCCTTTCAATAGCCCAAGCTTGTTACATACTTGCCTACCGAAATTTCGGCAGCATTTCCCCTATATATATGACATCCCCGTGACTTAGCTCGGCTCAATATATCAACAACAACAACAACAACCCATTCAACAATATACATAACTACCACAAATCGCACTAAAATGCAAAGATTCCTCTTTTCTTCATAAAGCAAAAACCTTCATTTCAACTCTAACCATTAAATTCCTTCACTCTCCTCACATATCCATGATTACAACAACCAAAATATTAATTCAAATCAGTCCATCAATTTCAATTAAAACAGCCCCTCACCCATAAATTTCAACAAAACAACAAACGAGTTTATAATGCTGTTTTCTCCGTTCTAATTCGTTAAAACTCTAAATAAACACTTTAATAACATAAAAGGAATTTTATAAATACCTTATCAGAAGCTCCACCACGAAAATTTCATCCCCCAAGACCAATATTTATCTCAAATTGAAGGCAACGCAACGTACAACGTTTTTCTTTTCATGAGCTTCGGGATTCGGAGCTCGGATTTTAATCAAAATGGCTTCCTTAGCCTCTCTCTCTCTCTCTCTCTCTCTCTCTCTAATGTTTTGGAGGATATGAGCTGAAAATGATCAGCCCTCAAATGAATCTACTATATATTTTAACGTTAATGGGCCTCATGGGCCGAAACATACTCATGGGCCAAAATATGAGTGCTTGGATGGGGTCTCAAGTTTCTGCCCCGCCAGCCCAACTTTCATCGTCCATATCTCCTTATTCCGTTATGATTTTGACGTGAGGTTTGTTGTGCTGAAAACTAGACTCGATGAACTTAATTTTAGGCTTTTGAAACACCTTAAAACTCCTCATATACTAGGAGATATGCCTCCAACAATATGGGCTAAAAATCTGGTCCGAGATTTTTCTGAAGTTGTTCGGATTCATTTCGTTCAGATTCGTTTAACTTCTAATCCTCTTCCGACCCTCATGTAACCTCTTATACATACATATACATACTCATATACATACATAACAATCCATACATATCTCGAAGGGTCCGGAGAATCACAATAACCTTAAACGTAACAGGAGAACTTACGAAGCTTCGACGAAACTCCAATCGCAAAAATATATTCATATCTTTTATCCATCTTCTATATCATTACTAATAATCTCAAATACTTTAAAAGGGCACTCACATTACCTCATATACGCTCATAACGCGATTTCAAATCCTTTAGGTTACGATGTCACCTCGGGATACTTAAGGCAACCATATATATATATATAACAATATTCTTACTAACTCGATTAACTTTCCTTGAACTTTCTTAACTCATTCTTTCTTGTCTTAATTAAAATAGCACAAACTCTTACGGGGTGTAACAATCATAATACATACGGACAGACAGAATCACAATACATACGGACAGACAGACGTGTGCCGGACAGAATTATGCATGCAGAGTCATACAAAATCATACCGAATCATACAGAGTCATGTGCTTATATAAATGCTGATAGCACATACATACATACAGATCCCGGCCCTATCACGGGGGCGCGGTAAACAGAACCCAGCCCTCTTAGTACGGGACGCGGTGGACAGACAGAATCAGATAATGTGCCATCCTGGCCGCCATCCCCATACACGGATCATAATATCATACTGATATAAACAGATCCCGGCCCGCACACCGAGGGACGCGGTGAACAATGCAGAGGAATATGCACGATAACAGAACCTGGCCCGGGACGCAGTGAAGGAAGCATTGAGACATCCACGAACAGATTAATGAGAAACCACACACATACAGACTCAATCAACTGAAGTATGCCAAGCGGCGAGTCAAATCAGAGTATTCGGATGGTATTCATAATACGCGCCTATATCCTACTTGGGAAGGCACGACAGATTATCACCAGAATCATATTTCCAGATGTCAAAACCATTTTGTAAGATTTATATAAAAAGTAGTCATATCGTGATCAGAATAATAGTCCAGATGTTACTTGTGAAAATCGGACAGAAATGAGACAATTTAGATCATACAATAGGTATCGGTGCTCCGTGGGCCCACCTCGGACCAACTCGAGGCGACATACGTAAATTACTGATAATAGACCTTATGAGGTCATCCATAATCATATGGAAGTATTCCGACTCCGTTTAGGAAAGTTTTATACAAAATTTCACTTTAGGGACAAGTTATAAGAAAAATGATTCAATCTTACTGAAGGAATTGGAGCGGATTTCCATCTCGAATTCCGAGGAATGGAGTCGTAAGCCTATTACATTCAGAACATGCCTAAGAATAAAGGGGAAGGCTTTACATACCTCAATAACGCCTTATACTCGCTTAGCTTCACTTCCAATTTCGTCCAGAATCTACAAATGGTCAAGTTTGCCAAAAGTCAAATTCAAGCTTTTCAATAATCCAAACTTGTTACATACTTGCCTACCGAAATTTCGGCAGCATTTCCCCTATATATATAACATCCCCGAGACTTAGCTCGGCTCAATATATCAACATAGCAACCCAACCATTCAACAACAACATCGATAACAACATCAAATATCACAAAACACATAATATGGCATAACTAGCCATCTTTCCGACTTAACATAACATCTTTCATTCCAACCTTACATTTCCAAACCAATCTTACCATTTTCATATTTATCACTTATCAAGGTCATTACAACATACTTCGGAGGCGTATCATACCATTTTCACAAAATATTCATAAGGTATACACAATATACAAGCTTACTACCAAAGTCATATTTCACCCACAACTTCCAATCTTTAGCATATATGTTCATGACATATTTCTATCTTCCAACTTCATCAATGATAATCATAATTTGCATCTTCCTACTTTCATTTCCACATTTACATAAGTTACCATAAAGTTGTATAACTTCCTACAACGACTTAACAACAAATTTTCCATAACAACAAGAACCATTTTTCTTCCATTCACTTCACAACAACACAATCATCATACTAAGGAAATTTAATTTACCCTCCACA
Organism: Lycium barbarum; assembly: GCF_019175385.1. Lineage (NCBI taxonomy): Eukaryota > Viridiplantae > Streptophyta > Magnoliopsida > Solanales > Solanaceae > Lycium > Lycium barbarum. The sequence goes on along the minus strand of NC_083347.1, from coordinate 61,330,841 downwards.
CGGCTACACTCCATATTTCCAATTTCCGTCGAATTCATTCAACTTTCATTTCCAATATAATTTCTATCATAACCACAACTAGACTACAACATAAAATTCAATTCATGTTGGCTACACATCAAGGCACCCACACGGCCACACAAGCATATATATAAATACCATGCAAACTTCCATATTTTCATAGTTTCTACTCATTCCTACATTCCACAAATTAAACAAAGCTTCATAACATGAAAAGAACATAAGATTCTTACCTTTTTCCCAACAAATTCTCCTTGCTACCAAAGATAGTTTCTTGCCAAAATAATTGTACCACTTTGTAGAGAACCTTGCACTTGGTAATAATCCCACAAGAAATGAATTTTTGAACCAAGGATTAAGCTCCGAGAATTTTTTTCCTTTTCTTTCCTTTCTTTCTCTCTTGGCCGTGACCTCTTCTTCTTTTTCTCTTCTTGTTCTTTCTTTGTTTTTCTTGAATCTTCTTTGGATATAGATGAATATATAATGTCACATGGGAATTAATTAGTTCCATGGACTTGGGCCATGTATGGCCGGTTGGGCCTCCCATTTTGGGCCTCACTTTTTTTTTTTTTTTTTTTGAGTCCAATTGGCTACATTTTTGTAATTCATGAAGCAAGTTTCCAAAATTCCAATTTTGCCTTTGGCCACCTTTCGTAATTCCACACCAATGTATTCACGACCGACACATTCATACCAAGTAAGGTCCAAATATGGCCTTATTCATTACAAGTCAAGTCATCTCGAATTTTTCGAATATACAAAAATACCGGATGTAACATATACGAACCGTATGTGTGGCCGTATGTTTGTTCCAGTAGCTTGTGCCTTCCTTGGCCAATTATACGGTCAAACATACGGCTGGTACAATTTATACGGCCAGTATGTTTGGCCGTATAATGCCTAACTGAACCGATTTCGTTTTCGTCGACTCGATTGATCTCCGATCCTTATGAAACCTTCTTAACACTTGTTTAACACTTCAATACCAATCCAAGCAACGTTATTACTTTTATCTAAGATATCATTATTCTATCATTAACTCTTCGCTCGTAATTCTCATCCGACACACAACATATGACTCGTTTTCCTTAGCAACTTTCTTTCCTTACCTCGTATGCTTTTGAATTCTCGTTTGGGGTCATCAAATACTAGTTCTTACTCATCAAAATATCCTATACGTCATACCCTTCATTGTCCTATTCGCTAGCTCATTCACTCTATGCTAATGGGGAAAATTTCCAAGGTGTAACATTCTTCCCCCCTTTTGGAACATTCGTCCTCAAATGTTAAACACTCGGAATCCTACGAAAATTTCGCCAGAGTTTCCCCTGTAATATAGCACTACCAACCCGTCACAACAGCCCATAATATCATTGCCTCACAGGGCTACAACATACTAACAACATATCTATGGCCACACACCACCAAAAGCATAAAAAGTAAGCATACGTACCTTATCATCTCAGCGTATCATCATGAACCTCTTCTGGAGATTGGAATAGGTTTGGATATTTGGCTTTCATATGCTCCTTCGCTTCCCAAGTCATTTCTTCCTTGTTGTTGTTTCGCCACAAGACTTTCACTGAAGCTACTTCTTTATTTTGAAGTCTTCGCACTTGTCTATCTAAAATAGCAACAGGCACTTCTTCATATGCCAATGTTTCTGTCACTTGGATATCATCAACCGGAACTATTCTTGTTGGGTCTCTCATGCACTTGCGGAGCATCGAAACATGAAAAACTGGGTGCACTGACTCAAGCTCTGAAGGTAAGTCCAATTCGTAGGCTACACGACCCACCTTACGGATAATTCTATAAGGTCCAATATATCTTGGGCTCAACTTTCCCTTTTTACCAAACCTCATCACCCCTTTCATTGGCGATACTTTTAGAAATACCCAATCATCCATCTGAAATTCCAAGTCTCACCGGTGATTGTCCGCGTAAGACTTTTGGCGACTTTGGGCTGTCAATAATCGATCTCGTATCACCTTGACTTTCTCTACCGCTTATTGAATCAATTCAGGGCCTATTATTTGTACTTCTCCCGTTTCAAACCATCCAATCGGGGATCTGCATTTCCTCCCATATAGAGCTTCATATGGGGCCATTTGATTGCTGGAATGATAGTTGTTATTATAGGAAAACTCAATCAAGGGTAAGTGACCTTCCCAACTACCACCAAAATCTAATATGCTTGCCCTTAACATATCCTCCAAAGTCTAAATAGTTCGCTCGGCCTGTCCGTCGGTTTGCGGATGAAATGCCGTGCTAAATTTCACTTGGGTACCTAGGCCCTCTTGAAAAGACTTCCAGAACTTAGCTGTAAATTGTGCTCCCCTATCTGTGATAATAACCATTTGAATACCATGGAGTCGCACGATCTCCTTGAGATATAACCTGGCATAATCTTTGGCTGAATACGTGGTCCTGACCGGAAGAAAATGAGCTGCTTTTGTTAATCTATCCACAATCACCCATATAGAATCATAGGTAATCCTACAATGAAATCCATATTGATTTCTTCCCATTTCCATGTAGGAATCTCCATTGCTTGCAATAAGCCTCCTGGCTTTTGATGTTCAACTTTTACTTGTTGGCAATTTGGACATTGAGTTACAAATTCTGCTATGTCTTTCTTCATGCCATCCCACCAATATATCATTCTCAAATCATGATACATCTTTGTTGCTCCTGGGTGGATAGAATACCGAGAATAGTGGGCTTCCTCTAGAATTCGACGACGCGGTTCTGCAATATCCGGAACACATAGTCTGCCTCGACACCTAAGGATTCCATCTACGGAAGCTTCGAATGGAGACTTCTCTTTTTCATGAGAAACATCCCTGTAATGACACATTTGTGGATCTTCATACTGGCGCTCTTTTATTCCCACATTCAAGGGCGAGGCTGTAGGATCATTAACACCGATTCCTGCATTACCCGAATCAATTACACGTACTCCAAGGTTAGCTAGTTGATGGAGCTCATGGAACATTGCTTTCTTTTCCGGAGGAACTTCACATAAACTACCCATTGATCGACGGCTAAGCTCATCGGCTACCGCATTTGCTTTTCCGGGGTGGTATAAAATATTTACATCGTAATCCTTCAACAATTCTAACCAGCGCCTCTGCCACGGGTTTAACTCCTTTTGCTTAACAATATGTTGGAGACTTTTGTGATTTGTATAGATATCGACGTGCACACCATACAAATAATGTCTCCATATCTTTAACGCATGAATAACCGCGGCCAATTCGAGATCATGAGTTGGATAATTCTTTTCATGTTTCCGCAACTGTCTCGAAGCGTATGCAATAACTCTACCATGCTGCATCAGTACACATCCTAGTCCCACGCCGGAAGAATCACAATACATAACATAGCCATCTGGCCCTTTTGGAAGTGTTAACACTGGAGCTGAAGTCAATCTATTTTTCAACTCTTGAAAACTACGCTCACAAGCGTCGTTCCATTGAAAGTTTGACGACTTCTGCGTTAGCTTCATTAATGGAGCTGAAATAGATGAGAAGCCCTCTACGAATCTCCTATAATAGCCTGCCAAACCAGAAAACTACGAACTTCTGTGGGCGTCGTAGGCCTTGGCCAAGTCTTCACGACTTCAATTTTCTGAGTGTCGACCCGGATGCCATCATCTGAAATAACATGGCCTAGAAATGTCACAGAATTTAGCCAGAACTCGCACTTTGAGAACTGTTCATATAATTCTCGAGCTCGAAGAATTCCAAGAACCATTCGCAAGTGTTCTGCATGCTCTGATTCTGTGCGAGAATATGCCAGAGTATCGTCGATAAATACTATGACGAAGAGATCCAGAAATGGCCTGAACACATTATTCATTAAATTCATGAACACCGCCGGGGCATTTGTCAACCCAAATGACCTCACTCGAAACTCATAGTGGCCATATCTTGTCCTGAAAGCAGTTTTGGGAATATCCGCTTCTTTAACTCTCACTTGATGGTAACCCGATCGCAAATCTATTTTAGAAAACCATTTGGCACCCTGTAGCTGATCAAACAAATCATCAATCCTCGGAAGAGGATATTTATTGTTTATTGTCACCTTATTCAATTGCCTGTAATCGATACACATTCGTAGAGATCCATCTTTCTTTTTCACGAACAAGACTGGTGCTCCCCACGGTGATGAACTGGGCCTTATAAACCCCTTTTCAAGGTAATCTTTCAACTGTACTTTTAGCTCTTTCAATTCTGCCGGAGCCATTCGATACGGAGAAATAGAAATAGGCTCGGTGTCCGGTAATACATCGATAGCGAAATCAATTTCTCTTTCGGGAGGAAGACCTGGGATTTCGTCTAGAAATTCATTCACTACTAGAACAGATTGGAAAGTTGGCGACTTTGCCTCGGTGTCATGAACTCGAACTAAATGATAAATATAGCCCTTGGCTATCATCTTTCTTGCCTTGAGGTAGGAAATAAACCTACCCTTTGGAGATACTGTATTACCCTTCCATTCAAGTACGGGCTCTCCCGGAAATTGGAATCAAACCACTTTCGTCCGATAATCAACATTAGCATAGCATGACGCTAGCCAATCCATACCCATAATCACATCAAAGTCTATCATTTCCAGCTCAATCAAGTCAGCTTTAGTTTGGCGATCACATATCACAACGACACAATTTTTGTACACTTGTCTTGCTATCATGGGATCACCAACTGGAGTGAATACCTCAGGTTTAATTGGCTCGGGTTTCACCCCAATACAATCAGCAGCTGAGCCTGTGGGCTGAACTCCACCTCTACTATACCGCGAGGGACAATCTCGCATCAAATGCCCAGTCTGTCCACAAACATAACAAGCATCTGTGTCCTGACGACACGGCCCTGAGTGTAATTTGCGGCACCGACTACATCGTGGAACTGGCGGTCTCTCCTGACTATAATCACCCTCAAACTGGGAACCTGAAGCCCTCGAACTCTGGCCCTATCCTGGGAGAAAGGAGCGGTCATATCTCCTGTCTGGAAATCTAGGAGGCGCACTAGTCGCTGACTGGCCTGAATACCTAGAATGCATCTGTCTTGGTCCCCCTCTATACTCACGACTTGCTCTCATATATATAGCCCTCTTGCCTTGTCTCCTGTCACTATCACGATCACTTCTTTGCGGTGGCTGTCGTCCCTTTAAATTCTGGGCATGGGCTTGTACACGGGAAATGTCCATCCCGTCCTATAATGAGGCTGTCAAGCAATCTTTGAATAAATGTGGTCCCAGACCACTCACAAACCTGTGCACTTGATCCCCCATGTCGGCCACCATAGTTGAGGCATACCTGCCCAAAGAATTAAATTACATACTATACTCCCGAGCACTCATGCTTGCTTGCTTTAGATTAAAGAACCTGTCCGCTCTAGCTCGGTGGACCTCGGGTGGCAAATAATGACGAATGAAAGCGTCAACAAACTCTTGCCAGACGGGAGGAGGTGCATTTTCTTGTCTCGATGCCATCCAATTATTGTACCATAATACCGCCACATCGCGGAGTCTATAAGAGGCCAACTCCACGGAATCAGTTTCGGAGGCATGAATAATTTTCAGTGTCCTCAACATTTCATCAATAAAGCCTTGCGGATCTTCATCCGGTTTTGACCCAAAAATTTTCGGAGGATTCAAAGTCATGAAATCACGGGCTCTCGTACTAGCTGACCGATCGCTTGGGCCTGCATTTTGCCGCTGTGCCTGGGCGGCAACCAACTGTGTCAATAACTGAATGGCCTCGGTCATTTGTTGACCCGAAGCAACTGGCGGATGAATTGGAGCTGGAGCTCCCCCTTGTTCTTCCACATTAGGCGGGGTGGAGGAAGTACTAGATGGAGTCTCATTTTGTGACTCACCCTCTCAAATATTCACTGGAAGCTCTCTTTCTACCCGCCTCTTTGTCATAGTCTTGCCTTTTTGGGCGGCTGTAGCTTTTCCGTTTGGCGGCATTTTCTGAAATCACTACACGCTATTAGGGAGGATAAAATCTTATACATGGCTCTATCGCACGATCTCATAAGAAGAAGAATGGTCATTTTTAGTAAATGCCCTGTAGCCTCTTGTTTATTAGCGTGGTGCGTAACACACCATAAACAAGACTCTACTAGACACTTCCTAGGATGAACTGCTCTGATACCACTTCTATTACGACCCAGCTAGGGGCCGCGACGGGTACCCGGGGCTAACCACCGAGCACCGCTCGTACTACTACTTCTTAGACTCATTCAGCAACCATTTATCAAATTCATGCTCAATTTATAAGAAAATCACTTTAATTTCTCAAAACGTAATGCTTTTATACACATGAGCACTTAAGCTAGCAAAATAACATATATATATATATATATATATATATATATATATATATATATATATATATATAAATTCATTTACACGGTGTCCACGTCGTGAGACCACATGACCCACATTGAGTATCTACGAGCCTCTATGAGATGACATTTACAATTGTACACAAAAGAATCATCATAAGCACCTCCGGGATAATGGAGTGCTTTCAGTCAGCTAACAGCTTCTAAGAATCCGGAGCAAGATCTCCTCCCTGTCTACATGTGGGCATGAACACAGCGTCCAAAGAAAACAGACGTCAGTACGAATATTGTACTGAGTATGTAAGGCAGGAATGAAATAAATAAGCATAATAGAGGGATCATGAATCATGAGAGATGGATATGATCTGAATGTATATCATGGACAACATACTTTCTACATATATCACATTTTTACACGACCATAGTACAGGTGTTATCATATCCCATATATCATCACATACATCATCATATAAATCATCATACACGTCATCACATACATCATCATATAAATCATCATACACGTCATCACATACATCCTCACATCATAATCCGCATCGTTACCCACGTCCGGGTAACCCTCATATGCCGCCCACTAGTGGTGATCATGCCCGGCCCTCTAGGCTCGGTGTAAACATAGCAGCCCGCAGTAGCGGTGACATGCCCGGCCATGTAGGCGCGGTGGAATCATATGCAGCCCACCTTAGCGGTGACATGCCCGGCCAACTAGGCGCAGTGGAATCATATCATTACAAAATCAATCTTTACACATCACAATTGCACATCTCATGACATAGCATCATTTTATCATTTCCTGGTATTTTATGCATCACACAGTCGTATTACAAGTTAGCATTATCCATCATCTTATTGACATATCATATATTAGCATTAAGAGCATACATTAGACTTTAAGGATAACCACACTATGTCGGGGTGACGTAAGGTCGTGAACCCTCGATCGTATTATGAACATTTATGAGTATCGTGCCTCGCCTTGAAGGAAATAGAGCATAAGGCGAGTGTTAACAAAGATAACATCATTAGCGTTATAGGAACATCATGCCACAATTTCTCGGACAGCTATACTCTAGCCCATTACCATCATTATCATGCTCATATGTGATTCAATACATTGAAGGACTCATAAGCTTCATCTTATAGAAGGATTATGGAAAACTTGAAGGATTCATGCCTTTTGAAAGAAGAGTTAAGCCTCACATACCTTTGTCGTTTAGCTAAGCTATCGTTCACTTGTTCTCTTTTGACGTCACGTCTCTACCTTCACGAAAGAATTCATACTATCGTTAGTCGATCGACGATAAGAACGCGCTACTATTTCTAGGGAAGATTGGGCAGCATTTCCTTTGTTTCTACTACTTTTGCCATGTTTTATTTCAACTCCCAAACATTCACAACAACACTCACAATATCGTATCAACAATCGTCATCTATCTACATTTACCACATTCCAGCATTTTTCTCCAATTTCTCCACATTTATTGGTTTTAACTCATCATCACATTGTCTCATACATCACACATATTTTAGGGTCTGAACGTCATTTATAACATGTTCATAATCATAACATATCAACATTCATAATTCCATTCAATTGTGACACTATTCACCCATTTTCCATGTCTTTCTACAACTCAAGCATCTAAGATTTCCAATGCCTTAAACAACATGATAAAATCATGAAACTTACTTTAGATGATGGTGGAACAAGTCTTGAGTGGTAATACCTTCTTTGCACCAAAACCCTATTTCACCTTTCTTGGGATTTCTTGGTTTGGATGAACTTTAGCTAGGTTTCATGTACTTGTTTTCTTGAATTTGGTGTTGTTGATCTTTGATTTCCTTTGATTCTCTTATGGATGAGTGATGGATTCTAGATGTTTCTTGAAGTGAAGAGTGGGAGTGAAATGAAAAATGAAGTGAAAAGGGTCCCTTATACTTAAATTTAAAAGTTGGCTGACTGTCACGACCCAGCTAGGGGCCGCGACAGGTAGCCGAGGCTGACCACCGAGCACCCCTTATTTCCTCACTTGTCATAGTCATTTACGCTTCTTTATCATTCATGATTGTACGAAAATCATTTTTTTGTGGAAAGCACAATTAGTCTATATATATATACAAATGCCTCATTAGGCCATAAAAATAATATATATATATATATATATATATATATATAATATACATGCATGCTGTAATAAACTTGTGAGACCATCTAACCCACACTACGCATCTACGAGCCTCTACTGACATACTATACATGTAGACGAAACAAGACTCCTGTCACGACCCAACCCCGTAGGCCGCGACTCGTGTCCGAGCATGACACCTTACGTACCTAATAACCCCAAACCAACATATAAATTAGATACGCATATATAAAAGCCAAACGGAGTCGCAAGCTATCGTACATAAGCAGATGTAGCGCACGAAAGCCGATAAGGCCGTCACAAAATACATATTTTCAGAACATATATACACAACCCACGTATGTGTCTACAGACCTCTACAAACAATACTAACAGAAACATAAGACGGGACAGGGCCCCGTCATACCCCTGAATAAACATATACATATGTGATAGAAAAGTCTATACCAAAATATGGCTCCGGACAAAGGAGCACTCCAAAACAGCAAAGCAGATATCCTAAGCGGGAGGATCTCTGAAGTGGGTATCTGTACCTGCGCGGCATGAAAACGCAGCCCCCGAACAAAGGGGGTCAGTACGGAATATGTACTGAATATGTAAAGCATGAAGTACAGTAAACAAAATCATAACCGGAACAGAAAGTACAGAAAATGAGTGCAAAGTCTAGAATATCAAAATTCATACATACAAAACATAAATAGTGTATGCAGAAATGTATATCAAATCCGGCCCCAATACGGGACTCGGTGAACAGAACGTGGCGCCACCCCATCACTGGCGCCACAACACATCATACTTCAGAGTAGGGAATAGCTCTGTAACATATCATAACATATCAGAATGCCATATCATATCATATCATATCATATCACCAACATCAGAACATAAATGTACATGGCACATCATAGTCCGGACCCATGTACATGTCATACCTGCCCCCTCACATTGAGGCACAGCGAACAATGCAGTGGAATACGCTTGATAACAAATCCTGGCCCGGGTTCAGTGAAGGAAGCATTGAGGCATCCACGAGTGGAGTAGTGAGAAACTTATGCATCATAAAATATTTACAAAGACTCGACAGAATAATCCGAATGACAGGTCATTTAAGAAAGAAATCAGACGATAGTCATAGCACGTACCTTTCGGAGGTCGCGGGGGATTATATCGAATTAAAGCTTTCTGAAATCGTTTTCATGTTTCAAAATGCATTATGGAACTCAACGAAATGATTCAAACAAACGTCATATGGTAGTTAGGAGAGTAGCCAAGAGTTTCCTTTGAATTCTACATCAGAACAAGTCAAACGGAACAAATCCGAAAAATACGGGAGTAGTGGGCCCACCTCGGGTCAAACGAGGTGGCGGACACAAAGTATGTGTAATAAACTTTATGGAGTCTCTTATGAGGGTTTTAAGGTAATCGGATTTTATTTACACAAGTTCTAGGTATTTAAACAACTTTCCTAACCATTTGCAACATAATTAGTTCAATTCCACTAAATGGAAAAGGGGCAAATTTAGACGCGGATTCCGAAGAGTAGAGTAGTCCCCGAGGTCCAACTTCAAACCTAATACATCTAGGACATGCCAAGAGAAGGAAAGGGTGAGCTTTACATACCTTTCTTGCCTTTTACGCTCGCCAAACCTCAACCCCCGTTTCGTCCGAAACCTATAAATGGTCACATTTACCAAATGTTACTATAAGGCTTTTGGCACCCAATCCTGAATTAGTACTTGTCTACCGAAATTTCGGCAACACCTCCCCTATAAATACGACACCCCGAGAATTCAACTCGGCAAAAATAATTCAACAACAACCCAACAACAACAACAACAACAATCACTACAAATCACAATATGCCACAACTAGTTTTCTTTCCAACATAATGCAATAGCTTCCATTCCGACTTCACATTTTCAAGTCAATACCAACATGCTCATATTCATTACCATTCAAGATCATTACAATATAATTCGGAAGTATTTCATATCATTTCTACAATATATTCACAAGATATACAAAATATACAAATTTTCCACCAAAACCATAATCCACCTAAACTTCCAATTTTTCAACATAACATTCATAGCACGTTTTCTTTTTACAATTTCATAATCAACAACATCAAACTACACTTTAACATCTTCATTTCCATGATATCGCAAAATCGCGCTAATATGACCTAATGTCCCACAATCAATTTTAATGCTAACTTAAACCATTTACCCTTCATTTACACTATAAAGATCACAACAACACAATTAACATACTAAACAAAATTAGTTCATTCCCATTCTACCAACTCCATACCACACGGCCAAACATGCCATTTCCACCCTCAACCAATTTCATTCAACTTTCATCTTCAATGTAGAGTCTATAACAATCACAACTAAGATACTACATAAAATTCAACTCATCACACTTATACATTAACACACACACACGGCCACACATACATATGCACACCCACTTTGCAAACATCCATATTTCCATAGCTTCTACTCATTTCCATATACTACAACACAAACAAACCTTCATAACATAATAAAAAGGAATTGATTCTTACCTTTTTATCCAATCTTCTTCACTTGAGCAAGTTGTCAACTTGAAGAAATAAATGCTCCTTCTCCCAAAACAACCACACCAAGTTGTAGAGGACCCTTAATTTAGTAAGAAAATCACAAGATAATAATTTTTGGAACAAGATTTTTGAGGGGTAAATTTTCCTATGGCCAAGCCGAATGGCTTTTTTTTTTCTTGATTTCTCTTGTTTCTACTCCTTATTTCTCTTGAAACTTCCAAGCCTTTCTTGATAAATACAAGTCCCCCAAGTCAATGATCACATGCTTAATTAAATTGGGCTTGGATTTCTTTTTCTTTTTAATCCTCATGGCCGGCCACCCCATGGTGGATTGGGCCTCCTTCTTTGTTTTTGTTTCCAAGCCCAATTATCATAGTCCACAACTCTTGAAGTTCATGGAATAATTAAAAAAATTTGTAATTTCAATTTTGCCCTTGGCCTCCTTCCTTGCGAGTCAAAATTATTTTGAATTTTTCCGAATGAGCAAAAACGCGGGATATAATATCCTCCCCCCCTTTAAAACATTCGTCCTCGAGTGTTAAATTAACCTTATGGGTTAGTACAGTACTTCGGGTAGGCCTTTCAGTTAGTTATGCTCTCGTCCCTAGTCAGAATATTCCTAAGGCATTCGTTTTTAACCCCTGTTTCTCTTGTTGCTTGTAGCATCGATTCTGAAATTTGCAAAACATTCTTTCATCTTGTTTCTCATCCGATGCCCTCGTAACACTTCTCGGTTCCTTGCAACGTTATCATAATCCCACGTCATATCAAACAGTTTCATAACTAGAGCCAGATGCACAGAAGCATATCGGACAGGTCCATAATCAGAGTCAGATGTACTGAACAATGTCGGACAGATCCGTAGTCAGAGTTAGACGTATGGAAGTATGTCAGACAGATCCGCGATCAGAATCAGACGTACAGAGATGTACTAGACAGATTTGTGATCAGAGTCGGACGTACAGAGGCATATCAGACAGAAACGTAATCAGATTCAGAAGTACAGAGTCATAATAGACAGAGCCTCATCAAAACCAGAGGTGTAGAAGTAATACAGACAAAATTTTGATTAGAATCAGTCCGCTTCCACTAGTGCTGCAGTGATTTACGAAAATTTAACCTGTCGACGTTTCACTACTCACCCTGCTCGTTGTACCAGGAGTTATTTCATCAAAACCTATTGACTCATTTACCGACTTGTCCGTCAAATTTCCACACAAATAGTTCTATGTGTCGCTTGTCGACTCTTAATCAATACGGTCACCAGAGGAGAATCATACACATACATGTGCGTTTACTATCCTCCTATTTACAAACATTTCCAACCACCATTCACTTTTCGTTCTGAATCCCGAGCAGTATTGCGCTTTCTTCTTTTCACCTATTCAGTCTGCTTCGGTCTGCACGACTTCTCTAACCATTTCTAATCACTCCACATATTCTAATTTTCTTTAGGTTACCCCCACATTCCCATTTATCCCTTACTCCTACACTTGTGAAAATTTTAGTTCGCTTCTCAGGGGGTCACCCATCCCAGAATTGCTCTGGTCCTAGCACGCTTAACCTCGAAATTTTCGTGCGTTTTGAGGCGTTAATGCTAATATAATTGCATCGACTGCCCCACACGACCTTTGTCACGCAATTTAGGGCAGTTCGGGGTCTTAGTAAATTTTTGGAAAGTTTCCGTAACGGGTCCCACCCCGGTCTAAACCATACAATTACCATATTGCCCTTCTAAATCTTCAATATTCACCTTCATCGGGGATTTCTGGATTTACACTGGTAGCGGGGACATCTCAGTCGCCCTTGCTTTTACCCACTAGGTCTTTAATCCTTGTAAACTTTCCGTTTACCGTCATTGAATAATATTCTACAGAAATCATACACACATAGGAAATTCTAGGAAACTCATATACTTATAAATGATCAATCTCGGGTCTGACCTGGGGAGCTGCCGTGGGAAATGTGTCCATCATCACCGTCTGTCTGCCCCCCACTCGTCTGGCTCCCGCTATTACCTTTATCCGAATCGGAGGAGTATAGGTAGACCGACAACTCCTGGTTCACTGACTGCCAGGACAAAGGACTGGAGTAGGGCATAACACTCTCCGGGGAGGCCTGTCTAACATAGTGCTCCACCACAGGAGCTGCTGGCATGTCCCCGGAAATCTCCTCCTCCGGCGTCCCAGAGGAATGCTCTAGTGGATCTGTATCGTGGCTATCCTCCGCCCTGGGGGTAAGAAACTCTGGAGGTATCGTCGCCAGATCCTCCGAAGGGTCAGTATCATAACTATCTTCTCTGAGATCCTCTGCTCTGGGGATCAGAAACTCTGGAGGAATTGTCTCTGGATCCTCCGAAGGGTCTGTCTCAATCGAGTAGCTGGGGCTCTGCTTACTCGGTCCTGGTGATATCCTGGGGGCCTTCATAGCACCCTTATCCCCATCGTCAGGAGCTGTCCTTTTCATTCTTTTTCAATCTACAGTCACCTGCAAAAAGAGGATCAGAAATAATTTCCCAAATGCTGACACTGTTGCTCGTTGGAGCCTCGCTGTACATACAGCAATTCGTAGGAAGAGAAACATCCTAACCATACAACTCTATCGCACGATCTAAGATTCAAAGAAAGGGTAACATCCTAAATGCCCTGTAGCCTCCTGTTTATAAGTGTGGTGCACAACACACCGATAAACAAGACTCTACTAGACACGGTCTGTAGACATTCCGAGAACCAAACCGCTCTGATACCACTTCTGTCACGACCCAACCCCGTAGGCCGCGACTCATGTCCGAGCAGGACACCTTACATACCCAATAACCCCAAACCAACAAATAAATTAGATACGCATACATAAAAGCCAAACGGAGTCGCAAGCTATCGTACATAAGAAGATGTAGCGCACGAAAGCCGATAAGGCCGTCACAAAATACATATTCTCAGAACATATATACACAACCCACGTATGTGTCTACAGACCTCTACAAACAATACTAACAAAAACATAAGACAGGACAGGGCCCCGTCATACCCCTGAATAAACATATACATATGTGATAGAAAAGTCTACACCAAAATATGGCTTCGAACAAAGGAGCACTCCAAAACAGCAGAGCAGATATCCTAAGCGGGCGGATCTCGGAAGTGGGTATCTGTACCTGCGCGGCATGAAAATGCAGCCCCCGAAGAAAGGGGGTCAGTACGGAATATGTACTGAGTATGTAAAGCATGAAGTACAGTAAACAAAATCATAACCGGAACAGAAAGTACAGAAAATGAGTGCAAAGTCCAGAATATCAAAATTCAAACTTACAAAACAAAAATAGTGTATGCAGAAACATATATCAAATCCTGCCCCAATATGGGACTCGGTGAACAGAACGTGGCGCCACCCCATCACTGGCGCCACGACACATCATACTTCAGAGTAGGGAATAGCTCCGTAACATATCATAACATATCAGATAGCCATATCATATCATATCATATCATATCACCAACATCAGAACATAGAAGTACATGGTTCATCATACTCCGGACCCATGTACATGTCATACCTGCCCCCTCACATCGAGGCACGGCGAACAATGCAGTGGAATACGCTTGATAACAAATCCTGGCCCGGGCTCAGTGAAGGAAGCATTGAGGCATCCACGAGTGGAGTAGTGAGAAACTTATGCATCTTAAAATATTTACAAAGACTCGACAGAATAATCTGAATGACAGGTCATTTAAGAAAGAAATCAGACGATAGTCATAGCACGTACCTTTCGGATGTCGCGGGGGATTATATCGAATTAAAGCTTTCTGAAATCGTTTTCATGTTTCAAAATGCATTATGGAACTCAACGAAATAATTCAAACAAACGTCATATGGTAGTTAGGAGAGTAGCCAAGAGTTTCCTTTGAATTCTACTTCAGAACAAGTCAAACGGAACAAATCAGAAAAATACGGGAGTAGTGGGCCCACCTCGGGTCAAACGAGGTGGCGGACACAAAGTATGTGTTATAAACTTTATGGAGTCTCTTATGAGGGTTTTAAGGTAATCAGATTTTATTTACACAAGTTCTAGGTATTTAAACAACTTTCCTAACCATTTGCAACATAATTAGTTCAATTCCACTGAATGGAAAAGGGGCAAATTTAGACGCGGATTCCGAAGAGTAGAGTAGTCCCCGAGGTTCAACTTCAAACCTAATATATCTAGGACATGCCAAGAGAAGGAAAGGGTGAGCTTTACATACCTTTCTTGCCTTTTACGCTCGCCAAACCTCAACCCCCGTTTCGTCCGAAACCTATAAATGGTCACATTTACCAAATGTTACTATAACGCTTTTGGCACCCAATCCTGAATTAGTACTTGTCTACCGAAATTTCGGCAGCACCTCCCCTATAAATACGACACCCCGAGAATTCAACTCGGCAAAACTAATTCAACAACAACCCAACAACAACAACAACAATCACTACAAATCACAATATGCCACAACTAGTTTTCTTTCCAACATAATGCAATAGCTTTCATTCCGACTTCACATCTTCAAGTCAATACCAACATGCTCATATTCATTACCATTCAAGATCATTACAATATAATTCGGAAGTATTTCATATCATTTCTACAATATATTCACAAGATATACAAAATATACAAATTTTCCACCAAAACCATAATCCACCTAAACTTCCAATTTTTCAACATAACATTCATAGCACGTTTTCTTTTTACAATTTCATAATCAACAACATCAAACTACACTTTAACATCTTCATTTCCATGATATCGCAAAATCGCGCTAATATGACCTAATGTCCACAATCAATTTTAATGCCAACTTAAACCATTTACCCTTCATTTACACTATAAAGATCACAACAACACAATTAACATACTAAACAAAATTAGTTCATTCCCATTCTACCAACTCCATACCACACGACCAAACATCCCATTTCCACCCTCAACCAATTTCATTCAACTTTCATCTTCAATGTAGAGTCTATAACAATCACAACTAAGATACTACATAAAATTCAACTCATCACACTTATACATTAACACACACACACGGCCACACATACATATGCACACCCACTTTGCAAACTTCCATATTTCCATAGCTTCTACTCATTTCCATATACTACAACACAAACAAACCTTCATAACATAATAAAAAGGAATTGATTCTTACCTTTTTATCCAATCTTCTTCACTTGAACAAGTTGTCAACTTGAAGAAATAAATGCTCCTTCTCCCAAAACAACCACACCAAGTTGTAGAGGACCCTTAATTTAGTAAGAAAACCACAAGATAATAAATTTTGGAACAAGATTTTTGAGGGGTAAATTTTCCTATGGCCAAGCCGAATGGTTTTTTTTTTCTTGATTTCTCTTGTTTCTACTCCTTATTTCTCTTGAAACTTCCAAGCCTTTCTTGATAAATACAAGTCCCCCAAGTCAATGATCACATGCTTAATTAAATTGGGCTTGGATTTCTTTTTCTTTTTAATCCTCATGGCCGGCCACCCCATGGTGGATTGGACCTCCTTCTTTGTTTTTGTTTCCAAGCCCAATTATCATAGTCCACAACTCTTGAAGTTCATGGAATAATTAAAAAATTTTGTAATTCCAATTTTGCCCTTGGCCTCCTTCCTTGCGAGTCAAAATTATTTCGAATTTTTCCGAATGCGGGATATAACAACTCCATCCAGCCAAAAATATACATATACAAAGAGAATAATCATGAGCACCTCCGGACAATGGAGTGCTCGCAATCAGCTGGTAGCTACTAAGAATCTGGATCGAGCTCACCTCCCTGTCTACCTGTGGGCATGAACACAGCGTCCAAAGAAAACGGACGTCAGTACAAATATTGTACTGAGTATGAGAGGAATGAACAGTAATAATGCATCAAGGAAACAAGGGAGGCATCAAGAATGGAGCAACTGTACCTGACCAGGAATTACATGAAAAGTAATGCATGCTGACTTACTTTTAAGCTTATCATCATCTCATGTATGCATATCATATATATATAAACTGCCCGACCATATAGGTGCGGTGTGATAATCAGTAACATTAGCCCGCGTCCGGGGTACCATCTCATGCCGCCCACTAGTGGTGTCTGCCCATGCCAACTGGCCATGGTGTAGTGTATCGTATAGCTGCCCGCTTTCGCAGTGACTGCCTGGCCAACTAGGCCCGGTGTGATGCAATCATGACATGCTCATCATAAAATACTTATAATAATTATTCTTATCAAAATATACTTGTAATCGTACATGCATAAATACTCTAGAAAAACTGCATTCTATCGAGGTGACGTAAGGTCGTGAACCCTCGATTTCATTATGAACATATATGAACATTCTGCCTCACCATGAAGGGATTAGTAAATAAGGTGAGTGTATACAAGGAACAACATCATTTACTTTATAAGAACGTCATATCATATATCTTGACTCATATAGCTATTTATTAGCTTAGGCTCTTGGCTTTCCGGGTTATAGGAGAATCATGGAAAGGGAAAAGAATCATATCATGGGATTCATGCCATAGAAATAAAAGGACTAGCCTCACATACCTCTGTCGCTTAGTTAAGCTATCGTTCACTTGTTCTCCTTCAATATCACGTATTTACCTTCACGAGAGAATACGCATTATAGTTAGTCAACCGACCATAAGAACGCATCGTTATTTCTAGAGAAAATTGGGCAGCGTTTCCTTTGTTTCTACTACTTTTCTCATGTTCTATTTCAACTTCCAAACATTTACAACAACACTCACAATATCGTATCAACATTCATCACTTATCTATATTTAGCAAAATCCACCATTTTTCTCCAATTTCTCCACATTTAATGGTTTTAGCTCATCATCATAATTTTGCTTACTTCACACCTATTCCATGGTCTATACGCCATTTATAACGTATTCATCATCACAACATATCAACGTTCATGATTCCATTCAACTATCATTCAATTGTGACACTATTCACTCAGTAATGGCCCATTTTTTATGTTCTTCTACATTTAAAGCATCTTAGCTTTCCAATACCTTAAATAACATGATAAATTCATGAAACATACCTTAGATGATGGTGGAACAAGCCTAGAGTGGAATAACTTCTTTAGCACCAAAACCCTTCTTCACCTCTTTTGGAATTTCTTGAAGGAGATGACTTCCAATTAGGTTTCATACACTTTGTTTCATAGATTTGGTGTTGATGATCATTGATTTCCTTGGTATTCTTGTGGTTGAAGTGTTTGGAGTGTTCTAGAGATTTCTAGGGAGGGATTTCGTGAAGATGAAATGAGAAAATGAACTTGGGTCCCTCCTTTTTAATAACTAAAATCTGATTTTTATGAATAGTGGTCGAAATGCACAGTGGTCGTAAACCCCACTTTACGGGCCATATACTGGTTTACGGGTCCGTCCTTCGCGACCGTATTTAAGCATATCAGAAACAGAAAGGTTGGTTGAAGATCATGGTAGTTTACGACTCAGTTTACGGGCCGTATTTCAATTTACGGTCCGTATTCCAAGTCGTTTTTAACCATTTGAAGCATTTGAAAAAAAGTTGAAAATTTTGAAATGTTGAAGGATGATGGCACTTTACAGTCCATAAATCACTTTACGGGCCGTATTCCATTTTACGACCACTGGCTGAAATGAAATTCTACAACTTTCTTAATTCCAAGGTCATAAATAGTCATTCCATACTTAATAAAACATCGCACACTCATGCCCTTAGTTGATCTATTCATTGTTGGCTCACGAAAAATTTCCGAGGTGTAACACCGAGCCACTTTATACGGACCAACATACGGTCCGTACTATTTATACGAACCGTATGTGTGGCCGTATGTTTGGTCCAGTAGCTGGTGCCTTCCTTGGCCAATTATACGGTCAAACATACGGCTGGTACAATTTATACGGCCAGTATGTTTGGCCGTATAATGCCTAACTGAACCGATTTCGTTTTCGTCGACTCGATTGATCTCCGATCCTTATGGAACCTTCTTGACACTTGTTTAACACTTCAATACCAATCGAAGGAACGTTATTACTTGTCTCTAAGACATCATTATGCTATCATTAACTCGTCACTCGTAATTCTCATCCGACACACAATATATGACTCGTTTTCCTTAGCAACCTTCTTTCCTTACCTCGTATGCTTTTGAATTCTCGTTTGGGGTCGTCAAATACTAGTTCTTACTCATCAAAATATCGTATACATCATACCCTTCATTGTCATGTTCACTAGCTCGTTCACTGTATGCTAACGGGGAAAATTTCCAAGGTGTAACAGTTTGTGGTGGTTTATTTTGATGATATCTTGATCTTTTCTAAAACTCTAGATGAGCATGTAGAACACCTAAAACAAGTTTTTGAAGTTCTTAGAAAACAACAATTGTTTGCTAATCTCAAAAAGTGTACCTTTTGTGTGGATCGTGTGGCATTCTTGGGTTTTGTGGTCAGTTCTAAGGGAGTTGAGGTCGCTGAAGAGGAAATCAAGGCAATCAAAGAGTGGCCTAAACCTAAGAGTGTAACTGAGGTTAGAAGTTTTCATGGGCTTGCTAGTTTTTATAGGAGATTTGTTAGAGATTTTAGTACCATTGTTGCTCCTCTAACTGAAGTTATCAAGAAAGATAAGGTTTTAACATGGGGGAAAGACCAAGATGATGCTTTTAGCTTGTTGAAACAAAAATTATGTGCTGCTCCTCTTTTGCAATTACCTAATTTTTCTAAGTCTTTTGAGGTTGAATGTGATGCTTCTGGAAAAGGAATAGGTGCTGTTTTGATGCATTAGTCCAAGCCTATTGCATACTTTAGTGAAAAGTTGAGTGGAGCTACATTGAACTACTCAACTTATGACAAAGAGCTATATGCTTTGGTAAAGGCTTTAGCTACATGGCAGCATTATTTGTGGCCTAGAGAGTTTGCGGTTAAGACTGATCATGAATCCTTGAGATATTTAAAGAGCCAAGGTAAGTTTAATCGTAGGCATGCAAAATGGGTTGAATTTATTGAAACTTTCCCATATGTGATTGCTTACAAGCAAGGAAAGGAGAATGTGGTTGTTGATGCACTGTCAAGAAGGTATGTCTTGGTCTCTACTCTTACTTCTAAGCTGATGGGTTTTGATCAAATCAAGGGCCTTTATGCTAATGATTTTGATTTTGGCAAGGTTTTTGCAGAATGTAAGTTGGGTCCTTATGACAGGTTTAATCTTCAAGATGGATTTCTTTTAAGGAAAATAAATTGTGTATCCCTAATTGCTCTTTGCGTGAATTGTTTGTTAGGGAAGCACATTGTGGTGGAATCATGGGACACTTCGGAGTGCCCAAAACTTTGGATATACTTGCTGAACATTTCTTTTGGCCAGGCATGCGAAAGGATGTTGAGAAAGTGTGCTCTCAATGTCTTGAATGTAAACAAGCCAAATCAAAAGTGTTACCACATGGTCTTTATCCTCCTTTACCTGTCCCTACTTCCCCTTGGTTTGATATTTCCGTGGATTTTGTGTTAGGTTTGCCTAGAACTAAGCATGGTAAGGACAGTATATTTGTGGTGGTAGATAGATTTTCAAAAATGGCTCGCTTTATTCCATGTTTGAATACTAACGATGCATCACATGTGACTGATTTGTTGGAAAAAGAAGTGGTTAAATTACATGGTATACCTAAAACTATTATTAGTGATAGGGATGCTAAGTTTTTAAGTCACTTTAGGAGAGTTCTTTAGGGAAAGTTGGGAACTAAACTACTATTGTCACACCCTAATTTCACTAGGGTGTGATGGGCACCCGACCCTTACTTAGGGCCGAGCGAACCCTCAGACCTTTAGTGCACACATAAACTTCTTATACTTTTACGTCAAATAGAAATGAAATACATAGTATAGTTTTCAGAAATATTCTTTCTTTGTTCTCAATTCAAACAAAATCTGTAACCACATGGGATTTATCACATACTACAGAATAACACATTGGCTGATGGAGCCGATTACAACACTGACATTCTATACCCACGACTCTGTCTACAAAGTCTCTAACTTCGGACAAACATCATAGCACATATATTCCGACTCGGCAACACTCCAGGAGCAAATGGAGTTGCCAATCCAGCTGAAGCATCCTCTAGCAATGTCCTTTACTCATCTTGGTGTACCTGCGTGGCATGAAACGCAGCCCCCGAAGAAAGGGGGTCAGTACGGAATATGTACTGAGTATGTAAAGCATGGAATACAAAAAACAAAACCATAATCGAAACAAACAGTACAAAAGTAAGTACATTTCCAGAATACCAAAAGACTTATCTTTTTCAGAATGCAAATCGTGTATACCGATGTCATGTGTCAGAAGAAGTACAAAAAACAAGTAGATCATCCAGAGTGCCAAAATGCGTATTTTCCAAACACAGACCGTGCGTGCCAACATCGTACGTCATCATATACATACACACATAACTGATTCATATATAACATCATAATGCCGAGGAACGTACGGCCCGATCCATATATATAACATATTAGTGCCGAGGAACGTTCGGCCCGATCCACAAATGTATTTGCTGCGGAACGTGCAGCCCGATCCATATATACATGTTATATTGTTGTGGCACGTGCAGAAGGTTAGTACAGACCATAAGCACGATATGCAGTGTAATAGAAACAACTTACTGGAAACACGAATCATGCATGCCAAGAACGGTATCCGGCCCCTTACGGGACCCGGAGAACGTGGCGCCACCCTGCCTTTGGCGCCACACACATCATACTCCAGAAGATTTGCTCCGTAATCTCTGTCACACATCATAATATCACATCAGAAGATAAGAATATACATATACACATATATGATTCGGCGAACCATGAACACATCATAACACCATAACACATCATACTCCGGAATACATATATGGCACCCGGCCCTAAAGCAAGGGACCCGGCGAACCATGCGCACTATATATACCGGCCCGGGACTCGGTGAAAGAGATCACGACACATGCACGAGCAGAGTAGTGAGAACTATATGCACATGAATCAAGACTCAATTGATACGTACACTTACCAACATCTGAAGGCTCAGAAACAAGTTTCGGATCAATCGGAGTTAGTATAAGAAAGTTATGAGCATTTGAAGTACAGAACGTTCTATAAGCGTTTCAGAAGCCATTTTTTTGGAAAATCAAGGCCATAATCATGTCAAGTACATTTCGGATATCGTTATGGATCAATTAAATTAGAGTTTTTGGAACCATATGCACATATCAAAATATATCGAAGACTCGATGGAATATTCGAACGTGCTAGCATTTGCAAATCAAAACTTTATGCATGTCAATTATTTTTCGAATGCCATTTGGAAACGTATCAACAAACTTCGGACATCATAGATATACATCAAAACCATATGAGACAACTTAGGGGAGTCAAAAATATTAGCCATCCTAGTGGCTCTAAGAATGGAAATTTCTTTGAAATCATACGTATACGTCATTTGCTCGTTTCATAAAAATCATGCCAAAAGAAAGAAAGGGTAAGCCTTACATACCTGCTCCACGTCCTATTATCTACGTTTATTCGTCCAAGCTCGTTAGTCTACATTCAAGGAGTTTTACATAATCATTAGACATATTGTCATACACTTATCTTAATCTTTCAAGTAAACTCGCTTATAATCTGCCGAAATTTCGGCAGCATTTCCCCTGTAAATACACCGTCCCCAAGAATCTAACTCGGCCAAATCAACAATCAACAATCCGAGAATTCGACTCAACCAAATTATCAACAACAATACCAACCATCACACTAACAAATTCAACAATCAATCCAAAAATATGTATATTCTAACATTAACAACCTTCGTCACATAATTCGACGACATTTCATTTACATTCAATTCCATCACATATATTCAAGTTAACACCAATGATCCCACATTCAAATATTAATCCGAAATCATTCTAACATGATTCAAGAATACTTCAAACAATTTACATAATATTCAAAACAACCCATTCAACATCCTACTTCATCCGAAACCTTCCAAATTCAACAAAACAATGACAACTCATTTCCTTCCTTCAATTCATGGGCTATACTAATAATTCACTGTCACGACCCAACTAGGGGCCGCGACGGGTACCCGGAGCTAGATACCGAGCACCGCTCACTCTACTACTCATTTTACTCATTTAATGATCTTTTGCCAGTTTTACGCATGAAAGTATAGGAAACATAATTTGTATCAAAACATAAGTACTTTATATACATATGTCTCTCGGCCATCAAAATAATATATACATAATAATAGCATCTTTTGAGACCACCTGACGCACACTACGTATCTACGAGCCTCTATTGTCATAATGAATACATAGACGGAACAAGACTCCGTCGTGCCCAAAATATATATACACATATGTACCAAAATAGAAATCATAAGCACCTCCGAACGATGGAGTGCTCTCAACAGCTGACAGCTCCTAAGTATCTGGATAAAGCTCGTCTCCCTGTCTACCTGTGGGCATGAACACAACGTCCAAAGAAGGGACGTCAGTACGAATATTGTACTGAGTATGAGAGGCATGAACAATGAAGAAAGGCATCAATAATATAATGAGAGCATCAATATAAAGCATATGGATCTGACCGATAATCATAAATGGAGTAATGCATGTTGTCTTACTCATACTTATCATCGCAACATGTATGCGTCATATGTAAGCTGCCCGCCCATGTCGGAACGGTGTGATAATCAATAATATAAGCCCGCGTCCAGGCCTCCCGCGTCCGGGGTACCATCTCATGCCGCCCACTAGTGGTGTCTGCCCACGCCCGAAGGTCGTGGTGTATCCGTATCGCCGCCCGCCGAAGCGGTGTCTGCCCGGCCAACTAGGCCCGGTATGCAATGCTCATGCCATGCTTATCATAAAATAATCATAATAATGTACTCGTTGTAAAATAGTTATCTTATCATAGCACATGCGTAAGGTTTGAGAACAACTTTACTCTATCGGGGTGACGTAAGGTCGTGACCCCCCGATTACTTTATGGAGAAATTACGGACACTCTGCCTCACCTTGAAAGGACTAGTACATAAGGTGAGTGTAGGCAAGGACTAACATCATCATCATCCTAGTATCATCATATCGTATAACTTATCTCATATAGGCATTTAACTTTTTTGGAATGTAGGAGCTCATGGAAAGATGGTAATTCGGACTATAAGATTCATGCCATTGGAAAGAAAGGACTAGCCTCACATACCTTATCGTTTAGCTACGTTGTTATCCACTTATTCTCCTTCGATACCACGTCGTCGCCTTCATGAGAGAATTCGTATTACATTAGTTAATCAACTACAAGAATGGATCGCTAGTTCTAGGAAATTTTGGGCAGTACTTCCTTCGTTTATACTACTTTTCCCATGTTATATATCTACCCCCAACATTCACAATGCTATTCGCAATATCGCAATCAAAATCATCATTTATGCACCATAAGCAAAATCCACCATTTTCCTCCAATTTTCCCATATTTCTCCCTATAGCTCACCTTAGTGCTTTCGTGCATTTACTACTTGTTTCACGTTATAAACATCATTTATATCGTATTTGTACTCACAACACTTCAACATTCATGATTCAATTCCACTATCATTCATTTATGTCACTAGTCACTCAATAATGACCCATTCCTATATTCTTCTACATTTTAAGTATCTAAGCCTTCCAATACCTTGAATCACGTGGTATAGTCATGAAACATACCTTAAATGATGATTGAACAGGCCTTGAGTTGAGATACTTCACTTAGCCAAAACCCTAGTTCCACCCTTTTAAGGATTTCTTGACTTAGATGATCCTTTGATGTGTTCTTACACTTGTTTTCATGAATTTAGTGGTGTTGATCTTGATGTTCCCTTTGATTCTCTTGAATTCTTATGGAGGAAATATTTGGAGAGTTCTAGAGCATTCTTGAGTTGTATGGAAGAAAAAATGAAATGAAATGAGGCTTAAGTCCCTTTTTAATAACTCAAAACTGATGTTTCATGAATTCTCGTCGGGATGAACAGTGGTCGTAAACCACAGTTTACGGAGCGTATTGTGGTTTACGGTCCGTCCTCCGCGATCGTTTTTAAGCATTTAAAAAACAGAGAGTTTGGCTAAGGGACATG
This sequence comes from Lycium barbarum, assembly GCF_019175385.1. NCBI lineage: Eukaryota > Viridiplantae > Streptophyta > Magnoliopsida > Solanales > Solanaceae > Lycium > Lycium barbarum. Next base: position 61,305,521 of record NC_083347.1, on the reverse strand, counting down.
GTGGTTTACGACCGAGGTTTACGGTCCGTAAACCAGTTTATGGGCCGTCCTCCAAGTCGTTTTTAGCCATTTCAACACTTTGACAGAACTTGAAATTTTTGGACAGCTGGAGGACGATTGCACTATACGGTCCGTAAATCAGTTTACGGGCCGTATAGTGCCCTTTACGACCACTGAGCTGAAAATCTTCCGCAACCTTCTTATTTCCAAAAATTCATAATTAGCCATTCCCGACTTAGTAAAACATCATACACTCAAGCCCTTCATTGTTCTATTCATCACACAAGTACGGAAAAATTGTTGAGGTGTAACATTCTTCCCCTCTTTTGGAACATTCGCCCTCGAATGTTCGACACTCGGGAATTTTAGAAAAATTTTGCCAGAGTCTCCTTTGTAATTTGACTCTACCAACCTGTCATAGCAACCCACAATATCATGGCCTTACAGGGCTATATCACATTATCAACACATCCATGGCCACACACGACTAAAAGCATAATACTAAGGTGTACATACCTTAAATCGTCGACGCTTCACCTTGAATCTCCTCCGGGGACTGGAACAAATGCGGGTACATAGATTTCATCTTCTCCTCCGCTTCCCAAGTCATTTCTTCTCAATTGCTGTTTCGCTATAGGATTTTCACTGAAGCTACTTCTTTGTTCCGGAGCCTTCGCACTTGTCTATCTAAAATGGCAATAGGTACTTCTTCATATGTCAGGTTCTCTGTCACCTGCACATCGTCAACCGGGACTATTCTTGTAGGATCCCCGATACACTTGCGGAGCATCGAAACATGGAACACCGGATGGACTGATTCAAGCTCCGAAGGTAGGTCCAATTCATATGCTACCTGTCCCACCTTACGGACAATTTTATAAGGCCCAATGTATCTTGGACTCAACTTCCCTTTTTTGCCAAATCTCATCACAACTTTCATTGGCGATACCTTCAGAAATACCCAGTCATTTACCTGGAATTCTAAATCCCGTCGGCGGTTGTCTACATAAGAGTTTTGGCGACTTTGAGCTGTTAACAGTCGGTCTCAAATTACTTTAACCTTTTCAACTGCTTGTTGGATCATGTCGGGGTCTATCAATTGTACTTCTCCGGTTTCAAACCATCCAATTGGAGATCTGCATTTTCTTCCATATAAGGCTTCATACGGGGCCATTTGAATACCGGAATGGTAGCTATTGTTATAAGAAAATTCGATAAGGGGTAAATGCTCATCCCAACTACCCCCAAAATCCAACACACACGCTCGGAGCATATCCTCCAAGGTCTGAATGGTGCGCTCGGATTGTCCGTCCGTTTGTGGATGAAATGTTGGGCTGAATTTGACTTGAGTACCTAACCCTTCTTGAAACGATTTCCAAAACTTAGCTGTAAACTGGGTCCCTCTGTCTGTAATAATGGCTACAGGAATTCCATGAAGTCGCACAATTTCTTTCAAATACAACTTCGCATAATCTTCTGCCGAATACATGGTTCTAACTGGGAGGAAATGAGCTGCTTTCGTGAGCCTGTCCACTATCACCCATATAGAATCGTATCTGCCTCGAGAGTGGGGTAATCCCACAATAAAATCCGTATTAATCTCCTCCCATTTCCAGGTAGGAATTTCCATTGCTTGCAATAAGCCCCCTGGCTTCTGATGTTCTGCTTTCACCTGTTGGCAGTTCGGACATTGCGCTACGAAATCTGCTATGTCTCGTTTCATGCCATCCCACCAATATAGCAATTTAAGATCATGATACATTTTGGTCGTACCTGGATGAATAGAATACGAGAATGGTGCGCTTCTTCTAAAATTTGCTGGCGTAATTTTGCCACATCCGGTACACACAGTCTGTCTCGGTATCTAAGAACCCCATCTATGGAAACTGCAAATGGAGACTTCTCTTTCCCACGGGATATATCCCTGTGATGACACATTTGTGGATCTTCGTACTGGCATTCTTTTATCTCCGAATTCAAGGGCGAGACCGCAGGATCATTAACACTAATTCCTACCTTACCCGAATCAATTACACGTACCCCAAGATTTGCTAGTTGATAGAGCTCATGAACCATTTCTTTATTTTCTGAAGGGACTTCACTTAAACTGCCCATTGATCGACGGCTAAGCGCGTCTGCTACCACATTCCCTTTCCCGGGGTGGTATAAATTATTCACGTCATAATCCTTCAACAATTCCAACCACCACCTCTGCCGTAGGTTCAACTCCTTCTGCTTAAAAATATGTTGAAGACTCTTGTGATCTGTATAGATATCGACGTGCACACCGTACAGATAATGCCTCCATATCTTTAAGGCATGAATAACCGCAGCCAATATGAGATCATGAGTCGGATAATTCTGTTCATGTTTCCGCAACTGTCTCGAAGCATATGCAATAACCTTGCCATGCTGCATCAGCACACATCCTAGTCCCACACCGGAAGCGTCACAATACACGACATAACCATCCGGCCCTTCTGGAAGTGTTAACACTGGAGCTGAGGTCAATCTATCTTTTAGCTCTCGGAAACTATGCTCACAAGCATCATTCCACTGAAATTTTGCTGACTTCTGGGTTAGCTTTGTTAATGGGGCTGAAATAGATGAAAATCCCTCTACGAATCTTCGATAATAACCTGCCAAACCCAGAAAACTACGAACTTCTGTAGGCGTCGTAGGCCTTGGCCAAGTCTTCACAACTTCTATTTTCTGAGTGTCGACTCGGATGCCATCATCTGAAATAACATGGCCCAGAAATGCCACAGAATTTAGCCAAAACTCACACTTTGAGAACTTTGCATATAATTCTCGGGCTCGGAGATGCCAAGAACAATTCTTAGGTGGTCTGCATGTTCTGACTCTGTGCGAGAATATACCAGAATATCGTCGATAAATACTATCACGAAGAGATCCAAAAATGGCCTGAACACATTATTCATTAAATTCATGAACACCGCCGGGGCATTTGTCAATCCAAACGACATCACTCGGAACTCGTAGTGACCATATCTTATCCTGAAGGCGGTCTTAGGAATATCTGCTTCTCTAATTCTCACCTGATGATAACCCGATCTCAGATCTATCTTGGAAAACCACTTAGCACCCTGTAACTGATCAAACAAATCATCGATTCTAGGAAGAGGATATTTATTCTTTATTGTCACCTTATTCAGCTGCCTGTAGTCAATACACATTCGCAGAGATCCGTCTTTCTTCTTTACGAACAAGACTGGCGCTCCCCACGGCGATGAACTGGGTCTTATAAACCCCTTCTCAAGTAAATCTTTTAGCTATGCTTTTAGCTCTTTCAGTTCTGCCGGAGCCATTCGATAAGGGGGAATAGAAATAGGCTTGGTGTCTGGTAATACATCGATAGCAAAGTCGATTTCCCTTTCTGGAGGAAGACCTGGAAGTTCATCCGGGAATACATCTGGAAATTCATTTACTACCGGGACAGATTGGAAAATTGGTGGCCTTGCCTCCGTATCATGAACCCGAACAAGATGATAAATATAGCCCTTGGATATTATCTTTCTTGCCTTGAGGTAGGAAATAAATCTACCCTTAGAGGATGCTATGTTACCCTTCCATTCAAGTACGGGCTCTCCCGGAAACTGGAATCGAACCATTTTCGTTCGGCAATCAACATTTGCGTAACACGACGCTAACCAATCCATACCCATTATTACGTCGAAGTCTATCATATCCAGTTTAATCAAATCGTCCCTTGTTTGTCGGTCACATATAACGACTACACAATTCTTATATACTTGCCTCGCTATTACGGGATCACCAACCGGGGTGAACACCTCGAAAGGTTTAATTGGCTCGGGTTCCACCCCGATACAGTTAGCAACATACGGGGTAACATAAGATAAAGTAGAACCCGGATCAATCAAAGCATATACCTCACGGGAAAATATAGTCAAGGTACATGTGACAACATCGGGGGAGGATTCAAGATCCTGTCGCCCTGCCAAAGCATATACGCGGGGCTGAACAACTCCTGAAGTAGATACTCCCCCTCTGCCTCTACCTGCTGTAGTCTGAGATGTCTGTGGTGTCGGACGCACCGAAGAAGAACCTGCTGCTGAACCTGTTGGCTGAGTCCCTGCTCTATCTCTCACTGAAGGGCAATCCCTCATCATGTGACCAACTTGCCCGCATGCATAACAAGCATCGGTACCCTGACGACACTGTCCGGAATGTATTTTACCGCACTGGCTACACCACGGAACTGGGGGTCTCCTCTGGCTAAAATCTTCCTTGAACTGAAAATCTGAGGCCCTCGAGCTCTGGCTCTGCCCTGATTGAAAAGAACGATCAAATCTCCTATCTGAGAATCGGGGAGGCGCACTGGTCACTGACTGACCTGAGTGCCTAGAATGCATCTGTCTCGATCCCCCTCTATACTCACTGCTTGCCCCTGTAGATCTAGCTCTCTTACCTTGCCTTCGGTCATTATCCCGATCACTTCTTTGCTGCCGTTGTCGTTCCTCCAGGTTCTGAGCATGTGCTTGTATTCGGGAAATATCCATCCCGTCTTGCAAGGAGGCTGTCAAGCAATCTCTAAATAACTGTGGTCCCAAACCACTCTCAAATCTATAAACCCGATCGCCCATATCAGCAACCATAGTCGGGGCATACCTGGCCAGAGAATTAAACTGCATACTATACTCTCGGGCACTCATAATTTCTTGCTTTAAATTCAAGAACCTGTCCGCTCTAGCTCGGCAGACCTCAGGCGGCAAGTAATGACGAATAAAGGCATCCACAAATTCTTGCCAAACGGGAGGTGGTGCATTCTCTCCTCTTGATATCATCCAATTTTTGTACCATAGCACCGCCACATCGCGGAGTCTATAAGAGGCCACATCCCGTAGCTAGATACCGAGCACCGCTCACTCTACTACTCATTTTACTCATTTAATGATCTTTTGCCAGTTTTACGCATGAAAGTATAGGAAACATAATTTGTATCAAAACATAAGTACTTTATATACATATGTCTCTCGGCCATCAAAATAATATATACATAATAATAGCATCTTTTGAGACCACCTGACCCACACTACGTATCTACGAGCCTTTACTGTCATAATGAATACATAGACGGAACAAGACTCTGTCGTGCCCAAAATATATATACACAAATGTACCAAAAGAGAAATCATAAGCACCTCCGAACGATGGAGTGTTCTCAACAGCTGACAGCTCCTAAGTATCTGGATCAAGCTCGCCTCCCTGTCTACCTGTGGGCATGAACACAACGTCCAAAGAAGGGACGTCAGTACGAATATTGTACTGAGTATGAGAGGCATGAACAATGAAGAAAGGCATCAATAATATAATGAGAGCATCAATATAAAGCATATGGATTTGACCGATAATCATAAATGGAGTAATGCATGCTGTCTTACTCATACTTATCATCGTAACATGTATGCGTCATATGCAAGCTGCCCGCCCATGTCGGAACGGTGTGATAATCAATAATATAAGCCCGCGTCCAGGCCTCCCGCGTCCGGGGTACCATCTCATGCCGCCCACTAGTGGTGTCTGCCCACGCCCGAAGGTCGTGGTGTATCCGTATCGCCGCCCGCCGAAGCAGTGTCTGCCTGGCCAACTAGGCCCGGTATGCAATGCTCATGCCATGCTTATCATAAAATAATCATAATAATGTACTCGTTGTAAAATACTTATCTTATCATAGTACATGCGTAAGGTTTGAGAACAACTTTACTCTATCGGGGTGACGTAAGGTCGTGACCCCCCGACTACTTTATGGAGCAATTACGGACACTCTGCCTCACCTTGAAAGGACTAGTACATAAGGTGAGTGTAGGCAAGGACTAACATCATCATCATCCTAGTACCATCATATCGTATAACTTATCTCATACAGGAATTTAACTTTTTTGGAATGTAGGAGCTCATGGAAAGATGGTAATTCAGACTATAAGATTCCTGCCATTGGAAAGGAAGGACTAGCCTCACATACTGTTACACCACGGAAAATTTCCCGTTGGTACGCAAGTAAATGAACTAATGATGTGTGCGAGGAGTGCGAGTGTATAATGTTTCATGGGAAATGTATGTAAAGGGATGTGGATGATTAGAATGAAAAGTCGAGAAATGAGAAAAAAATTGAAAGTTGGCAAAACTGCCCAGTGGTCGTATAGTGCAAAATACGGACCGTAAAGTGCAATACGGTCCGTAAACTTGACGTCGTAAACTGGCATGTCCAAACTTCAACTTTCTGCCAGCTGAGGAAATGGCTAAAATACGACCTGGTGGATGGACCGTAAAGTGATTTACGGCCCGTAAACCATGGTCGTAAATCACCATGCATGCAGGCCAAAGTTTCTGGTTCTGCTTAAGCTTAAGAACGACCACGAGGGACGGTCCGTAAACTGAAATACGGACCGTAAACCTCCATGGACGACCACTGTTCACCCAGCACATATTTTTCAATTCATTAAATATGAGGATCAAGACTTGTCTTATTTCATTTACAACATTACACCACTTCTCTCTAGAACTTCTCTCTACATTTATTTTATGAGTTTTCAAGGATTATAAGTCATCCATAACATTAAGACAAGTAAATCAAGGATAAGGGAATCATCAAGGATCATCCAAGTCAAGAAATCCAAATGGAGAAAAACTAGGGTTTTGCTCAAAGAAGAGTATTATCAACCAAAGCTTGTTCCTACAACTTCTAAGGTAAGATTCATGATTTTTACAAGATGTTTAAGGTATTGGAGAATTAAAATACATGGATTGTAGAAAATGTGGTCAACTAGGTCATGAATGATGAATAGTGACATTTTGAGAAATAGTTTGAATTGAGTTATGAATGTTGTTGTGTTGTGATATGAATGTGTTATAAATGGTATTAAGATCATGAACTAAAAACTTTAGACGAATGGACGAAGATGGGTGTTATAATCATGAATGTGGGTGAATTAGAGGCAAATTAAGGAATTCTAGATAATGTTGATAATGTAAATGACTAATGGTCATTGTTATGATATTAATGAAGGTATAAACGCTAGCATTGGAAGGGAACGTGCAAGCGTAGAATAGTTCGACGGAAAGGTATGTAAGGCTAACCCTTCTTTCATAAGGCATGGCTCTTAGCCAAATTCCTAAATTCCTCTATATGAGTATGTTGTCTTCACATGGTTGACATTCCGAGCTCATAAGCTCACGACCCTTGATATGATGCCGGGTAAGACTATATGTATATGACTATGTATAAAGTATGTATACGATTACGAAACGCGCGCACACCTCTGCAGAGGGTACGGATAACCCTGATGCCTTGGTAGGGCCAGGTATGTATGACCTTGAGCCTTGGTTGGCCAACTATGTATAAGACACCGATCCCATGAGGTCGGGTATGCTATGTAAATGCTATGTATATGAAATGACTATGTATATAATATGAATATGAATGTGAAAAGACTATGTATAGGAGTACGCATAAGGACATGCATACGAATATGAGCACAAGTATGGTACGAGTATTATTATGGGACACGAACGACGATGTATGCAAGTAAGCGACATGATGATGATATTACTGTCTCCCCTCCTATGCTATCTTCATATGATATCTATTATGCTTTTATATTGATGTTGATCATGCTTTACATACTCAGTACATTCTTCGTACTGGCGTCCTTTTGTTTGTGGACGCTGCGTCATGCCCGCAGGTGCGCAGGGAGACAGATTTGATCCTTAGCTGCCTATTCGGAGATTTCATAGAGAGCTCCATTTCCTTCGGAGCCATATCTTTTGGGTACTCATTCTTTTGTGTGTATAATTATGGGCATAGCGGGGTCCTGTCCCGCTAATGTGATATGTTATACTCTTAGAGGCTCGTAGACATGTGTGTGTGGATAGATGTGTTTGGCCTTGTCGGCCACGTTGGCCCATGTATATTGACGTGGCATAAATGCCTATGATGATATAAATGTGCGGTTGTCCATATGAGACTAGTTGATGAATGAATGGAAATGCATGTAAAATTATGTGGATCACCTAGATGTAAGTATAAGAGTAAGCTAAGAGGGTGCTCGGGTGGGTCAGCACCGGGTGCTCGTCGTGGCCCCCTAGCCGGGTCGTGACAAAAGTGGTATTAGAGCAGTTCAGTCCTAGGATGTGTCTACGAGCCGTGTCTAGTAGAGTCTTGGTTATGGGTGTGTTGCGCGCCACACTTATAAACGAGAAGCTGTGGACATCTTAGGAATATATGACCTTCTTTCTTCATAAGAATCGTGCGATAGAGCTATGATGTAAGAAATTCTTGTTCCTAAATCGTGTGTTGTGTATTTCAGAGATGCCTAAAAAGAAAAAGGCTACAGCAGCCCAAAAGGGCAAGACGGTGGTAGAAAAGCGGGCTGAAAGAGCACCGCCACCGGTAGTAGAGGAAGATGAGTCCCAGAGTGCGGCTCAATCTCAGTCCTCCCAGACAGTGCCTATTACTGAGGAGCACGTGGGAGCCTCAGCCCCAGCTCCAGCTCCTCCACCGAATGCTTCGGGCCAAGACGTAAGAGAGGCCATTAATTTGTTGACTCAGTTGGTTGCGGCCCAGACTCAGAGGCCAAGCGCAGGGCAAGGTGACAGGACTGTTAGTGCAAGGGCCCGTGACTTCATTGCTTTGAAACCCCCGGAATTCTTTGGGTCGAAACTGGAGGAGGATCCCCAAGACTTTATTGATGGTATGCTAAGGACGCTTCGGTTGATGCATGCTTCAAACACCGAATCGGTGGAGCTAGCGTCATACAGATTGAGGGATGTCTCAATCCAGTAGTATACGGTTTGGATGGCTTCGCGGGGAGTCAATGCACCTCCGCCGGTATGGCAAGAATTTGTCGATGCTTTTCTCCGTCACTACATGCCTCCAGAAGTTCGGCGAGCTAGGGCCGATAAATTCTTGAATCTGAGGCAAGGTAGCATGAGTGCTACAGAGTATAGTCTCCGCTTCAATTCCTTGGCTAGGTATGCTTCGGCCATGGTAGCGGATATGGGCGATCGGGTGCACCGGTTTGTGAAAGGCCTAGGGCCACACTTGATGGATAAATGTTTGACTGCGTCCCTTCAGGATGGCATGGATATTGTACGCATTCAGGCACATGCTCAGGAATTAGAAGAACACCTACAGCAGCGGAGAAATGAACGTGAGCAGGATAGGGGCCATAACAAGAGGGCCAGACCTTCGGGTTCGAGGGGCGAGTCCAGGGGCGGACACAGATAGCAGTTTCCCAGCCATTCAGGCTATTCTATGACCAGTACACCTCCACAGTTCACGTGGCAGAGATTTGGCAGATCTACTCGTTCCGAGCCGAGTCAGGGTTATTCGGGGTCTCAGTTTAGAGGTGATTCAGGCTAGCCGAGGCCACCCGTACCACGATGTTCTTAGTGTGGAAAGTTGCATTGGGGTCAGTGTCGATCAGGTTCAGACGCTTCCTATTCATGTTGTTATATCTTGTATTTTATACGTTCGGATATTCCAAGGTAGTCGTGACGAAGTTAAGGGAATGACCATTTTCAAAATTTATTCTAATGTATAAGTTGTTGAAAATATTATTTACGCACATTGGTAATAGGGAAGTAGTGAGAAGGACTAAGGGTAAAAAGGGAAATTCGCAAAATGGCTTATAGAAATATTGCGGAGAGAATAGGGGAAAAATGGGAATTTTACAAAAGTTCAAGAAAGATTCATGAAGAGGCCATGTTGGTCGTGCATCATATGCCCTTATTTTAATTAATGGGGGCTAAATGTAAATTATATAAAAATATATGGACCAAGCTTGCTTAAGAAGACATTAGTCTTCTTTATTCAAATTTCAAGAAAATTCAAGAAAAAAGAGGAGATTTCTAGAGAAAGGGAGAAGGGGGACATGTGCTCAAAAATTCCTACTTGAGGGGCTTAAAAATAAATATGGGAAAAAGGTGGAAGAAGAGAAATAAATAAGACAAGTATTCATCTTTTCCACCTTAGAACATTCAAGAAATTTGAAAGAGAAAAAGAAGAAGGGGACACGGCCAAGAGGGGCTGGCCGAACCAGCCCCTAAAGTTGATCATGAAAAATTGTTTTCTTCATGTTTTCATACTAATTGGAAGGCCCTCGTTAACGTGGAGTAGTCGTTGGGACAAGAAAACCGTTCGTTATCGCAATTCTTCAAGCTAGCCGAGAATGAAGTTGAATGGAAAAGGTAAGATTCAATCCTCCTTTGCATGTTTATGGATGTGTTGGATGTGTTATGGTATAGGAAAATAAATGAAAACCATGAAAGGTTGTGTGTTGAAAGTTGAGGCCGTGTGTATGTCTCTTTGGTGTGAGCATGATGAACAAATTTTATTTAATGTTATTTGATTGTTGTATATGTTGTGGAGTGTGAAATGAATGAAACTTATGGCAATATGGGTGTTGGAGTGTTGGCCGAAAATGGGCTGCCTTGTATGTCAAGGTAATGAACTAATTTTATTTAGTGTTGGACGATGTGATTATAAGCGTTTTGAACATGTCGTAATGTGTAGACATGGATGAAATGCATGAAGTTGTGTGTGTTGATATGTTGACCGAATGGTGGTCTTTTGTGTTGATGAAAATAATATTGCTAATGTGTAGATTGTTAGTATGGTTTATGAGTTTGGAGGAAAAGAAATGTGTTGTTGATATTTCCTTGGACTTGGAAGGTTTCGGGTTGCCTTATGTTTTGGTCGGGTTGTTTTGGAAAATTTTGTGGATTGTTGGAAATGTTATGGAATCATGTTTGAATGGTTTTCGATTGATTATATATCTTGATTTGAACGTAATTGGAATATCGTCGCATTATGCGAAAGAACGTTGTTGATGTTAAAGTGCGTTTACATTAATGGTCGATGTTGTTGGAATGTTTGTTGTCATTGTTGTTGATATTGTGGCCGGGTTAAATTCCCGGATTGTTGTTGTTGATTTGGGGCCGAGCCGTATTCTCCGGGATGGTGTATTTACAGGGGCAATGCTGCCGAAATTTCGGCAGACAAAGTGTTACTTTAGAGAATCAACTTCTAAAGGCTCTAATCAAGTTTTGGTAAACATGACCAATTTGTAGATTTTGGCGGATTTGGAACGTGAATTTGGAGTCGCATAAGAAGCAGAAAAGGTATGTAAGGCTTCACCCTTCTTTCTATGGCATGTCTTAGACGTAATATATTGGATATGAGCCTCGGGGATAACTCTACCCTCCGGAATCCGCGCCTAAAGTTTCCCCTTTTTCATCCAGTAGAATTGAATTAAAAATGGTGTAAAATGTTGGAAGGACTTCCTAAACCTCTAGAACTCGCATAAATAGGATCCGACCACCCTAAAGCCCTCACAAGTAACTCCATGACATGTAACATACCTAAATTGTGTACGCCGCCTCATTAGACCCGAGGTGGGCCCATTGTCCCCGGATTTTCCTTATTGTTCTATTTGATCTATTTTGAAGCAGAATCCAAAGAAAACTTTTGATCCTTATTCCGTTCATCGAATGACAAGTACTGTAACTATGTTAACGAGGATACTCCTATGATGACAATGATAATGATGATGTTAAGAAAGAGAATATGCCTATGATAAGTACGATAAGAATGATTCCATGACTAAGAGTCTTGAGCTAAGAATTTAATGTGAATGTGAAAGTGTTATACTAGTTCTTGAACCTCAATTCTATTCCTTAGCTATGACACTAGTTTCTAAAAGACTTCAAAGCATAAGAGTTGGCGGTTATAATGTCCATGATTTCATTCTATGCTCTCTCCTAAGGCTATTTTCCGTTAGTAGTCTCGCCTTAAAATACTCGTTCCTTCAAGGTGAGACAAAGTGACCATGATTATTCCATAACGTAATCGGAGGTCACCGACCTTACGTCACTCCGATGGACACATGACTTTCTTTGGGCTCTCATGCATGACAATTGTGTGACACATGTATATGAATGTGAATATGTATATGTATTTGTATATGGGGAAAGGGGAAGGGCCACTGTTATATCACCACCTGATTCAGCTGGATTTCGTCCCGGACGCGGGATATGGGAGAGCCGGATACGGCGTCTGTATATGTGATATATATATAATATGTTGGGACACTGTTGGGGAGGGGGGTGGGAGAGCCGATGTACTCGGGGTCTGTGGATCTAAATAAAGGACACCGTTTTCTGAAATGTTCTGTTTTCTGTACATGTAAATAAGAAGTACTGTTTTTCTGAAAAAGGGACTAAGCATGCATGGCATCTGCCTGAAAGGCATTCATATGTACAGGTTACTTCTGTCCCAAGATAAGCTCCATATGTCTATTCCGTTATTATTCATGGTGTATATTCCTTTATTATGTCACTATTCATGCCTTACATACTCGGTACATTACTCATACTGACCTCTCTTATTCGGGGGCTGCGTTCATACCGCGCAGGTACACCCAGACGTATTAAATCCGTTATAGAAGATGTTCCAGCGAAGTTGGCGAACTCCTTTTGGCCCTGGAGTGTAGCCGAGTCAGCGTGTTATGCCATGATGTCTTGTTCGAAGTTAGAGACTTTGCAGACACAGCCGTGGGTATAGAGTGTCAGCTTTGTAGACCGCTTCGCCAGACAAAATGTTATTACGTTTCATGTCACGGGTCCCATATGATGATAGACATTACTTATGGAAAAACAAAATTGGAGAGCTTACTATGTATTTTATTCTTAAGTGATTCAAGAGTCTATGTATGTAATAAGAGTCAGTGGGTTCACTCGGCTCCAGATATGGGGTCTGGTGCCCATCACACCCTAGTAAGGTCGGGGTGTGACAAAGTGGTATCAGAGCAGGTCGGTCTAAGGGTTGTCTGCAAAGTCGTGTCCAGTGGAGTCTTGTTTATGGGTGTGAAGCCGACCACATCTATAAACAGGAGGCTGCGGGGCATCTAGGGATTGTTGACCTTCTTTCTGTCTTAGATCGTGCGATAGAGCCAAGTCATAGGATTTAAGATTCCTTATACTAATCGTGATTTCTGCAGACGCCTAGTAGCGACGGAAGACGGCAAGTGACGATATGGCAAGTCACAGAGGTAAGTCTGGATATTTGTTCTGTTACGTGGAACTGGAAGTTTTGGATGGCTGGAATATGTCATATAGTCGTATGTCCTGTAAAGTATTGTAGATATTTGCAGCACACAGATCTAGAATAGTGGGAATGATGGAGGAGGCTCTGTCAGAATGGGTATGCTTAACAGGAGGAAGCATGGAAGGGAAATACTGTGAATGAACAATAAGTAAGATACGTTGTTTCAGAAAGGTTAAGGATTTGGTGTGGCGATGAAGGTATGATCGCTACCATCGGGAATCTTGGAATCCAGGATGAAGGATAGTTATGCACGTGAACGAAAAGTCAAGGTTGGGGGTCAAAGGGTAAAGCGGTCATTATAAAAGAAAGAACGTGTTACGAAAATGCCTCGGAAGCCGTAAGACTTCAACTTGCTCCAGAACATGTAATAAAGGTCATGTGAGGAAGCGGACGTAAAAAATATCAGCATTAAGACACCGGATTCCAGCAAAGTTTTTGGGTTAAGCGTGCTCAGGTGAGAGCAATCCTATGTTGGGTGACCCCCTGGGACGTTGACAAGAAGTTTTATAAATTGAGACATAAGAGACAAATGAAAAGCTAGGGTAATCTAAGGAAAACTAGAATAGCCTACGTGAAACTACGGCATATAAGATGGCTGGAGACCATAAGAAGACACGTAGAACAAGGCAGACTAGCTCGGTGAAAGGACAGAAAGTGCACCACAGTCCCGGGGTTAGGATAGGCTTGAACAACGCTTGGAAGTATTTTGTGAACTAGTTGATAGTGAATATGTATGTATATATGAATGTGTAAGATATCCCGTATATGATTGTATCAGTGGCGTGCGAGCCCCAACAACCGAAACTACGGGAAGAAAGGTATTGATCACGCAAAGGTGCAGAAGTGCGAGTGACCGCAAGAATAAATGGTGCCACCGTCATAAGGTAAATCGTTATTATTTTACCGTAGGTTAGAATTGAAAGATTTAGTGCAGCGATACTTGGAAAGGAAAGAGAGTAAATGGATGGAAGATAGAAAGCTTAAATGTAGGAAAAAGGTGAGAGTTAAGAAAACCTTAGTGAGTGAAACCACCGCGAGAAATTGATGATGAAAGTACGAGACCACTATGATGAAAATTCAAGTAGGCACGTGAGACGAGATAGAGTGAGGTAAAAGGAAACAAGGAGAAATGTGGGGAGGTTGAGAGTTGATTTCAACAAGTAGGTGTAAGTGAATGATGACCAGGGTAGAGGAATGTGAAGTAAGAGAAGGAATGCTCAGGATGGTGATGGTGTTAAGGTGAAAGATCTGTAAAAGGACAAGCATGTAGCTATAGTAATATGCTTAGAGGTTTAAGAGAGTAACGGAACGTTTAAGAAATATGGGCACACAGCTACAATACGAACATATAGTTAAGAATGAATTACGGGCAAGTGAGCTAAGCAAGTGAAAGGACGAATAAGGGATAAAGGTATAAACACAGACTTCATAAAGAACTATTGGCATATAAGGAACCCCTTAAAGGGGGGGGAGGCCATATTAGGCTTACGAGGAATAACGATGAACGAAATGAGCACCAACACATGAAGCCAAGGACAAGTATACATGTAGCAAGGGATACAAAAAGAGACTAAAGAAGAGTTGTAGTAAGAATCTAAAGGTGTGGCTTTTGTTAAGATATGGTCACGAAATAGTAACAAGAAAAGATATGATCTGAGAAAGACAAGGATAATACGTTGGCCCAACAAAGTAGAAAGCCCAAGACACGAGAAGAAGATTCATGTAAAAACCGAGAAGTTCGATTATAAAAGGAATGAGGTAAAGGACAAGGAGTGAGCATGAAGGAAAGGACGACTACAAAGGGATCCTCCCGAAATATTATGACACCCCATAAGACCAGTTGAACATTCGAGGACGAATGTTCTAAAGGGGGGGAGGATGTTATATCTCGTATTTTATACGTTCGGATATTCCAAGGTAGTCGTGACGAAGTTAAGGGAATGACCATTTTCAAAATTTATTCTAATGTATAAGTTGTTGAAAATATTATTTACGCACATTGGTAATAGGGAAGTAGTGAGAAGGACTAACGGTAAAAAGGGAAATTCGCAAAATGGCTTATAGAAATATTGCGGAGAGAATAGGGGAAAATGGGAATTTTACAAAAGTTCAAGAAAGATTCATGAAGAGGCCATGTTGGCCGTGCATCATATGCCCTTATTTTAATTAATGGGGGCTAAATGTAAATTATATAAAAATATATGGACCAAGCTTGCTTAAGAAGACATTAGTCTTCTTTATTCAAATTTCAAGAAAATTCAAGAAAAAAGAGGAGATTTCTAGAGAAAGGGAGAAGGGGGACATGTGCTCAAAAATTCCTACTTGAGGGGCTTAAAAATAAATATGGGAAAAAGGTTGAAGTAGAGAAATAAATAAGACAAGTATTCATCTTTTCCACCTTAGAACATTCAAGAAATTTGAAAGAGAAAAAGAAGAAGGGGACACGGCCAAGAGGGGCTGGCCGAACCAGCCCCTAAAGTTGATCATGAAAAATTGTTTTCTTCATGTTTTCATACTAATTGGAAGGCCCTCGTTAACGTGGAGTAGTCGTTGGGACAAGAAAACCGTTCGTTATCGCAATTCTTCAAGCTAGCCGAGAATGAAGTTGAATGGGAAAGGTAAGATTCAATCCTCCTTTGCATGTTTATGGATGTGTTGGATGTGTTATGGTATAGGAAAATAAATGAAAACCATAAAAGGTTGTGTGTTGAAAGTTGAGGTCGTGTGTATGTCTCTTTGGTGTGAGCATGATGAACAAATTTTATTTAATGTTATTTGATTGTTGTATATGTTGTGGAGTGTGAAATGAATGATATTTATGGCAATATGGGTGTTGGAGTGTTGGCCGAAAATGGGCTGCCTTGTATGTCAAGGTAATGAACTAATTTTATTTAGTGTTGGATGATGTGATTATAAGCGTTTTGAACATGTCGTAATGTGTAGACATGGATGAAATGCATGAAGTTGTGTGTGTTGATCTGTTGACCGAATGGTGGTCTTTTGTGTTGATGAAAATAATATTGCTAATGTGTAGATTGTTAGTATGGTTTATGAGTTTGGAGGAAAAGAAATGTGTTGTTGATATTTCCTTGGACTTGGAAGGTTTCGGGTTGCCTTATGTTTTGGTCGGGTTGTTTTGGAAAATTTTGTGGATTGTTGGAAATGTTGTGGAATCATGTTTGAATGGTTTTCGATTGATTATATATCTTGATTTGAACGTAATTGGAATATCGTCGCATTATGCGAAAGAACGTTGTTGATGTTAAAGTGCGTTTACATTAATGGTCGATGTTGTTGGAATGTTTGTTGTCATTGTTGTTGATATTGTGGCCGGGTTAAATTCCCGGATTGTTGTTGTTGATTTGGGGCCGAGCCGTATTCTCGGGGATGGTGTATTTACAGGGGCAATGCTGCCGAATTTTCGGCAGACAAAGTGTTACTTTAGAGAATCAACTTCTAAAGGCTCTAATCAAGTTTTGGTAAACATGACCAATTTGTAGATTTTGGCGGATTTGGAACGTGAATTTGGAGTCGCATAAGAAGCAGAAAAGGTATGTAAGGCTTCACCCTTCTTTCTATGGCATGTCTTAGACGTAATATATTGGATATGAGCCTCGGGGATAACTCTACCCTCCGGAATCCGCGCCTAAAGTTTCCCCTTTTTCATCCAGTAGAATTGAATTAAAAATGGTGTAAAATGTTGGAAGGACTTCCTAAACCTCTAGAACTCGCATAAATAGGATCCGACCACCCTAAAGCCCTCACAAGTAACGCCATGACATGTAACATACCTAAATTGTGTACGCCGCCTCATTAGACCCAAGGTGGGCCCATTGTCCCCGGATTTTCCTTATTGTTCTGTTTGATCTATTTTGAAGCAGAATCCAAAGAAAACTTTTGATCCTTATTCCGTTCATCGAATGACAAGTACTGTAACTATGTTAACGAGGATACTCCTATGATGACAATGATAATGATGATGTTAAGAAAGAGAATATGCCTATGATAAGTACGATAAGAATGATTCCATGACTAAGAGTCTTGAGCTAAGAATTTAATGTGAATGTGAAAGTGTTATACTAGTTCTTGAACCTCAATTCTATTCCTTAGCTATGACACTAGTTTCTAAAAGACTTCAAAGCATAAGAGTTGGCGGTTATAATGTCCATGATTTCATTCTATGCTCTCTCCTAAGGCTATTTTCCGTTAGTAGTCTCGCCTTAAAATACTCGTTCCTTCAAGGTGAGACAAAGTGACCATGATTATTCCATAACGTAATCGGAGGTCACCGACCTTACGTCACTCCGATGGACACATGACTTTCTTTGGGCTCTCATGCATGACAATTGTGTGACACATGTATATGAATGTGAATATGTATATGTATTTGTATATGGGGAAAGGGGAAGGGCCACTGTTATATCACCACCTGATTCAGCTGGATTTCGTCCCGGACGCGGGATATGGGAGAGCCAGATACGGCGTCTGTATATGTGATATATATATAATATGTTGGGACACTGTTGGGGAGGGGGGTGGGAGAGCCGATGTACTCGGCGTCTGTGGATGTAAATAAAGGACACCGTTTTCTGAAATGTTTTGTTTTCTGTACATGTAAATAAGAAGTACTGTTTTTCTGAAAAAGGGACTAAGCATGCATGGCATCTGCCTGAAAGGCATTCATATGTACAGGTTACTTCTGTCCCAAGATAAGCTCCATATGTCTATTCCGTTATTATTCATACTGTATATTCCTTTTGTCACGACCCAACCCCGTGGGCCATGACTTGCACCCTACTTGGGCACCCAGACAAACTTACATATCCAATTATCCAATATAAACTTAACTCAACTTTCATATTAGCCATTTAAACATAATTCAAATCAAAACTTGTCTTAAGCGGTCACACGTATCAAAATATCATATCAGAACAGGGAGGATTTGCGGAATACACATCGCCGTACAAAGGCACATATACAAATATACAGGCCATGTGGCCGTATACAAATCTGATAGGTTGGCGGAATATATGTCGCCAATCGTATGTACAGATACAACATAAGGGCCATTTTGGCCACCATAACTGACGGACCGCACTAAGACACAAATCGCGACTAAAGCAAACACACATAGGACCCTCGACCCACATATATGACTACAGGCCTCTACAAATCCAGAACGAAAACATATGACGGGACTGGGCCCCGCCGTACCCAAATAGTCAGATATACAGAGGTATATACATAGCAAAAAAAATATATGTACCAAAAGTGGGCTCCGGATCAAAAGGGAGCACTCCGAAATAGCAGAAAATGGAGCCTACAGTGGTGGATCACCGGTGTCTGTACCTGCGGGCATGAAACGCAACCCCCGAAGAAAGGGGGTCAGTACGAAAGATGTACTGAGTATGTAAAGCATAGAGTACAGAAATATAAGCCACAACTGAAACAAACAGGATACAAAAGGGGAAATACTGAATAGTATATCAAACCTGTACTGAAAACATATATACATAATGCAGATAAAATCATGCAAAAGCCCAGGAACGTGGTCACCACTCCGACGCTGGTGCCACACACAGCATAACACCAGAAATTTCAAATCTCCGTACATCCCCGAACACACATATCATCATAACATATCACCAGCCATATCACAGCATAACTCCAAACGGAACCCGGCCCTATGGCGAGGTCTCGGGAACCGTAACACAGCATACGGCCGAATTAATCATAGGGCGCACGAATCATAACCGGCCCGGGAACCGGTGAACGAAGTCATAAATAGGCACGAGCGGAGTCGTGAGCAAACAATGCAATTTATATATCAAAACACCTTTTGAAACTTGATAAAATCATATGCTAACTCATTAGTCAAGTAGTTCGAACAATTAGTCAATACGGGGTTCGTTTTACAAAAGTATTTCCAAAGTAGTATTTATGGTTCAAAATATAATTTAGAATATCGTGGCAGTCAAAACATTATTTTATGATAGCCGAATTCATAAACAAAAGTGCTTTGCCAACCTTATACAAAAATGAGACTCATAGAGCAAACAAGGGAGTCTCGATGTTAGCGGGCCCACCTCGGGTCAAGTCGAGGTGGCGGACATGAATCACGGACATTTGGGGTCTATGGGATCATACATGGAGGTTTCGAAGCGATTCGATTACATTTGCGAAAGTTTTGGACATTTGATCACTTTTCAACAAAATATGAGTGTTATAGTTCAATTCAATTGAATGAATAGTACTCGATTTCCAATTCGGATTTCCAGGGACAGAATTTGCCTCCGGGACTCAAAAATCAACCTAGAATACCTAGGACATGCCAAAAGAAGGAATGGGGTAGCCTTACATACCTTATATGCGTCATACGCTCGTCAAAACTCAAATCCCGTCTCGCTCAGAATCTACAAATGGTCAAAGTTACCAATTAGGAATTTCAAGACTTCAAGAATTCATTTAACTATGTATTTGTCTACCGAAATTTCGGCAGCACTTCCCCTATACATATAACATCCCCGAGACTTAGCTCGGCTCAATATCAACAACAACAACAACCCAACCATACCAAATGAATCAAGAATCACAACAAAATAGGTTCTAGCATCAATATTCTTCCTTTCTACATAAGGCGACAGCTTCCATTCAAACTCCACAATATCAAACTAATATCAACATTCCCATATTCATTAACTAATTCAAGATTATTCAATCATAATTCAATAGCATTTCAACCAATATTCAAGGATTCAAACAATTCCGCCAATTCCATATTCTATCCGAAACTTCAACGAATACAACAACACTACCAACTCGCATTGTTTTCTTCCAAATTCATTAACAACAATAATGATTCACATTCTAGAACTCTACTTTCATAATTATATAAAAACTATATAAAAATCATATAATTTTCCATAACAACCCACAACCATTTTCAATGCCGACTTGATTCATTAAACCCTTATTCACGTCACAAATGCAACAACGACGCAACTAGCAGACTAAATAGAATTTAATCCATCACTTTCCATGGCACCATACTACACACGGCCACACACCCACTTACACACCCACACGGCCAAGCACACACACACCACAATTTCATGATTTTCATGCACTTCTAACCACTATAACATATATACTTTTTCCATAACATAAAAGATAAATTTTTTTACCTTTTTCTTCAATTTTTCCACTTGCCCTAACGTCGTCCTCTCGCTAAACTAATTATACCACGTCGAAGAGCGTCTTGAGCTTATCAAGAATCCAAGAAGAAAGAGATTTTTGGGATCAAAGTTGAAGGACTTACAATTTTTTTTCTTTTTTTTCTTGTCATGGCCGAAGGCCTCTTTAATTTTAGCTCTCAATTGTTTTCTTTCTTGAAGCTTCTTAAATGAGAAATGATAAGGATCCCCTTTACTTATACATATTGATCACATGCTTAAATTTATGGGTTGGGCCTATTTTATGGCCGGCCACCCTTCCAATTTTGGGCCTCCATTTCTCTTAATTTTTTTTGAGCCCAATTGGTCTATGGATCCTATTTGTAATTCCCGAAGCTAATTCCCGAAATTCCAATTTTGCCCTCGGCATTCCTCCGCACTTCCGCATCAATATTTTTCATGAATATCACACATATATTAAATAAAATAAAAACATAGCCTTATTTCCTACAAGGCAAGATTATCCCAATTTTTTCCGAATGCGCAACCACGGGATATAACATTCTCCCCCCTTTAGAACATTCGTCCTCGAATGCTAAATTAGCCTTATAGGGTCCGACAAACATTTCGGGGGATTTTCTTCTTATGAGTAGCGCAGATAGATCACTTACCCATTAAGATAACAAATTTAGAAATTTAAATTACCTGTAGGCGTAAAGTGCAAGTGAGGGTACTTTTTCTTCATTTCGTCCTCTGCTCCCCAGGTCATTTCTTCTTTATTATTGTTTTGCCAAAAGACCTTAACAGAGGGTATATCTTTGGTACGTAGCCTCCTCACCTTACGATCCAGAATAGCCACATGTTGCTCTTCATAAGACAAGTCTTCCGTCACCTGAATATTATCTGTTGGGAATATTCTGGAAGGATCACCAATACATTTCCGGAGCATGGATACATGAAATACCGAGTGTACTGCCTCCAAATTGGAGGGTAAGTTTAGCTCATAGGCGACCTCGCCTATCTTCCGAACGATCTGATATGGCCCGATATACCGCGGGCTTAACTTACCCTTTTTACCGAATCTCATAACACCCTTCATAGGCGACACCTTCAGAAATACCCAGTCGCCAATCTGGAACTCTAACGGTCGACGTCGTCTGTCTGCATATGCTTTCTGTCGACTCTGTGCAGCCAATAATCGCTCCCGAATAAGTTTTACTTTATCCACTGCTTCCTGGATCACATCTGGCCCAATTAATTTTGCTTGACCCACATCAAACCAACCAATCAAAGAATCTGCACTCCCTACCGTATAAGGCTTCATACAGTGCCATCTGGATACTATATAGGGCTTCGTATTCGTATGGTGCTATGAACGATAACTATTATTTTGAACAAATTCAATAAGCGACAATTGATCATCCCAGCTACCTCTAAAATCGATAACACAGGCCCGCAACATATTTTCCAGTGTCTGAATAGTACGCCCGGCCTGTCCGTCGGACTGAGGATGGAATGCTGTGCTAGGATTCACCTGAGTCCCTAATCCCTCCTGGAATGACCTCCAGAAATTCGCCGTAAACTGGGCACCTCGGTCAGTAATAATAGATACAGGGACTCCGTGAAGCCTGACTATCTCTCTGATGTATAATCTAGCATAATCCTCAGCCGAATAAGTAGTCCGGACTGGGAGAAAGTGGGCTGATTTCGTCAATCTATCGACAATGACTCAAATAGAATCATACATGCGTGGAGTGCGCGATAATACTCTAATGAAGTCCATATTAATCATTTCCCATTTCCAAGCTGGAATTTCCATTCCCTGTAGTAATCTGTCGGGCTTCTGATGCTCAATCTTGACTTGCTGACAATTTGGGCATTGGCCAACGAACTCTGCAATGTCCATTTTTCATACTGTCCCATCAGTATAAGCAGTTAAGATCATGGTACATTTTAGTGGATTCAGGATAAACAGAATACCGAAGATTAGGTGCTTCGCCCATAATTGGCCGTCGCAGCCCTGCGTCAGGCACACATAATCTGCCTCTGTATAACAATGCCCCATCAGGTGAGACCTCAAACTGGGTCCTTTCCTTATCAAGGGTTGTATCTCTATATACTGTACCAGAATAGGGCCCTCAAATTGACGTTGTTCTTACTTCTTCTATAATCGATAATTCTGCAACTTCTCAGACGAAAATTCCAATATCCTCAGAACCGACCAAACGGACTCCCAGGCTACCCGACTGATGAGTTTTTACAAACCAATTCTTTGTTTCCGAATGTACGCCGGTCAATGCCATCCATAGGTTCACGATTAAGTGCGTTTGTCACAACGTCAGCCCTTCTAGGGTGGCACAAAATATTAACATCATAATCTTTCAATAATTCGAACCATTTTTTCTGCCGCGAATTCGGCTCCTCTTGGCTTAGAATATACTGGAGGCTCTTAGGGCCCGTGTAAATATCAACGCGGACCCCATGTGCGTAATACCGCTATACCTTTAAAGCATGAATTACTGTAGCTAATTCTAGATCATGAGCGAATTAACTTTCTCTCGTGCGGTCTGAGCTGCCGGGGAACATAGGCTACAATCGGACCATTCTCAGAGAGCTACATATTTCAGTCGATGTCGAAGGCCTAGACCAGTCCTTTATCGCTTCACCCTCTGTATGTCAGTTGTTTTCATGTATACTTACTTTGCTTACTTTCCTTCGTTTCCCTTCTTTGGGGTTATACTTACACCATATTCGCATCTTTTCCTTCTAACCTACAACTTGGTTATTTTCATACAAAACCTTAACAGAATCATAACTACATAGTACACAATCTTATCCAATAGCTGACACTCCGATAACGTAATTAATATAGCAATTTATCTTTTACTAATTATATCCTTCCTCATTGGATGATTTAGCCAAGTTATTCCTTCTTTCATACCCGTTCCTTATCCGTCGTTCTGTTCTTTTCGATATTCGAATTACCTGATATGCACATGATTCATCATTACATACCATAGGTTTCCTTTGTTCTGCACTACTACCTTTTAGTTCGTTTTCGCAAATAATTCTCGTGCGTTACCCCGTTGACTCTTTTAGAGGTTCTACTTAATTACGTTTCTTACGGTTCACTCTTTCTGACATTTTGGATTACCTTCCACTCAATCATTCTCATCTCTTTCCCAACATCGTCGTATTAGAATCTTCCAATCTCAACTGGTAGCAAAAATGAATATTAGTTTATTCTGTAACATCTGTGCTATACCTTTCGCTTTGTCTCATAAATTCTGTTCGGTTAATGTTTTCCATATATTACCACAATGGCTATCAGGGTTCGCCAATCAATCAACACAGTCATAAATGGGGCCCTACACATACATATATATATCACTACCATTTCTTTTACAATACATCTTCAATCACTTATTCATACTTACCCTAGTTTTCGGAACTGCGCTGCTTTTTCTTCCCTTTTTAGCAATCTAATCCATCTCAGCTCGTGTGGCCCCTATAAAGTTTCTTACCGTTCCATATATCCTAATTACCTTTAGGTTACCCCGAATTTTCCATTTGCCTCTCATATCTAGGTTTGCGAAAATTTCTGTACATTTCCCAGGGGGTCACCCATCCCAGAATTGCTCTGGCCCTGGCACGCTTAACCTTACAACTTTAATGAATTTAGACACGCTAAGGTCGGTATAATTGCACCAATTGTCCCGCACGGCCTTTGTCACATAATTTAAGACAAATCGGGGCCTTAACAACTTTTCAAACGTCCTCGTAGCGGGTCCCACCCCGGCCTAACGAGAATTCTATTACTTTTCTGACTTTATGATTTCCGTGTCGCCCCTTGTAAATCCTCAATATTTACCTTCATGCATATATATATAATTTCAGACAGCCCACGAGTTTAGATTTTTATTCCATAAATTTCATCTCCACTCAGTCGAGGAGAACTGATAAAATGTTACGGTACGGTATCTTCCGACCACCAGCAACAGAAAGCTAGAGTCCGACGAACCTCGCGGAATCTTTTAGTACTTAATTCACATAATTACCTCCAAGTTTATATATATATATATATCCATATATTGGAGTCGCGAGCGAACCGCTCAGTTCCCGACTGCTTGTCATACGCTTTGTATTCTTTCAATTAGAGGAAACTTGGTCGTCGGACATTTTTTTTTTTTTTGCATGGGCTGTGCTAAAACAAAATGGGTTGGAACATATTTCTGGTCCCTCCAAATAAATTACGAATTTGCTACTCGTATATGCTTCCTCGAGATAGAATTTTTTCCGATAATGGTAATACTTCTTACAAGTAACATGGAGGGTACCTCTTAAACTTTTAATCCACCATAATAGATTTATCATATCGGTACCGACCTTCAAGACATGTTAAGAATTTATATCTCATTTCCCTTTTCGTATTTCTAGAAAAATTTGGGCAGAGGTTCCTCTGTATTTCTTACTATCCCAAAACCTGTACACAGGAAATACCAACCATGTCTCACAGGGCTAACACATATACGTATATACATATCATATCATATCACATCATAGCCACACGGGGCTAACAATTACAGATAAAAGTATACAGATGTCGAGGCTTACCTCACATGCCCAATTCAAACTGCACCTGCTACACTTTCCCGTTTATTTCTCTTTTCAATGTTCGACTTTATGTTTTAATCGCACTTCAGAATACCTTACCCAGCATACGTCTTTCATACCATTGCTTACCTGAGTACTGTGTAGCTTCCAATATCAGCAGTCGTTGTCTTACGTCGATACCGCTATCCAGCTGCAATCAAGGGTTAGAAAGAAAGGAATTCATTTCCTACAGCTGGCTCTATCGCACGATCTAAGAATCAAAGAAAGGCAACACCCTAAATGCCCTGTAACCTCCTGTTTATAGATGTGGTGCACAACACACCGATAAACAAGACTCTACGAGACACGGCCTGTAGACATTCCGAGGACAAACCGCTCTGATACCACTTTTGTCACGACCCAACCCCGTGGGCCATGACTGGCACCCTACTTGGGCACCCAAACAAACTTACATATCCAATTATCCAATCTAAACTTAACTCAAATTTCATATTAGCCATTTAAACATAATTCAAATCAAAACTTGTCTTAAGCGGTCACACGTATCAAAATATCATATCAGAACAGGGAGGATTTGCGAAATACACATCGCCGTACAAAGGCACATATACAAATATACAGGCCATGTGGTCGTATCCAAATCTGATAGGTTAGCGGAATATACGTCGCCAATCGTATGTACAGATACAACATACGGGCCATTTTGGCCACCATAACTGACGGACCGCACTAAGACACAAATCGCGACTAAAGGAAACACACATAGGACCCTCGACCCACATATATGACTACAGGCCTCTACAAATCCAGAACGAAAACATATGACGGGACTGGGCCGCGCCGCACCCAAATAGTCAGATATACAGAGGTATATACATAGCAAAAAAAATATATGTACCAAAAGTGGGCTCCGGATCAAAAGGGAGCACTCCGAAATAGCAGAAAATGGAGCCTACAGTGGTGGATCACCGGTGTCTGTACCTGCGGGCATGAAACGCAGCCCCCGAAGAAAGGGGGTCAGTACGAAAGATGTACTGAGTATGTAAAGCATAGAGTACAGAAATATAAGCCACAACTGAAACAAACAGGATACAAAAGGGGAAATACTGAATAGTATATCAAACCTGTACTGAAAACATATATACATAATGCAGATAAAATCATACAAAAGCTCAGGAACGTGGTCACCACTCCGACGCTGGTGCCACACACAGCATAACACCAGAAAGTTCAAATCTCCGTACATCCCCGAACACACATATCATCATAACATATTACCAGCCATATCACAGCATAACTCCAAACGGAACCCGGCCCTATGGCGAGGTCTCGGGAACCGTAACACAGCATACGGCCGAATTAATCATAGGGCGCACGAATCATAACCGGCCCGGGAACCGGTGAACGAAGTCAAAATAGGCACGAGCGGAGTCGTGAGCAAACAATGCAATTTATATATCAAAACACCTTTTGAAACTTGATAAAATCATATGCTAACTCATTAGTCAAGTAGTTCGAACAATTAGTCAATACGGGGTTCGTTTTACAAAAGTATTTCCAAAGTAGTATTTATGGTTCAAAATATAATTTAGAATATCGTGGCAGTCAAAACATTATTTTATGATAGCCGAATTCATAAACAAAAGTGCTTTGCCAACCTTATACAAAAATGAGACTCATAGAGCAAACAAGGGAGTCTCGATGTTAGCGGGCCCACCTCGGGTCAAGTCGAGGTGGCGGACATGAATCACGGACATTTGGGGTCTATGGGATCATACATGGAGGTTTCGAAGCGATTCGATTACATTTGCGAAAGTTTTGGACATTTGATCACTTTTCAACAAAATATGAGTGTTATAGTTCAATTCAATTGAATGAATAGTACTCGATTTCCAATTCGGATTTCCAGGGACAGAATTTGCCTCCGGGACTCAAAAATCGACCTAGAATACCTAGGACATGCCAAAAGAAGGAATGGGGTAGCCTTACATACCTTATATGCGTCATACGCTCGTCAAAACTCAAATCCCGTCTCGCTCAGAATCTACAAATGGTCAAAGTTACCAATTAGGAATTTCAAGACTTCAAGAATTCATTTAACTATGTATTTGTCTACCGAAATTTCGGCAGCACTTCCCCTATACATATAACATCCCCGAGACTTAGCTCGGCTCAATATCAACAACAACAACAACCCAACCATACCAAATGAATCAAGAATCACAACAAAATAGGTTCTAGCATCAATATTCTTCCTTTCTACATAAGGCGACAGCTTCCATTCAAACTCCACAATATCAAACTAATATCAATATTCCCATATTCATTAACTAATTCAAGATTATTCAATCATAATTCAATAGCATTTCAACCATTATTCAAGGATTCAAACAATTCCGCCAATTCCATATTCTATCCGAAACTTCAACGAATACAACAACACTACCAACTCGCATTGTTTTCTTCCAAATTCATTAACAACAATAATGATTCACATTCTAGAACTCTACTTTCATAATTATATAAAAAACTATATAAAAATCATATAATTTTCCATAACAACCCACAACCATTTTCAATGCCGACTTGATTCATTAAACCCTTATTCACGTCACAAATGCAACAACGACGCAACTAACAGACTAAATAGAATTTAATCCATCACTTTCCATGGCACCATACTACACATGGCCACACACCCACTTACACACCCACACGGCCAAGCACACACACACCACAATTTCATGATTTTCATGCACTTCTAACCACTATAACATATATACTTTTTCCATAACATAAAAGATAATGTTTTTTACCTTTTTCTTCAATTTTTCCACTTGCCCTAACGTCGTCCTCTCGCTAAACTAATTATACCACGTCGAAGAGCGTCTTGAGCTTATCAAGAATCCAAGAAGAAAGAGATTTTTGGGATCAAAGTTGAAGGACTTACAATTTGTTTTCTTTTTTTTCTTGTCATGGCCGAAGGCCTCTTCAATTTTAGCTCTCAATTGTTTTCTTTCTTGAAGCTTCTTAAATGAGAAATGATAAGGATCCCCTTTACTTATACATATTGATCACATGATTAAATTTATGGGTTGGGCCTATTTTATGGCCGGCCACCCTTCCAATTTTGGGCCTCCATTTCTCTTAATTTTTTTTTAGCCCAATTGGTCTATGGATCCTATTTGTAATTCCCGAAGCTAATTCCCGAAATTCCAATTTTGCCCTCGGCATTCCTCCGCACTTCCGCATCAATATTTTTCATGAATATCACACATATATTAAATAAAATAAAAACATAGCCTTATTTCCTACAAGGCAAGATTATCCCAAATTTTTCCGAATGCGCAACCACGGGATATAACACCTTTATTATGTCACTATTCATGCCTTACATACTCGGTACATTACTCATACTGACCCCTCTTATTCGGGGGCTGCGGTCATGCCGCGCAGGTACACCCAGACGTATTAAAGCCGTTATAGAAGATGTTCCAGCGAAGTTGGCGAACTCCATTTGGCCCTGGAGTGTAGCCGAGTCAGCGTGTTATGCCATGATGTCTTGTTCGAAGTTAGAGACTTTGCAGACAGAGTCGTGGGTATAGAGTGTCAGCTTTGTAGACAGCTTCGCCAGACAAAATGTTATTACGTTTCATGTCACGGGTCCCATATGATGATAGACATTACTTATGGAAAAACAAAATTGGAGAGCTTACTATGTATTTTATTCTTAAGTGATTCAAGAGTCTATGTATGTAATAAGAGTCAGTGGGTTCGCTCGGCTCCAGATATGGGGTCGGGTGCCCATCACACCCTAGTAAGGTCGGGGTGTGACACATGTGGTCGGCCAGGCCATATTATGCGTGATTGCCCCTCAGTACAGGGTAGAGGTAGGACCCAGCCATCAGGGTCGGTAGCCGGATCTTCGGCATCTGTACGCCCTACGGGGCCAGGTTCACATATGCCAGTTGGCCATGGTCGGGGAAGAGGCAGAGCTCCCAGTACTAGCGGTCCTCAGCACCGTATTTATGCTTTGGCTGGACGCCAAGATCTTGAGTCTTCTCCTGATGTGGTCACAGGTATATTATCGGTATTATCTCATGATGTATATGCTTTGATTGATCCGGGCTCCACATTATCATATGTTACTCCATATATTGTGGGTCGATTTATAATTGAGCCGGAGTCTATCAAACCTTTTGAGGTGTCTACACCCGTGGGTGAATCGGTAATAGCTAGCCGAGTATATAGGAATTGTGTGATTGTGATTTGTGATCGTCGTACCATGATTGATTTGCATGAGCTAGAAATGGTAGATTTTGACGTTATTTTGGGCATGGATTGGTTGGCTTCTTGTTATGCCAATGTTGATTGCCGAATGAAGATGGTTCGTTTCCAGTTTCCGGGAGAACCAGTCTTAGAATGGAAAGGGAATGCGGCATAACCAAAAGGTAGGTTTATTTCCTATCTAAAGGCAAGGAAGATGATCACGAAAGGGTGTATTTATCACCTAGTGCGAGTTCAAGATGTAGAAGCTGAGTCGCTGACCCTTCAGTCAGTTCCGGTAGTGAACGAATTTCTGGATGTGTTCCCGGAAGAGCTTCCAGGCCTTCCTCCCGAGCGAGAGATAGATTTTGCGATTGATGTGTTGCCAGACACTAAACCCGTATCTATTCCTCCCTATAGGATGGCACCCGCAGAGTTGAAAGAGTTGAAGGAGCAATTAAAAGACTTGCTTGAAAAAGGCTTCATTAGGCCTAGTTCATCCCCGTGGGGAGCACCCGTATTGTTCGTCCGGAAGAAGGATGGCTCTTTGAGAATGTGCATTGATTATCGGCAATTGAATAAAGTGACAATTAAGAACAAGTATCCCCTCCCGAGGATTGATGATTTATTTGATCAATTGCAAGGTTCCAAATGGTTTTCAAAGATTGATTTGAGGTCCGGGTATCACCAAGTAAGAGTTAGGGAGAAAGATATCCCTAAGATAGCTTTCAGAACAAGATACGGTCATTTTGAGTTCCGAGTGATGTCGTTTGGGCTAACTAATGCACCGGCAGTGTTTATGGACTTAATGAACAATGTATTCAGACCTTTTCTGGATCTATTCGTGATTGTATTCATCGATGATATCCTAGTGTATTCTAGATCCGAGGCAGAACATGCTGATCACTTGCGTGTTGTCCTTGGAGTTCTTCGAACTCTAGAGTTATTCGCGAAGTTTTCCAAATGCGAGTTTTGGTTGAACTCAGTGGCATTTCTGGGCCACATTGTTGCAGTTGACGGTATTCGAGTGGATAGCCAAAAGATTGAGGCAGTGAAGACTTGGCCAAGGCCCACGACCCCTACGGAGGTTCGTAGCTTTTTGGGCTTAGCCGGTTACTACAGACGATTTGTTGGGGGTTTCTCTTCTATTTCTGCACCGCTCACCAAGTTGACTCAGAATTCAGCTAAGTTTCAATGGACAGATGCTTGCGAGCGTAGTTTCCAAGAGTTGAAAGACCGACTGACCTCAGCTCCAGTCTTGACACTTCCAGAGGGATTGGAAGGATATGTTATTTATTGTGATGCTTCAGGCGTCGGGCTAGTCTGTGTATTGATGCAAAGTGGTAAGGTGATTGCGTATGCTTCTAGACAATTACGGAAACATGAGCAGAATTATCCTACCCATGACTTAGAATTGGCCGCGGTGGTCCATGCTTTAAAGATATGGAGACATTACTTATATGGTGTCCACGTGGATATTTACACAGATCATAAGAGTCTCCAGTACATCTTCAAGCAGAAAGAGTTGAATTTGCGGCAACGACGATGGCTAGAGTTGCTAAAAGACTATGATGTTGCAATCCTATACCACCCCGGAAAGGCAAATGTTGTGGCTGATGCTCTTAGCCGTAGGTCGATGGGAAGTCTAAGTGAGGTACGACCAGAAAAGAAAGAGATGGCCCGTGATCTTAAGCAGTTACCTAGCCTAGGTGGACTCAGGTAGCAGCGGAGCTGCTATTCAGAATTCAGCAGTTTCATCGTTAGTAGCGGAAGTAAAAGAGCGACAATATGAGGATCCCATGCTAATGCAGTACAGAGATACACTCCCTCAGAAGGAGGGGTCATCATTTGACATGTCGGAAGATGGAGTTCTCTGATGTCGAGGCAGGTTATGTGTCCCCGATGTGGCAGGTCTACGCCATCAGATTTTGAGAGAAGCTCATCGTTCCCGTTACTCCGTTCACCCTGGAGCGACGAAAATGTATCATGATCTTAAGACTATATATTGGTGGAATGGGATGAAGAAAAACGTAGCAGAATTCGTAGCTCAGTGTCCTAATTGCCAACAAGTGAAGATAGAACACCAAAAGCCGGGTGGCTTATTGCAAGCTATAGAAATCCCAACTTGGAAGTGGGAAGTGATTAATATGGATTTCATTACAGGGTTACCCCATTCTCGACTTAAGTATGATTCCATATGGGTGATTGTGGATAGACTCATAAAGTCAGCTCATTTCTTACCGGTCAGGACGACCTATGTGGCGGAAGATTATGCCAAGATTTATCTTAAAGAGATAGTGAGACTCCATGGCGTTCCGGTATCTATTATCTCCGATAGAGGAAGTCAGTTTACAGCCAAGTTTTGGGGGTCTTTCCAAGAAGGTTTAGGGACCCAAGTGCGCCTTAGCACGGCATTTCACCCCCAGACTGATGGGCAAGCTGAACGTACTATTCAGACTCTTGAAGATATGTTACAGGCATGTATGATAGATTTAGAGGAAATTAGGATGACCATTTGCCACTCATTGAGTTTGCTTACAATAACAGTTACCATTCTAGCATTCAAATGGCACCGTATGAAGTTCTATATGGGCGAAAGTGTAGATCCCCAATTGGGTGGTTTGAAATCGGAGAAGCCAAGTTGATAGGGCCAGATTTGGTCCAGCAAGCAATAGAGAAAGTCAAGCTTATACAAGATCGATTGTTAGCGGCTCAAAGTCGCCAGAAGTCTTATGCAGATAATCGTCGAAGGGACTTAGAGTTCCAAGTTAAGGATTGGGTATTCTTGAAAGTGTCGCCAATGAAAGGCGTGATGAGATTTGGCAAAAAGGGGAAGCTCAGTCCCCGGTATATTGGGCCATACGAAATTGTGCGCAAAATAGGCAAAGTGGCCTATGAGCTAGATCTACCTCCAAATTTGGAGTCAGTCCATCCAGTATTTCACGTCTCGATGCTTCGGAAGTGTGTTGGAGATCCCACGAGGATCGTCCCAGTGAATGATATTCAAGTGACAGAAAAGTTAACTTATGATGAAATACCTATTGCCATATTAGATAGGCGAGTACGGAGGCTTAGAAACAAAGAAGTGGCCTCTATTAAAGTTCTGTGGAGAAATAACAATCGAGAGGAAATGACATGGGAAGCAGAAGAGAATAGGCGATCCAAATACCCACATTTATTTCAGCCCTTGGAAAAATTCCAAGATGCGACGTCAAAATCATAAGGTATGCATGTTTTCCCTTTTATACATTCAGGTCGTGTGTGGCCAAATTTCTAGTGCTGTTGTATTATTGCCCTGTGAGGCATTGTTATTGTGGGTTGTTGTGACAGGGTGGTAGTGCCACATTACAGAGGAAACTCTGGCGAAATTTTTATAGAGTTCCCCAAGCCTTTAACATTCGAGGACGAATGTTCCTAAGGGGGGTAGAATGTTACACCTCGGAAAATATCCCGTTGGTACGCAAGTAAATGAACTAATGATGTGTGCGAGGAGTGCGAGTGTATAATGTTTCATGGGAAATGTATGTAAAGGGATGTGGATGATTAGAATGAAAAGTCGAGAAATGAGAAAAAAATTAAAAGTTGGCAAAACTGCCCAGTGGTCGTATAGTGCAAAATACGGACCGTAAAGTGAAATACGGTCCGTAAACT
The DNA here is from genome assembly GCF_019175385.1 of Lycium barbarum. Lineage (NCBI taxonomy): Eukaryota > Viridiplantae > Streptophyta > Magnoliopsida > Solanales > Solanaceae > Lycium > Lycium barbarum. The sequence goes on along the minus strand of NC_083347.1, from coordinate 61,272,671 downwards.
GGCATGTCCAAACTTCAACTTTCTGCCAGCTGAGGAAATGGCTAAAATACGACCTGGTGGACGGACCGTAAAGTGATTTACGGCCCGTAAACCATGGTCGTAAATCACCATGCATGCAGGCCAAAGTTTCTGGTTCTGCTTAAGCTTAAGAACGACCACGAGAGACGGTCCGTAAACTGAAATACGGACAGTAAACCTTCATGGACGACCATTGTTCACCCAGCACAGATTTTTCAATTCATTAAATATGAGGATCAAGACTTGTCTTATTTCATTTACAACATTACACCACTTCTCTCTAGAACTTCTCTCTACATTTATTTTATGAGTTTTCAAGGATTATAAGTCATCCATAACATTAAGACAAGTAAATCAAGGATAAGGGAATCATCAAGGATCATCCAAGTCAAGAAATCCAAATGGAGAAAAACTAGGGTTTTGCTCAAAGAAGAGTATTATCAACCAAAGCTTGTTCCTACAACTTCTAAGGTAATATTCATGATTTTTACAAAATGTTTAAGGTATTGGGGAATTAAAATACATGGATTGTAGAAAATGTGGTCAACTAGGTCATGAATGATGAATAGTGACATTTTGAGAAATAGTTTGAATTGAGTTATGAATGTTGTTGTGTTGTGATATGAATGTGTTATAAATGGTATTAAGATCATGAACTAAACACTTTAGACGAATGGACGAAGATGGGTGTTATAATCATGAATGTGGGTGAATTAGAGGCAAATTGAGGAATTCTAGATAATGTGGATAATGTAAATGACTAATGGTCATTGTTATGATATTAATGAAGGTATAAACGCTAGCATTGGAAGGGAACTTGCAAGCGTAGAATAGGTCGACGGAAAGGTATGTAAGGCTAACCCTTCTTTCATAAGGCATGGCTCTTAGCCAAATTCCTAAATTCCTCTATATGAGTATGTTGTCTTCAGATGGTTGACATTCCGAGCTCATAAGCTCACGACCCTTGATATGTACTATGCTTATACTACGTTCCTCGTATGACGAGTAAGTCTATAATGTAAATGTAACGATAATGATGAGGATAGTAATGATGATGAGAGTAAAATGAGACTAGAGATGCTTACGAGCTACGATATATGTGTGTGTGTGCCTATGAAGGGCTATAATAAGACCCCGAGCTTATGATGCCGGGTAAGACTATATGTATATGACTATGTATAAAGTATGTATATGATTACGAAATGCGCGCACACCTCTGCAGAGGGTACGGATAACCCTGATGCCTTGGTAGGGCCAGGTATGTATGACCTTGAGCCTTGGTTGGCCAAGTATGTATAAGACACCGATCCCATGAGGTCGGGTATGCTATGTAAATGCTATGTATATGAAATGACTATGTATATAATATGAATATGAATGTGAAAAGACTATGTATAGGAGTACGCATAAGGACATGTATACGAATATGAGCACAAGTATGGTACGAGTATTATTATGGGACACGAACGACGATGTATGCAAGTAAGCGACATGATGATGATATTACTGTCTCCCCTCCTATGCTATCTTCATATGATATCTATTATGCTTCTATATTGATGTTGATCATGCTTTACATACTAAGTACATTCTTCGTACTAACGTCCTTTTGTTTGTGGACGCTGCGTCATGCCCGCAGGTGTGCAGGGAGACAGATTTGATCCTTAGCTGCCTATTCGGAGATTTCATAGAGAGCTCCATTTCCTTCGGAGCCATATCTTTTGGGTACTCATTCTTTTGTGTTTATAATTATGGGCATAGCGGGGTCCTGTCCCGCTAATGTGATATGTTATACTCTTAGAGGCTCGTAGACATGTGTGTGTGTGGATAGATGTGTTTGGCCTTGTCGGCCTATGTTTTGTATATCATTTTGTCGGCCACGTTGGCCCATGTATATTGACGTGGCATAAATGCCTATGATGATATAAATGTGCGGTTGTCCATATGGGACTAGTTGATGAATGAATGGAAATGCATGTAAAATTATGTGGATCACCTAGATGTAAGTATAAGAGTAAGCTAAGAGGGTGCTCGGGTGGGTCAGCACCGGGTGCTCGTCGTGGCCCCCTAGCCTGGTCATGACACATACCTTGTCATTTAGCTACGTTGTTGTCCACTTATTCTCCTTCGATACCACGTCGTCACCTTCATGAGAGATTTCGTATTACATTATTTAATCAACTACAAGAACGGATCGCTAGTTCTAGGAAAATTTGGGCAGTACTTCCTTCGTTTATACTACTTTTCCCATGTTCTATATCTACCCCCAACATTCACAATGCTATTCGCAATATCGCAATCAAAATCATCATTTATGCACCATAAGCAAAATCCACCATTTTCCTCCAATTTTCCCATATTTCTCCCTATAGCTCACCTTAGTGCTTTCGTGCATTTACTACTTGTTTCACGTTATAAACATCATTTATATCGTATTTGTTCTCACAACACTTAAACATTCATGATTCAATTCCACTATCATTCATTTATGTCACTAGTCACTCAATAATGACCCATTCCTATATTCTTCTACATTTTAAGTATCTAAGCCTTCCAATACCTTGAATCACGTGGTATAGTCATGAAACATACCTTAAATGATGATTGAACAGGCCTTGAGTTGAGATACTTCACTTAGCCAAAACCCTAGTTCTACCCTTTTAAGGATTTCTTGACTTAGATGATCCATTGATGTGTTCTTACACTTGTTTTCATGAATTTAGTGGTGTTGATCTTGATGTTCCCTTTGATTCTCTTGAATTCTTTTGTAGGAAATATTTGGAGAGTTCTAGAGCATTCTTGAGTTGTATGGAAGAAAAAATGAAATGAAATGAGGCTTAAGTCCCTTTTTAATAACTCAAAACTGATGTTTAATGAATTCTCGTCGGGATGAACAGTGGTCGTAAACAACAGTTTACGGACCGTATTGTGGTTTACGGTCCGTCCTCCGCGATCGTTTTTAAGCATTTCAAAAACAGAGAGTTTGGCTATGGGACATGGTGGTTTACGACCGAGGTTTACGGTCCGTAAACCAGTTTACGGGCCGTCATCCAAGTCGTTTTTAGCCATTTCAACACTTTGACAGAACTTGAAATTTTTGGGCAGCTAGAGGACGATTGCACTATACGGTCCGTAAATCACTTTACCCCGTATAGCGCCCTTTACGACCACTGAGCTGAAAATCTTCCGCAACCTTCTTATTTCCAAAAATTCATAATTAGCCATTCCCGACTTAGTAAAACATCATACACTCAAGCCCATCATATTTCTACTCATCACACAAGTACGGAAAAATTTCTGAGGTGTAACATTCACATACTAAAACATTATTTCCATAGATACAAGAAATGATATTATAGTCACATTAGCTTCCAAAACCACCTTCCAACACTTACAATTTCAACTAGAATCATCCAACTTTCATTATCAACATAGAATCCACAACAACAACAATCAAAACACTAGATAAAATAATTGGTTTACCATTCCTACACCACACACCTATACACGGCCAACTCCACACCACACGGCTCAACACAACACACATTATTTTCATGATTTTCATTCATTTCTACATACTACAACATACACAAACCTTCCATAACATATAAAAGAATATGAATTCTTACCTTTTTCCTCAATTTCCCACTTGACTATAATTATGAACTTGCAACAAAGAGGGAATTTCTTGCTCCAGCAATTGTACCACGTTCAAGAGGACCTTCAAATTAGTAGGAATACTAGAAGAAATTATTTTTTTGGATCAAATTTGGAGGCTCCAATTTTTCTCTTCTTTGGCCGAATGGCCTTTATTTTTGCTCTTCTACAAGTTTCTTGAAAGGTCTAAGTGTTACGAATGAAAAAGATGACTAATTGGTCATCTTTTTATGAATACATATTAGGCCTCCATGTGGGCCTTGGGCCACCCCACATGGCTGGCCACTTTGGCCCAAATTAGTTAAGCCCACTTTCTTTTCCTTTTTTTTTGTTTTGTAATTCATGAAATATTTATTTTCCGAATTCCAAATTTGCCCTTAGCCTTCCTCCATATTTCTATGAGTCATCTTGCGAATTTCCCTTTTTACCCTTAGCCTTTCTCAATATTTCCATACTAGTAAACAACTTGTTCATCGAAATAATTTTGGAAAATAGTCTTGCCTTTGACTTTTCGCAATTATCTCGAATTATCCGATCGTACAAAATACGGGTCATAACATCCTCCCCCCCCCCCCCCCTTTTGAATATTCGTCCTCGAATGTTCAACTGACCTCATGGGGTGTTATAACACTTCGGGAGGGTCCCTCTTATGGTTGTCCTTTTTTTTCACTCCCATTCCTGATCTTCTACCCTATTTTTCTTTATAATCGAACTTCTCGGTCTTTACATGAATCCTCATTCCATGTTACGGGTTTTCTAACCCACCATACCAAGTTAGCATTCTTGTCCTTCCTAAGTCATCTCTTCTCTGCTATTGTTTCGTCACAATACCTTAACAAAATTCACATATTTGGTACGTAATCTCCACTGGACGATCCGATATGGCCACAACATGTTCCCTGTTTTTATCTAATTGACAGTATTGCAGTCTCACTTATCATGCCATAAATATCCATCGGCTTGTGGTGTTCTCTTTTTTTCGCTCCCTGTTTCTTCATGTCTTTGTCACTATCCCCTTTAATCTTTCATTCTAAGTATTTACCCAGAAACATATGTACGTAATGTTTCTTTGCCAACTGTTATCCTTCGCAGTTCAATTGCGCTTACGGTGACTTATGATCCGAATTCACCTAACTTCTTAGTTCGCAACATTTTCTGAGTTCTTACTGCAACTTTTTCTTTATTTCCTTCCCTCACATTTCTCGATACAAGTATACTTGTCTTCGATTTCTTTGTATTGGCGCTCGTTTCGTCCTTCGTTATTTCTTGTTGGCTCTCCGGAGGGGATTCCTTACAAATATGATCAAGCATCACTTCACATCGATGATTCATATAAATTCATAGCGTATATCCTCATATTCCGTATAATTGATGGTCCATGAACTATTTTCTAGTATCTGGTGAACTCTTGTATTTCATTCGTAGGCACTGCGTTCCTTCTTTCTTTTAAAAGTTTCCAACTACCGATTGTTGATATTTTCGTGATAATAGTCGTTGTCATCCGAATTACCCTTTGAGTCTTATCGTTCTCTCCATTATCCTTTGCGAATTTAGCTTGTAGCCTTTTCCTGCTTTTTTTTATTATTCTTTAGAACATATCGCTGCGTACTTAGGTACGGCGTAATTTTCCCGACAAGAGAGACTCGAATCATGGAATAAACATAACATAATTCATATTAGCATGAAGCATTCGCTTAAGGTATCTTCCAACCCCTCCCTTTATGTCGGCCTCACACTCATTGTCAATTCATTTATACTTCTTCCATGTATCCTTTTGATGTGCCGACATGTTTCGAACTCTAGTCCCGAGCTAATAAACTTCCTTTTCCAGCGCTTGAAAAATGTTGTGATCCTTTTTATGCCTAACGTAATACGTTCTCCCCCCCCCCCCCTTTTAGGGGCTCCTCATATGCCAATAGTCCTTCTGTGAGATCTTTTCCAACTCTGTGCATAACATATCGAAACTTCTTCCATAAGCTTTCCCTTTCATTTTCCGTCTACATTATTGTTCTTGTCAACATTCCCATACTTTTCCATCCACTATTAATCCTTTTACCTATTTTAGCTTACTTACTCGTAGTTCTTCTTAACTACGCATTCGCGTTGCAGCTATGCGTCCATATTCTCGAACGTCCCGCTACTTTTGCTCACAGCTCAAAACCCTTACGGCTTATACTCTCTCTATCCTCACTCATCGTGGCTTTAACTATACTTATGGTACTATGACCGAGCGGCCTTTCATGCACATTCTTTATATTTCATCCAGTTTCCCTAGTAGGATCAAATCTTTCAGACTTCATATGAATTCTCGCTCCACGCCTTTAATTTCCCAATCAACGGTGTTGACCCATTATCCTTATTCTTTTCTTGGTGCGTAATCGGGTTTCTATCGTTAACTTGTCAAAGTATCCTTCTTACTCCTATGATTAAGGATTTCCAATTGTTTTATTCCCAAATGTTCTGCTCTTCCTTCGACTAATCCGTTAGTATACTTTTTTTTTCTTTACTTTCATTCTTAACCTTCCCTAGGTTCCTTCCTCCTCGAACACTTTTCTCCTTTTGCCATTTGTGGCATCGACTCTGAAGTTCATGAAATATCATTGTATACGAGCAATTCCGCTTCACTCTCAAGTCATCTTTTCAGAAAGGCACTTCCATATCTGAAGCATCCACATTAATATGGCTGCACATTTATTCCTTTATATGCCTTTCAAGGGCCGAAATTCTCTAACATCGTCACAAGGCTTTATTATTCTTTTCCTGCTTCACATCCCTCGTCATAGTCACTATTCCTTCAATTCCACGTATTGAAATTGGTTTTCGAACTCCACACATTCCTCTTTTGTTCCATGTTACCATACTTCATCCTTTTCACTTGCCTACCTTTGAATTTTTATTCAAATAGTCTCGTACCTTTACCGGTAATTTCTCTCGGGGGTTTCACTCACTAAGGTATTCTTAACTTTCATCTTTTCCCGACATCTGATCTTCTTGCCTTCCATTCACTCACACTCTTTCTTTTCCAAATATCGTTATGTTAAAATTTCCAATCTTAACCTGTAGTAAAAATAATAGCGGCTTATCTTGCAACACTCGTCTATTTTCGCTGTCACTTGAACTTCGGTACCCTTATTCGATTGATGCCTTCCATATCGTAGCACCGGTTGCTGGGACACACATCACATGCCCATCAATATAATCACATAGGGGATATCATGCGCATTCATATAATTACTACCAACTTGCTCACAAAACACTTCCAAACGCTATTCAAGCCTATCCAAATTCCAGAGCTGTGATGCACTCCCTGTCTCTTAACCGGTCTAGTCTGCCTCGTACTACACGACCTCTCAAGGTCTCCATCCTTCCCATATATTTTAGTTTCCCTTAAGCTATTCTAACCTTCACTTATCTCTTGTATCTGAATTTACAGAATTTTAGTGCACTTCCCAGGGGGTCACCCATCCTAAGATTTCTCTCACCCCAATACGCTTAACCCTAAAATTTTGATGAAATCTGGTAACTTAATGCTGATACAACCGTGTCCACTTCCTCGCATGACCTTCATTACATAATCTGGAGCAAGTCGAGGTCTTACGGATTTCAAGAAATTCTCGTAACAAGTCTTTCCCCTTTTCAATTACTATTTTACCCTTTTCAATTCCAGTGTTCACCTTTCGCTTATGTGTATACTACTTTTGGTCATAAATTCCTAGATTCCCGATGGTGACAAATATACCTTCGTCGCCGTTATTTATAAGTATTCGGATATCAGTCTGTTCGGATTCCCACTCACCATTCTTGTATAATAATTTATAGCAAAACTGATTATCGACTTTCTGAATCCCCCAACAGACCTTGCTCCTACTAAGCCTCGAATGTTATCCATTACAATCCTTCGGACTGCTAATCGTCCTTCTCACAATTATTTTTCACGCTACGTCCAAACCCGTAGCTCCTCTAAAACATCACATCCCAGTTATTGTCTACTTACGATATTTCCCTTCCTCACTTCCTTCTGTTAGGCGTGCTTAACTAAGTGACCTGATTTTTGAACTATTTTAGCAGAATCTTCCTTTACAGTTCTTACTATTCAGAATCCACACACAACTAATACCAACAATGCCTCACAGGTCATACCGTCATATGACATATTCCAGCCACCCAGAGCTTCCAATTTCCAAGTAACAGAACAATTATATCAAGGCTTACCTCTATGACCTTCCATATCGTTACTCGTCTTCTTCCGTCGTATGTAAGGCTTATGTAAGGAATTCCATTTTCCTATGACTTGGCTCTATCGCACGATCTGAGACAGAAAGAAGGTCAACAATCCCTAAATTCCCTGTAGCCTCCTGTTTATAAATATGGCCGGCTTCACACCCATAAACAGGACTCTACTGGACACGACTTTGCAAACAACCCCTAGGACAAACCTGTTCTGATACCACTTTGTCACACCCTAATTTCCCTAGGGTGTGATGGGCACCCGACCCTTACTTAGGGCTGAGCGAACCCTCAGACCTTTAGTGCACACATAAACTTCTTAGACTTTTATGTCAAATAGAAATGAAATACATAGTATAGTTTTCAGAAATATTCTTTCTTTGTTCTCAATTCAAACAAAATCTGTAACCACATGGGATTTATCACATACTACAGAATAACACATTGGCTGATGGAGCCGATTACAACACTGACATTCTATACCCACGACTCTGTCTACAAAGTCTCTAACATCGGACAAACATCATAGCACATATATTCCGACTCGGCAACACTCCAGGAGCAAATGGAGTTGCCAATCCAGCTGAAGCATCCTCTAGCAATGTCCTTTACTCATCTTGGTGTACCTGCGTGGCATGAAACGCAGCCCCCGAAGAAAGGGGGTCAGTACGGAATATGTACTGAGTATGTAAAGCATGGAATACAAAAAACAAAACCATAATCGAAACAAACAGTACAAAAGTAAGTACATTTTCATAATACCAAAAGACCTATCTTTTTCAGAATGCAAATCGTGTATACCGATGTCATATGTCAGAAGAAGTACAGAAAACAAGTAGATCATCCAGAGTGCCAAAATACGTATTTTCCAAACACAGACCGTGCGTGCCAACATCGTATGTCATCATATACATACACACATAACTGATTCATATATAACATCATAATGCCGAGGAACGTACGACCCGATCCATATATATAACATATTAGTGCCGAGGAACGTTCGGCCCGATCCATAAATGTATTTGCTGTGGAACGTGCAGCCCGATCCACATACACATGTTATATTACTGTGCCACGTGCAGAAGGTTAGTACAGACCATAAGCACGATATGCAGTGTAATAGAAACAACTTACTGGAAACACGAATCATGCATGCCAAGAACGGTATCCGGCCCCTTACGGGACCCGGGGAGCGTGGCGTCACCCTGCCTTTGGCGCCACACACATCATACTCCAGAAGATTTGCCACACATCATAATATCACATTATAAGATCAGAATATACATATACACATATATGGTTCGGCGAACCATGAACACATCATAAAACCATAATACATCATACTCCGGAATACATATATGGCACCCGGCCCTCAAGTAAGGGACCCGGCAAACCATGGGCACAATATATACCGGCCCGGGACTCGGTGAAAGAGATCACGACACATGCACGAGCAGAGTAGTGAGAACTATATGCACATAAATCAAGACTCGATTGATACGTACACTTACCGACATCTGAAGGCTCAGAAACAAGTTTCGGATAATTCGGAGTTAGTATAAGACAGTTATGAGCATTTGAAGTACAGAACGTTCCATAAGCGTTTCAGAAGCCATTTTTTTTGGAAAATCAAGGCCATAATCATGTCAAGTACATTTCGGATATCGTTATGGATCAATTAAATTAGAGTTTTTGGAACCATATGCACATATCAAAATATATCGAAGACTCGATGGAATATTCGAACGTGCTAGCATTTGCAAATCAAAACTTTATGCATATCAATTATTTTTCGAATGCCATTTGGAAACGTATCAACAAACTTCGGACATCATAGATATACATCAAAACCATATGAGACAACTTAGGGGAGTCAAAAATATTAGCCATCCTAGTGGCTCTAAGAATGGAAATTTCTTTGAAATCATACGTATACGTCATTTGCTCGTTTCATAAAAATCATGCCTAAAGAAAGAAAGGGTAAGCCTTACATACCTGCTCCACGTCCTATTAGCTACGTTTATTCGTCCAAGCTCGTTAGTCTACATTCAAGGAGATTTACATAATCATTAGACATATTGTCATACACTTATCTTAATCTTTCAAGTAAACTCGCTTATAATCTGCCGAAATTTCGGTAGCATTTCCCCAATAAATACACCATCCCGAGAATCTAACTCGGCCAAATCAACAATCAACAATCTGAGAATTCGACTCGGCCAAATTATCAACAACAATACCAACCATCACACTAACAAATTCAACAATCAATCCAAAAATATGTATATTCTAACATTAACAGCCTTCGTCACACAATTCGACGGCATTTCATATACATTCAATTCCATCACATATATTCAAGTTAACACCAATGATCCCACATTCAAATATTAATCTGAAATCATTCTAACATGATTCAAGAATACTTCAAACAATTTACATAATATTCAAAACAACCCATTCAACATCCTACTTCATCCGAAACCTTCCAAATTAAACAAAACAATGACAACTCATTTCCTTCCTTCAATTCATGGGCTATACTAATAATTCACATACTAAAACATTATTTCCATAGATACAAGAAATGATATTATAGTCACATTAGCTTCCAAAACCACCTTCCAACACTTACAACTTCAACTAGAATCATCCAACTTTCATTATCAACATAGAATCCACAACAACAACAATCAAAACACTAGATAAAATAATTGGTTTACCATTCCTACACCATACACCTATACACGGCCAACTCCACACAACACGGCTCAACACAACACATATTATTTTCATGATTTTCATTCATTTCTACATACTACAACATACACAAACCTTCCATAACATATAAAAGAATATGAATTCTTACCTTTTTCCTCAATTTCCCACTTGACTATAATTATGAACTTGCAACAAAGAGGGAATTTCTTGCTCCAACAATTGTACTACGTTCAAGAGGACCTTCAAATTAGTAGGAATACTAGAAGAAAATATTTTTTTGGATCAAATTTGGAGGCTCCAATTTTTCTCTTCTTTGGCCGAATGGCCTTTATTTTTGCTTTTCTACAAGGTTCTTGAAAGGTCTAAGTGTTAAGAATGAAAAAGATGACTAATTGGTCATCTTTTTATGAATACATATTAGGCCTCCATGTAGGCCTTGGGCCACCCCACATGGCCGGCCACTTTGGCCCAAATTAGTTAAGCCCACTTTCTTTTCCTTTTTTTTTGTTTTGTAATTCATGAAAAATTTATTTTCCGAATTGAAAATTTTCCCTTAGCCTTCCTCCATATTTCTATGAGTCATCTTGCGAATTTCCCTTTTTACCCTTTGCCTTTCTCAATATTTCTATACTAGTAAACAACTTGCTCATCTAAATAATTTTGGAAAATAGTCTTGCCTTTGACTTTTCGCAATTATCTCGAATTATCCGATCGTACAAAATTGTTATAGCCGTATTTTGCACGTTTGGATATTTCAAAGTCGTCGTGGAAAGTTAAGGGCGAGACCATTTTCAAAAAATTATTTTAATGTACAAGTTGTTATGAATATTATTTATGACTATTATTAGTATGGAAATGTTGGAAAGGCCATGGGTAGAAAGAGAAATTCGCAAAATGGCTTATGGTAATATTGTGGAAGGCTAGGGGTAAAATGGGAATTTCACAAACAGTCTTGAAAGTTCATGAAACATTCCAAGTTGGCCGTGTGGCATATGTGGTATATGTCCACATTTTATTATTTAATGGGGGCTAATTATAAATTACAAAGATGCATGGGCCAAAGCTTGCACAAGAAGACATTTAGTCTTCTTGTTATTTTCAAAACAAAAAAAATCTACAAAAATGGAGGAAGGGGATCATGTGTCTATATTCTTATTTTAAGGGACTTAAAAATAAATAGAAGAAGTGGTGGAAAGAATATATAATAAGAAGACCATTAGTCTTCTTTGACCAATTTGGAAAAATTCAAGAAAAAGAAAGAAATTTCTAGAAAAATATGGAGAGAAAGGCATGTGCCCCTCACATGTTCATAATAACTATATATATATATATATACATAGAGAGAGATGGCCAAGCAAGACAAAATATTCATCTTCCAATTCAAGAAAAACTTGAAGAGAAAATATAGTAGTATTCGGCCAAGGTTGGCTAAAATGGAGTCCATGGAATTGATCAAGAAAAAACATTTTCTCCTAGTACTCTAAGTAATTGGAAGGTCCTCTAAAACATGGAAGAGTTGTTGGAGCAAGAAAATCCTTCACTTGGACAAATCCATAACCTTGACTAAGAGGAAACATGAAAGGAAAAGGTAAGAATTTAACCTTCTTTTATATGTTATGGGTGATTATGAGTGTTGTAGAATGAAGGAATCCATGAAATTCATGAAATATGCATATGTATGGTGTTTGGCCGAAAATGTGTTGCATGGTATAGAAATGATGAATTAATTTTATGTAGTATGTTGGTTGTTGTTATAATGTGTAGAAATGGATGAAAATTTATAAGGATATGTGTGTAGTTGTTGTGGCCGAAAATAGGGGTGATGTTGTGAGATATGATGAATCGAATTTATGTAGCATTTTGATTGTTGTTGTGTGGTGGATTTTATGATAAATGAAGGCTTAATGGTTTGAAATGAATATGAAATTGTTGGTGTGTTATGGAAGGAGTTAGTGCGATTTTGTTATGGCTTCTTATATTTGTAAGAATGATATTGTTAATGTGTAGGCTATAAATATAATTCATGAACTTGAAAGTGAGCCATTGTTTGGAAGATTGTAAGTTGGGTGGTGGTAATTGAATGTGAAAGAAGGGTTAAGTAGTTATTGTCCTTGTTGGAATTGGAAAGTGTTGGATGAAGTAGCATGTTGATTGAATTGTTTTGAAAGTCATGTGAATTATATTGAATTAAATAGAATTGAATGTTGGAGTGTTGCTAGAATAATTGCTAGTGTTGTTGTTGGTTTGGCCGGGTTGAATTCCCGGATTGTTGTTGATTGAAATTGGCCAAGATAGATTCTTGGGGACGATGTATTTACAGGGGAAATGCTGCCGAAATTTCGGCAGACAAATGTTACTTTAAAATCCCACTTCTAAATGCTCTAATTAAGGTTTGGTAAATGTGACCAATTTGTAGATTTTGGTGAATTTGGAGCTTGAGTTTGGAGAAGAAAAAGGAGCGGAAAAGGTATGTAAGGCTTCACCCTTTCTTCTTTGGCATGTCTTAGACATAATAGGTCGAATACGAGCCTCGGGGACAACTCTATTCTCCGGAATCCGCACCTAAAGTTTCCCTTTTTTTCATTCAGTAGAATTGAATTAAAAAGTGTGCAAAATGTTGGAAGAATTTCCTAAACCTCTAGAACTCGCATAAATAGGACCCGACTACCCTAAAACACTCACAAGTAACGCCATGACATGTAATATATGTAAATTTGTACGCCGCCTCATTTGATCCGAGGTGGGCCCACTAGTTCCCGGATTTACCTTATTGTTCCGCTTGACTTACTTTGAAGCTGAATCCAAAAGAAACCTTCGATCCTTATTCCATTACCAAATGACAAGTACTGTACCTATCCCAACGAGAATACTTCCATCATGATAATGATAACGATGATGTCAGAAAAGAGAATATGCCTATGATAAGTACGACAAGAATGATTCCACGACTAAGAGTCTTGAGCTAAAAATCCAATGTGAATATGAAAGTGTTATACTAGTTCTTGAACCTTAATTTTATTCCGTAGCTATGACACTAGTTTCTAAAAGACTTCAAAGAATATGAATGGACGGATATAATGCCCATGATTTCATTCTATGCTCTCTCTTAACGCTATTTTCGGTTGGTAGTCTCGCCTTAAAATACTCGTTCCTTCAAGGTGAGACAAAGTGACCATGAGTATTCCATAACGTAATCAGAGGTCACCGACCTTACGTCACTCCGATGGACACATGACTTCTTTGGGCTCTCATGCATGCCAGTTGTATGACATATGTATATGAACATGAATATGTATATGTATATGTACATGGGGAAAAAAGGGAAGGGCCACTGTTATATCACCACCTGATTCAGCTGGATTTCGTCCCGGACGCGGGATGCCCGGACGCGGGATATGGGAGAGCCGGATACGGCGTCTGTATTTGTGATATATATATATATATATATATATATATATATATATATATATTGGGACACTGTTGGGGAGGGGGGTGGGAGAGCCGATGTACTCGGCGTCTGTGAATGTAAATGAAGGACACCGTTTTCTGAAATGTTCTATTTTTCTGTATATGTAAATAAGAAACACCGTTTCCCTAAAAAAGAAACTAAGCATGCATGACATCTGCAGAAAGGCATTCCTATGTACCGGTTACATCTGTTCCAAGATAAGCTCCATATGTCTATTCCGTTATTATTCATACTGTATATTCCTTTATTATGTCACTATTCATGCCTTACATACTCAGTACATTACTCGTACTGACCCCTCTTCTTCGGGGGCTGCGTTCATGCCGCGCAGGTACACCAGCTGAGCCACAGTTATCATAGAAGATGTTCCAGCGGAGTTGGCGGGCTCCACTTGTTCTGGAGTGCTGCCGAGTCAGAGTATATGAGCTATGGTGTTTGTTCAATGTTAGAGACTTTGCAGACAGAGTCATGAGTATAGAGTGTCAGCTTGGTAGACGGCTTCACCCGTCACAATGTTATTACGTTTCATATCGCGGGTCCCATATGATGATAGACATTACTTATGAAAAAAAAATATTGGAGGGCTTACCATGTATTTATTTCTTAATTGATACAAGAGTTTATCTATGTAATAAGAGTCAGCGGGTTCGCTCGGCTCCAGATATGGGGTCGGGTGCCCATCACACCCTAGTAAAGTCGGGGTGTGACAAAAATACGGGTCATAATAACTATTTTCTACGTCTTGTCACCCGCAAACTGACGGGCAAACAGAAGTAGTTAATAGGACTTTAGGGAATATGTTGAGGGCTATTCTAAAAGGAAAATTCACATTTTGGGAAGAACATTTGGCCATCGTAGAGTTTGCCTATAATAGAACTGTCCATTCTTCTACAGGTAAGTCTCATTTTGAAGTTGTTTATGGCTTTAATCCCCTCACCCCCCTTGATTTGCTGCCTTTGCCTATTGATAATATTGTTAATCTTGATGGTAGGAAGAAGGCTAAAATGATGAAGAAGATTCATGAACAAACAAAGCTTGCAATTGAGTGGAAGAATGAGCAGACTGCCTTAAGGAGAAATAAGGGGCGAAGATCTGTTATTTTTAAGCCCGGGGATCAAGTATGGGTGCATTTCAGGAAGGAAAGCTTTCCTGCCAAAAGAAGATCCAAACTAGACCCAAGAGGAGATGGTCCATTTGAAGTCCTTGAAAGGATTGGAGACAATGCTTACAAACTTGATCTTCCTAGTGAGTATCAAGTTAGTGCTACTTTCAATGTTTCTGATCTTTCCTTATTTGATGCAGGTTTAAATTCGAGGACGAATTCATCTCAAGAAGAGGGGAATGATAGCATCCATGGTAGCTCAGAATTATTGAAGGACGTGGATGATGATTTGGAAGTTCCAAGAAGACCCATGACAAGATCTCAAACGAGGAAATTGCAAGACAAGCTTAATGGGCTGCAATCAACAATTCAAAAGTGTCTTGTGATGGAAGAAGAGCTCCAGCCCAATTCAGATTTTTTTCTCAAGTCTTACACTTATTTGGAGGCCCAAATCAGCCCCAAAAGAAGAAGTTTCCAGCAGCCCAAATATTAGTTTCTAGAATAAATATTTAATTGTTGTTATAATCTATGTTGACTTGTATTGGTCCAAGTGTGGGTAGTCTTCTAGGTTGTTTTAATCTATGTTGACTGCCTTGGTCCAAGTGTGGGAAGTCTTCTATGCTTCTAGGGAAGATAATTCCCATTTATTTCTATTTTGACTAACTCCTTCTTTACAACTATATAAAGGGGTGATTGTCATTCATTGTAGATCAGATTTTGAAGAATATATTATATTGAGAGTTCTTTTGAACCTTTGTGGCATTACTTTAGGATTTATCTTTCAACCTAACTAGTTCTTAGTTCAAGGTAGTAAGATAATTTATTCTTTGATATCTTTGATTTCTTTTTGGTATTCTTTCGAAGGAGATTAGTTCTAAATACTAATTGTTATCTTAAGTTACTCATAAAGCGGTCAGGATCCGAATCTAATGTTTTTGATTTGTAATCTCAAGTAAAGGCGTTAGATTTCTTCCTATAAATCTATATGTTGTTACTTTGATCTTGTCAAGACTTTAGAACTTACGTTCTTGGAAATTCGTGGATTGTTCCTTCGAATTTCCCATATCTTTTATTTTCTAGTTTTTAGATTCTTTTCTATATTTGCTTTCGCACTTCTTATATTTTAATTATAAGTTTGGGATCTCCCTAACCTCGTTGTTATCAACTGGTCCCAAACAGCTTGCCTTTCACGGACCTAAACTTGAGTTTCACGGACCGTATAATATTTTATGGTTCGTGGAACTCGTCCATATAATATGATCTCGGAAAAACTTCAGTTGGCTCGGGATTTGTGCACGAATTTCTTAGATTTGCTGACTGACTCTTATGGCCCCACATAACCTAGTATTTTCTTCTTTGGGTAGAAAACACCTTTTTACAACTTTGGGAAATATATTTTGGATCAAACTCACCCTTTGGTCTTCTTCTTCCCTATGAAGATATGAAGATGATCAAGAACGTGAAGAACAATTCAAAATTTCAACTACCCTCAATTCATCTCTGAATTCGCTCAAATTTCGGATCTAGGCTCGCCTTCACTTGTAGAACAAAGCCCAATAGATTTCAAGTTGCAATTTTGCTCAAATCAACAAGACTCACTTCAAGTTCTTCAACTCAACAATGGTGAAAATCTCAAAACAACTTGGAATGACTCGAAACTTCAGATTTGAAACCCTAAAACTCTAAGGAACTCAAATCTAACACTAGAATCAACAACAAACAAGGATTTGAATTTTTTTTTTATTTTCGAATTTTGTGGATTTTTTTTTTGAATCAAATCCCAAGCTAGATTTGTTGAAACAAACCTAATTTAGGCTCTGATACCAATTGATACAATAACGGATACGCGGAAACGAGAAATTAAGAAGATAAACAAATGGAAAAGAAAAGATAGATAATTTGACACAACTTAAGATTCAATTTAGCAACCAAAGTTATATAAAACTAAGACCTCTAAATTATCATCAAAAGAAACACCAAATTCTTAAGTTGACCTCAAGGGAATCGAATTCCTAAGCAACCAATCTCTCAACAACACAAGAATCAGCAAGAGCCTACCAAAGGCCTCTCACAAGTTTCTCTCTTTAGAGATAACCCTAAAACACTAAAAATATTCATTCATTCATCAAAACTCCCTATTGAAATGTTTAGTCTACTATTTATACTAAGAAAATAAGGAAGACAACTAGCTCTATTACAATTATACCCTTAATGAAGTAAGGGCCTTGTTTGGATGTCTTCCATGGAAATGAAACTTGAAAAAGGCTTGCATTTAAGTACTAGCCCCTTTTGCATGCATAGCCTCCGTCTCCAAATAGCCTCCCAAGCTATCTTCCATATCTTGAATGTGACGTTCTTAAAGCCTTCCATCTAAGCTATCTCCCATATCTTGAAAGTTATCCTTTGTGGACCTCCCATGATCTTCAAAGACTCCATCTTCATGAAGCTCGATAGAGTTGGTCTTGTATGCGCCTATGTTATAAAGAGCTTCTCTTGAGATAAAGTTAAAAGATATGTGATGAATATGATAATGATGATGATGAGTTCGAGTCTAGAGATGCTAAGGCACATGATATGATATTGTTACGAAACTAATAATCCTTATATGATTCTTTGACGTTATCCATTGCTGCTAGACCCACCTGATGATGCTAGTCCCTTTTCTTCCTAAGGCATGACCCCCGTATTGTATCTCCTATGTATTCCATGATTATTAAGAGTTTTCCTATGAGCCAGAGATGAGATATGCTCAATGATGATGATGATGATTCCATAGTGGTCAAACTACATACGACACTCCTAACGCTCCCAAACCCAGCAACACTAGGGACCCACAACTTCCATGAATTTTGTGATATAAATAATAATGCTCTTTATAATGGTAATTCCTATGTTGTGACCCCACGCTTGTTTTCCATATTGTCCTTACTCCTAAAATGTTAGGCTTCTTCCATGATTCTTAAGGCCACCATGACAATGTTGAGGAATGTTCTTCATGACAACGACTAGGATGGTAATTCACCTCCCAGTGATACCCAAGGACTAAAGTTCCACATGTCCTCATGGGATGATTGAGCTTACCGTGTGAGTCTCCGTCACATTCATGATAGTTGGCCTTGTCTTATGTTATCGTTTCCTTCAAAAGTGAGACATGACAGTAATGACGACCATGATAGCGAAAATGATTGTGCTTTCCAGGGAATATAGAAGCATAATTCCCTTATTACGAATTCAGCTAAAATGTCTGAAATGTCCTACTCCTAAGAAAAGCTAGAATTTGCGATTTCTAAGACTCTTAAGATGATATTGATAAGAGATTTCTGAAGTGATGGAAATGATGATAATGAGATATATCGAGCCTTGTTATGGCCGGTTACGGATGATATGTATGTGAATTTGTCAAGCCACTATGTGGCCGAATACGGATACTGTCGAGCCACTATGTGGCCGAATACCAATAATGTTTAATGTGTATGTGTTACACCCCAATCCCGATAGGGCGTGATGGGAACCCAAATCTTACTTAGAGCTAGGCGAACCCTCTGGCATTCACATAATGAAACTGTACATATAATTTTTTTCTTGAAATATAATAAAGTACTTTCAGTCAACCCATAGAAATTTGCGAACGATACTCAATTAATCAAAAACCGAGTAAGTCAAACTGACATATCGGCCTACATAGTCACTTCATGACATCTCAACATACTAACCACATGGCACTATCTGCAAAGTCTCTAAGAGTAAACACCTGAATCATATGAGTCGGGACAGTGCTCCGACATACCCGTACACACACATGATAACCATAATGACTCGGCACTGCTCCAGGAAGAAAATGGAGTTTGCCAATCCCAGCTAATAGACAACCATCCTAGCTGAATACTTTTACATGCAAAACAATCTGGGACTGTGTGGCATGAACACAGCGCCCCCAGGCAAAGGGACGTCAGTACGAACAATGTATCGAGAATGTAAGGCAGCAGTGATCATAAAGAGTCAGGTATAAATCATAATAAAAGTACGAGAAACAACCTGTAATATGGATAGCCTCGAAGGCAGAGAATAACAATGTAAGTAGCCCCGAAGGCAATGACTAGAAATATAAATATATACCGTACCCGGCACTTTAGTAAGGGACTTGGTGAAATGTAAATATATACCGTACCCGACCCTTTAGCAAGGGACTCGGTGACATGTAAATATATACCGTACCCGACCCTTTAGCAAGGGACTCGGTGAAATGTAAATATATATTGTACCCAACCCTCTAGTGAGGGACTCGGTGAACAATGCAATAAAACTGTGCACGAATACGTTCCCGGCCCGGGACTCGGTGAAATGATGTAATAACGCTATGCACGATTAGAATATCAGGAGCAACCATATACAAGCTAAATCATCATTTGGGACTCAACAGAATAATTAGATTGAACCAACACTTGAGAATCAAAGACAACTATCATGTCAAGTACCACTGAGAATTAGAGTTCATTGGGGCCATGTATGTTCGTCGTTCGCTCACTTTATGTAATTCATGCCAAAAAGAAAGAAAGGGATAGCCTTAACATACCTTATCGTCTTTAACACTCAATGTCGGCCTCCCGAACCTGCGTGTCCATGATTAGCACATATATACATAGATTAGTCCCAATTATACTTGTCACGTCTTTACAATCTCATCTTAAGCTAACATGACATCTATTGGAAATCGGGCAGCATTTACCCTACATATCTTACTCCATCCAAACTCCAATTCAATCCCAAAACATCAACAACATCACCAACATCAAACTCATGACAAACAACACAATAATCCACTTTGCAATACCATGAAAATCAGCTCATAACTTCACTTCTTCACAATTTCAATTATGGCCTCAACTACTATCATGTTCTTTACTTTTGAGCTATAATAATCCATCAAACTTAATCAAAAAAAACATTAAGACATAGAACATACCTTATAACATTCAAATTAGACCACCCACAAGATTACTTCACTACATACAAAGCTCTGATTTTCTATCCGGAGGAAACCGACGTGGGCATGGACTCTATGTCGTTCTTCGTGTTTTTCTTCCATCATAGAACTTCATCTTCTTCTTTCTTCAAGGAAAACTATATCTTCTCCCCAACATTAACATATTGATTCCATGAATATATATTCACATTGCTGCCATGAATTGATACTATGTGAAAATGGATATTGCTAATACCATGCTTAAGTGAATATCCAATTCCCCCAAATGTAGGTAGCTGAACGTGTGTATATATATTAGAAGTAAAATCTGGACGTGAATGAGCTTATGGTGCTGCCAATATTTCCTTATAAACATCTTTATCCCAACTAAAATTATGTCCATATCATTGGAAAATCTCTTTTCGTGATTAACTAGTTGATGTTTTGAGCTACTTATTTTGTTTCTTGGTTTTGAATTTTTGCACTCTTTGAAAAGCTTCATGTAATAAGAATTCCAACACTTTATTTATTGCATAGTGGGGTCCATATCCTTTATCTCTTTGATAACTAATGACACCTCCCCCTTGCATGCAACATGTAGGTATACGTAGGATAATAGTCACCCATTGTCTCTTGATTTTCAGCCACGTAATTGCCTCAATTTAGTACTTACCCACCTTGTCCTTTTAAGTAATTACTCTTTGACACTATACCGACATTTAATCGCTTACCCGCATAATAAATTTCTTGATCTCAATTCACTTAAACATTAATCATTTTTAACACACTTCATATACCCATTACCGTGATCATGTAATATAAAATTAGTCCATAGCCTCTTTATGTATACAGCAAAATATTATTTCCAACCATCGTCATCTCATTTTTTTTATACGAACCCAACACGCACAAGGACTTTCACAAGAAGTCAAGCAAGAGAACTTCAAGAGTTACAAGCCTTGTTCATGAAAAATGATGCCTTGGAGGAGATTGGAGAGAAGACTTCGCGAAGTTACAACGTTTGGGAGTTGGCTATCACGACCCAACTAGGGGCCGCGACGGGTACCCGGAGCTAGTTACCGAGCACCGCTCGCTCTACTACTCATCTTACTCATTTAATGCTCTTTTGCAAATTTTATACATGAAAGTATAAGAAAACATATTTTGTATAGAAACATAAATGCTTTATATTCATTTGCCTCTCGGCCATCAAAATAATATATATATATATATATATATATGTAATAACATCTTGTGAGACCATCTAACCCACACTGCGTATCTACGAGCCTCTACTGACATACTGTATATATAGACGGAACAAGACTCCGTCGTGCCCAAAATATGCATATGTACCAAAAGAATAACCATAAGAACCTCCGAACAATGGAGTGCTCTCTATCAGCTGACAGCTACTAAGGATCTAGGCCAAGCTCACCTGCCTGTCTACCTGTGGGCATGAACATAGCGTCCAAAGAAAACGGACGTCAGTACGAATATTGTACTGAGTATGAGAGGCATAAACAATGAAGAAAGACATCACTATGAAACATCTGGATCTGAATAACAATCATAAGGAAAGTAATGCATGCTGTCTTACTTATACTCATCATCATGTCATATATGCATAATATGCAAGATTAGCCCATGTCGGAACGGTGAGATAATCAATAACATTAGCCCGCGTCGTCCATGTCAGAACGGTGTGATAATCAATAACATTAGCCCGCGTCCAGGCCTCCCGCGTTCGGGGTACCATCTCATGCTGCCCACTAGTGGTGTCTGCCCATCCCAAAAGGTCATGGTGTATCCATATAGCTGCCCGCCTTGGCGGTGACTGCCCGGCCAACTAGGCACGGTGTGAAATGCCCATGTCATGCTCATCATAAAATACTTATAGTAATATACTTATCATCATATGCTTATCTTATCATAGTACGTGCATAAGGCTCAAGATCAGCTTTACTCTATCGGGGTGACGTAAGGTCGTGATCCCCCGATCCCATTATGGAGCAATTACTGACATTCTGCCTCACCTTGAAGGAACTAGCACATAAGTTGAGTGTAGGCAATAAATAACTTCATTATCAATATAGCATCATCATACCGTATCTCTTATCTTATATAGACATTTATGAATATAGGCTTTTAACTTTCCGGAAAATGGGAACTCATGAAGAGGATAAAGAGTTTACACTATAGGATTCATGCCATTAGAAGGAAAGTACTAGCCTCACATACCTTGGTTTTTTAACTAAGCTATCGCTCACTTGTTCTCCTTTGATATCACGTCGTTACCTTCATGAGAGAATTCGAATTAACATTAGTTAATTGCCTACAAGAACGCATCGTTAATTCTAGGAAAAATTGGGTAGCACTTCCTTTTTTTATACTACTTTTCCCATGTTCTATATCAACTCCCAACATTCACAATATCACAATCAACAATCAACATTTATGTATATTTAGCAAAATCCACCATTTTCCTCCAATTTTCCCATATTTCTCCTTATAACTCATCTTTGTGTTTTCACGCATTTAATACTTGTTTCATGATATAAACATCATTATAACGTATTCATAATCACAACTCTTCAACTTTCATGATTCAATTCCACTATCATTCAATTATTTCACTATTCACTTAGTAATGACCCACTTTCTATGTTCTTCTACATTTCAAGTATCTAAGCCTTCCAATACCTTAAACAACATGAAATGATCATGAAACTTACCTTGGATGACGGTTGAACAAGTCTTGAGTTGAAATACTTCACTTAGACAAAACCCTAGTTCCACCTTCTTTGGAATTCCTTGACTTAGATGAACTATGAGGAGTTTCACACTCTTGATTTCATGAATTTGGGTGTTATTGATCTTGATTTTCACTTGAATTCTTCGTTTGGAAGTTTCTAGAGAGAGATTGGGTCGTGTAGTGAGAAGGGGAAATAATAAAAATGAACTTGGATCATATTTTTATAAATACAAAACCAGTCCCGATGCCATTATATGGTCCATTATACGGTCCGTATAAATTTATACGGTCCGTATTATTGACCGTAAAACTGACTCAGTGATCACCCATTTCTGTGTCAACTTGACTGTTCATTTGACGGGCCGTATAATTTTATACGGTCCGTATAATCTACTGTAAAACCCACTTTTCCTCAACTTCTTTCTGTGACACTTTAACGGTTCATTATACGGCCGTAAAACCATTATACGGTCCGTATAACCTACTGTATAATTCGCCAGTTCACTGAGTCTTATTTTGTCACTTCGTTTAATCTCCGATCCTTACGGGACCTTCGTAACAATTGTTCAACACCTCGATACCAATCAAATGAACGTTACAACTCATCTCCACAACATCGTATACACTATATCCTTGTTAGCCTATTCATTGTACGCTTAACGGGAAAATTTCCAGGGTGTAACATTCTTCCCCCCTTTTGGAACATTCGTCCTCGAATGTTAAACACTCGGGATTCTATAAAAATTTCGCCAGAGTTTCCCCTGTAATTTGGCACTACTGACCTGTAACAGCAACTCATAATATCATCGCCTCACAGGGCTACATCACAATATCAACACATCTATGGCCACACACGACCAAAAGCATAAAAATAAAGCATACATACCATTTATCGTCGACGTTTCATCTTGAATCTTTTCCGGGGATTGGAACAAATGGGGGTACATAGATCTCATTGTCACGACCCGACTAGGGGGCTGCGACGAGTGTCACACCCTAATCTTACTAGGGTGTGATGGGCACCCGACCCCATATTCGGAGCCGAGCGAACCCACTAACTCTTATTACATACATAATCTCTTTGGACTTATAAATCAAATGAGAATGAAATACATCGTAAAGGCTTTCAGAAACTTTCCTTTTATCGTTCTTAAGACAAGTAAAATCTTTAATCAAACGAAACTCATAACATAATGCATTATGACACATCTACAAGACCGACATTCTATACCCGCGACTCTGTCTGCAAAGTCTCTAACTCCGAACAAGATATCATAGCATAATACTCTGACCCGGCAACACTCCAGGGGCAAATGGAGCTTGCCAACTCTGCTGGAACATCCTCTATAATGGCTTCTATTCATCTGGGTGTGCCTGTGTGGCACGCCTGCTCCAGGCTGTACTAGTGGGGGTGTAGCAGACCCCTCAGAATGAGGCACAACCTCAGGCAAATCATAGACACGAGCTCGGGTAGATCGCTGTGCCTGACTAGTCTCTCCCATCCTCGCTTTGCCCTTCTGGGCCGCCGTTGCCTTCTTCGGAGGCATCACTGCAAACACAATAGCGAGTCAGATCAAAATGACCATAACAGCACAACTCTATCGCACGATCTAAGATTCCAAAGAAAGTAACATCCTAAATGCCCTGTAGCTTGCTGTTTATAGATGTGGTGCACAACACATCGATAAACAAGACTCTACGAGACACGGCCTGTAGACATTCCGAGGACAAACTGCTCTGATACCACTTTTGTCACGACCCAGCCCCGTGGGCCGCGACTGGCACCCTACCTGGGTACCCAGACCGAATCGCACATTCATTATCAAATCCAAACTTATTCCCGAATTTTTACGAAATCATATCAAACATAATTTATATCAAAATAAGTCCTAAGCGGTCGCACCAAATAAAAATGCCATATCAAATACAAACTGAGCGGCGGAATAGACATCGCCGGTCGAAAGTGCAAACATAAGCATAAGGGCCATTTGGGGCCATCATAGCAAACAGACCGCTTTAAGACCAGAAAACGAAATCAAACCAATATATACAGGACCCTCACCCCACATATATGACTACAGGTGTCACGACCCAGCCCCGTGGGCCGCGACTGGCACCCTACCTGGGTACCCAGACCGAATCACACGTTCATTTTCAAATCCAAACTTATTTCATAATTTTTCGAAATCATATCGAACATAATTTATATCAAGTATGTCTTAAGCGGTCGTGCCAAATCAAAATATCATATCAAATACAAACTAAGCGGCGGAATGGACATCGCCGGTCAAAAGTGCAAATATAAGCATAAGGGCCATTTGGGGCCGGCATAACAAACAGACCGCCTTAAGACCAGAAAATGGAATCAGACAAACATACATAGGACCCTCGCCCCACATATATGACTACAGGCCTCTACGAACTCAAAACAAAGACATATGGCGAGACAGGGCCCCGCCGTACCCAAATAGTCAAATATACCAAATATATACAAAGCAAAAAGAGTCTGTACCAAAAGTGGACTCCGGATCAATTAGGAGAACTCCGGAATAGCAAGACGTGAAGCCTACTGCGGAGGATCACCGATATCTGCACCTGCGGGCATAAAACGCAGCCCCCGAAGAAAGGGGGTCAGTACGAAATATGTACTGAGTATGTAAAGCACGGAGTACAGAAATATGGATCAAAACCGAAAGTAAATCAAATGTCAAAGTGGAGTACAAATGGGTAGATCAAAATCTATATCGAAATCATATACATATACATAATGCAATAAATCATGCAAACGCTTAGGAACGTGGTCGCCACTCCGACGCTGGCGCCACACACAGCATAACACCAGAAGGTTTCAAATCTCCGTACATCCCCGAACACAAGCATAATCATAGGTGAGCGTATCGCATCACGAGCCATATCACAGCATAACTCCAAACGGAACCCGGCCCTATGGCGAAGCCTCGGGAACCGTAACACAGCATACGGCCGAATTGTCATAAGGCGCACGAATCAAAACCGGCCCGGGAACCGGTGAACGAAGTCATAATAAGGCACGAGCGGAGTCGTGAGCAAACCAATGCAATTCGTACTTCAAAATAGTTTTCCAAAACGAAGTAAACCCATAAGTCATATCATAATGCAAAATAGTCGGATACTTAGCCGATATAAAGTTTCATTTCACAAAACATTTCCAAATAGTACGTATAGCTCCAAACGTAACTTAGCGTATTATAATATTCAAAATACATCTCATAGGAGGGAATTTCACAATCGAAAGTATCGTATCCAACTTTATTCACAAAGATAGCCCAATAAGGCAAATAGGGCGTTTCAGGGTAGCGGGCCCACCTCGAGTCAAAGTGAGGTGGCGAACTTGTCTTTACGAACATTTATATGCCAAAGGTCATACATGGTCGTTCCTAGGTTACCCGACCACATTTCGATAGGTTTCGGACGAGTGGTGGCATTCTAGCCAAAACAGAGCCCTTAGGCTTCAATCGAATTGAATGAATAGTAACTTTTGTGTGGATCGGGTTTCGAGGAGCAGAAACGCTCCGGAAGTTCTCATATTCGCCTAACATACTAAGATATGCGAAATAAAGGACTGGGAAGCTTTACATACCTCACAGACGTCGTAAGCTCTCCCGAAAGTCCAGTCCCGTTTCGTCAAAAATCTGCAAATGGTCAAAGTTACCAATTGAGATTCTTAGGCTTAAAAATGCCTTTAACTCCAATTTTGCCTACCGAAATTTCGGCAGCATTTCCCCTATAAATCTAACATCCCCGAGGCTTAGCTCGGCTCAAAATACATCAATCACAACAGCCCACACGTCAACAAACAACACAAACAACAATCAAGCCATTCTAGCTTCAAAATTCTACTTTGTTATCTAAGTTGGCAACTTTCATTCAA
Source organism: Lycium barbarum (assembly GCF_019175385.1). Taxonomy (NCBI): domain Eukaryota; kingdom Viridiplantae; phylum Streptophyta; class Magnoliopsida; order Solanales; family Solanaceae; genus Lycium; species Lycium barbarum. The sequence goes on along the minus strand of NC_083347.1, from coordinate 61,245,846 downwards.
ACTTTCAAAACTCCAATTCTACATCTACATAATTGCATTCATTTCCACATTCAAACTTATACAATCACATCCTAACTACAATTCAAGCCATACACGAAATTGCACCAAAAATCCATTATTTTCCATAATCCTTCAAAACATCAAAATTCACGACGAACATTCTAACTAACGTCGTTTCATTCCGAATTCATTAACATCATTATAGATTCATATCTAAAGTCTCTAGCACCTTAAATATTCAATGATATACATAATGATACCGAAGGTATACACTTTCCGATAATATCCAAAATCACTTTTCAACGCCAATTCCATTTATCAATTAATCATTTATGACATAAGGGTCACAACAACACATTATACCAAATTAACCAAGATCAATTCACATCATTTTTCCTCTCTATGGCTCACGGCCAATACACACTATACACACACACCCACGGCTTTCTATTTACATCAAAATTACGGGATTTCCCTCTATTTCCAATCCTTAACATATTCACATCAATTCTATAACCTTAAAGGGGCAAAATTCTTACCTTTTCTTGAAAACCCGACTTGTCGTAAACGTCGTTCTTGCGCCAAACTAATTATACCCCGTTGAAGAGGGTCTTGAGCACTTCACAACTATGTAGAAACTAGGATTTTTGGATCAATAAACAAGCTTGGATTTCTTTTTCTTTCTCCTCAAAGGGTTCGGCCGAATGCCCTTGTTTAGTGGTGTTCTTGAATTTGATCTATTTTCTTGAAAAATACTAAGTGTGGCATAGTGATATATATCCATTAGTAGTCATGTGCATAGCACATGACATTAAAGTGGTGGGTTTGGGCTTGGCTAAGGCCGGCCACCCTTCAAAATTCTTGGGCTTCAATTTTTGCATTCTAATTCTTGGCCCAATTCACAAAACTCCCGTTTTGTAATTCCCGAAACTAATTTCCGAAACTCCAAATTTATTCTCGGCCTTCCCCGAGGTCTTAACATTAATAATTCCATAACCAACATAGTCATATTCACTAAAATCAAATTATGTCCTTATAGCACACAAGTCGTAATTATTTCTCGATTTCCAATTATACGAAAACACGGCACATAACATTCTCCCCCCCTTAAGAACATTCGTCCCCGAATGTTAAATTAATCTTATAAGGTCTTATGATCAAGGCAGGAGTGTCCCTTTTTAATAATGACATACATAGTTCATTTTATCAATCAGCACAACAAACTGAAAAAGAAATTAGATTACCTGTGGATGTCGGAAACAAGTGGGGATATTTCTTCTTCATCTCGTCCTCCGCCTCCCAAGTCATCTCCTCCCGATTATTGTTGCGCCACAGGACTTTGACGGAGGGCACTTCTTTAGTGCGTAGTCTCCGTACCTGTCGATCCAGAATAGATACAGGCTGCTCGTCATCAGATAACTGCTCTGTCACCTGAATGTCATCTACTGGGAATATCCTGGCAGGATCACCAATACATTTCCGCAACATAGACACATGAAACACCGGGTGTACGGCCTCCAAGTCGGATGGTAAGTCTAGCTCATAGGCGACCTCGCCTATCTTTCGCACGATCTGATACGGTCCAATGTACCGAGGGCTCAACTTACCCTTCTTACCGAACCTCATGACACCCTTCGTGGGCGACACTTTCAGGAATACCCAGTCGCCAATCCGGAACTCTAACGGTCGACGTCGTCTATCTGCATAAGCTTTCTGTCGACTCTGAGCAGCCAATAATCATTCTCGAATAAGCTTTACCTTATCTACAGCCTCCTGGATCACGTCTGGGCAAATCAACTTAGTCTCGCCCACGTCAAACCAGCCAATAGGAGACCTGCATCTCCTGCCATAAAGGGCCTCGTACGGAGCCATCTGGATGCTGGAGTGATAACTGTTATTATAGGCAAACTCAATAAGCGGCAAATGATCATCCCAAATGCCCCTGAAATCAATAACGCAGGCCCGCAACATATCTTCGAGCGTCTGAATAGTGCGCTCGGCCTGCCCGTCGGACTGGGGGTGAAAAGTTGTACTGAGACTCACCTGAGTCCCTAATTCCTCCTGAAATGACCTCCAGAAATTTGCTGTAAACTGGGTACCTCGGTCAGTAATAATAGATATAGGGACTCCGTGAAGTCTGACTATCTCTCTGATATACAATCTGGCATAGTCCTCAGCCGAATAAGTAGTCCGAACCGGAAGGAAATGGGCTGATTTCGTCAGCCTGTCAACAACAACCCAGCTAGAGTCGTACCTGCGTGGAGTGCGCGGTAATCCAACAACGAAATCCATATTAATCATCTCCCATTTCCAGGCTGGAATTTCCATTTCCTGCAATAATCCACCGGGCTTCTGATGCTCGATCTTAACTTGCTGGCAGTTCGGGCACTGACTAACAAACTCAGCAATATCTTTCTTCATGCCGTCCCACCAATACAAACACCTGAGGTCCCGATACATTTTAGTGGAACCAGGATGAACAGAATACCGTGCATTATGGGCCTCGCCCATAATCTGCCGCCGTAAGCCCGCAACGTCCGGTACACAGAATCTGCCGTCATATAATAATACTCCGTCAGGCGAGATCTCAAACTGAGTCTTTGCTTTATTAAGGGCCACATCTCTGTAGTGAATCAAAAGAGGATCCTTAAACTGGCGCTGCTTTACCTCCTGAATAATAGATGACTCAGCAACTGGACGAACAGAAATCCCAGAATCCCCAGAATCCACCAAACGAACTCCGAGGCTGGCCAGCTGATGAATATCGCGAACCAAATCCCTCTTATCAGATGGAACATCAGCCAGACTGCCTACGGACTTGCGGCTAAGTGCATCAGCTACCACGTTGGCTTTCCCTGGATGGTACAGAATATCAACGTCGTAGTCCTTTAGTAACTCAAGCCATCTCCGCTGCCGCAAATTCAGTTCCTTCTGCCTAAAAATATACTGGAGACTCTTATGGTCCGTATAGATATCAACATGGACCCCATATAAATAATGCCGCCAAATCTTCAAAGCATGAATCACCGCGGCCAACTCAAGATCATGAGTGGGATAGTTTTTCTCGTGCGGTCTGAGCTGCCGGGAAGCATAGGCTATGACTCGACCGTGCTGCATCAATACACATCCTATCCCAATACCAGAGGCGTCACAATAGACAACATACCCGTCAGATCCCTCTGGAAGAGCCAGAACTGGTGCTGTAATCAATCTCTCCTTCAGCATCTGAAAGCTGCGCTCGCAGGCATCCGACCACTGGAATTTTGCTGCTTTCTAGGTAAGCCTCGTCAGTGGTGCTGAAATAGAAGATAAATCCTCCACGAACCTGCGGTAATACCCGGCCAATCCAAGAAAACTACGCACCTCTGTCGGTGTAGTAGGCCTGGGCCAATTCTGCACAGCCTCAATCTTCTGCGTGTCGACCCGAATACCGTCTGCGCCGACAATATGGCCCAAGAATGCCACAGAAGTCAACCAGAACTCACACTTAGAGAATTTAGCATATAACTTCTGCTAACGGAGGATGCCAAGTACCGTCCTCAAATGATCTGAATGCTCCTCGGCTGATCGCGAGTAAATCAGGATATCATCAATAAACACAATAACAAACATATCCAGGAAAGGCCGAAATACCGGTTCATCAGATCCATAAATACTACTGGAGCATTAGTCAGCCCGAAAGACATAACTCTGAACTCATAATGCCCGTACCGAGTCCTGAAAGCAGTCTTCGGGATATCTGACTCCCGTACTCGCACCTGATGGTAACCAGAACGCAGATCTATCTTTGAAAAATGTCTAGCACCCTGCAGCTGGTCAAACAAATCATCAATCCGGGGGAGGGGATATTTATTCTTAATAGTCACCTTATTCAGCTGCCGGTAGTCGATACACAACCGCAATGACCCATCTTTCTTCCTGACAAACAATACCGGCGCCCCCCAGGGTGATGTGCTGGGCCTGATAAAACCCTTATCCAGCAAATCTTTCAGCTGCTCCTGCAACTCCTTCAACTCAGCTGGTGCCATCCTGTACGGAGGAATAGATATAGGCTGCGTATCCGGCATCAACTCAATAGTAAAATCAATCTCCCGCTCAGACGGAAGGCCAGGAAGCTCGTCAGGAAAAACATCTGGAAACTCGCTGACGACCGGAACAGACTGAAGGGTAGGTACCTCCGCGGCAGTATCGTGCACATGAACCAAATGATAGATATACCCCTTCTGGATCATCTTCTTAGCCTTGAGGTATGACATAAACTTACCCCTCGGCGATGCTGTAGATCCGAACCACTCTATGACTGGTTCCCCTGGAAACTGAAAACGGACTACCTTTTTCTGGCAGTCGACATTAGCATAACAGGAAGACAACCAGTCCATGCCCATAATGACGTCAAACTCAAGCATGTCTAACTCTATCAAATCAGCCTTAGTGCTACGATCATAAATGGTCACAGAACAATCCTTATAAATCTGTCTCGCTATAATAAAATCCCCAACTGGCGTAGCTACCTCAAATGGTTCTATAGGCTCAGACACTATCCCAATCTTACTAGCAACGAGCGGGGAAATATATGATAAAGTAGAGCCAGGGTCAATCAATGCATATACAGATCTGGAGAAAACCAGCAATGTACCTGTGACGACGTTTGGCGAAGCCTCCTGATCCTAGCGGCTGGCCAAAGCATATATGCGGTTCGAGGGACCGCTAGAACCTGAAGTGCCACCGCGGCCTCGACCGCGTCCTGCCGGTGCTGAAATACCTCGCCCTCCAGGGCGTGCAACTGATGGAGCAGAAGAAGAACCGGCGGCTGACCCTGTCTGCTGAGCAGCACTACCAGAACCGCTAGCCAATGGACAATCTCTCATAAAGTGGCCATGACCACCACACGAAAAGCAAGCTCCAGTCGCTCGGTAACACTCCCCGGGATGAGACTTCCCGCAATGAGGACAACGGGGTCTGGGTGGTCTGGCCTGGCTGGGACCCCTGGGTACCTGTGAACCTGCCACTCTGGAGCTCTGACCAGCCCCAGACGGTCCTGTACTATCGAATCTCCGGCTGCCTGACTGAGTACCCCGGCCGGAGGGAGGAAAATGCCTGTCTGACGGCTGCTGCTGAGGCTGTCCGCCTCGAGAATCTCCAGCATAACCTGCGGACCTAGCCCTCTTGGGCGGCCTCCTATCTCGATCTCTGCCAGCCGGATCAGACCTGCGACGGTCCTCCATACCCATCGCATAGGCCTGAAGTCGGGCAATGTCCATGTCTGCCTGCAATGACACTGCCATACAACTATCAACCAAATACCGGTCCAATCCCATAACATATCTGTGCATCCGATCGGACATATCTGCTACCACGGCCGGTGCATATCGGGCCAGAGAATCAAACTCAAGGTTATACTCGCGAACACTCCGACCCCTCTGCTGCAGACGTAAGAATCGATCAGCCCGTGCCCGCCGTAACTCTGGTGGCAAAAAGTGGCGGGTGAATGCTGTCACAGACTGATCCCAAGTGGCTGGAGGGGCACCCTCTCCTCTAGACAGCTCCCAAGTCTCGTACCAGTGGGTAGCCACATCTCGAAGCCTGTGCGAAGCCAGCTCAACTGACTCGGTCTCTGAAGCCCTGACCAAGTCCAGTGAGCGTCGCATCCCCCGAATGAAGTCGTGGGGGTCCTCGTCGGGCTTAGACCCGAAGAACTCTGGAGGGCCACACAGCAAAAACTCCCGAACTCTCAGGCTGTCCCGCCTGTCATCATCATCGTCGTCCCTCCGCCCGCGCCTTTGAGCCTGTCCTGCTACCAGTGTAGTCAACAGCTGTACCGCCTCCCTCAGGGTCCTATCCTCCGCCCCTGGCTGAGGAGCTGGAGTCTCAGGTGCGGGTACACGGACCTCTGGAGCTGCTGAAGGTCCTGCTCCAGGCTGTACTAGTGGGGGTGTAGCAGACCCCTCAGAATGAGGCACATCCTCAGGCAAATCATAGACACGAGCCCGGGTAGCTCGCTGTGCCTGGCTAGTCTCTCCAATCCTCGCCTTGCCCTTCTGGGCCGCCGTTGCCTTCTTCGGAGGCATCACTGCAAACACAAAGGCGAGTCAGGTCAAAATCACCCTAATAGCACAGCTCTATCGCACGATCTAAGATTCCAAAGAAAGTGACATCCTAAATGCCCTGTAGCTTCCCGTTTATAGATGTGGTGCACAACACATCGATAAACAAGACTCTACGAGACACGGCCTGTAGACATTCCGAGGATAAACTGCTCTGATACCACTTTTGTCACGACCCAGCCCCGTGGGCCGCGACTGGCACCCTACCTGGGTACCCAGACCGAATCACACGTTCATTTTCAAATCCAAACTTATTTCATAATTTTTCGAAATCATATCGAACATAATTTATATCAAGTATGTCTTAAGCGGTCGTGCCAAATCAAAATATCATATCAAATACAAACTGAGCGGCGGAATGGACATCGCCGGTCAAAAGTGCAAATACAAGCATAAGGGCCATTTGGGGCCGGCATAACAAACAGACCGCCTTAAGACCAGAAAACGGAATCAGACAAACATACATAGGACCCTCGCCCCACATATATGACTACAGGCCTCTACGAACTCAAAACAAAGACATATGGCGAGACAGGGCCCCGCCGTACCCAAATAGTCAAATATACCAAATATATATAAAGCAAAAAGAGTCTGTACCAAAAGTGGACTCCGGATCAATTAGGAGATCTCCGGAATAGCAAGAAGTGAAGCCTACTGCGGAGGATCACCGATATCTGCACCTGCGGGCATAAAACGCAGCCCCCGAAGAAAGGGGGTCAGTACGAAATATGTACTGAGTATGTAAAGCACGGAGTACAGAAATATGGATCAAAACCGAAAGTAAATCAAATGTCAAAGTGGAGTACAAATGGGTAGATCAAAATCTATATCGAAATCATATACTTATACATAATGCAATAAATCATGCAAACGCTTAGGAACGTGGTCGCCACTCCGACGCTGGCGCCACACACAGCATAACACCAGAAGGTTTCAAATCTCCGTACATCCCCGAACACAAGCATAATCATAGGTGAGCGTATCGCATCACGAGCCATATCACAGCATAACTCCAAACGGAACCAGGCCCTATGGCGAAGCCTCGGGAACCGTAACACAGCATACGGCCGAATTGTCATAAGGCGCACGAATCAAAACCGGCCCGGGAACCGGTGAACGAAGTCATAATAAGGCACGAGCGGAGTCGTGAGCAAACCAATGCAATTCGTACTTCAAAATAGTTTTCCAAAACGAAGTAAACCCATAAGTCATATCATAATGCAAAATAGTCGGATACTTAGCCGATATAAAGCTTCATTTCACAAAACATTTCCAAATAGTACGTATAGCTCCAAACGTAACTTAGCGTATTATAATATTCAAAATACATCTCATAGGAGGGAATTTCACAATCGAAAGTATCGTATCCAACTTTATTCACAAAGATAGCCCAATAAGGCAAATAGGGCGTTTCAGGGTAGCGGGCCCACCTCGAGTCAAAGTGAGGTGGCGAACTTGTCTTTACGAACATTTATATGCCAAAAGTCATACATGGTCGTTCCTAGGTTACCCGACCACATTTCGATAGGTTTCGGACGAGTGGTGGCATTCTAGCCAAAACAGAGCCCTTAGGCTTCAATCGAATTGAATGAATAGTAACTTTTCTGTGGATCGGGTTTCGAGGAGCAGAAACGCTCCGGAAGTTCTCATATTCGCCTAACATAGTAAGATATGCGAAATAAAGGAGTGGGAAGCTTTACATACCTCACAGACGTCGTAAGCTCTCCCGAAAGTCCAGTCCCGTTTCGTCAAAAATCTGCAAATGGTCAAAGTTACCAATTGAGATTCTTAGGCTTAAAAATGCCTTTAACTCCAATTTTGCCTACCGAAATTTCGGCAGCATTTCCCCTATAAATCTAACATCCCCGAGGCTTAGCTCGGCTCAAAATACATCAATCACAACAGCCCACACGTCAACAAACAACACAAACAACAATCAAGCCATTCTAGCTTCAAAATTCTACTTTGTTATCTAAGTTGGCAACTTTCATTCAAACTTTCAAAACTCCAATTCTACATCTACATAATTGCATTCATTTCCACATTCAAACTTATACAATCACATCCTAACCACAATTCAAGCCATACACGAAATTGCACCAAAAATCCATTATTTTCCATAATCCTTCAAAACATCAAAATTCACGACGAACATTCTAACTAACGTCGTTTCATTCCGAATTCATTAACATCATTATAGATTCATATCTAAAGTCTCTAGCACCTTAAATATTCAATGATATACATAATGATACCGAAGGTATACACTTTCCGATAATATCCAAAATCACTTTTCAACGCCAATTCCATTTATCAATTAATCATTTATGACATAAGGGTCACAACAACACATTATACCAAATTAACCAAGATCAATTCACATCATTTTTCCTCTCTATGGCTCACGGCCAATACACACTATACACACACACCCACGGCTTTCTATTTACATCAAAATTACGGGATTTCCCTCTATTTCCAATCCTTAACATATTCACATCAATTCTATAACCTTAAAGGGGCAAAATTCTTACCTTTTCTTGAAAACCCGACTTGTCGTAAACGTCGTTCTTGCGCCAAACTAATTATACCCCGTTGAAGAGGGTCTTGAGCACTTCACAACTATGTAGAAACTAGGATTTTTGGATCAATAAACAAGCTTGGATTTCTTTTTCTTTCTCCTCAAAGGGTTCGGCCGAATGCCCTTGTTTAGTGGTGTTCTTGAATTTGATCTATTTTCTTGAAAAATACTAAGTGTGGCATAGTGATATATATCCATTAGTAGTCATGTGCATAGCACATGACATTAAAGTGGTGGGTTTGGGCTTGGCTAAGGCCGGCCACCCTTCAAAATTCTTGGGCTTCAATTTTTGCATTCTAATTCTTGGCCCAATTCACAAAACTCCCGTTTTGTAATTCCCGAAACTAATTTCCGAAACTCCAAATTTATTCTCGGCCTTCCCCGAGGTCTTAACATTAATAATTCCATAACCAACATAGTCATATTCACTAAAATCAAATTATGTCCTTATAGCACACAAGTCGTAATTATTTCTCGATTTCCAATTATACGAAAACACGGCACATAACAACAGGCCTCTACGAATTCAAAACAAAGACATATGGCGAGACAGGGCCCCGCCGTACCCAAATAGTCAAATATACCGAATATATACAAAGCAAAAGGAGTCTGTACCAAAAGTGGACTCCGGATCAAAGAGGAGTACTCCGGAATAGCAAAGAGGGAAGCCTACTGTGGAGGATCACCAATATCTGCACCTGCGGGCATGAAACGCAGCCCCCGAAGAAAGGGGGTCAGTACGAAATATGTACTGAGTATGTAAAGCACGGAGTACAGAAATATGGATCAAAACTGAAAGCAAATCAGATAACAAAGTGGAGTACAAATCGGGATGTCAAAATCCGTATCAAAATCATATACGTATACATAATGCAAACGAAATCATGCAAACGCTTAAGAACGTGGTCGCCACTCCGACGCTGGCGCCACACACAGTATAACACTAGAAGGTTTCAACTCTCCGTATCTCCGAACACAAACACAAACATAGGTGAGCGTATCGCATCACGAGCCATATCACAGCATAACTCCAAATGGAACCCGGCCCTATGACGAAGCCTCGGGAACCGTAACACAGCATACGGCCGAATTATCATAAGGCGCACGAATCAAAACCGGCCCGGGAACCGGTGAACGAAGTCATAACAAGGCACGAGCGGAGTCGTGAGCAGACAAATGCAAATCGTATTTCAAAATAGTCTTTCAAAACATAATAATCTCATAAATCATTTCATAATACAAAATAATCGCATACTTAGTCGATATAAAGTTTCATTTCACAAAACATTTCCAAAGTAGTACGTATAGCTCAAAACGTAACTTAGCGTATCGTAATATTCAAAACATATCCCGTAGGAGGAAATTCTAAAATCGAAAGTATCATTTCAAACTTTATTCAAAAGGACAACCCAATAAGACAAATAGGGCGTCTCGGGGTTAGCGGGCCCACCTCGAGTCAAATTGAGGTGGCGAACATATTTTCTGAACATTTTTAGGCCAAAGGGTCATACATAATCATTTCTAAGTTACCCGACCACATTTCGATAGGTTTCGGACGAGTGGTGGCATTCTAGCCAAAATAGAGCCCTTAGGCTTCAATTGAATTGAATGAATAGTAACTTTTCTGTGGATCGGGTTTCGAGGAGCAGGAATGCTCCGGAAGTTCTCATATTCGCCTATCATACTAAGATATGCCAAACGAAGGAGTGGGAAGCTTTACATACCTTACAGACGTCTTACGCTCTCCCAAAAGTCAAGTCCCGTTTCGTCTAAAATCTGCAAATGGTCAAAGTTACCAATTGAGATTCTTAGGCTTAAGAATGCCTTTAACTTCATTTTTGCCTACCGAAATTTCGGCAGCATTACCCCTATAATCTAACATCCCCGAGACTTAGCTCGGTCCAAAATATATCAACAACAACAGCCCACACATCATCAAACAACACAAGTAATAATCAAACCACTCTAGCTTCAAAGTTCTACTTTGTTACCTAAGTTGGCAACTTTCATTCAAACTTCCAAAACTCCAACTCTATATCTACATAATTGTATTCATTTCCTCATTCAAACTTATACAATCACATCCCAAATACAATCCAAGCCATACACGAAATTGCCCCAAAATCCATTACTTTCCATAATTCTTCAAAACAACGAAAATTCACGACGAACATTCTAACTTGCGTCGTTTCATTCCGAATTCATTAATATCAACTATAACTCATATTTAAAGTCTTTAGCACCCTAAATATACAATGCTATACACAATTATACCAAAGGTATACACTTTCCGATAATGTCCGAAATCATTTTCCAACGCCAATTTAATTCATCAATCCATCATTTACGACATAAAGATCACAACAACACATTATACAAACTAAACAAGATCAATTCACATCACTTTCTTCTTCCTAGGGCTCACGGCCAACATGAAATATACACACACACCCACGGCTTTCTATATACACCAAAGTTACGGGATTCTCGTTTATTCCCAATTCTTAACACATTCATATCAAATCTATAACATTAGAGGGGCAAAATTCTTACCTTTTCTTGAATTTCCGACTTGTCGCAAACGAGGTTCTTGTGCCAAACTAATTATACCCCGTTGAAGAGGGCCTTGAGTACTTCACAACTATGTAGAAATTACGATTTTTGGATCAACAACCAAGCTTGGGAAATTTTTCTCTTCTTTCTCCTATTCTCGGCCGAACCCCTATTTGTGTGGTGTTCTTGAATTTTTTACTTTGTTTCTTGATAATTCCATCTATAACATGGTATATATCCATAACATTGATCATGTGCATAGCACATGATTATTAACAAAGGGGCTTGGGCCATGGATATGGCCGGCCACCCCAAATCCCTTGGGCCTAAATTTTGTGTCATATTTTCCTTGGCCTAATTCTTGAAAAGTCCCATTTTGTAATTCCCGAAACTAATTTCCGAAATTCCAAATTTATCCTCGGCCTTCCCCGAGGTCTTAACATTAATAATTCCATAACCAACATAGTCACATTTACTAAAATCAAAATATTTCCTTATAACACACAAATCGTAATTATTTCCCGATTTACAACTACACGAAAACACGGGACATAACACTCTTCCTTCGACCAAGCAATTAGTATACTTTTCCTACTGTCATCTTTAACCTTCCTTAGGTTCCTTCCTCCTCGAACACTTTTCTTCTTTTGTCATTTGTGGCATCGGCCCTGAAGTTCGCGAAATTTTACCTTAAACGCGCAATTCCGTCTTATTCTCAAGTCATCCTTTCAGGAAAGCATTTTCATGCCCGAGGCAACCACATTAATATAGCTGCACATTTTATTCCTTTATATACCTTTCAAGTACCTAAATCTCCTAGCATCGTCGCAAGTCCTAATCATTCTTTTCTTGCTTCACATCCCTCGTCATAGTCACTATTCCTTTAGCCCCACTTATTGGAATCGGTTCTCGAGCCTCACACGTACCTCTTTTGTTAGATATTACCACACTTTATCCTTTTTACGTACCTACCTTTGGATTTTTGCCCAAGTAGTCTCGTGCTTTGTCGGTAGTTTCTCTCGGGGTCTTCCCTCACTGAGTTTTCTTATTTTTCACTTTTCCCGACCTTTTGATCTCCTTGCCTTCCATTAACTCACTCTCTTTCTTTTCCAAGTGTCATTGTATTAGAACTTTCCAATTTTAACCAGTAGAGACAATAACATCAGCTTACCTTATAACATTTGTACCATCTATTTTTGCTGTCACTTGAACTTCGGTACCTTTACTCAATCGATGCTTTCCCTACCATAGCACCGGTTGCTGAGACTCACATGTCCACCAATACAATCACATGTGGGATATCATACGCATTCATATATATATATATATATATAATTACTACCAACTTGCTCACAAAATACTTCCAAGCGCTATTTAAGCCTATCCTAATTCCAGAGCTGTGATGCACTTTCTGTCTCTTCTCTAGTCTAGACTACCTCGTCCTACGCGTACTCTTATGGTCTCCAACCATCCCATATACCCTAGTTTCCCCTTAGGCTACTCTAACTTCTCATTTGTCTCTTATGTCTAAATCTATAGGATTTCTTGCGCACTTCCCAGGGGGTCACCCATCCCAAGATTTCTCCCACCTTAGCACGCTTAACCTCGTAACTTCGATGGAATCCGGTGCCTTAATGCTGATATAATCGCGTCCACTTCCTCGCATGACCTTTATTACATGATTTGGGGCAAGTCGAAGTCTTACAGATTCCGAGACATTCCCATAACACGTCCTTCCCTTTATAATAACTATTTTACCCTTTTTAATCCTTAATATTCACCTTTCACTTTCGTGTATAACTACCTTTCGTCCTAGATTCCCAAATTCCCGATGATAACAAATATACCTTCGTCGCCGTTACTTGTAAGTACTCGGGTATCAGTCTGTTCGGATTCCCACTCACCATTCTTGTATAATAATCTACAGCAAAACTGATTGTCGACTTTCTCTGAATCCTCCAACTGACCTTGCTCCTACTAAACATCGGATGTTATCCATCTTAATCCTTCGGACTGCTAATCGTCTTTCTTACAATCATTTTTCACGCAATACCCAAATCCGTAGCTCCTCTAAAATATCACATCCCACTTATTGTCTATTTATGATATTCCCTTTCCACACTTCTTCCTGTTAGGCGTATCTAGTTAAATGACCCGATTTTGAAAAATTCTGACCGGGTCTCCTTTACAATTCTTACTATTCAAAATCTGTACGCGGCAAATATCAGCAATGTCCCACATAGCATACGGCTATATAACACATTCCAGCCATCCAGAGCTTCCAATTTCAGGTAAAAGAACAAAATATCAATACTTACCCCTGTGACTTTCCATATCACCAATCACCTTCTTTCGTCGTATGTAAGGCTCATATAAGGAATCTCATTCCCTATGACTTGGCTCTATCGCACGATCTAAGACAGAAAGAAGGTCAACAACTACTAGATGCCCTGCAACCTCCTGTTTATAAATGTGGTCGGCTTCACACTCATAAACAGGACTCTACGGGACACGACTTTGCAGACAACCCCTAGGACAACCTGCTCTGATACCACTTTGTCACACCCTAATCTTACTAGGGTGTGATGGGCACCCGACCCCATATTCGAAGCCGAGCGAACCCGCTGACTCTTATTACATACATAATCTCTTTGGACTTTTAAATCAAATGAGAATGAAATACATCGTAAAGGCTTTCAGAAACTTTCCTTTTATCGTTCTTAAGACAAGTAAAATATTTAATCAAACGAAACTCATAACATAATGCATTATGACACATCGGCTGGTGGAGCCGCTTACAAGACCGACATTCTATACCCACGACTCTGTCTGCAAAGTCTCTAACTCCGAACAAGACATCATAGCATAATACTCTGACCCGGCAACACTCCAGGGGCAAATGGAGCTTGCCAACTTTGCTGGAACATCATCTATAATGGCTTCTATTCATCTGGGTGTACCTGCGCGGCATGAAACGCAGCCCCCGAAGAAAAGGGGTCAGTACGGAATATGTACTGAGCATGTAAAGCATGGAATACAGAAAAGAGGATTATAACTGAAACAGAGATTTACCAGAATCAAGTATGACTTTTTAAAAACATCGGAGCACTTGCCTTTTTAAATGAAAATCATGCATATCCACATCATATATCATGTATACATATAACGTGTCCCGGCCCTCCAGTGAGGGAATCGGTGGATAAAATCATACATGTCCACATTATATATCATATATGCGTAACGTGTCCTGGCCCTCAAGTGAGGGACTCGGTGGATAAAATCATGCATGTCATCATCATATATCTTGTATGCATATAACGTGTCCCGGCCCTCTATTGCGGGTCTCGGGGAATGAAGTCATCATATGCCATCCTGGCCACCATCCCCGTATCATCGTATCATCATATACATATACATATAACGTGTCCCGGCCTGCAAGTGAGAGGGACTCGGTGAACAATGCAGTGGAGTACGCACGAGAACATGTCCTGGCCCGGGACTCAGTGGAGGATACATTAAGGCATGCACGAGCAGAGTCGTGAGAAACCATATGCACACAAAAGAACTTTAATACTCGATGGGTACGTACATAAATCGACACTTGAGAGTCATAAACACGTTTCAAGTCAATCCGAGTTAGTATGAAAAAGTTATGGACGTTATAGTGCAGAACCTTCTAAGAACGTTTCAGAAGCCATTTTTGGAAAATCAAAGCAACAATCATGTTAGGTACCTTTCGAATATTGTTATGGATCAAATCAAATAGAGCTTTTGGAACCATATGTACATATCAAAATATATCGAAGACTCAATGGAATAATCAAACGTGCTATCATTTGAAAATCAAGACATTAGTCATATCAATTATCTCTCGAATGCCATTCGGAAAAACATATCAAATAGATCTTCGGACATCATAGATACGCATCAAAACCATATGAAATAGTTTACGGAAGTCAAGAATATTAGCCATCCTAGTGGCTCTAAGAATAGGAATTTCTTTGAAATCATACATATACGTCATCTGCTCGTTTCATAAGGATCATGCCAAAAGAAAGAAAGGGTAAGCTGTTAGAACCGGTATTTTTGTACAGTGGAATAATCTGGATTTATTATGATAAGTTAAGGACAAAAAAAAAATTATTTCGGGATACAAAGTCGGGATTCTTGACCTTGATTTTATTTTGAGATATAAGTTATATATGAAATTGTTGGCATTGAACACTTAGGGAAAATTGGGACCACAATTCATAAAATTGGAATTTAAAATGTGGTGCCAAAAATGCCATGGGGGCCGTGTGAATTAAAAAAGGGGTCCCACACATTGTGTGACCAATTTTAATTGGTCAAACACATTGTGTGGACCCAAGGCAATGTGGATATTTTGTGAACCACTTAAAAGATGAAGACCAAGTCTTCATTCCTCATTTATTCACTTCATCACTTAGCACAAAACAAGAAAATAGAGAGTTCCCAACCCCCACTGTTTTCGGCCCAACCTTAGGAAAACCAAATCAAATTCTAGCTTCCCAAAAATTATTTCCTTGGTGTTAACCCACTATATTGAGGTCCCTAAGTAGCGTGGAAGAGTTGTTCGGGTCATCCAACCATTAGTTGTACCCATTTGCAAACCCTAACTATTTGGTGGATTGAAGAAGAAAGGTCTGTTTTGCTCTTGTTTTTGTGTTGTGAACATTTATTCATGTTATGGTATGTTAATAGGGATGGAAATCATGAAATATAGTATGATTGGAAGTGGGTTGTGTGATGGGTGTTCTAGCCGTGTATATGGGTGTGACAAATGGAATTGATGAATTAATTCTATATTATGTTAGATTGGTATCGAGTGGGGAAAAGAATAAAAATCATTGATACATGTATATGTGTAGTGTAGCCGTGTTTATAGCCTCCAAATTGTAGCAAAGAAGGAATAAATCTCGCTTAGCGTCGTAATGGTTATGGTGATGACTTGTAGGTTAGAAATGAGAATTTAATGTCCCAAATTGACATAGTAAGCGTTGCGTACTGATTTGGAGAACTTTGTGCATTGAATAAAATTTGTATATATAAGAATCATTAACATGTGTATGTGTGTGGCGCGAGCGAATGCGAGTTTTATAATGTGTCGAAGATCGTAATACTATCGCTTAGTATTTTACTTATCGTCGAAACGAATTCTAGTTGGAAATAAGTGTTTAAGTGGCTCAAGATTGATGTTGAGAAATTGTGGGCTGTTTTGAGGCTAGTTGTGCATTTGACGTAAATTGTATATTTTATGAAAATCATATCGTTATATTGTGGATTGTGGTACAAAACATGACTTGAAAATGAGGAATGGAAAAAGGGAACTGTTTTCGGCCAAACAGTGGAAAAATTTTCGGGTCGTTGGAAATATTATGTGGATTGTTTAGAATGTCCTAGAATATTGTGGTAAAGACTCGGGTGGATAATTAAATGTGTGAGCGATGTGGTGGCTTGAATGTGAGCTGTTGAATTGAATATTTGGAAAGTTGTTGAATGATGAAAAAGAGAGCTATTAATGTTATTTTGTCTTCCGAATTTATTATTGATGTTGTTAGGTTGGTTGTTGTTGTTGTTGTTGATTGATACGGCCGAGTTAAATTCTCGGGGTAGCCTATTTACAGGGGAAATGCTGCCCAAATTTCTGTAGAATTAAGGGCGAAATTGGAATTTAATGCCCAAAGAGTCTTTAGCTAATGTTTGGCATTTTATGGCTTATTTTTAGATCGTGGGCAGCCCGAATCATAGTTTGGACTTAGCTTGAGTTGGATCATATTGGAGAGCGTTTGAGGTATGTAAAGCAACCTTCCTTCTTTTGGCATGCCTTAGTTTCACATAGGCTAGATTAGAGCTTTAAGGGAATTCCAAATTCGAGATCCGAGCATGTTATGATCCATATATATATTCTTTGGCACTCTTATGTATGTTTTTATGAGATATTGACCATGATGTATTTGAAGTAATCGCTTTCCGAAATCCGCATAGAAAATGTTCACTTTAAGGAATTTTGTAATCTCTGAATGCCATATTTTTCGCATAGAGGCTCGGATCGCTCCAATAATTTTTATAGGAGTTTGCTTGATGTATAATGGGTATGTTTTTCATAGGCGGGCTCAGTTTTGGGTCTATACTCGTCCGTGGGTCCCGCGACGCCCTTATGTAAATTCGACAACTTTGAATCAAAAAGTGATAATTATTATTCCGATTTCGAATATGACTATTTTACTTATCCTTCGGATTTATAATAATGATTTTATGCATATGATTCCTCACTACTCCGCTCGTGCCTACTATGATATCGTTCGCCGGTTCCCGGGCCGGTTCTGTTGTCGTGCGCTTTGTGATACATTCCGGTGTTATGCTGTGATTATGGTTCACCGTGCTCCTTGCTCGAGGGCCGGGTTCCACTTATGTTTGGCGTTATGTTGTGTTTGGCGTTATGCTGTGTTGTGATATGTGACGGGGATTCGGAGATTTGAAACTTTCTGGTGTTATGCTGTGTTGTGGCGCCATCGACAGGCGGGCGACCACATTTTCCCGTGCCCTATGCATAATTTATACTTTGGAAATAAACATTTTGATATTTTTTTATATGTATTATTTTCTATATGTCTGATTCGATTATTGTTCAGATTTATTTCTGTACCTTCTGCTTTGCATACTCAGTACATATTTCGTACTGACCCCCTTCTCCGGGGGCTGCGTTTCATGCCCGCAGGTACGGACGCACAGCCTGGTGATCCACCTGTTTAGGACACCCTTTCTGCTATTCGGAGTGCTCCTCTCTTTCCGGAGCTTATACTTTTGGTATATATAATTTTATTAGTGCATTTGTATATATTCGTTCATGGGTACGGCGGGGCCCTGTCCTGTCATATGATTCTGTCGGTCTGTTTAGAGGTCTGTGGACATGTTTGTGGGTTAGGGTCTTTCTGTATGGATGTATGTACTTGTCGTTTGGGCGATCCCATACGCCGAGGCGGCCGGTCCGCATATGTTGTTTGGGCGATCCTATACGCCGAGGCGGCCGGTCCGCATATGTTTATATATTGCTTGGTTAGCCCTGTGTGGCTTTTGTTGGTATTTTCTGCGTGCAGGGTATATTGGATAGTCCGTAAAACAAAGGAAACTCTGCCGAAATGTTTCTGGAAATTACCTAAATTTGAAATAACGCCTTGTCGGCTTCCGCCATATACTAGAATGAGTTAATAGAATTTGAGATAATATTTGATAGATGGGTTCGGGTGCCCAGATCGGGCACTAGTCACGGCCTACGGGGTTGGGTCGTGACAAAAGTGGTATCTGAGCGGTTTGTCCTCGGAGTGTCCACAGATCGTGTCTAGGAGAGTCTTGTTTATCGGTGTGTTGTGCACCACATCTATAAACAGGAGGCTACAGGACATTTAGGATGTTGTCTTTTCTTCTGATCTTAGATCGTGCGATAGAACTGTGCTATTAGGATGATTCTGTTTTGATCTGTTGTTGTTTTTCTTTCAGTGATGCCTCCGAAAAAGGCGACGGCCGCCCAGAAGAAAAAGGGCGTAGTAGGAGAGACCAGCCGGGCTCAGAAGGGTACTCGGACCCTTGCTCAGATGATGCGTGATATTACGTCCCGGCCATCCGACTCTGCTACGTCTTCATCGTCAGAGGAGTCTGGAGCAGCTTCACCATTAGCTCCACGGGATTCAGCTCCCGCGCCTCCAGCTCCTCAGCCAGGGGCGGAGGACAGGACGCTGAGAGAGGCTGTGCAGTTATTGACCACTCTGGTAGCGAGACAGGCTCGCAGACGCGGGCGGAGAGATGATGATGATGACGAAAGGCGTGACATCCTGAGGGTTCGAGAGTTTCTATTATGTGGCCCTCCAGAGTTTTACGGGTCTAAGCCCGACGAGGACCCCCATGACTTTATTCGGGGGATGCGGCGCTCACTAGATTTGGTCAGGGTTTTAGAGACTGAGTCTGTTGAGTTGGCTTCGCATAGACTACGGGATGTTGCTGCTCACTGGTATGAGTCCTGGGAGCTATCCAGGGGTGAGGGTGCTACCCCAGCTACTTGGGACGAGTTCGTGACTGCTTTCACTCACCACTTTTTGCCCCCAGAGTTACGGCGGGCGCTGGTTGACCGATTTTTGCATCTGCAGCAGAGGGGTCGGAGCGTTCGTGAGTATAATATGGAGTTTGATTCTTTGGCCCGGTATGCACCTGCCATAGTAGCAGATATGGCCGATCGGATGCACAGATACCTGATGGGGTTAGACCGCTATTTGATTGATGGCTGTATGGCGGTGGCATTGTAGGCAGACATGGATATTGCCCGACTACAGGCTTATGCCCTGGGTATGGAGGACCGACATAGAGCTGATTATTCTAGCAGAGATCGGGACAGGAGGCCCCCCAAGAGGGCCAGATTTGCAGGTTATTCTGGAGATTCTCGAGGCGGACAGCCTCAGCAGCAGCAGTCAGGCAGACATCCTCCTCCGTCAGGCCGGGGTACACAGCCAGCCGGTAGGAGATTTGACAGTGCAGGACAGTCTGGGGCCAATCAGAGCTCCAGAGCATCAGGGTCACAGATAGCTAGAGGTCCCAGCCAGTCCAGACCACCCAGGCCCTGTTGTTCCCATTGCGGGAAATCGCACCCGGGAGAGTGTTATCGACTTACTGGAGCCTGTTTTTCATGCGGTGATCAGGGCCATCTTATGCGAGATTGTCCGTTGGCGAGCGGTTCTGGTAGTGTGGCTCAGCCGACGGGGTCAGCCGCTGGTTCATCATCTGCTCCATCAGTTGCACGCCCTACGGGGTGAGGTATGCCTGCACCGGCGGGACGCGGTCGAGGTCGTGGCAGTGCTTCAGGTTCTAGCGGTCCTTCGAACCGCATTTATGCCTTAGCCAGCAGACAGGACCAGGAGGCTTCGCCTAATGTCGTCACAGGTATATTACTGGTTTTCTCTCGTGATGTGTATGCATTGATTGATCCTGGTTCTACATTATCATTTATATCTCCACTCGTTGTTGATACAATTGGGATAGAATCCGAACCGATAGAGCCTTTTGAGGTAGCTACACCAGTAGGGGACTCTGTTATAGCCAGTCAGATTTATAGAGATTGTTCCGTGATTATCTGTGGCCGCTGCACTAAGGCGGATTTGGTGGAGTTAGATATGATCGAGTTTGACGTGATTATGGGTACGGATTGGCTAGCTTCTTGCTATGCTAATGTTGATTGTCAAAAGAAGATAGTCTGATTCCAATTCCCAGGGGAGCCAGTTATAGAGTGGGCAGGTAATACAGTATCGCCGAGGGGTAAGTTTATTTCATACCTCAAGGCTGAGAAAATGATCAGAAAGGGGTATATTTATCATCTGGTCCGTGTTCATGATTTAGAGGCAGAGGCACCGACTCTTCAGTCAGTCCCAGTGGTTAATGAATTTGTAGATGTATTCCCAGATGAGCTTCCAGGTCTTCCTCCCGAACGGGAGATAAAGTTTTCTATTGATCTGTTGCCAGACACTCAGCCTATCTCTATTCCTCCGTACAGAATGACACCTGCAGAATTGAAAGAATTGAAAGAGCAGCTGAGAGATTTATTGGAGAAGGGTTTCATTCGGCCTAGTGCATCACCCTGGGGAGCTCCGGTATTATTTGTGAGAAAGAAAGACGGCTCGCTGCGGATGTGCATTGATTATCGGCAGTTGAATAAGGTAACCATTAAGAATAAATATCCCCTTCCCAGGATTGATGATTTGTTTGATCAGCTGCAGGGTGCTAGGTACTTCTCGAAGATAGACCTGCGATCGGGTTACCATCAGGTACGGGTACGAGAGGCTGATATTCCCAAGACAGCATTCAGGACCCGATATGGGCACTATAAGTTCAGAGTTATGTCTTTTGGGCTGACAAATGCCACAGCAGTATTTATGGACCTGATGAATAGGGTATTCAGACCGTTCTTGGATATGTTTGTGATCGTATTTATCGATGATATTCTGGTTTATTCTCGGTCAGAGGCAGAGCATGCGGACCATTTGAGGACGGTACTTGGCACACTTCGGCACTAGGAATTATATGCTAAATTTTCTAAGTGTGAATTCTGGTTATCTTCAGTGGCATTTCTAGGACATATTATTGGGGCTGATGGCGTCCGGGTGGATACCCAGAAGATCGAGGCCGTAAAGAATTGGCCTAGACCTACGACGCCGACAGAGGTGCGTAGCTTTCTAGGATTGGCTAGTTATTATCGGAGATTCGTGGAGAAGTTTGCTTCCATTTCAGCGCCTTTGACAAGGCTGACTCAGAAGGGAGCTAAGTTTCAGTGGTCAGATGCTTGCGAGCGTAGCTTCCAGTTGCTGAAAGAGAAGTTGACTACGGCTCCAGTCCTGACTCTTCCGGAGGGTCCAGATGGGTATGTGATTTATTGTGATGCCTCTGGTATTGGTTTGGGATGTGGGTTGATGCAGCACGGCAGGGTGATAGCTTATGCTTCCCGGCAGCTCAGAAAACATGAAAAAAATTATCCTACTCACGATTTGGAGCTGGCCGCGGTCATTCATGCTTTGAAGATGTGGAGACATTATTTATATGGGGTTCACGTTGACATTTATACAGATCATAAGAGCCTTCAGTACATCTTTAGTCAAAAGGAGCTGAACTTGCGGCAGCGGAGGTGGTTATAGTTGCTGAAAGATTATGATGTTGACATTCTCTACCATCCTGGGAAAGCAAATGTTGTGGCGGATGCACTCAGCCGCAAGTCTATGGGCAGCCTAGCAGACGTGCCATCAGAGAGTAAAGAAATGGTTCGCGATATTCGTCAGTTGGCTAGTCTTGGAGTTCGCTTGGCTGATTCGGGAGATGTTGGGGTTTCTGTTCGAGGTATTGCTGAGTCCTCTATTACAGAAGATATTAAGCGGCATTAGTATGAGGATCCTATTCTGGCACAGGAGAAGACTCTGTTCGAGATTTCACCTGATGGAGTGTTATTTCACAGAGGCAGATTGTGTGTACCTAACGTTGCAGGGTTGCGGCGACAGGTTATGGGCGAGGCACATTACGCCCGATATTCTGTTCACCCATGGTCGACGAAGATGTACCATGATCTCAGATGCCTATATTGGTGGGACGGTATGAAAAGAGATATAGCAGAGTTCGTTGCTTAGTGTCCAAATTGCCAGCAGGTTAAGATTGAGCACCAGAAGCCCGGTGGGCTATTGCAGGAGATGGAGATACCGACGTGGAAGTGGGAGGTCATTAATATGGACTTTATTACAGGTTTACCTCACACTCCACGGAGGTACGACTCCATTTGGGTTATCGTTGATCGGCTGACAAAATCAGCTCACTTTCTTCCAGTCCGGACTACATACTCAGCTGAAGATTATGCCAGGCTATATATTAAGGAGATTGTGAGACTGCATGGAGTTCCTGTGTCTGTTATTTCTGATAGAGGTGCCCAGTTTACAGCTAAGTTCTGGAGATCATTCCAGGAGGGATTGGGGACCCAGGTGAGTCTGAGTACAGCATTTCATCCCCAGTCCGATGGTCAAGCAGAGCGCACTATTCAGACATTGGAAGATATGTTGCGTGCCTGTGTTATTGATTTCAGAGGTAGCTGGGATGACCATTTACCGCTTGTTGAATTCGCTTATAATAACAACTACCACTCCAGTATTCAGATGGCACCATATGAGGCCTTGTACGGCAGGAAATGTAGATCACCGATCGGTTGGTTTGATGTTGGGGAGACTGGGTTGATTGGCCCAGATGTGGTCCAGCAGGCCGTGGATAAGGTGAAACTTATTCGAGAAAGATTGTTGGCAGCCTAAAGCCGACAGAAATCTTATGCCGATAAGCGACGTCGACCGTTAGAGTTTCAGATTGGCGATTGGGTGTTCCTGAAAGTGTCACCGATGGAAGGTGTTATGCGATTTGGCAAGAAAGGAAAGCTCAGTCCGAGATATATTGGGCCCTATCTGATTATTCGCAAAATAGGCAAGGTGGCCTACGAATTGGATTTGCCAGCTGACTTGGGAGCGGTACACCCGGTATTTCATGTTTCTATGCTTCGTAAGTGTATTGGTGACCCTTCCAGAGTCTTTCCTGTAGATGACATTCAGGTCACAGAGGAGCTATCTTATGAGGAGCAGCCTATAGCCATATTGGATCGCCAGGTAAAAAGGTTGCGAAACAAAGATATGCCTTCTGTTAAAGTGCTGTGGCGGAACAATAACCGAGAGGAAATGACCTGGGAAGCTGAGGAGCATATGAAGAAGAAGTACCCTCATTTATTTTCGGAACCTATAGGTAATCCAATTCTCTACTTGACTTTGATGATTGACCAATAAATGTATTGTTGTGATAGTTGAGAAGGAAACTCCCCCAAATTGTTGGTATGACCCATAAGATAAATCTAACATTCGCGGCCGAATGTTCTTAAGGGGGGGAGGATGTTAGAACCGGTATTTTTGTACAGTGGAATAATCTGGATTTATTATGATAAGTTAAGGACAAAAAAAAAATTATTTCGGGATACAAAGTCGGGATTCTTGACCTTGATTTTATTTTGAGATATAAGTTATATATGAAATTGTTGGCATTGAACACTTAGGGAAAATTGGGACCACAATTCATAAAATTGGAATTTAAAATGTGGTGCCGAAAATGCCATGGGGGCCGTGTGAATTAAAAAGGGGTCCCACACATTGTGTGACCAATTTTAATTGGTCCAACACATTGTGTGGACCCAAGGCAATGTGGATATTTTGTGAACCACTTAAAAGATGAAGACCAAGTCTTCATTCCTCATTTATTCACTTCATCACTTAGCACAAAACAAGAAAATAGAGAGTTCCCAACCCCCACTGTTTTCGGCCCAACCTTAGGAAAACCAAATCAAATTCTAGCTTCCCAAAAATTATTTCCTTGGTGTTAACCCACTATATTGAGGTCCCTAAGTAGCGTGGAAGAGTTGTTCGGGTCATCCAACCATTAGTTGTACCCATTTGCAAACCCTAACTATTTGGTGGATTAAAGAAGAAAGGTATGTTTTGCTCTTGTTTTTGTGTTGTGAACATTTATTCATGTTATGGTATGTTAATAGGGATGGAAATCATGAAATATAGTATGATTGGAAGTGGGTTGTGTGATGGGTGTTCTAGCCGTTTATATGGGTGTGACAAATGGAATTGATGAATTAATTCTATATTATGTTAGATTGGTATCAAGTGGGGAAAAGAATAAAAATCATCGATACATGTATATGTGTAGTGTAGCCGTGTTTATAGCCTCCAAATTGTAGCAAAGAAGGAATAAATCTCGCTTAGCGTCGTAATGGTTATGGTGATGACTTGTAGGTTAGAAATGAGAATTTAATGTCCCAAATTGACATAGTAAGCGTTGCGGACTGATTTGGAGAACTTTGTGCATTGAATAAAATTTGTACATATAAGAATCATTAACATGTGTATGTGTGTGGCGCGGGCGAATGTGAGTTTTATAATGTGTCGAAGATCGTAATACTATCGCTTAGTATTTTAGTTATCGTCGAAACGAATTCTAGTTGGAAATAAGTGTTTAAGTGGCTCAAGATTGATGTTGAGAAATTGTGGGCTGTTTTGAGGCTAGTTGTGCGTTTGACGTAAATTGTATATTTTATGAAAATCATATCGTTATATTGTGGATTGTGGTACAAAACATGACTTGAAAATGAGAAATGGAAAAAGGGGACTGTTTTCGGCCAAACAGTGGAAAACTTTTCGGGTCGTTGGAAATATTATGTGGATTGTTTAGAATGTCCTAGAATATTGTGGTAAAGACTCGGGTGGATAATTGAATGTGTGAGCGATGTGGTGGCTTGAATGTGAGCTGTTGAATTGAATATTTGGAAAGTTGTCGAATGATGAAAAAGAGAGCTATTAATGTTATTTTGTCTTCCGAATTTATTATTGATGTTGTTAAGTTGGTTGTTGTTGTTGTTGTTGATTGATACGGCCGAGTTAAATTCTCGGGGTAGCCTATTTACAGGGGAAATGCTGCCCAAATTTCTGTAGAATTAAGGGCGAAATTGGAATTTAATGCCCAAAGAGTCTTTAGCTAATGTTTGGCATTTTATGGCTTATTTTTAGATCGTGGGCAGCCCGAATCATAGTTTGGACTTAGCTTGAGTTGGATCATATTGGAGAGCGTTTGAGGTATGTAAAGCAACCTTCCTTCTTTTGGCATGCCTTAGTTTCACATAGGCTAGATTAGAGCTTTAAGGGAATTCCAAATTCGAGATCCGAGCATGTTATGATCCATATATATATATTCTTTGGAACTCTTATGTATGTTTTTATGAAATATGAACCATGATGTATTTGAAGTAATCGCTTTCCGAAATCCGCATAGAAAATGTTCACTTTAAGGAATTTTGTAATCTCTGAATGCCATATTTTTCGCATAGAGGCTCGGATCGCTCCAATAATTTTTATAGGAGTTTGCTTGATGTATAATGGGTATGTTTTTCATAGGCGGGCTCAGTTCGGGTCTATACTCATCCGTGGGTCCCGCGACGCCCTTTATGTAAATTCGACAACTTTGAATCAAAAAGTGATAATTATTATTCCGATTTCGAATATGACTATTTTACTTATCCTTCGGATTTATAACAATGATTTTATGCATATGATTCCTCACTACTCCGCTCGTGCCTACTATGATATCGTTCGCCGGTTCTGTTGTCGTGCGCTTTGTGATACATTCCGGTGTTATGCTGTGATTATGGTTCACCGTGCTCCTTGCTCGAGGTCCGGGTTCCGCTTATGTTTGGCGTTATGCTGTGTTTGGCGTTATGCTGTGTTGTGATGTGTGACGGGGATTCGGAGATTTGAAACTTTCTGGTGTTATGCTGTGTTGTGGCGCCATCGACAGGCGGGCGACCACATTTTCCTGTGCCCTATGCATAATTTATACTTTGGAAATAAACATTTTGATATTTTTTTATATGTATTATTTTCTATATATCTGATTCGATTATTGTTCAGATTTATTTCTGTACCTTCTGCTTTGCATACTCAGTACATATTTCTTACTGACCCCCTTCTCCGGGGGCTGCGTTTCATGCCCGCAGGTACGGACGCACAGCCTGGTGATCCACCTGTTTAGGACACCCTTTCTGCTATTCGGAGTGCTCCTCTCTTTCCGGAGCTTATACTTTTGGTATATATAATTTTATTAGTGCATTTGTATATATTCGTTCATGGGTACGGCGGGGCCCTGTCCTGTCATATGATTCTGTCGGTCTGTTTAGAGGTCTATGGACATGTTTGTGGGTTAGGGTCTTTCTGTATGGATGTATGTACATGTCGTTTGGGCGATCCCATACGCCGAGGCGGCCGGTCCGCATATGTTGTTTGGGCGATCCTATACGCCGAGGCGGCCGGTCCGCATATGTTTATATATTGCTTGGTTAGCCCTGTGTGGCTTTTGTTGGTATTTTCTGCGTGCAGGGTATATTGGATAGTCCGTAAAACAAAGGAAACTCTGCCGAAATTTTTCTGGAAATTACCTAAATTTGAAATAAAGCCTTGTCGGCTTCCGCCATATACTAGAATGAGTTAATAGAATTTGAGATAATATTTGATAGATGGGTTCGGGTGCCCAGATCGGGCACTAGTCACGGCCTACGGGGTTGGGTCGTGACATAACCTTACTTACCTGTCCCACGTCCTACTAGCTACGCTTATTCATCCAAGCTTGCTAGGCTACAATCAAGAAGATTTACATAATCATTAGATTCATTGTCATACACTTGCCTTAGCTTCTCAAATAAATTCACTTATAGTCTGCCGGAATTTCGGCAGCATTTCCCCTGTAAATACAACCATCCCCGGGAATCTAACTCGGTCAAATCATCAACAACAAACCCGAGAATGCAACTCGGCCAAATCATCAACAACAAACCCGAGAATGCAACTCGGCCAATTTATCAACAATAATCCGAGAATTCCACTCGACCACATTATCAACAATAATCCGATATCTTCCAAACTTAATAAGGTCAACAACAACACATTCATTTCTTCCAACTTCATGAACTACACCAACAATCTACACATTAACAACTTCGTCAATCAATTCAAAATACGTTCTAATGTTAGTAACTTCTTTTACATAATTCGTCAACATTTTACTTATATTCAATTCAATCACAACAACCAACTTACAATATTCCAAACTCAATAAAATCAACACATTTCTCACCTCCAAATTCATGCATTATATCTACCACAACACGTTAACAACATTATCTTCACAACACAAGAAACCATGCTAGTGTCATATTAATTTCTTCAACAATCCCACAATGATTACAACTTCATTTCAAACCACCCAACCTTCATTTTTATTATTGAATCCGCAATAACAACAATCAAACTACTAAATAAAAATCAATTCATCTCATCTTAGGAACATACCCTTATTCGGCCATGACCTATATATATATATATTTCATGAATTTCATCCATTTCCACATACTACAACATTCACAAATCATCTCTAACACATGTGAAAGAAGATTGAATACATACCTTTTTCACTTAACTCCCCAACTTAGCTAGGGTTGTCAATTGCACCAATGAATGGTTTGCTTGCTTCAACAACCACCCCACGTTAATTAGGGCCGTCAAATTAGTTGGGATACTAGAAGAAAAAAAAAATTCTTGGTCAATTTCCCATGGCTCCAATTCGGCTAGCTTGGCCGAATGGTCCTCAATTTTTTTCCTTCTTGGAGTTTCATGAACTTGTGAGGGAGATTATGTCTTATTATGTAAGCAATTGTCCAATATATATAATTAGCCTCATCAAATAGAATGTGGACACATGCCCCTTCTCCCTTTTTCGTGAAGTTTCTTAAAATAAAGGATGAATATATCCTAATTTGTCATCACTTGTCCATATATATATATATATATATATGATTTCTACTAATGCAAGGTGACACATGCCACACGACCACTTGTGGCTTCATGATCATATATTTTTTTGAATTTCCCTTTTTACCCTTAGCCTTTCTCAATATTTCCATACTAATAAACAACTTGTATATCAAAATAACTTTGGAAAAAAATGGTCTTGCCCTTAACTTACCTAGACTATCTTAAAATATCCAAATGTACAAAATACGGGCTATAACAACGAGCACCCGGTGCTACCCCACCCGGGCACCCCTTAACACACATTCACATAATATCTAGGCGATTCATAAATCAAGTCATGCATTCTAGTCATCAATCATATTAGTCCCATTGGGCGACAGTCATCTTGGATAGCATCATAGGCATCTATGCCACATCAAATGTACAAGACCGACGAGGCCAACAAAATGATATACAAAACATAGGCCGACAAGGCCAAACATATCTACCCACATACAAATGTCTACGAACCTCTAAGAAGATTATACATATCACATGAGCGGGACAGGACCCCGCTATGCCCATAACTATATTCACCAAAAGGAATTACTGAATAACTTAGAAAGATAGATATTACGGCTATGGATGGTCTGATACTGAATAAACGAGGATCTCCGGTAGATGGAATAAAGTTCTCTTTCAAAAGTAGTTTTGTCCCATCTGCTAGAGCTTGAAGAATTCCTAAAGGGCCAGCATATTCAGGCTGCTATGTAATCTCTGAGGAAGCTGCTATGGATCAACTCTGTCTCCCTGTGCACCTGCGGGCATGACGCAGCGTCTACAAACAAAAGGACGTCAGTACGAAGAATGTACTGAGTATGTAAAGCATGATCAACATCGATATACAAGCATAAAGAACCACAAGTGAAGTAGCATAGGAGGGGGGGGGGCAGTAATATCATCATCATGGCACTTACTTGCTTTCCATAGAGACATTCCGTTTCTATTGCGTATCCACATATATGCATCCATATCCGTACTTAATTACCCTCATAATCATTTACATCTCATATACATAACATATTCGTACTCTTAATGATGTCATTTACATAGCATATACATATATATACAGGTATACATAGCGTACCCGACCATAGAGGTTCAGTGTTCCATACATACTTGGCCAACCAAGGCTCAAGGTCGTATCTACCTGGCCCTACCAAGGCTTCAGGGTTATCCGTACCATCTGCAGATGTGTGCACGCGTTACGTAATCATATACATACTCTATACATATTCATATACATATATTCTACCCGGCATTATAAGCTCGGGGTCCCATCGTAGCCCTTCATAAGCACCTATACATATATAATAGCTCATAAGCATCTTTGGCATCATTTTGCTCTCATCATCATACTATCATCACCATTATCGTTACATCTATATTATAGGCTTATTCGTCATGTGAGGAACTTAGTACAATCGTAGTGCATATCAAGCATCGTGAGCTTGCTAGCTCGGTATATAAGTCATTGAAGACATCATAAGATTATAGAGGATTTGAGGTTTGGCCAAAGAACCATGCCTTATGAAAGAAGGGTTAGCCTTACATACCTTTTCGTTGAACTATTCTACACTTGCACGTACTCCTTGGATGCTCAATTTTCTACCTTCATTAAAGTCGTACTATCATTAGAATCGACAATTAGCACACATGGCTAAAGCTAGAGAAAATCGGACAGCATTTCCTTTATTTATACGACATTCCCCCATATCGCAATTCAACTTCCAAACGTCAACAACACATTCACAATATCATAACAATGGCCATTAATCATCCACATTAGCTAGGTTTCTCAATTCACTTTCATTTATCCATATTCATGGTCACAACACCCAACTTCGTCCATTCATTTACAATGTCTGTTTCATGGTCTTAACGTCATTTATAACACATTCATGTCACAACACAACAACAATCATGATTCAATTCGAACTATTTCTCAAAACGTCACTATTCATCATTCATGACCCATTTTCCTATACTCTTCTAATGTCCAAGCATTTTAACTCTCAAATACCTCAAACAACATATAAATATCGTGAATCTTACCTTAGAAGTCGTAGGAACAATCCTTAGTTGATAATACTCCACTTGAGCAAAAACCCTAGTTTTCCTCCATTTGGATTTCTTGACTTGAATGGCCTTTAATGGGTTTCCTTACTCTTGATTCACTTGGTTTATGTTATTGATGGCTTACAATCCTTGAAAACTTGTGTAATAAATGTAGAGAGATGTTTTATAGAGAAGGATGAAATGTGGAAATGATTTCATGACCTTGGTCCCTTATTAAATAACCTATCACTGGTCTGTCGGGGTCCATTATACGGTCCGTCTAATAGACCGAAAAACGTGCCTTTCCTTCACCCTTCACTGTGACCATTTGACGGTTCATTATACGGGCCGTAAAAATTTATACGGTCCATATAACTGACCGTAAAATTGCTCCAGTGAGCAACCCTCGTTGTGATGGTTTTTACGGTCCATTATACGGTCCGTATAATGTGCCGTAAAACTCACCAGTCCACTGAACTTGTTCTCGTCACTTCGTTGATCTCTAATCCTTATGGAACCTTCTTAACTCCTATTTAAGACTTCATTAGCAATTTAAGGGACGTTATAACTCTTTCCCAAAATGCCCTACGTTATAACTCGTATTTCACTGGTTCATTCATTTTCGTACCAACGGAAGATTTTTCCGAGGTGTAACATTCTCCCCCCCTTAAGAACATTCGTCCTCGAATGTTAAGCACTCGGGGATTGTACAAAAATTTCGCCAGAGTTTCCCCTAAAATATGGCACTACCAACCTGTCACAACAACCCATAATATCGATGCCTCACAAGGTCACAACACAATAGCATTTAAAATTTGGCCACACACAACCCAAAAGCATAAAAAGGAAATCATACATACCTTATGATTTTGACGTCTCATCTTGGCCCTCGTCCAAAGGCTGAAATAAATGTGGGTATTTGGATCGCATATTTTCTTCCGCTTCCCATGTCATTTCCTCCCGATTGTTATTTCTCCACAAAACCTTAACTGAGGCCACTTCTTTGTTTCTAAGCCTCCGTACTTGCCTATCTAATATGGCAATGGGTATCTCATCATAAGTTAACTTTTCTGTCACTTGAACATCATTTACTGGGGCGTTCCTCGTAGGATCTCCAACACATTTCTGAAGCATCAAGACGTGGAAAACGGGATGGACTGACTCCAAATTTGGAGGTAGATCTAACTCATAGGACACTTTGCCTATTTTGCGCACAATCTCATAAGGCCCTATATACCGGGGACTAAGCTTCCCCTTTCTGCCAAATCTCATAACGCCCTTCATTGGAGACACTTTCAAGAATACCCAATCTTTAATTTGGAACTCTAAGTCCCTTGAACGATTATCTGCATAGGACTTTTGGCGACTTTGAGCCGCTAGCAACTGATCTTGTATGAGCTTGAATTTCTCTATAGCTTGCGGGACCAAGTCTAGCCCGACCAATTTAGTCTTGCCTACTTCGAACCACCCAATTGGGGATCTACATTTTCGCCCATATAAAGCCTCATACGGTTCCATTTGAATGCTAGAATGATAACTATTATTGTAAGCAAATTCAATGAGTGGCAAATGATCATCCCAACTACCTCCAAAATCTATCATACATGCCCGTAACATATCTTCAAGAGTCTGAATAGTACGTTCGGCTTGCCCATCGGTCTGTGGGTGAAATGTCGTGCTAAGGCTCACTTTGGTCCCTAGACCCTCTTGGAAAGACGTCCAAAAATTAGCTGTAAACTGAGTTCCTCTGTCTGAGATAATCGATACTGGAACACCATGGAGTCTCACTATCTCTTTAAGGTAAAGCTTTGCATAATCTTCTGCCACGTACGTCGTTCTGACTGGTAAGAAATGAGCTGATTTAGTGAGTCTATCCACAATCACCCATATGGAATCATACTTACGTCGAGTACGGGGTAAGCCTGTAATGAAATCCATATTAATCACTTCCCACTTCCAAGTTGGGATTTCTATAGCTTGCAACAATCTGCCCGGCTTTTGGTGCTCGATTTTCACTTGTTGGCAATTAGGACATTGAACCACAAATTCCGCGACATCTCTCTTCATCCCATTCCACCAATATACAGACTTGTGATCATGATACATTTTCGTCGCTCCGGGGTGGACAGAATAACGGGAACAATGAGCTTCTCTCAATATTTGGTGGCGTAGCCCTGCCACGTCGGGAACACATAATCTGCCTCGACATCGAAGGACTCCGTCTCCTGAAACATCAAATGATGACTCCTCTTTCTGAGGGAGTGTATCTCTGGACTCCACTAGCATAGCATTCTCATATTGCCGCGCTTTCACTTTCGCTACTAGCGACGAAACTGCTGAATTCTGAATAGTGGTCCCCCGGCTACCTCAGTCCATCACTCGGACTCCTAGGCTAGCTAGCTGTTGGAGCTCACGGGTCATTTCTCTCTTCTCTTGTCGCACTTCACATAGACTTCCCATGGATCTGCGGCTAAGAGCATCAGCCACAACGTTGGCCTTTCCGGGGTGATACAAGATATCAACATCATAATCTTTTAGCAACTCCAACCATCGTCGTTGCCACAAATTCAACTCTTTCTGCTTGAAAATATACTGGAGACTCTTATGATCTGTATAAACATCCCTTGTCATAGTCACTATCCTTTAGCCCCACTTTGAAATCGGTTCTCGAGCCTCACACATTCCTCTTTTGTTCTATACTACCATACTTTATCCTTTTCGCGTGCCTACCTTTGAATCTTTTACCCAAGTAGCCTCGTGCTTTGCCGGTAGTTTTGTCTTGAGGGCTTCACTCACTGAGGTTTCTTACCTTTTGTTACATCCGGTATTTTTGTATATTCGAACAATTCGAGATAACTTGACTTGTAATGAATAAGGCCATATTTGGACCTTACTTGGTATGAATGTGTCGGTCGTGAATACATTGGAGTGGAATTACGAAAGGTGGCCAAGGCCAAAATTGGAATTTTGGAAACTTGCTTCATGAATTACAAAAATGTAACCAATTGGACTAAAAAAAAAAAAATGAGGCCCAAAGTGGGAGGCCCAACCGGCCAAGATGGCCTTTGGCCCAAGCCCACCAATTAGTCATGTGACTAATTATATTAAGGGATAAGCTCTTAAGAAACTTCAAAAGAAATCAAGAACAAACAAGAGAGAAAAGAAGAGGAGGGCTACGGCCAAAGAGAAAGAGAAAGAGAAAAAGAAAGAAAAATTCTTGGAGCCAAATTCTTGGTTCAAAAATCCATTTCTTGTGGGATTATTACTAAGTGCAAGATCCTCTACAAAGTGATATAATTATTTTGGCAAGAAAGTAGTTTTGGTGGCAAGTGAAGAACTTGAAGGAAAGGTAAGGATTTTATGCTTTTGTTATGTTATGGAAGGTGTATGTATGTTGTAGTGTGTGGAAATGAATGAAAATCATGAAAATTTTGTGTGTTGGGATTGTATGCATGTTGGCCGTAAGTATGCATATATATTGCATGCCTATGATGACTTGAATTCATGTTTGAATCTTGTTGTAGTTATAGTAGAAATTGTATTGGAAATGAAAGTTGAATGAATTAGTGGAAGTTGGAAAATGTAGTGTGTGGCCGTGTGGTGTATGTTGATGATGGAAGGTGAACTAAATTTTTTTAGTATGATAATTGTGTTGATTATGAAATGAATGAAAGAATAATCGTTTTATTGTCATGGAAAATTTGTTGTTAAGTCGTTGTAGGAAGTTATACAACTTTATGGTATCTTATGTAAATGTGGAAATGAAAGTAGGAAGATGCAAATTATGATTATCATTGATGAAATTGGAAGATAGAAATATGTCACGAACATATATGCTAAAGATTGGAAGTTGTGGGTGAAATATGACTTTGGTAGTAAGCTTGTATATTGTGTATACCTTATGAATATTTTGTGAAAATGGTATGATACGCCTCCGAAGTATGTTGTAATGACCTTGATAAGTGATAAATATGAAAATGGTAAGATTGGTTTGGAAATGTAAGGTTGGAATGAAAGATGTTATGTTAAGTCGGAAAGATGGCTAGTTATGCCATATTATGTGTTTTGTGATATTTGATGTTGTTATCGATGTTGTTGTTGAATGGTTGGGTTGCTATTTTGATATATTGAGCCGAGCTAAGTCTCGAGGATGTTATATATATAGGGGAAATGCTGCCGAAATTTCGGTAGGCAAGTATGTAACAAGTTTTGATTATTGAAAAGCTTGAATTTGACTTTTGGCAAACTTGACCATTTGTAGATTCTGGACGAAATTGGAAGTGAAGCTAAGCGAGTATAAGGCGTTATTGAGGTATGTAAAGCCTTCCCCTTTATTCTTAGGCATGTTCTGAATGCAATAGGCTCGGCCGCGAGCCTTAAGTACGACTCCGTTCCTCGGAATTCGAGATGGAAATCCGCTCCAATTCCTTCAGTAAGATTGAATCATTTTTCTTATAACTTGTCCCTAAAGTGAACTTTTGTATAAAACTTTCCTAAACGGAGTCGGAATACTTCCATATGACTATGGATGACCTCATAAGGTCTATTAACAGTAATTTACGTATGTCGCCTCGAGTTGGTCCGAGGTGGGCCCACGGAGCCCCGATACCTATTGTATGATCTAAATTGTCTCATTTCTGTCCGATTTTCACAAGTAACCTCTGGACTATTATTCTGATCACGATATGACTACTTTTTATATAAATCTTATAAAATGGTTTTGACATCTGGAAATCTGATTCTGGTAATAATCTGTCGTGCCTTCCCAAGTAGGATATAGGCGCGTATTATGAATACCATCCGAATACTCTGATTTGGCTCGCCGCTTGGCATACTTCAGTTTGATTGAGTCTGTATGTGTGTGGTTTCTCATTAATCTGTTCGTGGATGTCTCAATGCTTCCTTCACTGCGTCCCGGGCCAGGTTCTGTTATCATGCATATTCCTCTGCATTGTTCACCGCGTCCCTCGGTGTTCGGGCCGGGATCTGTTTATATCAGTATGATATTATGATCTGTGTATGGGGATGGCGGCCAGGATGGCACATTATCTGATTCTGTCTGTCCACCGCGTCCCGTACTAAGAGGGTCGGGTTCTATTTACCACGCCCCCGTGACAGGGCCGGGATCTGCATGTATGTATGTATGTGCTATCACCATTTATATAAGCACATGACTCTGTATGATTCTGTATGATTCTGTATGACTCTGCATGCATAATTCTGTCCGGCACACGTCTGTCTGTCCGTATGTATTGTGATTCTGTCTGTCCGTATGTATTATGATTCTGTCTGTCAGTCTGGACCATGATTCTGTCTGTCCGTCTGGATTGTGACTCTGTCCGGTATACTTCCGTCTGTCTGTTCGGCTTATGATTCTGTCTATTATATTTCTGTGTTTCTGGTCCAGATTATGATTATGTTTGATACATTTCCGTTTTACATACTCGGTACATTTTTCGTACTGACCCCCGGTTCTTCGGGGGCTGCGTTACATGCCCGCAGGTACAGACGCACCTGGAGATACACCACCAGTCTAGGACTCAGATTCTGCTATTTTGAAGAGCTCCTTTGATCTGGAGCGAATACGTTTGGTATATATCTTCTGACATCTGTATATTCTGTATGTATGACAATTCTGGGTACGGCGGGGCCCTGTCCCGTCATCTGATTCTGTATGTCTGTTAGAGGCCTGTAGATATGTATGTGGGTTACGGGTTACATTTGTTCAGGTAGGTGCGTACGATTTTGTGACTCCGTCTGCTATGTTAGCCTCATCGGCTTATGCAAAAGTTTCAGTATGCATATGTATATATATTTTCGCGCGCGCCGTATCTGTATTGGCTTGAATCTGTAAACACCTATTTGAAACATTCTGTCTGGTACACCGATTTTGTCAGGTAGGGACGTATGGGTATCCAGTTAGGATACCAGTCGCGGCCCACGGGGTTGGGTCGTGACACCTTTTACCCTTTTTTTTGACATTTTGATCTCCTTGCCTTCCATTTACTCACTCACTTTCTTTTCCAAATATTGTTGTATTAGAATTTTCCAACCTTATCCAGTAGTGAAAATGACATCAATTTACCTTGTAACAATTGTATCGTTTATTTCTGTTGTCACTTGAACTTCAGTACCCTTACTCTATTGCTGCCTTCCTTACCGTAGCGCCGGTTGCTGGGACACACATGTCCACCAATACAATCATATGTGGAATATCCTACGCATTCGTACTTATGTATGTATAGTTACTATTACTCGCCCACAAAATACTCCAAACGCTATTCAAGCCTATCCTAATTCCAGAGCTGTGATGCACTTTCTTTCTCTTCACCGGTCTAGTCTACCTCATCCTACGCGTCCTCTTATGGTCTCCAACCATTCTGTATACTCTAGTTTCCCTTAGGCTACTCTAGCTTCTCACTTGTCTCTTATGTCTAAATCTATAGGACTTTTAGTTCACTTCCCAGGGTGTCACCCATCCTAAAATTTCTCTCCCCAGCACTCTTAACCCCGAAACTTCGATGGAATCCAGTGCCTTAATGATGATATAATCGGGTCCACTTCCTCATATGACCTCCATCATATAATCTGGAGCATGTCGAAGTCTTACAGATTCTGAGACATTCTCGTAACACGTCTTTCCCTTTACAATTACTATTTTACCCTTTTCGATCCTCAATATTCACCTTTTACTTATGTGCATAACTACCTTTCGTCCTAGATTCCCAGATTCTTGATGGTAACAAGTATACCTTCGTCGTCGTTACTTGTAAGTACTCGGGTATCAGTCTATTCAGATTCCCACTCACCATTCTTGTATAACAATCTATAGCAAAACTGATTGTCGACTTTCTCTAAATCCTCCAACAGACCTTGCTCCTACTAAACCTCGAATATTATCCATTTTAATCCTCTGGACTGCTGATCGTCTTTCTCACAATTATCTTTCACGCCATGCCCAAATCCGTAGCTCCTCTAAATCATCACATCCCACTTATCGTCTGTTTACGATATTTCCTTCCCATGCTTGTTCCTGTTAGGCATACCCAACAATTTTGGCAGAATCTCTTTCACCATTCTTACTATTCAAAATCTATACGTAGCAAATATCGACAATACCTCACAGCACATACGGCTATATGACACATTCCAGCCATCCAGTGCTTCCAGTTTTCAGATGATAGAACAAATTTATCAAGACTTCTATAACTTTCCATATCATCCTTTACCTTCTCCGTCGTATGTAAGGCTTATATAAAGAATCTCCTTTCCTATGACTTGGCTCTATCGCACGATCTAAGACAGAAAGAAGGTCAACAATCCCTAGATGCCCCGTAGCCTCCTGTTTATAAATGTGGCCGGCTTCACACCCATAAACAGGACTCTACTGGACACGACTTTGCAGACAACCCCTAAGACAACCTGCTCTGATACCACTTTGTCACACCCTAACCTTACTAGGGTGTGATGGGCACTCGACCCCATATTCGGAGCCGAGCGAACCCGCTAACTCTTATTACATACATAATCTCTTTGGACCTTTAAATCAAATAAGAATGGAATACATAATAAAGCTTCCAGAAACTCTTCCTTCATCGTGCTCAAATCAATTATAATCTGTAATCATAATGGATCTGTAACATAATACTATAAGACACATCGGCTGATGGAGCCGCTTACAAGACTGACATTCTATACCCACGACTCTGTCTGCAAAGTCTCTAACTTCGAACAAGACATCATAGCATAATACTCTGACCCGGCAACTCTCCAGGGGCAATTGGAGCTTGCTAATTTCTCTGGAACATCTTCTATAATGGCTTCTACTCATCTGGGTGTACCTGCGCGGCATGAAACGCAGCCCCCGAAGAAATGGGTCAGTATGAGCAATGTACTGAGTATGTAAGGCATGAATAGTAACATAGTAAGAGATGTAATTATGAATAATAACAGAATTGAGACATAGAGCATATCATGGGGTAAAAGAGTAACCTGTACACCTGAGTGCCTTTTAGGAGGGTACCATGCATGCTTAGTGCTGCAGAACGTGCAGCCCGATCCATATATATATATACATATCATATTTTACTTTCTTTGAAAACATTTCTTTTTCATATATATGTAAAATAGAACATATCATATTGCCGAGGCGTTGGCTCCGATCCATTTAGCCGCATATATCCCGCGTCCGGGACGATATTAACCGATGTGGGATTTGCCTGAACCAATGTGGGATTTGCCTAAACCAATGTGGGATTCGCCTAAACCAATGTGGGATTCGCCTAAGGCAAGCCTTACACTCACCCACCTTTGGGACTCAGCGTTCTTGCTGAGGTTTGCCCCACCACTGGGTTTGCCCCACCATTGGGTTTGCCCCACTACCGGGTTTGCCCCACCACCGACTCCGATACCAACTGATCAGGTGGCAATGCGTCTATAGCGCCTCACCTTTCCCCTTACTCCATATACATATACATATATCATGTTCATATAGCATATACATATATCATATACATATATCATGTATGCAGCATGCAGGAGAGCCCAAAGAATGTTATGCCTCTATCGGAGGGACGTAAGGTCGGTAACTGTTACACCTCGGAAATTTCTCCGTACTTGTATGATGAGTGGAATGAGGAAGAGTTTGAGTGTATGATGTTTTGTTAAGTCGGGAATGGCTAATTATGAATTATTGAAAATAAGAAAGTCGCGGAAATTTTTTCAGCCCATTGGTCGTATATGGCACTATACGGCCCGTAAAGTGATTTACGGACCATATAGTGCAATCGTCCTCCAGCTTGTCAAAAATCTTAACTTTCTGCAAATTGTGAAAATGGCTAAATACGACTTGGAGGACGGCCCGTAAACCTCAGTCGTAAATTGCCATAATCCTCAGCCAAACTTTCTGTCTTTGAAATGATTAAATACGGCCATGGAGGAAGGACCGTAAATCAAAATATGGTCCGTATATGATGGTTTACGACCACTGTTCATCCCGACAATTTTTCATTAAAGACCAGATTTTGAATTATTAAAAGGGAACTTAAGCCTCAATTCACGTCATTTTTCATCCAAACACTTCAAGAAGTCTCTAGAGTGTTCTTCAACACTTCAACTCTAAGAATATCAAGAAAATCCAAGGAAACCTAAGATTTTCAACACCAAATTCATGAAATCAAGTGTAAGAGCACAACAAAGGATCATCTAAGTCAAGAAATCCCACAAAGGGTGGAACTAGGGTTTTGGCTAATTGAAGTATTTCAACTTAAGGATTGTTCAACCATCATCCAAGGTAAGTTTCATGATTATTCCATGTTGTTTGAAGTATTGGAAAGCTTAGACACTTGAAATGTAGAAGAACATAGAAATGGGTCATTATTGAGTAAATCGTGACATAAATGAATGATAGTCGAATTGAACTATGAATATTGAAGTGTTGTGAGTACTAATACGTTATAAATGATGTTTATATCATGAAACAAGCATTAAATGCATGAAAACGCAAGGATGAGCTAGAAGTAGAAATAATGGAAAATTTGGAGGAAAATGGTGGATTTTGCCAAATGTACGTAAATGACGATTGTCGATTATGATATTGCGAATAATACTATGAATATTGGGAGTTGATACAGAACGTGGGAAGAGTGGTATGAGCGAAGGAAGCTGTCACACCCCAACCTTACTAGGGTGTGATGGGCACCCGACCCTTACTTAGGGCCGAGCGAACCCTCGGACTTTGCTGTGCATAAAATCACGTCAAACTTTTTAAATCAAATAAGATAAAATACATAGTAATTTTTTTTTTTCTTTTTGAAATATTCTTTCTCGTAGCTTCCAGGCCGAACAAATCTATGATCATACAAAATTCAGTACATAACACAAACCGACATATCGGCTGACGGAGCGGAGCCGCTTACAGACTGACAACCAATACCCACGACTCTGTCTGCAAAGTCTCTAACATTAACAGGACCATTAACACATATATTCTGACTCGGCAGTTCTCCGGGAGCAAATGGAGCTTTCCATCCTCGCTGGAACATCTTCCATAATATCTTCAACTTATCTGGGAGTACCTGCGCGGCATGAAACGCAGCCCCCGAAGAAAGGGGGTCAGTACGGAATATGTACTGAGCATTTAAGGCATGAAACACCAAAAAACGAAGCCATAACCGAAGTAAAATGTACAGAAGGTGAGCACAATATCCAGAATACCAAAGTGTTGCATCTGACGTACAAATCATACATAAAAGGTTCCGGAATACAAATACGGCAATCAAAATGCCAAAATACTTTGCTTTCCTTTGAAAAACATTTCCGTCTCATACACACAGAAAATCAAACACACAATTACCGCGGCCAAAAGTCCAGCGGTCACTATCACACATACCGCGACCAAGTGTCCAGCGGTTAGCATCCCAAACCCGACATACCGCGGTCAGGGGTCTAGCGGTCAATGTCGCAGATACCGCGGTCAGGGGTCCAGCGGTCAACATCACAAATGCGGCATACCGCGGTCAGGAGTCCAGCGGTCAATGTTGCACATACCGCGGTCAGGGGTCCAGCGGTCAATGTCGCACACACCGCGGTCAGGGGTCCAGCGGTCAATAACCAAATTTATTACTTTCCAAACATAAATCACACATGTCAGAATCATGCATCACACATACATACAACCTGCCGCGGCCCTCGGTGAGGGACTCGGTGAATAGATTCATGTATACCAAAATCGTATATCAGAAAAATACCGAAGGTAAGTAGCTTATCCAGAATATCAGAATACTTACTTTTCAACCACAACTGATGCATACCAAAGTCATGCAAAGGGCGCAGGAACATGGTCGCCACTCCCGTCTCTGGCGCCATAACACACCATGCTCTAGAAGATTTCATAACATGTATACGGTATCTCGGGAACCGGACATATACCACGAGAACCCGGGGACCAGTCACATCATAATCCATATACACAGTAACTGGGGACGGACATATACCACAGTACCCCAGAACCGTACACGGTGACCGGAGATGGACATATACCACAGTACTCCGGAACCGAACACATCATACTCCATATACACGGCAACCGGGGACGGACATATACCACAGTACCCCGGAGCCGGACACCTCATACTTCAGAATTACATACATGGAACCCGACCCCTAGACAAAGCACTCGGCGAACCATACGCACGATACATACCGGCCCGGAACTCGGTGAAAGGGATCATAGCATATATATGAGCGGAGTAGTAAGAAACTAGGTGCACATAAATTAAAACCCGATGAAAGAATCGAATATATTATCAGGATATTCGTAACAGATTATTTATAACCGAATACTTATTTCGGATACTTATATCAGATTACTCATAGCAGACTCCTTATATCGAATTACATGCTCACATCAGGATATTCACATTAAGGAGCTTTCCAATGACTTATGGAACGAATCAAACGGAGTATTAGATTCATAGACGAAATTCTTACTTTTATATCATACAAAAATAGCTCAAGTGAGACAAACGAAGGAAGTTTCGGAACTTGTGGGCCCACCTCGGGTCAAGTCGAGGTGGCGGATATAAATTACAAACATTGGACTCTATGGAGTCATCCATGAAGGTTTCAAAGCGAGCCTATCATGTCTGTACGGGTTATGGATGTTTGAACAGTTTTCCAACAAAACTTAAGGGCTATAATTCAATTGTGTTGAATGAATAGTACCAAAAATTCAGACTCGCACTCCCATGAGCAGAATAACCTACGAGGCTCAAATCCGAATCTAGTACACCTAGGACATGCCAAGAGAAGAAAAGGGATAGCTCTACATACCTCACTTGCGCCTTGCTCGTCCAAACTCAATCCCCGTTTCGTCCAAAATCTACAATTGGTCATAGTTGCCAAATGTAAGTTTCAAGCTTAAATTCATTTTGTCTACCGAAATTTCGGCAGCATTTCCCCTGTAAATTCAACGCCCCCGAGAATCATCTCGGCCCAAAATATCAACAACAACAACCCAACAATACCAACAACATCAACCATCATCACAAAATACATTATAATATAAATAGTCTTCTTTTCTACATAATTCAACAACTTCCATCCCAACTTCACACTATCAAACTAACGTCAATGTTTTTATGTTTATTCACTAATTCAATACCATTCAAATACAATTCAAGAACATTTTCCATTATTCTACAAAATATGCAAAAGTTCCACCAAACCATAATCCACCCAAAAGCTCTCCAACTTCCCTAGAAACAAAATTTTAATGCATTTCTTGCTTCCAAATTCATGAACTATCTCCACAACACATATTTTAACAACATTATTCTTACAATTAAAGAAACGACACCAAGATCATATTAACTTGCAAATCAGCCCGTAATCATTCCAACATCAATTTAAACCACCAAGCCCTCATTCTCCTCATAGAATACATATTAACAACAATCAAATTGCTACATAGAAATTTATTCATTCTTCCTACACAACACACATACCACACGGCCAAGACTCCAACATCCATATTTCCATGAATTTTATCCATTTCCACATACTACAACGTAAACAAACCCTTCATAACATATAAAAGATGATAAAATCTTACCTTTCTTCTTCAACTTCCTCACTTAGCTAGGGTTGTGATTTTGCGACAAAGAGTGGTTCTCTTGTTTCAACAATTATACCACGTTGAAGAGGCCCCTTGAATTAGTAGGAATACTAAAAGAAATAAATTTTTTGATCAAGATTTTTTATCTTCATCTTCTCCCTCTCTTGGCCGAAATGGCCCCTTGTTCTTGGCTCTCCATTCTCTTTCTTGGAAGTTCTTGAAAAATGAAGAAGTTTATGGCCCTTTTTCATATTTATCACATGGATAAAATTAAATTTCATGGGCTTGGGCCTTGGCACTATGGCCGGCCACCCCTCAACTCTTGGGCCTCAATTTTTTTCCATCTTTCTTGAGCCCAATTAATTTACGGATCTTATTTGTAATTCCCGAAACAAATTTCCAAAATTCCAATTTCGCCCTTGGCCTCCTCCCATATTTCCACACCAATATTTTCCATGAACAACTTATATATATTGAACAAAATCAAAATATGACCTTGTCCTTCACTTGTCACAATTATTTCAATTCAATTTTTTTTTTGAATATGCAAAATTGCGGGATATAACAGAAGCGTTGTCCGACTTTTCCTAGAATTAGCGACGCGTTCTTATAGCTAGCTACTAATGTTGATACGAATTCTCTTATGAAGGTAACGACGTGATATCGACGGAGAACAAGTGAGCGATATCTTAGCTAAACAACCAAGGTATGTAAGGCTAGTCGTTCTTTCTAATGGCATGAATCTTTTAGCATGAATCCCTATTCCTTTCATGAATTCTTACATTCTAAGAAGTTAAAAGCTTATGCCTATGAATGTCTATATGAGATAAGTTATACGATATGATGACACTAGAATGATGATGATGTTATTCCTTGCCTACACTCACCTTATGTACTAGTCCTTTCAAGGTGAGGCAGAATGTCCATGCTGGTTCCATAATGTAATCGGGGGATCACGACCTTACGTCACCCCGATAGAGTAAAGTTGATTATGAGTCATATATACGCATTATGATAAGATAAGTATTTTATGATAAACATATTACTATGAGTATTTACATTAAGCATGTCATGATTGCATTCACACCGGGCCTAGTTGGCCGGGCAGACACCGCTTCGGCGGGCGGCGATACGGATACACCACGACCTACGGGCATGGGCAGACACCACTAGTGGGCGGCATGAGATGGTACCCCGAACGCGGGAGGCCTGGACGCGGGCTAATATTATTGATTATCACACCGTTCCGACATATGATACATACATGTTATGATGATGAGTATGAGTAAGATAGCATGCATTACTTCATTTATGATTATCAGTCAGATCCAGATGTCTCATGTTGATGTTATCCTCATATTATTGATGTCTCCTTTCATTATGTATACCTCTCATACTCGGTACAATATTCGTACTGACGCCCTTTCTTCGGACGCTGTGTTCATGCTCACAGGTAGACAGGGAGGAGAGCTTGGCCCAGGTCCTCAGTAGCTGTCAGCTGATAGATAGCACTCCATTGTTCGGAGGTGCTTATAGCTATTCTATTGATGTACATTCATACATGCATATTTTGGGCATGACGGAGTCTTGTTCCGTCTATGTATTCATTATGTTAGTAGAGGCTCGTAGATACGCAGTGTGGGTTAGATGGTCTCACAAGATGTTTTCATATGTATGTATATTATTTTGATGGCCAAGAGGCAAATGTATATAAAGTATTTATGTTTTAATTAAATATGATTTTCCTACAATTGGTATGTAAAATTGATAAAAGAGTAATAAATGAGCAAGACAAGCAGTAGAGTAAGCGGTGCTCGGTAATTGCTCCGGGTACCCGTCGCGGCCCCTAGCTGGGTCGTGACAGAAGTGGTATCAGAGCAGTTCGTCCTAGGAAGTGTCTACGAGCCGTGTCTAGTAGAGTCTTGTTTATGGTGTGTTGCACGCC
Source organism: Lycium barbarum (assembly GCF_019175385.1). Lineage (NCBI taxonomy): Eukaryota > Viridiplantae > Streptophyta > Magnoliopsida > Solanales > Solanaceae > Lycium > Lycium barbarum. Next base: position 61,201,019 of record NC_083347.1, on the reverse strand, counting down.
ACACTAATAAACAAGAGGCTACAGGGCATTTAGGAAAATGACCATTCTTCTGCTCATGAGATCGTGCGATAGAGCCATGTCTAGGATTATATCATTCCTAAAAGTGTGTTATGGTTTCAGAAAAATGTCGCCGAAAGGAAAAGCTACAGATGCCCAGAAAGGCAAAGCTACGACGAAGAAGCGGGCAGAAAGAGAGCCTCCGGCAAATGTAGAGGAAAGTGAATCGCAAAGTGAAGTCGCGCCCAATGTAGAAGATCAGGGAGGAGCCTTAGCTCCGATTCCTCCACCATGTGCTTCGGGTCAACAAGTGTCCGAGGCCATACATTTATTGACGCAGTTGGTTGCCGCTCAGGCACAACGACAGAATGCGGGCCCAAGTCATCGTTCAGCTAGTACAAGAGCCCGTGATTTCCTTACTCTAAACCCTCCAGAATTTTTCGGGTCGAAGCCGGATGAGGACCCACAAGGTTTTATCGATGAGATGTTGCGGACGCTGAAACTTATGCATGCTTCTGAGACCGAATCCGTGGAGTTGGCCTCATATAGACTTCGCGATGTGGCGGTACTATGGTATAAGAATTGGGTGATAACAAGAGGGGAGAATGCACCACCTCCCGTGTGGCAAGAGTTTGTAGATGCCTTTATTCGTCACTACTTGCCACCTGAAGTCCGCCGAGCTAGAGCGGACAGGTTCTTGAATTTGAAACAGGGAAGCATGAGTGCCCGAGAGTATAGTATGCAATTCAACGCATTGGCCCGGTATGCTCTGAATATGGTGGTTGACATGGGAGACCGAGTCTATAGATTTGTGAGTGGTTTAGGACCACACTTGTTTAGAGATTGCCTGACAGCCTCTTTGCAAGACGAGATGGATATTTCCCGGATACAGGCCCATGCTCAGAACCTCGAAGAACGACAACGACAGCAGAGAAGTGATCGTGAGGGTGACAGAAGATAAGGTAAGAGGGATAGATCTATGGGGGAGAGCAGTGAGTACCGAGGGGGACCTAGACAGTCACATTCTAGGCACTCAGGTCAGTCAGCGACCAGTGCACCTCCCAGATTCTCGGATAGGAGATTCGACCGTTCTTTTCAGTCAGGCCAGGGGCAGAGTTCGAGGGCCTCAGATTCGCAGTCTAGGGGAGACTTTAGCCAGAGGAGACCTTCAGTACCGCGGTGTAGCCAGTGTGGCAAATTACATTCCGGACAGTGTCGTCAGGGTTCGGATGCTTGTTATGCTTGCGGGCAGGTTGGTCATATGATGAGAGATTGCCCTTCAGTGAGAGATAGAGCGGGGACTCAACCCACAGGTTCAGCAGCGGGGTCTTCTTCAGTGCACCCGACAGCACAGAATCCTCAAACTACAGCAGGCAGAGGAAGAGGTAGAGGGGGAGCATCCACTTCAGGTGTTGTTCAGCCCCGTGTGTATGCTTTAGCTGGGCGACAGGATCTTGAGTCTTCCCCAGATGTTGTCACAGGTACCTTGACTATATTTTCCCGTGACGTATATGCTCTGATTGATCCGGGTTCTACCTTCTCATATATTACTCCGTATATCGCTGACTGTGTTGGGGTGAGACCCGAGCCGATTAAACCTTTCGAGGTATTCACTCCGGTTGGTGATTCCGTAATAGCGATACAAGTATATAAGAACTGTGTAGTCATTATATGTGATCGTCAGACAAGGGCTGATTTGATTAAACTTGAGATGATAGATTTTGACGTAATTATGGGTATGGACTGGTTGGCATCATGCTATGCTAATGTTTGTTGCCGGACCAAGGTAGTTCGATTCCAATTTCCGGGAGAGCCCATACTCGAGTGGAAGGGTAATAAAGCTTCCCCAAAGGGTAGGTTTATTTCCTACCTTAAGGCGAGGAAGATGATAGCCAAAGGTTATATTTGTCATCTAGTTCGGGTTCATGACACGGAAGCGGAAGTGCCAACTTTCAAGTCTGTCCCGGTAGTGAATGAATTCCCAGATGTGTTTCCCGACGAGTTACCAGGCCTTTCTCCAGAAAGGGAGATCGACTTTGCTATCGATGTACTACCAAACACCGAGCCTATATCTATTCCTCTGTATCGAATGGCTCTAGCAGAACTGAAAGAGCTAAAATCACAGCTAAAAGATTTACTTGAGAAGGGGTTTATAAGGCCTAGTTCCTCGCCATGGGGAACACCAGTCTTGTTCGTAAGGAAGAAGGACAGTTCGTTACGAATGTGTATTGATTACAGACAGCTGAACAAAGTGACGGTGAAGAACAGATATCCCCTTCCTAGAATTGACGACTTGTTCGATCAATTGCAAGGTGCTAAATGGTTCTCCAAGATAGATCTAAGATCGGGTTATCATCAGGTGAGAATTAGGGAAGTAGATATTCCCAAGACTGCCTTCAGGACAAGATATGGTCACTACGAGTTTCGAGTAATGTCGTTCAACTTGACGAATGCCCCGGCAGTGTTCATGAATTTAATGAATAATGTGTTTAGGCCATTTTTTGACCTTTTTGTGATAGTGTTCATCGACGATATTTTGGTGTACTCTCGCACAGAGTCAGAACATGCCGATCATCTAAGAATTTTTCTTGGCGTTCTTCGAGATCGGGAGTTGTATGCAAAGTTTTCAAAGTGCGAGTTTTGGCTGAATTCTGTTGCATTCCTGGGTCATGTTATTTCAGATGATGGTGTTCGAGTTGACACTCAGAAAATAGAAGCTGTGAAGACTTGGCCAAGACCTACGACGCCTACAGAAGTTCGTAGTTTCCTTGGGTTAGCAGGATATTATAGAAGATTTGTAGAGGGCTTCTCATCTATTTCAGCCCCATTGACAAAGTTAACCCAGAAGTCGGCTAAATTCCAGTGGAGTGATGCCTGTGAGCGTAGCTTCCAAGAGTTGAAAAACAGGTTGACCTCAGCGCCAGTGCTAACACTTCCAGAAGGATCAGATGGCTATGTAGTATATTGTGACGCCTCAGGTGTAGGATTAGGATGTGTATTGATGCAGAATGGAAAAGTTATTGCATATGCTTCGAGACAGTTGCGAAAACATGAACAGAATTATCCCACTCATGATCTTGAGCTAGCTTCGGTCATTCATGCATTGAAAATGTGGAGACACTACTTATATGGTGTGCACGTGGACATCTATGCGGATCACAAAAGCCTTCAATATATTTTCAAACAGAAGGAGTTGAACTTGCGGCAAAGACGATGGTTAGAATTACTGAAGGATTACGATGTGAACATTCTATATCATCCAGGGAAGGCCGAGCATCAAAAGCCAGGAGGCTTATTGCAAGCAATGGAAATTCCTACGTGGAAATGGGAAGAAATTAACATGGATTTTATGGTAGGATTACCCCGTACGCGAGGGAAGTATGATTCTATATGGGTGATCGTGGATAGACTCACGAAAGCAGCTCATTTTCTCCCCGTTAGAACCACATATTCAGCGGAAGATTAAGCTAAATTGTATCTCAAGGAGATTGTACGACTTCACGGTATTCCTTTGGCCATTATCACAGACTGAGGGGCACAGTTCACAGCCAAGTTCTGGAAGTCCTTTCAAGAAGGTCTAGGTACTCAAGTTAAGCTCAGCACGGCGTTCCATCCGCAGACCGACGGACAAGCCGAGCGTACTATTCAGACCTTGGAAGATATGCTACTAGCATGTGTGCTGGACTTTGGTGGTAGTTGGGATGAGCATTTGCCTCTATTGAATTTGCCTATAATAACAGCTATCATTCTAGTATTCAAATGGCTCCATACGAGGCCTTATATGGAAGAAAATGCAGATCTCCAATTGGATGGTTTGAAACCGGAGAAGTACAATTGATAGGCCCCGACTTGATCCAACAAGCAGTTGAAAAGGTTAAAGTGATTCGAGACCGACTGTTAACAGCTCAAAGTCGCCAAAAGTCTTATGCAGATAATCGCCGACGAGGCTTGGAATTTCAAGTGGGCGATTGGGTGTTCCTGAAGGTATCGCCGATGAAGGGAGTGATGAGGTTTGGCAAGAAGGGAAAGCTAAGTCCCAGATATATCAGACCCTACCAAATCATTCGCAAGGTGAGTCGAGTAGCCTATAAATTGGACTTGCCTTCAGAGCTCGAATCCGTGCATCCAGTGTTCCATGTTCCGATGCTCTGCAAGTGTATTGGAGACCCAACAAGAATAGTTCCGGTTGATGATGTGCAAGTAACAGAGAAGCTAACATACGAGGAAATGCCCATTACCATTTTGGATAGACAAGTACGAAGGCTTCGGAATAAAGAGGTTGCTTCAGTCAAAGTTCTATGGCTGAATAATAATCGAGAAGAAATGACTTGGGAAGCGGAGGAGAAGATGAAATCTATGTACCCCCATTTGTTCCAATCCCCAGAAGAGATTCAAGATGAGACGTCGATGGTGTAAGGTATGTATGTTTTAATTTTATGTTTTTGGTCGTGTGTGGCCATAAATGTGTTGATATTGTGATATAGCCCTGTGAGGCGAAGATATTGTGGGTTGTTGTAATGGAAAGGTAGTGTCCAAATTACAAAGGAAACTCTGACAAAAATTTTCTAGAATTCCCAAGTGTCGAACATTCGAGGACGAATGTTCCAAAAGGGGGGAAGAATGTTACACCTCGGAAATTTCTCCGTACTTGAATGATGAGTGGAATGAGGAAAAGTTTGAGTGTATGATGTTTTGTTAAGTCGGGAATGGCTAGTTATGAATTTTTGGAAATAAGAAAGTCGTCGAAAAATTTTCAGCCCAGTTGTCATATATGGCACTATACGGCCCGTAAAGTGATTTACGGACCGTCTAGTGCAATCGTCCTCCAGCTTGTCAAAAATCTCAACTTTCTGTAAATTGTGAAAATGGTTAAATACGACTTGGAGGACGGCCCGTAAACTGGTTTACAGACCATAAACCTCAGTCGTAAATTGCCATAATCATCAGCCAAACTTTCTGTCTTTGAAATGATTAAATACGGCCATGGAGGACGGACCGTAAATCAAAATACGGTCCGTATATGGTGGTTTACGACCACTGTTCATCCCAACAATTTTTCATTAAAGACCAGATTTTGAATTATTAAAAGGGAACTTAAGCCTCAATTCACGTCATTTTTCATTCAAACACTTCAAGAAGGCTCTAGAGTGTTCTTCAACACTTCAACTCTAAGAATATCAAGAAAATCCAAGGAAACCTAAGATTTTCAACACCAAATTCATGAAATCAAGTGTAAAAGCACAACAAAGGATCATCTAAGTCAAGAAATCCCACAAAAGGTGGAACTAGGGTTTTGGCTAATTGAAGTATTTCAACTTAAGGATTGCTCAACCATCATCCAGGGTAAGTTTCATGATTATTCCATGTTTTTTGAAGTATTGGAAAGCTTAGACACTTGAAATGTAGAAGAACATAGAAATGGGTCATTATTGAGTAAATCGTGACATAAATGAATGATAGTGGAATTGAACTATGAATATTGAAGTGTTGTGAGTACTAATACGTTATAAATGATGTGTATATCATGAAACAAGCATTAAATGCATGAAAACGCAAGGATGAGCTAGAAGTAGAAATAATGGAAAATTTGGAGGAAAATGGTGGATTTTGCCAAATGTACGTAAATGACGATTGTCGATTATGATATTGCAAATAATACTATGAATATTGGGAGTTGATATAGAACGTGGAAAAAGTGGTATGAGCGAAGGAAGCGTTGTCCGACTTTTCCTAGAATTAGCGACGCGTTCTTATAGCTAGCTACTAATGTTGATACGAATTCTCTTATGAAGGTAACGACGTGATATCGACGGAGAACAAGTGAGCGATATCTTAGCTAAACAACCAAGGTATGTGAGGCTAGTCCTTCTTTCTAATGGCATGAATCTTTTAGCTTGAATCCCTATTCCTTTCATGAATTCTTACATTCTAAGAAGTTAAAAGCTTATGCCTATGAATGTCTATATGAGATAAGTTATACGATATGATGACACTAGAATGATGATGATGTTATTCCTTGCCTACACTCACCTTATGTACTAGTCCTTTCAAGGTGAGGCAGAATGTCCATGATGGTTCCATAATGTAATCGGGGGATCACGACCTTACGTCACCCCGATAGAGTAAAGTTGATTATGAGTCATATATACGCATTATGATAAGATAAGTATTTTATGATATTTACATTAAGCATGTAATGATTGCATTCACACCGGGCCTAGTTGGCCGGGCAGACACCGCTTCGGCGGGCGGCGATACGGATACACCACGACCTACGGGCATGGGCAGACACCACTAGTGGGCGGCATGAGATGGTACCCCGGACGCGGGAGGCCTGGACGCGGGCTAATATTATTGATTATCACACCGTTCCGACATATGATGCATACATGTTATGATGATGAGTATGAGTAAGATAGCATGCATTACTTCATTTATGATTATCAGTCAGATCCAGATGTCTCATGTTGATGTTATCCTCATATTATTGATGTCTCCTTTCATTATGTATGCCTCTCATACTCGGTACAATATTCGTACTGACTCCCTTTCTTCGGACGTTGTGTTCATTCCCACAGGTAGACAGGGAGGAGAGCTTGGCCTAGGTCCTCAGTAGCCGTCAGCTGATAGATAGCACTCCATTGTTCGGAGGTGCTTATAACTATTCTTTTGATGTACATTCATACATGCATATTTTGGGCATGACGGAGTCTTTTTCCGTCTATGTATTCATTATGTTAGTAGAGGCTCGTAGATACGCAGTGTGGGTTAGATGGTCTCACAAGATGTTTTCATATGTATGCATATTATTTTGATGGCCAAGAGGCAAATGTATATAAAGTATTTATGTTTTAATTAAATATGATTTTCCTACAATTGGTATGTAAAATTGATAAAAGAGTAATAAATGAGCAAGTCAAGCAGTAGAGTAAGCGGTGCTCGGTAATTGCTCCGGGTACCCGTCGCGGCCCCTAGCTGGGTCGTGACAGTAACCTCCGAATATATTATGGAAGACTCAATGGACAAGTATTCTTACCGACACCTGAAGGCTCAGAAACAAGTTTCGGGTCAATCCGATTTAGTATAAGAAAGTTATGAGCGTTTGAAGTACAGAACCTTCCATGAACGTTTCAGAAGCTATTTTTGGAAAATCAAAGCAATAATCATATCAAGTGCCTTTCGAATATCTCTATGGATCAAATCAACATAGAACTTTTGGAACCACACACTTGTATCAAGACATAGCAAAATAGTTCTTCGGAAATCAAGAACATTAGCCATCCTAGTGGCTCTAAGAATAGGAATTTCTTTGAAATCTTACATATACTTTGTCATGTTGGTTTCACAAAGATCATGCCAAAAGAAAGAAAGGGTAAGCCTTACATACCTGCTCCACGTCCTATTAGCTACGCTTATTCATCCAAACTTGCTAGTCTACATTCAAGAGAATTGACATAATCATTAGACTCATCAACATATACTTGTCTTAGTCTTTCAAATGAATTCATTTATATTCTACCGAAATTTCAGCAGCATTTCCCCTGTAAATACACCATCCCGAGAATCTAACTCGGCCAATTTATCAACAATAACCCGAGAATTCAACTCGGCCAAATTATCAACAACAATACCAACAATCATATCTCCAACTTCAACAATTATTTCAAAATACATTCCAACATTAACAATTCTTTCTACACAATCCGACGGCATTCCATTTATACTCAATTCAATCACATGAAATCAAGCCAATACTGTCACGACCCAACCCCGTAGGCCGTGACTAGTGCCCGATATGGTCACCCGAACACACCCATCTAATGTTATCTCAAATTCTATCAAACGCATTCTATGACATGGCCGAAGCCGACAAGGCTTTATTTCAAATTTAGATAATTTCCAGAATAATTCCGGCAGAGTTTCCTTTGTTTTACGGACTATCCAATATACCCTGCACGCAGAAAATACCAACAAATGCCACACAGGGCCAACAAAACCACAGTTAAACATATGCGGACCGGCCGCCGCGGCGAATGGGATCGCCCAAACACAACATATACACACATCCGTACAGAAAGACCCCAACCCACAAACATGTCCACAGACCTCTAAACAGACCGACAGAATCATATGACGGGACAGGGCCCCGTCGTACCCATGAACGAGAATATACATATACAGTAGTGACAGACTGTACCAAAAGATGGGCTCTGAATAAAAGAGCGCTCCAAATGGCAGAAAAGGTATCCTAGACGGACGGATCAGCAAACCTGTCGTCGGTACCTGCACGGTATGAAAACGCAGCCCCCGAAGAAAGGGGGTCAGTACGAAATATGTACTGAATATGTAAAGCCTGAATTACAGAAACAAAATCATAACTGGTACAGAACGTACAGAAAGTAACCAGAAAACCCAAAGTATCACATACATATTTTCAAAACATGCAGAGTGTGTACAGGAACATATGTCATATCAAATCCGGCCCCTGCCAAGGGACTCGGCAGACAGAACGAGGCTACCCTCCCGACGCTGGTGCCACAACACAGAAGAATCAGAATAGGGGCATAACCCCGTAACATAATATGTCATATCAGATGGCCATAGCAAATCATATCAGAACAAGCGTACATGGCACAGCATACTCCACAAACCCATGTATGCGTATACCTTCCCCCTCACATCGAGGCACGGCGAACAATGCAAAGGATCACGCTTGACAACATATCCTGGCCCGGGCTCAGTGTGGGAAACATTGAGGCATCCACGAATAGAGTAGTGAGAAACTAAATGCAGTTAAAATATCATAAATATTTTCAGAGACTCGATGAGGCATATCAATGACAACCCAATTCAATGAAGTCAGACGGGATCATAATAAGTGGGTTCCGGATGTCATAATGAATTACAGAAGCATAACCTTTCTGAAGTCGTTCCAGGTGACAAACCAATTTATCAGACTTAATGGAATATTTAAAACAATGTTTGTTAAGTAGTTAGAATGGTAGTCAAAACATTTCTTTCCAAAAATCGCTCAAAAGTAAGACTAGGGTACAATAAGGGCAAAACCGGGAATAGCGGGCCCACCTCGGGACAAGCAAGGCGGTGGGCTCAAATTACATATTTTAAGCTTATGGGGTCACCTACAAAGGTTCTACGGACGTTCTATAGCTTTCCATGTAGTTTAGGGAAAGTTTGCATGATTACCAAGAATACAAACCAAAAGGGCTCAATCTTACTGAAGGAAAAAGCGAGATTTTCAATTGCGGATTCCGATGGGCAGAATGTCTTTCGAGGCCCGAATCCGATTCTAATACCCTTAGGCATGCCAAAAGAAGGATCGGGGTAGCTTTACAAACTCACTTCCCGTTTCGTCAAAAATCTGCAAATGGTCAAGTTTACCAATTGTGAGTTATAGATTCTACGAATTCAACTTAACTCATATATGTCTACCGCAATTTCGGCAGCACCTCCCCTATACATATAGCACCCCCGAGAATTCAACTCGGCTCAAAACCATCAACAGCAACCAAACAACAAACATCAACAACAACAACAACAACTATAAACACGATATAACTTATTTAGCCATCTTTTCACTACAATGTTATAACCTTCACTTTAACCTTAACTTTCGAGCTAATCTCAATGATTTCACTTTCATTATCAATCTAGATCACCACAACATAGTTTAGAAGCATTTCATATCGTTTCCTTAAATTATACACACGATATACATAATATACAAACTTTCCGCCAAAGTCATAACTCATTCAAAACTTCTAATCTTTGGCATACATATTCATAACATGTTTCCAACTTCCAAATCTATCAATGATCATCATAATTAGCAACCTAATAACTTCATTTTCATAATGTCGTAAAATCATACTATAGCGACATAAGTTTCTACATTCCATTTCAAAGCAACCTCATATCATTTTACTTTCATTTACATTGCAATAATCACAATAACACAACTAACACACTAAACAAACTTAATCCATTTCCATCCCACACACTCCATACCACACGGCCAAACACCCCACTACCAACTTCTATCAAATTCATTCAACTTTCATTCCCAACATGCATTTCACCACAACCACAACTAGAATATAACATAAATTCAATTCTTTATTGGTACACAATGCATGCATACACACGGCTACACATATATACTACACACCCACTTTGCAAACTTCCATTCCTTCATACAATCAACACATTTCTACATACTACAACACAAACAAGACTTCATAACACAAGAATAAGGGATAGATTCTTACCTTTTTACTCACTCTTCTCCACTTGAAGGTATGGTTACTTTGATGAATTTAGTGCTTCTCTCTCCAAACCAACTACACCAAGTTAACAAGGGTGCTCAACTTAGTAGGAAAACCACAAAATATAAATTTATAGAACAAGATTTTTGGTGGCTAATTTTCCTATGGCAAACCCGAAATGGTCTCTTAGTTTTGCCCTTGTTCTTGTTTTCTTTCCTTGTCTATTTTTCATGAACCTTCTTAAGAGATAAAGACTAATATATAATTAGCACATGGGAAATTAATTTAAGGCCATGGGTTTGGGCCATAGATGGCCGGCCACCCTTCAAAGAAAATGGGTCTCATTTTGCTTCTTATTTTACAAGCCCAATTGGCTACAAATCTTATTTTTGCAATTCCCGAAGCTAGTTTCCGAAATTCCACGTTTTGCCCTTAGCCTTATCCCACACTTCCACGACACTATTCTTTCATGCACAACTCCTATGTTCAATAAACATCAACTAAGACCTTATTTCTTACAAATCAAGATTATTTCCAAATTTTTACAACGTGTGAAAACACGGGATATAACATCCCCCCCCCCTTTAGATCATTCGTCCTCGAATGTTAAATTAATCTTATAGAGTCTGAAAATACTTTGGGGGAGTTTATGTTCATAGACAGCACATCTGACACACATTCATTATTGAAATAGAATTAAGCAAGGATTCAAGATTACCTGTGGGCATAGGGAACAAATGAGGATATTTCTTCTTCATTTCCTCTTCGGCCTCCCAGGTCATTTCCTCCCTATTATCGTTCCGCCACAGCACCTTAACAGAGGCTACATCTTTGTTCCGGAGCTTTCTTACCTGGCGGTCCAAAATAGCTACGGGCTGCTCCTCATAAGATAACTGCTCCGTCACCTGAATATCATCCGCAGGAAATATTCTGGAGGGATCACCAATGCATTTGCGGAGCATAGATACATCGAATACTGGATGTACCGCCTCCAAATCAGTTGGCAGATTTAACTCATAGGTGACATTTCCTATTTTTCTAACAATCTGATAAGGCCCAATATAACGCGGACTGAGCTTACCCTTTCTGCCGAACCGCATCACGCCTTTCATAGGCGATACCTTCAGAAATACCCAATCACCAACCTGGAATTCCAAAGGACGACGTCGTTTATCAGCTTATGATTTCTGTCGACTCTGGGTTGCCAATAGCCGCTCCCGAATAAGTTTCACCTTATCAACGACCTGCTGGATCATATCTGGGCCGATTAATTCTGTCTCGCCAATATCAAACCAGCCGATCGGTGACCTGCATTTCCTGCCATACAGGGCCTCGTACGGAGCCATCTGGATGCTGGAATGGTAACTGTTATTATAAGCAAATTCAATCAATGGCAAGTGATCATCCCAGCTACCTCTGAAATCAATAACACAGGCCAGCAACATATCTTCAAGCGTCTGGATAGTGCGCTCGGCCTGTCCGTCACTCTGAGGATGGAAAGCTGTGCTCAGGCTCAGCTGAGTCCCTAATCCTTCCTGAAAAGATCTCCAGAAGTTTGCTGTGAACTGGGCACCTCTGTCAGTGATAATAGATATAGGAACTCCATAAAGTCGTACAATTTCTTTAATATACAGCCTGGCATAATCCTCAGCGGAATAAGTAGTTCTGACGGGGAGAAAATGGGCTGATTTTGTCAGCCTATCAACAATAACCCAGATGGAATCATACTTCCGTGGAGTGCGAGGCAAACCTGTAATGAAGTCCATATTAATGATCTCCCACTTCCACATCGAAATTTCCATTTCCTGCAACAGTCCACCCGGTTTCTGATGTTCAATCTTGACCTGCTGACAATTTGGGCACTGAGCGACGAACTCTGCGATATCCCGTTTCATACCGTCCCACCAATACAGTCACCTGAGATCATGGTACATCTTCGTAGACCCAGGATGAACAAAATAGCGAGCATAGTGTGCCTCGCCCATAACCTGCTGCCGAAGCCCTGCAATATCAGGTACACACAACCTGCCTCTGTATAGTAAGGTTCCGTCTGGTGTAAACTCGAACGGAGTGTTTTCCTTTTCATGGGCTGTGTCTCTGTACCGAGCTAAAACAGGATCTTCATATTGGTGCCGCTTAATATCTTCCTTAATGGATGATTCAGAAGCCCCTCGGACAGAAATCTGTGTACCTCCAGAATCGGCCAGACGAACCCCAAGATTAGCCAACTGGTGAATATCACGTACTAGCTCCCTCCGATTTGGCTGTAAATCTGCCAAGCTGCCCATATCTGGTCCGGAATGCTGTCTTAGGAATATCGGCCTCTCGTACCCGTACCTGATGATAGCCTGACCGAAGGTCTATCTTCGAGAAATATTTGGCGCCCTGCAACTGATCAAACAAATCATCAATTCTGGGGAGGGGGTATTTATTCTTTATGGTTACCTTATTCAGCTGCCGATAATCAATACACATACGCAGCGACCCGTCGTTCTTACGCACAAATAATACCGGAGCTCCCCAAGGCGAAGTACTGGGTCTGATGAAGCCTTTTTCTAACAGATCCTTCAACTGCTCTTTCAGTTCTTTCAATTATGCCGGTGCCATTCTGTATGGGGGAATAGATATCGGCTGAGTATCTGGAAGCAAATCGATAGTAAAATCTATCTCCCGCTCTGGAGGAAGGCCTGGAAGCTCATTTGGGAATACATCTGGAAATTCATTAACCACGGGAACTGACTGAAGAGTCGGCGTTTCTGCTGTCAAGTCTTGTACCTGAACCAGATGATAAATATAACCTTTTCTGATCATTTTCTTCACCTTAAGGTATGAAATAAACTTACCTTTCGGCGATGCTGTATTACCGGCCCATTCTATAACTGGCTCCCCGGGAAACTGGAAACGAACTACCTTATTTTGGCAGTCAACATTAGCATAACAGGAAGCTAGCCAGTCCATACCCATAATAACATCGAACTCGATCATATCTAACTCCACCAGATCTGCCTTAGTGTCACGGCCACATACAGTTACAGAACAGTCTTTATATACCTGTTTTGCTACAATAAAGTCCCCAATCGGTGTAGCTACCTCAAATGGCTTTATAGGTTCAGACGTTATACCAATTTTTCCAGCAACAAGAGGCGAAATATATGACAAAGTCGAACCTGGATCAATTAATGCATACACAGACCGAGAGAAAACCAATAATGTACCTGTAACGACATTAGGCGATGCCTCCTGATCCTGGCGGCTGGCCAAAGAATAAATGCGGTTCGAAGGACCGCTAGTACCCGAAGCTCCACCACGACCTCTGCCGCGACCCGCCGGTGCTGATGTACCCGGCCCTGTAGGGCGCATAGCCACTGATGAAGATGATGACCCGGCGGCTGATCCGGTATGCTGCGCTGCACCACCTGAACTACCCTTATACGGGCAATCTCTCACAGAATGGCCCTGACGGCCACAAGAAAAACATGCACCGGTGGCTCTGTAGCACTCCCCAGGATAGTATCTGCCACAATAAGATCACTGAGGCCTAGGTGGCCTCGTCTGACCAGAACCCCTATCTGTCCGCGAACCGGAAGCCCTGGAGCTCTGGCCTGCTCCTGAATAACCTGGGCTATCAAATCTGCGACCTGTAGGCTGTGGAGGTGCGCTCTGTGCCGGCTGGGATGGATATCTGCTAGGCTGCTGCGGCTGCTGAGGCTGTCTGCCCCGGAAATCTCCAGAATACCCGGATGATCTGGCCCTCTTGGGCTGTCTCCGATCCTGACTCCTATCGGGCTGATGGCCCCTGTGCCGGTCCTCCATGCCCTGAGCGTGCGCCTGAATCCGGGCAATATCCATATCGGGCTGAGCGGCCAATACCAAGCAACTGTCGACAAAATACCAGTCCAGCCCCATAATATACCTGTGCATCCTATCAGCCATAGTAGCTACCACAGCAGGTGCATATCGGGCCAATGAGTCGAACTTCATACTGTACTCTCGAACACTGCGGCCCCTCTGTCTCAGCAATAAGAATCTGTCAGCCCTGGCCCGCCGTAACTCCGGAGGCAGAAAATGTCTAAGAAAAGCCTGAGAAAAATCATCCCAAACTGCTGGGGGAGCGCCATCACCTCTGGATAACTCCCATGACTCGTACCAATTAGCCGCTACATCATACAACCGGTACGAAGCCAACGTGACTGACTCTGTCGCGGAAGCATTAATCAAACGTAAGGTGCGCCGCATCTTCCTGATAAACTCCTCAGGATCCTCCTCGGGCTTTGTCCCGAAGAACTCTGGAGGGCCACAAGGCAAGAACTCACGAGCTCTCGAACTGTCACGCCTATATGCTCGGTCACCTCCCAATCCGTGCCCCTGAACCTGCCCCGCCACAAGTCTGGTCAATAGCTGGACTGCCTCTCTCATAGTCTGATCCTTAGTCCCTGGCCGTGGAGCTGGATGCTCAGGTACTGGAATCTCGGGAGCTGGAGGTGGACCCGCCCCTCGACCTGCAGCTGCTGCTGCTCCAATCTCCTCTACGTGTGGCGGTGTGGAAGAGCCCTCTGCCGGGGGAAAAATATCAGGACCAATATGTGCATGGGCACTGGTAGTCCTCTGGACCCGACTAGTCTCTCCCACAGCTGCTGCCTTGGCCTTTTGGGCCGCTGTCGCCTTTTTTGGAGGCATAACTGTAAATGTAACAATTTGTTAGGGAGGAATCATCCTGATAACACAGCTCTATCGCACGATCTAAGACAGAAAGAATGGTATTATCCTAAATGCCCTGTAGCCTCCTGTTTATAGGTGTGGTGCACAACACACTGATAAACAAGACTCTACTAGACACGGTCTGTAGACATTCCGAGGACGAACCGCTCTGATACAACTTTTGTCACGACCCAACCCCGTAGGCCGTGACTAGTGCCCGATCTGGGCACCCGAACACACCCATCTAATGTTATCTCAAATTTTATCAAACGCATTCTATGACATGGCAGAAGCCGACAAGGCTTTATTTCAAATTTAGATAATTTCCAGAAAAATTTCGGCAGAGTTTCCTTTGTTTTACGAACTATCCAATATACCATGCACACAGAAAATACCAACAAATGCCACACAGGGCCAACAAAGCCACAGTTAAACATATGCGGACCGGCCGACAGAATCATATGACGGGATAGGGCCCCGCCGTACCCATGAACGAGAATATACATATACAGTAGTGACAGACTGTACCAAAAGATGGGCTCTGAATAAAAGAGCGCTCCAAATGGCAGAAAAGGTATCCTAGACGGACGGATTAGCAAACCTGTCGTCGGTACCTGCGCGGCATGAAAACGCAACCCCCGAAGAAAGGGGGTCAGTACGAAATATGTACTGAATATGTAAAGCCTGAATTACAGAAACAAAATCATAACTGGTACAGAACGTACAGAAAGTAAACAGAAAACCCAAAGTATCAGATACATATTTTCAAAACATGCAGAGTGTGTACAGAAACATATGTCATATCACATCCGGCCCCTGCCACGGGACTCGGCAGACAGAACATGGCCACCCTCCCGACGCTGGTGCCACAACACAGAAGAATCAAAAAAGGGGCATAACCCCGTATCATAATATGTCATATCAGACGGCCATAGTAAATCATGTCAGAACATGCGTACATGGCACAGCATACTCCACAAACCCATGTACGCGTATACCTGCCCCTTCACATCGAGGCACGACGAACAATGCAAAGGATCACGCTTGACAACATATCCTGGCCCGGGCTCAGTGTGGGAAACATTGGGGCATCCACGAATAGAGTAGTGAGAAACTAAATGCAGTTAAAATATCAAAAAGATTTTCAGAGACTCGATGAGGCATATCAATGACAAACCAATTCAATGAAGTCAGACGGGATAGTAATAAGTGGGATTCAGATGTCATAATGAATTACAGAAGCATAACCTTTCTGAAGTCGTTCCAGGTGCCAAACCAATTTATCAGACTTAACGGAATATTTAAAACAATGTTTGTTAAGTAATTAGAATGGTAGTCAAAACATTTCTTTCCAAAAATTGCTCGAAAGTAAGACTAGGGTACAATAAGGGCAAAACCGGGAATAGCGGGCCCACCTCGGGACAAGCAAGGCGGTGGGCTCAAATTACATATTTTAAGCTTATGGGGTCACCTACAAAGGTTCTACGGACGTTCTATAGCTTTTCAAGTAGTTTAGGGAAAGTTTGCATGATTACCAAGAATACAAACCAAAAGGGCTCAATCTTACTGAAGGAAAAAGCGAGATTTTCAATTGCGGATTCCGATGGGCAGAAAGTCTTTCAAGGCTCGAATCTGATTCTAATACCCTTAGGCATGCCAAAAGAAGGATCGGGGTAGCTTTACATACCTTTCAAGCTCCTTACGCCTTTCGAAACTCACTTCCCGTTTCGTCAAAAATCTGCAAATGGTCAAGTTTACCAATTGTGAGTTATAGATTCTACGAATTCAACTTAACTCAAATATGTCTACCGAAATTTCGGCAGCACCTCCCCTATACATATAGCACCCCCGAGAATTCAACTCGGCTCAAAACCATCAACAGCAACCCAACAACAAACATCAACAACAACAACAACAACTATAAACACAATATAACTTATTTAGCCATCTTTTCACTACAATGTTATAACCTTCACTTTAACCTTAACTTTCGAGCTAATCTCAATGATTTCACATTCATTATCAATCTAGATCACCACAACATAGTTTAGAAGCATTTCATATCGTTTCCTTAAATTATACACACGATATACATAATATACAAACTTTCCGCCAAAGTCATAACTCATTCAAAACTTCTAATCTTTGGCATACATATTCATAACATGTTTCCAACTTCCAAATCTATCAATGATCATCATAATTAGCAACCTAATAACTTCATTTTCATAATGTCGTAAAATCATACTATAGCGACATAAGTTTCTACATTCCATTTCAAAGCAACCTCATATCATTTTACTTTCATTTACATTGCAATAATCACAATAACACAACTAACACACTAAACAAACTTAATCCATTGCCATCCCACACACTCCATACCACACGGCCAAACACCCCCCTACCAACTTCTATCAAATTCATTCAACTATCTTTCCCAACATGCATTTCACCACAACCACAACTAGAATATAACATAAATTCAATTCTTCATTGGTACACAATGCATGCATACACACGGCTACACATATATACTACACACCCACTTTGCAAACTTCCATTCCTTCATACAATCAACACATTTCTACATACTACAACACAAACAAGACTTCATAACACAAGAATAAGGGATAGATTCTTACCTTTTTACTCACTCTTCTCCACTTGAAGGTATGGTTACTTTGATGAATTTAGTGCTTCTCTCACCAAACCAACTACACCAAGTTAACAAGGGTGCTCAACTTAGTAGGAAAACCACAAAATATAAATTTATAGAACAAGATTTTTGGTGGCTAATTTTCCTATGGCAAACCCGAAATGGTCTCTTAGTTTTGCCCTTGTTCTTGTTTTCTTTCCTTGTCTATTTTTCTTGAACCTTCTTAAGAGATAAAGACTAATATATAATTAGCACATGGGAAATTAATTTAAGGCCATGGGTTTGGGCCATAGATGGCCGGCCACCCTTCAAAGAAAATGGGCCTCATTTTGCTTCTTATTTTACAAGCCCAATTGGCTACAAATCTTATTTTTGCAATTCCCGAAGCTAGTTTCCGAAATTCCACGTTTTGCCCTTAGCCTTATCCCACACTTCCACGACACTATTCTTTCATGCACAACTCCTATGTTCAATAAACATCAACTAAGACCTTATTTCTTACAAATCAAGATTATTTCCAAATTTTTACAACGTGTGAAAACACGGGATATAACAAATACCAATGATCTCACATTCAAGTACTTGCCCAAGACCTTACAAGCAAAATTCAAGAATACTTCAAACAATTCTCATAATATTCCAAACAACCCAATCGACATATTACTTCACCCGAAGCCTTCCGAATTCAACAAGAATAATGACACACATTTCTTTCTTTCAAATTCAATTACAACAACCCAACTTACAATCTCCCAAACACATGTCTCACTTTCAAATTCATGAATTATATTTACAACCTACACATTAGCAACTCTATTCTTATAATTCTAAGGGACCATACTAATATCACATTAAATTCTTCCATAATCCACAAACGATTACAACTTCATTTCAAACGATTAAATCTTCATTTAACATCATAGAATCCACAACACAACAACCAAGATACTAAATAAAATCAATTCATCATTTCTACACAATCACCACCTCCATTCGGCCACACCATATACATACATATTTCATGAATTTCATCCATTTCCACATACTACAACATTAACAAATCATCTCTAACACATGTGAAAGAAGATTGAATGCATAACTTTTCCACACATCTCTCCACTCGGCTAGGGCTTATGAATTACACAAATAAAGACTTTGCTTGCTCCAACAACTCCTTCATATTAATAAGGGGCTTCCAATTGCTTGGAATACTAGGAGAAAATATTTTTTTGGATCACTTTTCCATGGCTTCAAGTTCGGCCAGGCATGGCCGAACACCCCTCTCTTCTTTGTTCAAGTTTTGCTAAGTTATGAATAAAGATAAAAAGGTCTAGATTTTTCTCCCTTGTTCATATATATATATATATATATATATATATATATATATATATATAGTTCCTTCCAATATCAAGTGGACACATGGCCCTTCTCCCTTTTTCTTGAAATTTCTTAAAACAAGGATGAATTAATTGTGTCTTGCTATGTAAGCTTTGATCCATATATATATATAATTACATAGCTCATAAAAGGGTTGGACCCACACACACCACCACACGGCCAAAGGGCCTCTTTTCATGAACCTTCTTGAACGTTTTTTGTGAAATTCCTTTTTTGCCCCTAGCCTTCCACAATATTACCATAAACCACTTTGCGAATTTCCCTTTTTACCCTTAGCCTTTCTCAATATTTCCATACCAATAAACAACTTGTATATTAAAATAATCTTGGAAAATAGTCTTGCCCTTAACTTTTCGCAATTATCTTGAATTATCTGAACGTGCAAAATATGGGCTATAACACATCATATCATGAACCTCTAAAAGTGCTATACTTTAACTCATTACCTTGTGTAGCTAATTAGGGATGTCAGCTCATATCTTTTCGAAACATCAAGAGATTCATGAAGAAGAAAGAAAGTCATGCTATAGGATTCATGCCATAGAAAGAAAAGACTAGCCTCACATACCTTTGTCGTTTAACTATCTTATCGTTTGATCGCCCTCCTTCGATGCTCGCGTTTCTACCTTCGAGAGGAATCGCATTAACATTAGTGACTTGGCTATAAGAACATTTCACTATTTCTAGGGAAAAATTGGGCAGCACTTCCTTTGTTTATACTACTTTTCCCACATTCTATATCAACTCCCAATGTTAATAACAACATAGCAACAACAACCGTCATTTATTTACACTTACCACAATTCACCATCTCTCTTTGATTTTCTCCACAATTAGGGTTATAACTCGTTATCGCATTTCCTTATATAAAATACTTATTCCATGGTTTGAATGTCATTTACAACATTTCCACAATCACGACATACCAACATTCATGATTTATCCCAACCACTATTCCACCATGACACTATTCACACATTCATGACCCAATTTCTATATCTTTCCACCACCCAAGTGTTACAACTTTCAACCACTCAAACCATATAAAAGGGTCATAAAACTCACCTTAGCTGATGGATGAACAAGCTCTGAGTAGAACTTCTCTTCTTGCAGCAAAACCCTAATTCACTCTTCTTGAGTTTTCTTGGCTTAGATGAATTTTTAATAGGTTTCATACACTTGATTTCATGGATTTGGTGTAGTTGATCATGGTTTTCCTTTGATTTCTTGTGGATGAATGGTGGAGAAGGTTCTAGAGAGTTCTTTGAAAGAAGAGGGTGGAAGATGTAATGAAATGAAATAAAATGAAGGAGGGTCCTTATATTAATTCATGAAATCAGTCCCGACCGAGATGTACGAAGCGATCGATGGAGCGTCGATTGGATCGAAGGGGCGTCGATCTGGTCGTCGAAGTCGCTAAATTTCCAGTGAGCAATCTGTCGATTCTTGTCATTCGACGGTGAGAAGGACGGTCTGTCGATCTGATCGACGGAGCGTTGACCTATTCGTCCAATGGTCTTCGCTCCAGCTAAATCCTATGGTACCATCGACAAAACGTCAACTCGTTCGATGGTACATAGGACGGCCGTCGAACCCCCTTTTTGCAGAACTGCGCTGGAGTTTCATTTGACGAACTTTTCTCTCTTGCCTCTAACATCTTTGGAATCTTAATTAGAATTATTAAATATCCCTTCTTCCTTGTAGGGACATCATGTTCACCTTAACTTACGTTAGTCCCTTCACCGCTCAGCAACCCAAAGTTTCGGGGTGTAACATCCACAAACTCATCCCATACTGCTGGAGGAGCACCCTCGCCCCTAGATAACTCCCAAGACTCATACCAATTAACAGCCACATCCCGCAACCGATACGAAGCTAACTCAACAAACTCAGTCTCAGAAGCCTTAATTATCCTCAATGTACGCTGTATCTGCTGAATAAAATCCTGCGGATCATCCTCAGGCTTTGACCCAAAACACTCAGGAGGATTATAACTTAAGAAGTCAAGAGCCCTCAAACTATCAGATCTATCCGCATGGTCAACTCCTAGTCCATGCCTGCGAGCCTGCCCTGCCACTAATCTGGTCAGCAGCTGAACTGCATCTCTCATGGCGCTATCCTCCGCTCCCGGCTGAGGAGCTGGAGGCTCAGGTACTGGGGCCTCGGGAGCTGGCGGTGGAGCTTCCCCCTGAGCTGGAGCTACTGCTGCTATAAGTTTCTCTGGAGGTGGCGGTGTAGCAGAGCTCGCTGACTGGAGTATAATCTCAGGCATAGACTGGGCACGGGACCTAGTAACTCTCCTGGTCTGACTAGTATCTCCTGCTACCGATTTGCCCTTCTGGGCACCTGTCGCTTTCTTTGGAGGCATAGCTGTAAACACAATAATTTGTTAGGGAAGTATTATCATGATAAAATAGCTCTATCGCACGATCTAGAGTAAGAAGGAAAAGTAACATCCTAAATGTCTTGTAGCTTCCTGTTTATAGATGTGGTGCACAACACACCGATAAACAAGACTCTACTAGACACGGTCTGTAGACACTCCGAGGATGAACTGCTCTGTACCACTTTTGTCACGACCCAACCCCCATGGGCCATGACTAGTGGCCGAGCTGGACACTCGTACACGAACCTGTTAGATATAGTCAAACTGACACTAAGAACAGTATGGAAACTTATAAAGGCAACTAAAGATTCATAACGCCACATGTCATCATAAACCTGTCTCTTGAGGAGTCACAGTTAACCAACACATAACATAATATGCAAGCCGACAAGGCTGCCACTATATATGGAAATATCCAAAATGAATCATATCGACATAGCTGACCAAAACCGACACGCAACCCACACATGTCTACAGACCTCTAAGAGTATAAACGTGAAATATGACTGGACAGGGCCCCGCCGTACCCCTGAATATGCATAAGTCTATATCAAAAGAGTTGTACCAAAATAATCTAGGCTCGGGGACAATGGAGCTCTCGAAACAGCTGAGCAGAAGTCCTACGCTGGAGGATCACCAAACCGAGTGTCTGTACCTGCGGGCATGAAACGCAGCCCCCCGAAGAAAGGGGGTCAGTACGAGGAATGTACTGAGTATATAAAGCATGAAGTACAATAAAGAAGATCCATACTGAATAAAAGATAACAGAAGGCAAGTATTGTTATAGCCCGTATTTTGTACGTTTGGATAATTCAGAGTCATCGTGGGAAGTTAAGGGCGAAACCAATTTCAAAATTATATTAATGCACAAGTTGTTATAAATATTATTTATGACTGTTATTAGTATGGAAATATTGTGAGAGGCTAAGGACAAGAAGAGAAATTCGCAAAATGGCCTATGGAAATATTGCGGAAAGAATAGGGGCAAAATGGGAATTTTGCAAGGTCCAAGAAGTTCATGAAATGGCCATGTTGGCCGTGTGACATGCATGGTGCATGTCCAAATTTTATTAACTATAAGGGCTATTTGTGAATTAAAGAGAAGAAGGAGTCAAAACTTGCTTAAGAAGACAAATGGTCTTCTTTGACCAACTTTAAAAGAAAATCCAAAAAAATGAAAGAAACCTCTAGAGAGGGGCATGTGCCCCTCACATGTTGGGAGCTTACATATATATATATGATTAAGTCTTGAAAGGAAGAAAAAATTTTCATTTTCATTCTAGACAA
This sequence comes from Lycium barbarum, assembly GCF_019175385.1. Classification (NCBI taxonomy): domain Eukaryota; kingdom Viridiplantae; phylum Streptophyta; class Magnoliopsida; order Solanales; family Solanaceae; genus Lycium; species Lycium barbarum. The sequence continues at coordinate 61,178,311 of NC_083347.1, read as the reverse complement.
TTCAAGAAAGAATGAAGAAAAAAAAAAAAAAAAAGGAGGGGGCGGCAATAGGGGCTGGCCGAACCAGCCCCATGAGTTGATCATGGAAAAAATATTTTTCTTCTAGTTTTCCACTAATTGGAAGGCCCTCTACGACGTGGAATAGTTGTTGGAGCAAATCAATCGTTTGTTGTGGTCTTGAATAACTCTAGCCGTGGGAACACATGGATGGAAGAAGGTAAGGTTCAATTCTTACTTTTATATGTTATGCTTGGTTTGTGTATGTTATGGTATGTGTGGAAATGAATGGAACTCATAAAATATTGGAGTTGATGTTTGGCCGTGTATGTGTGTGATTAACAATGTGTATGTAGAGTTGTGTTGGGGTGATGAATTAGTTAGTATTCAACATGCTTGTGTGTTGTATTAACGTGTGGAAAATGGGTGAAAAATCATGGAATTTGTGTGTGGAAGGGGCTGGCCGAAAATGGACTGTTTTGCATGTCCAAGAATGAACTAATTTCATTTAGTATGTTTGGGTTGTTGTGTTGTGGATTATGTGATGTAAATGAGAGCTTAATGATCTAAGATGGTGTCGTAATTGTTGCGGGCTGTTTTTGGAAGCCAATTTGAATCAAATGTAGTTTCTTGTAATCATGATAATAATGTTGTTAAAGTGTGGTTTGTTGGTATAGTTTGTGAAGTTTGAAGAAAGAAATGTGTTGTGATGGTTCCTATGGAAGTTGGAAGATTTCGGGTTCCATGGTGCATTTTTGGGTTGTTTGAAAAATTGTGTCAATTGTTTAAAGCATTCGTGAATATTGTTTGAATGGTCTTGGATTAGTAATCGAATGCATAAACGTTGATATTAGTTGGAATATTGTGAACGTTGTCGGATTATGTAAAAAGAGCGTTTAATGTTAGAATGTATTCTTGAATTGATTATTGATGCCATAGCTTGGTTGTTGGTTGGGTTGTTGTTGAATTGGGCCGAGCCATATTCTCGGGGTTGGAACATTTACAGGGGAGATGTTGCCGAAATTTCGGCAGAATATAAATGAATGTATTGAAAGGGTGAGGCAAGTACTTGACGAAGGAACTAATGAATGGATGAACTCTTTTGCATGTAGGCAAACAAGTTGGATGCACAAGCGTAACTAGTTGGTCGCGACACAGGTATGTAAGGCTTACCCTTTCATTCTCTGGCATGTCCTAGAGCCAAGTAAGGTATAATGTGATATGCTGCCTTGGGGTAACTCTGTTCTGTGATTCTGAGTCTGATTATGATTCTAATTCACTTCTTGACCTGAGTTTGTGACCCTAGTTCATCCCTTGATATAAGTATTTGATATAAGTATTTTGATATAAGTATTTTGGTACAAGTATTCTGATATATGTATTATGATATAAGTATTCTGATATAAGTATTTTGATATAAGTGTCTTGATATAAGCATTTTGATATCAGTCTTCTGATATAAGTGTTTCGATATGAGTATTTTGATATAAGTATTCTGATGTAAGTATGCTGATATAAGTATTTCGATATGAGTATCCTGATATGAGAATTCCGAAATCAGTATCCTGATAAGAGCATTCTGATATGTTTATTCTGGTTCGAGAACTTCTGTAAGATTTTGTCACGACCCAACCCCGTAGGCCGTGACTAGTGCCCGATCTGGACAGCCGACACGTCTATCAAATGCTATCTCAAATTCTATCAAACGCATTCTATGACATGGCCGAAGCCGACAAGGCTTTATTTCAAATTTAGATAATTTCCAGAAAAATTTCGGCAGAGTTTCCTTTGTTTTACGGACTATCCAATATACCCTGCACGCAGAAAATACCAACAAATGCCACACAGGGCCAACAAAGCCACAGTTAAACATATGCGGACCGGCCGCCGCGGCGAATGGGATCGCCCAAACACAACATATACACACATCCGTACAGAAAGACCCCAACCCACAAACATGTCCACAGAGCTCTAAACAGACCGACAGAATCATATGACGGGATAGGGCCCCGCCGTACCCATGAACGAGAATATACATATACAGTAGTGACAGACTGTACCAAAAGATGGGCTCTGAATAAAAGAGCGCTCCAAATGGCAGAAAAGGTATCCTAGACGGACGGATTAGCAAACCTGTCGTCGGTACCTGCGCGGCATGAAAACGCAACCCCCGAAGAAAGGGGGTCAGTACGAAATATGTACTGAATATGTAAAGCCTGAATTACAGAAACAAAATCATAACTGGTACAGAACGTACAGAAAGTAAACAGAAAACCCAAAGTATCAGATACATATTTTCAAAACATGCAGAGTGTGTACAGAAACATATGCCATATCACATCCGGCCCCTGCCACGGGACTCGGTAGACAGAACATGGCCACCCTCCCGACGCTGGTGCAACAACACAGAAGAATCAGAAAAGGGGCATAACCCCGTATCATAATATGTCATATCAGACGGCCATAGTAAATTATGTCAGAACAAACCCATGTACGCGTATACTTGCCCCTTCACATCGAGGCACGGCGAACAATGCAAAGGATCACGCTTGACAACATATCCTGGCCCGGGCTCAGTGTGGGAAACATTGAGGCATCCACGAATAGAGTAGTGAGAAACTAAATGCAGTTAAAATATCAAAAAGATTTTCAGAGACTCGATGAGGCATATCAATGACAAACCAATTCAATGAAGTCAGACAGGATCGTAATAAGTGGGTTTCAGATGTCATAATGAATTACAGAAGCATAACCTTTCTGAAGTCGTTCCAAGTGCCAAAACAATTTATAAGACTTAAGGAAATATTTAAAATAGTTTATGTTTAGTAGTTAAAAGAGCAGTCAGAACATGCCTTACAAAAACCGTTCGAAAACAGGCCTTAAGTACAATAAGGGTAAAACCGGGAATAGTGGGCCCACCTCGGGACAAGCAAGGCGGTGGGCTCAAATTTCATATTTTAAGCTTATGGGGTCACCTACAAAGGTTCTACGAACGTTCTATAGCTTCCCAAGTGGTTTATAGAAAGTTTGCATAATTTCCAAGAAAGCACACCAAAAGAGTTCAATCTTACTGAAAGAAAAAGTGATATTTTCACTTGTGGATTCCGAGGGGCAGAAAGTCTTTCGAGGCCCGAATTCGATTCTAATACCCTTAGGCATGCCAAAAGAAGGATCGGGGTAGCTTTACATACCTTTCAAGCTCCTTACGCCTTTCGAAACTCACTTCCCGTTTCGTCAAAAATCTGCAAATGGTCAAGTTTACCAATTGTGAGTTATAGATTCTACGAATTCAACTTAACTCAAATATGTCTACCGAAATTTCGGCAGCACCTCCCCTATACATATAGCACCCCCGAGAATTCAACTCGGCTCAAAACCATCAACAGCAACCCAACAACAAACATCAACAACAACAACAACAACTATAAACACAATATAACTTATTTAGCCATCTTTTCACTACAATGTTATAACCTTCACTTTAACCTTAACTTTCGAGCTAATCTCAATGATTTCACATTCATTATCAATCTAGATCACCACAACATAGTTTAGAAGCATTTCATATCGTTTCCTTAAATTATACACACGATATACATAATATACAAACTTTCCGCCAAAGTCATAACTCATTCAAAACTTCTAATCTTTGGCATACATATTCACAACATGATTCCAACTTCCAAATCTATCAATGATCATCATAATTTGCAACCTAATAACTTCATTTTCATAATGTCGTAAAATCGTACTAAAGAAACATAAGTTTATACATTTCATTTCAAAGCAAAATCATATCATGTTACTTTCATTTACATTGCAAGAATCACAATAACTGTCACGACCCAACCCCGTAGGCCGTGACTAGTACCCGATGTGGGCACCCAAACACATCTATCCAATGCTATCTCAACTGTTATCAAACGCATTCAGGTATAAAGCAGAAGCCGTCAAGGCTATATTTCAAATTTAAATAATTTCCAGAAAATTTTTGGCAGAGTTTTCTTTGTTTTACAGACTATCCAAAATAACCCTGCGCACAGAAAATACCAACAAAGGCCACACCGGCCAACAAAGCAACATATAAACATATGCGGACCGGCCGCCGCGGCGAATGGGATCGCCCCAAACACAACATATACACACATCCGCACAGAAAGACCCTAACCCACAAACACATCTACAGGCCTCTAACAGACATACAGAATCATATGACGGGACAGGGCCCCGCCGTACCCGGAGTTGCCATACATACAGAATATACAGAAGACAGAAGATATATACCAAAAGTACACGCTCCGGATCAAGGGAGCTCTTCAAAATAGCAGAATCTGAGCCCTAGACTGGCGACGTATCTTCAAGTGCGTCTGTACCTGCGGGCATGTAGCGCAGCCCCCGAAGAACCGGGGGTCAGTACGAAAAATGTACCGAGTATGTAAAGCGGAAACATAACAAACATAATCATAGTCTGAATCAGAAGCACAAAAGTATAGCAAACAGAATCGTAATCCAACGAACAGACAGAGATATACCGGACAGAGTTGTAGTTCAGACAGACAGACAGAAGGATACCGGACAGAATCATAGTCCAGACGGACGGATAAAATCATAATCCAATCAGACAGACAAAATCATAATAGGGCACAAGAACGTGGTCGCCACTCCTGCCTTTGGCGCCACAACATATCACATTTCAGAAGATTTCATATCTTCGAACATCTCCGTCACATAACACATCATATCATAACCACGGTAACCCCGGGGACAGATCACACGCCGGGAAACCGGACACATCATACTTCGTAACATATACACGGTAACCGGGGCGACATATACCACAGTACCCCGGAACCGGACACATCATACTTCAGAATTCATACGTAGGACCCGGCCCCCGACAAGGGACTCGGCGGCCCATCCGCACGATATAAACCGGCGAAAGGAATCATAGCACATGCACGAACTGATTAATGAGAAACCACATTCATACAGATCATTATACAGACCCAATCAAACTGAAGTAGGACAAATGGCGAGTCAAATCGAAGTATTCGGATAGCGTTCATAAAATGCGGCTATATCCTGCTTGGGAAGGCACGACAGATTATTACCAGAATAAGATTTTCAGATGTCCAAAACCATTTCGCAAGATTTATATAAAAACAGTCATATCATGGTCAAAATGATAGTTCAGATATTTTTTGTGAAAAACGGACAAAAATAAGGCAATTTAGGCCATACAAGAGGTATCGGGGCTCCGTGGGCCCACCTCGGACCAACTCGAGGTGACATGCGTAAATTACTGATAAAAGATCTTATGAGGTCATCCATAATCATTCGGAAGTATTCCGACTCCGTTTGAGAAAGTTTCGTACAAAAGTTCACTTTAAAGGCATTTTATGAGAAATTAGTTTCAATCGTACTGAAGGAATTGGAGCGGATTTCCATCTCGAATTCCGAGGAACGGAGTCGTATTCAAGGCTCGCGGCCGAGCCTATTACATTCAGAACATGCCTAAGAATAAAGGGGAAGGCTTTACATACCTCGATAGCGCCTTACGCTCGCTTGGCGTCGATTCCAATTTCGTCTAAAATCTAGAAATGGTCAAGTTTACCATTTGTTAGTTTCAACTTTTCAATAGTCCAAACTTAACACATACTTGCCTACCGAAATTTCGGCAGCATTTCCTCTGTATATATGACATCCCCAAAAGTTAAACACAGCCAAACAATCAACACAACCCAACAACAATATTCATAATAACGACAAGTAGCTCAAAATACATAATAAGGCACAATTTGCCAACTTTCCGTCATAACTTAACATGTTCCGTTCCGACCTTACACTTCCAAACCAAACTTATTATTTTGATGTTCATTACCCATCAAATTCATTACAACACGATTCGGAGGCATATCATACCATCCTCACACGATATACATAAGATATACAAACATACAAACTTTCCATCAAAGCCACAACTTATTCGATTCTCCTAACCTTCAACATACAAGTTCATTATACATTTCCATCTTCCAAATTCATCAACATTAATCATAGTTTGCCTCTTAATACTTTCATTTTCATTTTTTTACATAAGCCATAACAAAGTTGCATAATTTCCTTCAACAACTTAGTAACCATTTTTCCATGACAACAAAGGCTATTATCTTTCCATTCACTTCACCAAAACACACTTAACATACTAACAAGATTAAATTCATATTCCATAATCAACATAGTACCACACGGCCACATACTATACTCTCCAACTTTCACTAATTCATTCCACTTTCATTTCTAATACAATTTCCACCATACTATAACTAAATTACAACATGAATTTAAATCATCAAAGACATGTAATACATGTACATGCATTCGGCCAACATGCATAGTTCTCAACACACAAAATTTCCATGTTTTTTCATTCATTTCAACTTACTACAACATACATACACCTCTCATAACATGTCAAAAGCATAAAATTCTTACCTTTCTTCACTTGGGGTTAAGGTTGCTTTCTTGCCACAATACTTATATCAACTTGTAGAGGGCCTTGAGCTTAGTACTAATCTCACAAGAATTTAATTTTTGAACCAAGGATTAGCTCCAAGAAATTTTTTCTTTCTTTTCTTTCTTTTTCTTTCCTCACCCGAAATGCTCCCTTTCTTTTCTTTTGTTTTTGCTTTGTGTTTTCTTGAAGGTTCTTGAGAATTATCCAATCATATATATAATTAATTACTTACACAATTTCTTGTGGGCTTGGACACTACTATGGCCGGTTGGGCCTTGGATTTGGGCCTCACATTCTTTTTTTTTTTTAGTCCAATTTGGTTAGAATTCTTGTTTTGTAATTCCCGAAACTAATTTCTAAAATTCCAATTTTTGCCCCTTGGCCTCCTTCCATATTTCACACCAATAATTTCATAGTCAACACATTCATACTAAGCAAGGTCCAAATTTGGCCTCATTCCATACGAATCAAAATTATTTTGCATTTTCCGAATATGCAAAAATGTCGGATATAACAATAACACAACTAACACACTAAACAAACTTAATCCATTTCCATTCCACACACTCCACACCACACGGCCATATACTCTTTTTATTAACTTCAACTCAATTCATTCAACTTTCATTCCCAATATGCATTTCACAACCACCACAACTAGAATATAACATGAATTCAACACATTATGGCTATACAATATACACATGCACACGGCTACACATATATACCACACACCCACTTTGCAAACTTCCATTTCTTCATACAATCAACACATTTCTACATACTACAACACAAACAAGACTTCATAATACAATAAAAAGGAATGAATCCTCACCTTTTTCTCTAGTCTTCTTCACTTGGACAATTGATCAAATTGATGAACCAAGGCCTCTTTCTTCCAAACCAACTACACCAAGTTGAGAAGGGTACTCAATTTAGTAGGAAAACCACAAAAGAAAAATTTTTGGAGCAATATTTTTGATAGCCAATTTTTCCTTACCAAAGCTGAAACCCCCCTTTTGTTTTGCTCTTGTTCTTTTGTTTTTTTGTTCTTTCTTCAATCTTCTAAAGGATGAAGATGATATATAATAAGTATAATATGGTCCCCCCCCTTAGTTAATTTATCACATGGAAATTACTTTGGGCCATGGGTTTGGGCCATAGTTGGCCGACCACCCCATCTCTCTTTGGGCCTCATTTCAATTCTCATTTTGAGCCCAATTGGCTTGTATATCATATTTTGTAATTCCCGAAACTAATTTTCTGAAATTCCAAATTTGCCCTTAGTCTTCCTCGACACTTCCACATTAATATTCTTTCACAAACAACTCATGCTAGATGTAATCAATTATGACTTTATCTCATACAAGTCAAGACTATTTCTAATTTTCCAGATGTGCGGAAACGCGGGATATAACATCCTCCCCCCCTTTAGAACATTCGCCCTCGAATGTTAAATTAATCTTATAGGGTTTAAAAAACAATCTGGGGGAAGTTTCTGTTTATAGACAGTACATATGACACTCATTCATTATTGAAATGGAATTAAGCAAAGATTCAAGATTACCTGAGGGCACAGGGAACAAATGGGGATATTTCTTCTTCATCTCCTCTTCGGCCTCCCAGGTCATTTCCTCCCTGTTATTGTTCCGCCACAGCACCTTAACAGAGGCTACATCTTTGTTCCGGAGCTTTCTTACCTGGCGGTCCAAAATAGCCACGGGCTGCTCCTCATAAGATAACTGCTCCGTCACCTGAATGTCATCCGCAGGAAATATTCTGGAGGGATCACCAACGCATTTACGGAGCATAGATACATGGAATACCGGATGTACCGCTTCCAAATCAGATGGCAGATCTAACTCATAGGCGACATTTCTAATTTTCTGAACAATCAAATAAGGCCCAATATAACGCGGACTAAGTTTGTCCTTTCTGCCGAACCGCATTACGCCTTTCATAGGCGATACCTTCAGAAATACCCAATCACCAACCTGGAATTCCAAAGGACGACGCCGTTTATCAGCGTATGATTTCTGTCGACTCTGGGCTGCCAATAGTCGTTCCCGGATAAGTTTCACCTTATCAACTGCCTGCTGGATCATATCTGGGCCAATTAACTCTGTCTCGCCAATATCAAACCAGCCGATAGGTGACCTGCATTTCCTACCATATAAAGCCTCGTACGGAGCCATCTGGATGCTGGAATGGTAGCTGTTATTATAAGCAAATTCAATCAATGGCAAGTGATCCTCCCAGCTACCTCTGAAATCAATAACACAGGCCCACAACATATCTTCAAGCGTCTGGATAGTGCGCTCTGCCTGTCCGTCACTCTGAGGATGAAAAGCCATGCTCAGACTCACATGAGTCCCTAATCCTTCCTGGAAAGATCTCCAGAAGTTTGCCGTGAACTGGGCACCTCTGTCAGTGATAATAGATATAGGAACTCCATGAAGTCGTACAATTTCTTTAATATAAAGCCTGGCATAATCCTCAGCGGAATAAGTAGTTCTGACGGGAGAAAATGGGCTGATTTTGTCAGCCTATCAACAATAACCCAGATGGAATCATACTTCCGTAGAGTGCGAGGCAAACCTGTAATGAAGTCCATATTAATGATCTCCCACTTCCACGTCGGAATTTCCATCTCTTGCAACAGTCCACCCGGTTTCTGGTGTTCGATTTTGACCTGCTGACAATTTGGGCACTGGGCGACGAACTCTGCGATATCCCGTTTCATACCGTCCCACCAATACAGGCACCTGAGATCATGGTACATCTTCGTAGACCCAGGATGAACAGAATAGCGAGCATAGTGTGCCTCGCCCATAACCTGCTGCCGCAGCCCTGCAATATCAGGTACACACAACCTGCCTCTGTATAGTAAGGTTCCGTCTGGTGTAAACTCGAACGGAGTCTTCTCCTTCTCATGGGTTGTGTCTCTGTATCGAGCTAAAACGGGATCTTCATATTGATGCCGTTTGATATCTTCCTTAATAGATGATTCAGAAACCCCTCGGACAGAAATTCGTGTACCGCCAGAATCGGCCAGACGAACCCCAAGATTAGCCAACTGGTGAATATCATGTACTAGCTCCTTCCGGTCTGGCTGTAAATCTGCCAAGCTGCCCATAGATTTCCGGCTAAGCGCATCTGCAACAACATTAGCCTTGCCCGGATGATACAGAATATCCACATCATAGTCTTTCAGGAGCTCTAGCCACCTCCACTGCCGCAAATTTAGCTCTTTCTGCTTAAAAATATACTGGAGACTCTTATGATCTGTATAGATATCAACATGAACGCCATATAAATAGTGTCTCCATATTTTCAGAGCATGAATCACCGCTGCAAGCTCCAGATCGTGGGTAGGATAATTCCTCTCATGCTTTTTCAGCTTCCGCGAAGCATAAGCTATAACTCTGTCGTGCTGCATCAATACACAGCCCAATCCCACGCCAGAAGCATCACAATAAATAACATATCCATCGGGTCCCTCTGGAAGAGTCAGAACTGGGGCCGTAGTCAGCTTCTCCTTCAGCAACTGGAAGCTTCGTTCACATGCATCGGTCCACTGGAACTTAGCTCCCTTCTGAGTTAGTCTTGTCAAAGGCGCTGAAATCGAAGCAAACTTTTCCACAAATCTTCTGTAATAACTTTCTAACCCCAGAAAACTACGTACCTCTGTGGGCATCGTGGGTCTGGGCCAATTCTTCACGGCCTCAATCTTCTGTGTATCCACCCGGACACCATCAGCTGCAATAATATGCCCCAGGAATGCCACTGAAGCCAGCCAGAATTCACATTTAGAAAATTTTGCATATAATTTTTTATGCCGAAGTACCCCAAGTACCGTTCTCAGATGATCTGCGTGCTCTGCCTCGGACCGAGAATAAACCAGAATATCATCGATAAATACAATTACGAACATATCCAAGAATGGCCTGAATACCCGGTTCATTAAATCCATAAATACCGCAGGAGCATTAGTCAGCCCAAAAGACATAACTCTAAATTCATAATGCCCATATCTGGTCCGGAATGCTGTCTTAGGAATATCGGCCTCTCGTACCCGTACCTGGTGATAGCCTGACCGCAGGTCTATCTTCGAAAAATATTTGGCGCCCTGCAACTGATCAAACAAATCGTCAATTCTGGGGAGGGGGTATTTATTCTTTATGGTTACTTTATTCAGCTGCCGATAATCAATACACATACGCAGCGACCCGTCTTTCTTACGCACAAATAATACCGGGGCTCCCCAAGGCGAAGTACTGGGTCTAATGAAGCCTTTTTCCAACAGATCCTTCAACTGCTCTTTCAGTTCTGTCAATTCTGCCGGTGCCATTCTGTACGGGGGGATAGATATAGGTTGAGTATCTGGAAGCAAATCAATAGTAAAATCTATCTCCCGCTCTGGAGGAAGGCCTGGAAGCTCATCTGGGAACACATCTGGAAATTCATTAACCACGGGAAATGACTGAAGAGTCGGCGTTTCTGCTGTCAAGTCTTGTACCCGAACCAGATGATAAATGTAACCTTTCCTGATCATCCTCTGCGCCTTAAGGTATGAAATAAACTTACCTTTCGGCGATGCAGTATTACCTGCCCACTCTATAACTGGCTCCCCAGGAAACTGGAAACGAACTACCTTATTTTGGCAGTCAACATTAGCATAACAGGAAGCTAGCCAGTCCATACCCATAATAACATCGAACTCGATCATATCTAACTCCACCAGATCTGCCTTAGTATCTCGGCCGCATATAATTACAGAACAGTCTTTATATACCTGTTTCGCTACAATAAAGTCCTTGATCGGTGTAGCTACCTCAAATGGCTCTATAGGCTCGGACGTTATACCAATTTTACTAGCAACAAGAGGCGAAATATACGACAAAGTCTAACCTGGATCAATTAATGCATACACAGACTGAGAGAAGACCAATAATGTACCTGTAACGACATTAGGCGATGCCTCCTGGTCCTGGCGGCTAGACAAAGCATAAATGCGGTTCGAAGGACCGCTAGGACCAGAAACTCCACCACGGCCTCTGCCGCGACCCGCTGGCGCTGATGTACCCGGCGGCTGATCCGGTAGGATGCGCTGCACCACCCGAGCTACCCTTATACGGGCAATCTCTCACAGAATGGCCCTGACGGCCATAAGAAAAACATGCACTGGTGGCTCTGTAGCACTCCCCAGGATGGTATCTGCCACAATAAGAACACTGAGGCCTAGGTGGCCTCGTCTGACCAGAACCCCTATCTGTCCGCGAACCTGAAGCCCTGGAGCTCTGGCCTGCTCCTGAATAACCTGGGCTATCAAATCTGTGACCTGTAGGCTGTGGAGGTGCGCTCTGTGCCGGCTGGGATGGATATCTATGGGTTGCTGCGGCTGTTGAGGCTGTCTGCCCCGGAAATCTCCAGAATATCCAGATGATCTGGCCCTCTAGGGCTGTCTCCGATCCTGGCTCCTGTCAGGCTGACGCTCCCTATGCCGGTCCTCCATGCCCTGGGCGTACGCCTGAATTCGGGCAATATCCATGCCGGGCTGAGCGGCCAATACCAAACAACTGTCGACAAAATACCGGTCCAACCCCATAATATACCTGTGCATCCTGTCAGCCATAGTAGCTACCACAGCAGGTGCATATCGGGCCAATGAGTCGAACTCCATACTGTACTCTCGAACACTGCGGCCCCTCTGTCTCAGCAATAAGAATCTGTCGGCTCTGGCCCGCCGTAACTCCGGAGGCAGAAAATGGCTAAGAAAAGCCTCAGAAAACTCATCCCAGACTGCTGGGGGAGCGCCGTCGCCTCTGGCCAACTCCCAAGACTCGTACCAATTAGCTGCTACATCATACAACCGGTGCGAAGCCAACTCGACTGACTCTATCGCAGAAGCCTTAATCAAATGTAAGGTGCGCCGCATCTTCCTGATAAACTCCTCAGGATCCTCCTCGGGCTTTGCCCCGAAGAATTCTAGAGGGCCACAAGTCAAGAACTCACGAGCTCTCGAACTGTTACACCTATATGCTCGGTCACCTCCCAATCCGTGCCCCTGAACCTGTCCCGCCACAAGTCTGGTCAATAGCTGGACTGCCTCTCTCAAAGTCTGATCCTCAGTCGCTGGCCGTGGAGCTGGAGGCTCAGGTACTGGAATCTCAGGAGCTGGCGGTGGAGCTGCCCTTCGACCTGCAGCTGCTGCTGCTCCAATCTCCTCTATATGTGGCGGTGTGGAAGAGCCCTCTGCCGGGGGCAAAATATCAGGAGCAATATGTGCATGGGCCCTGGTAACCCTCTGGGCCTGACTAGTCTCTCCCACAACTGCCGCCTTGGCCTTTTGGGCCGCTGTCGCCTTTTTTGGAGGCATAACTGCAAATGTAACAATTCGTTAGGGAGGAATCATCCTGATAACACAGCTCTATCGCACGATCTAAGACAGAAATAAGGGTAGTATCCTAAATGCCCTGTAGCCTCATGTTTATAGGTGTGGTGCACAACACACCGATAAACAAGACTCTACTAGACACGGTCTGTAGACATTCCGAGGACGAACCGCTCTGATACCACTTTTGTCACGACCCAACCCCGTAAGCCATGACTAGTGCCCGATCTGGACACCCGACACGTCTATCAAATGCTATCTCAAATTCTATCAAACGCATTCAAGTATATAGCAGAAGCCGACAAGGCTTTATTTCAAAGTTAGATAATTTCCAAAAAAATTTCAGTAGAGTTTCCTTTGTTTTACAGACCATCCAAAATAACCCTGCGCACAGAAAATACCAACAGAAGACCACACAGGGCCAACGAAGCAACATTTAAACATATGCGGACCGGCCGCCGCGGCGAATGGGATCGCCCAAACTCAACATATGCACACATCTGTACAGAAAGACCCCAACCCACAAACATGTCCACAGACCTTTAAACAGACCGATAGAATCATATGACGGGACAGGGCCCCGCCGTACCCATGAACGAGAATATACATATACAGTAGTGACAGACTGTACCAAAAGATGGGATCTGAATAAAAGAGCGCTCCAAATGGCAGAAAAGATATCCTAGACGGACGGATCAGCAAACCTGTCGTCGGTACCTGAGCGGCATGAAAACGCAGCCCCCGAGGAAAGGGGGTCAGTACGAAATATGTACTGAATATGTAAAGCCTGAATTACAGAAACAAAATCATAACTGGTACAGAACGTACAGAAAGTAAACAGAAAACCCAAAGTATCAGATACATATTTTCAAAACATGCAGAGTGTGTACAGAAACATATGTCATATCACATCCGGCCCCTGCCATGGGACTCGGCAGACAGAACGTGGCCACCCTCCCGACGCTGGTGCCACAACACAGAAGAATCAGAAAAGTGGCATAACCCCGTATCATAATATGTCATATCAGACGGCCATAGTAAACCATGTCAGAACATGCGTACATGGCACAGCATACTCCACAAACCCATGTACGCGTATACCTGCCCCCTCACATCGAGGCACGGCGAACAATGCAAAGGATCACGCTTGACAACATATCCTGGCCCGGGCTCAGTGTGGGAAACATTGGGGCATCCACGAATAGAGTAGTGAGAAACTAAATGCAGTTAAAATATCAAAAATATTTTCAGAGACTCGATGAAGTCAGACGGGATCATAATAAGTGGGTTTCAGATGTCATAATGAATTACAGAAGCATAACCTTTCTGAAGTCGTTCCAAGTGCCAAAACAATTTATAAGACTTAAGGAAATATTTAAAATAGTTTATGTTTAGTAGTTAAAAGAGCAGTCAGAACATGCCTTTCAAACACCGTTCGAAAACAGGCCTTAAGTACAATAAGGGTAAAACCGGGAATAGTGGGCCCACCTCGGGACAAGCAAGGCGGTGGGCTCAAATTTCATATTTTAAGCTTATGGGGTCACCTACAAAGGTTCTACGAACGTTCTATAGCTTCCCAAGTGGTTTAGAGAAAGTTTGCATAATTTCCAAGAAAGCACACCAAAAGAGTTCAATCTTACTGAAAGAAAAAGTGATATTTTCACTTGCGGATTCCGAGGGGCAGAAAGTCTTTCGAGGCCCGAATCCGATTCTAATACGCTTAGGCATGCCAAAAGAAGGATCGGGTAGCTTTACATACCTTTTGTGCTTTTTAAGCCTATCCAAGCTCACTCCCCGTTTCGTCGAAAATCTGCAAATGGTCACATTTACCAATTGTAAGGTATAGATGCTACGAATTCAATTCAACTCGCATTTGTCTACCGAAATTTCGGCAGCACTTCCCCTATACATATAGCACCCCCGAGAATTCAACTCGGCTCAAAATCATCAACAACAACCCAAACAACAACATCATCAACAACAACAATCACTATAAACGCAATATAACTTATTTAGCCATCTTTTCAATACAATATCATAACCTTCCCTTTAACCTTAACTTTCAAACTAATCTCAATGATTTCACATTCATTATCAATCTAGATCACCACAACATAGTTTTGAAGCATTTCATATCGTTTCCTCAAATTATACACACGATATACATAATATACAAACTTTCCGCCAAAGTCCTAACTCGTTCAAAACTTCTAATCTTTGGCATACATATTCACAACATGATTCCAACTTCCAAATCTATCAATGATCATCATAATTTGCAACCTAATAACTTCATTTTCATAATGTCGTAAAATCGTACTAAAGCAACATAAGTTTCTACATTTCATTTCAAAGCAAACTCATATCATGTTACTTTCATTTACATTGCAAGAATCACAATAACACAACTAACACACTAAACAAACTTAATCCATTTCCATTCCACACACTCCACACCACACGGCCATATACTCTTTTTATCAACTTCAACTCAATTCATTCAACTTTCATTCCCAATATGCATTTCACTACCACCACAACTAGAATATAACATGAATTCAACACATTATGGCTATACAATATACACATGCACACGACTACACATATATACCACACACCCACTTTGCAAACTTCCATTTCTTCATACAATCAACACATTTCTACATACTACAACACAAACAAGAGTTCATAATACAATAAAAAGGAATGAATCCTCACCTTTTTCTCTAGTCTTCTTCACTTGGACAATTGATCAAATTGATGAACCAAGGCCTCTTTCTTCCAAACCAACTACACCAAGTTGAGAAGGGTACTCAATTTAGTAGGAAAACCACAAAAGAAAAATTTTTGGAGCAATAGTTTTGATAGCCAATTTTTCCTTGCCAAAGCCGAAACCCCTCTTTTGTTTTGCTCTTGTTCTTTTGTTTTTTTTTTGTTCTTTCTTCAATCTTCTAAAGGATGAAGATGATATATAATAAGTATAATATGGTCCCCCCCTTAGTTAATTTATCACATGGAAATTACTTTGGGCCATGGGTTTGGGCCATAGTTGGCCGGCCACCCCATCTCTCTTTGGGCCTCATTTCAATTCTCATTTTGAGCCCAATTGGCTTGTATATCATATTTTGTAATTTCCGAAACTAATTTTCTGAAATTCTAAATTTGCCCTTAGTCTTCCTCGACACTTCCACATTGATATTCTTTCACAAACAACTCATGCTAGATGTAATCAATTATGACTTTATCTCATACAAGTCAAGACTATTTCTAATTTTACAGATGTGCGGAAACGCGGGATATAACAGATTTAATGTCCCTAACTTCCGTATACGATCTCGGATTGCTCTGAAATGTTCGAAGAGGTTTCTGTATCAAGACGTCCATAATTTTCTTATACGTGGGTATGGTTCCAAAATCTCTATTTGATCTGATTCGTAAGGACATCCGAAGGTGCCTGATATGACTATGACTCTGATTCCCCGAAAAAGGCTTCTGAAACGCTTATAAAGCGTTCTGTACTTCGAATGCACGTAACTTTCTCATACTACGTCGGATTGACCTGAAATCTGTTCCGAGCCCCCAGGTATCGGTAAGTATACTGGTCTGTCGAGTCTTGATTCCTATGCATGTGGTTTCTCACAACTCTGCTCGTGCATGACTCAATGTATCTTTCACTGCGTCCTGGGTCAGGTTCTGTTATGTCCTCGTGTGTCCGCTACGATATGATTCACTGCGTCCCGGGCCAGGTTCTGTTATCGTGCGCAATCCCCTGCATTGTTCACCGCGTCCCTCATAGGCGGGCCGGGCTCTGTTATATGGTATGATGATATGGGGTGGTGGCCAGGATGGCATATGATCTGTCTGTTCACCGCGTCCCGAACTAGAGGGCCGGGCTCTGTTACCGCGCCCTCTCTGGAGGGTCGGGTTCTGATATATGCATATATGATACATGACTTTGACATATGATGATTCTGTTTACCGCGTCCCTTATCACAGGGCCGGGTTCTGTTATACGCATATGTGACATACGATTCTGAGTATTCTGTACGTTCTGTATTCCGTCCGATATATGGCATCATTTGAGTAATCTGTACGTTCTGTATTCCGTCCGATATATGACATAGTCTGAGTAATCTGTACGTTCTGTATACCGTCCGATATATGACATCATCTGAGCATTTAGTACGTTCTGCACTCCGTCTGACGTATGATATTATCTGTGCGTTCTGTATGTGCCACACTCCTTCTGATGTCTGATATCGGTATGTGCGATCGGTGTCTGGAAAGTAAGTATGTCGGCATTTTGTATGCTCTCTATGATTTTGTTACGCTCTGTATGATTTGTACGGTCTGTATGATCTGTATTGGTCGGTACGGTCTGTGTCGGTCTGTATGGTCGGTATTGGTCTGCATGATCTGTGTCTGAGAAGTAAGTAATTCGACAATCTGGATAATATGCTCACCCTTGGTACCATTTGTTTCGATTATGGTTCTGCTTCTGTATTCTATGTCTTACATACTCAGTACATATTCCGTACTGACCCCCGGTTCTTTGGGGGCTGCGTTTCATGCTGCGCAGGTACTCCCAGACGAGATGAGGACACTATAAAAGATATTTCAGCAGTGGTGGCGAACTCCATTTGCTCCTGGAGGACTGCCAAGTCAGGGTATGGTGTATGTGTTATGGTTTCTGTATGGTGTTAGAGACTTTGCAGACAGCGTCGTGGGTATAGTATGTCAGTCTGTAAGCGGCTCCGTCAGCCGATATGTCGGTCTGTGTTATGTATTGAATTTTGTATGACTATAGATTTGTTCGTTTGGAAGCTTCGAGAAGGAAAATTTCTGAAAAGAATATTTCTGAAAAAAAAAATACTATGTATTTTATCTGATTTGATTTAAATGTTTGACGTAACTTTATGTGCAGCAAGAGTCTGAGGGTTCGCTCGGCCCTAAGTAAGGGTCGGGTGCCCATCACACCCTAGTAAGGTCGGGGTGTGACAAAGTGGTATCAGAGCAGGTCGGTCTAAGGGTTGTCTGCAAAGTCGTGCCCGGTAGAGTCTTGTTTATGGGTGTGTAGCGCGCCACACTTATAAACAGGAGGCTACGGGGCATCTAGGGATTGTTGACCTTCTTTCTATCATAGATCGTGCGATAGAGCCAAGTCATAGGACATGAGATCCCTTATATGCAAGCCTTACATACTACGGAAGAAGATGGGAAATGATATGGAAGGATCACAAGGGCAAGTCTGGAGATAATCGTTCTGTACCCTGAAACAGAAAGTTCTGGGCGGCTAGGATGTGATATATAGCCGTATGCTCTGTAAGGTATTTGCTGCGTACAGATTTCGAATGATAAGAATTTCTAAAGGTGGTATGGAAGACCGAAAAGGGTAAAATAGTAATTTCACAAGAAAGGACGTGTTACGAATGTGTCTCAGAATCTATAAAACCTTGACTTGCTCTAGATTATGTAGTAAAGGATATACAAGGAAGTGGACGTGATTATATCGGCGTTAAGGCGCAAAATTCCACCAAGGTTTCGAGGTTAAGCGTGCTCAGGTGGGGGCAATTTCATGATGGGTGACCCCCTGGGAAGTTTTCTAAAAATTTTGTAAAATTCAAATGTGAGCAGCAGGTCAGGAGCTGGAGTAATCCAAGAGAAATTTAATGTATACGGAATAGTTGGGAAACCATACGAGGTCACATAGAATGCGACAGGCTAGACTAGAAAAGAGACAGAAAGTGCAGTGCAGTTTTGGAATTTGGATAGGCTTGAATAGCGTCTGAAGGTAATTTGCGGGTCAGTTGATACTAATTATATGTGTATATGAACATGAATGGTATCTCCTATGTCAGGATATCGACGGAAAATGAAAGGAAAACTTATGATAAGGAATTTTGCTTTGTTGTGCACGGAGTTGAAAAGAAGAACTGTTGGCTTATAAGGAGCCCCTTAAAGGGGGGGAGGCCATATTAGGCTTACAAGGAATAGCGATGAACGAAATGAGCGTCACCACATGAAGTCAATGACAAGTATGCCTGTATCGAGAGATACGAGAAGAGACTAAGGAAGAGTTGTAGTAAGAATCTAAAAGTGTGACTTTTGTTAAGATACGGTCACGAAACAGTAACAGAAAAGAGATGACATGAGAAGGACAAGGAAAATATGTCGGCCCAGCGGATTAGAAAACTCATGGCACAGAATAAGGACCCATATAAGGATGGAGAGACTCGATTATATGAAATGGGCATGGAGAAACAGGCAACTAAAAAAGAAACCCCCTCCCGAAGTGCTATGAGTCCCCAAAAGGCCAGTTGAACATTCGAGGACGAATGTTCTAAAGGGGGGGAGGATGTTATAGCCCGTATTTTGTACGTTTGGATAATTCAGAGTCGTCGTGGGAAGTTAAGGGCGAAACCAATTTCAAAATTATATTAATGCACAAGTTGTTATAAATATTATTTATGACTGTTATTAGTATGGAAATATTGTGAGAGGCTAAGGACAAGAAGAGAAATTCGCAAAATGGCCTATGGAAATATTGCGGAAAGAATAGGGGCAAAATGGGAATTTTACAAGATCCAAGAAGTTCATGAAATGGCCATGTTGGCCGTGACATGCATGGTGCATGTCCAAATTTTATTAACTATAAGGGCTATTTGTGAATTAAAGAGAAGAAGGGGTAACAACTTGCTTAAGAAGACAAATGGTCTTCTTTGACCAACTTTAAAGGAAAATCCAAAAAAATGAAAGAAACCTCTAGAGAGGGGCAGGTGCCCCTCACATGTTGGGAGCTTACATATATATATATATGATTAAGTCTTGAAAGGAAGACCAAATTTTCATTTTCATTCTAGAAAATTCAAGAAAGAATGAAGAAAAAAAAAAAAAAGGAGGGGGCGGCAATAGGGGCTGGCCGCCATCTACGACGTGGAATAGTTGTTGGAGAAAATCAATCGTTTGTTGTGGTCTTGAATAACTCTAGCCATGGGAACACATGGATGGAAGAAGGTAAGGTTCAATTCTTACTTTTATATGTTATGCTTGGTTTGTATATGTTATGGTATGTGTGGAAATGAATGGAACTCATAAAATATTGGAGTTGATGTTTGGCCGTGTATGTGTGTGATTAACAATGTGTATGTAGAGTTGTGTTGGGGTGATGAATTAGTTAGTATTCAACATGCTTGTGTGTTGTATTAATGTGTGGAAAATGGGTGAAAAATCACGGAATTTGTGTGTGGAAGGGGCTGGCCGAAAATGGACTGTTTTGCATGTCCAAGAATGAACTAATTTCATTTAGTATGTTTGGGTTGTTGTGTTGTGGATTATGTGATGTAAATGAGAGCTTAATGATTTAAGATGGTGTCGTAATTGTTGCGGGCTGTTTTTGGAAGCCAATTTGAATCAAATGTAGTTTCTTGTAATCATGATAATAATGTTGTTAAAGTGTGGTTTGTTGGTGTAGTTTGTGACGTTTGAAGAAAGAAATGTGTTGTGATGGTTCCTATGGAAGTTGGAAGATTTCGGGTTCCATGGTGCATTTTTGGATTGTTTGAAAAATTGTGTCAATTGTTTAAAGCATTCGTGAATATTGTTTAAATGGTCTTGGATTAGTAATCGAATGCATAAACGTTGATATTAGTTGGAATATTGTGAACGTTGTCGGATTATGTAAAAAGAGCGTTTAATGTTAGAATGTATTCTTGAGTTGATTATTGATGCCATAGCTTGGTTGTTGGTTGGGTTGTTGTTGAATTGGGCCGAGCCATATTCTCGGGGTTGGAACATTTACAGGGGAGATGCTGCCGAAATTTCGGCAGAATATAAATGAATGTATTGAAAGGGTGAGGCAAGTACTTGACGAAGGAACTAATGAATGGATGAACTCTCTTGCATGTAGGCAAACAAGTTGGATGCACAAGCGTAACTAGTTGGTCGCGACACAGGTATGTAAGGCTTACCCTTTCATTCTCTGGCATGTCCTAGAGCCAAGTAAGGTATAATGTGATATGTTGCCTTGGGGTAACTCTGTTCTGTGATTCTGAGTCTGATTATGATTCTAATTCACTTCTTGACCTGAGTTTGTGACCCTAGTTCATCCCTTGATATAAGTATTTGATATAAGTATTTTGATATAAGTATTTTGGTACAAGTATTCTGATATATGTATTATGATATAAGTATTCTGATATAAGTATTTTGATATAAGTGTCTTGATATAAGCATTTTGATATCAGTCTTCTGATATAAGTGTTTCGATATGAGTATTCTGATGTAAGTATGCTGATATAAGTATTCCGATATGAGTATCCTGATATGAGAATTCCGAAATCAGTATCCTGATAAGAGCATTCTGATATGTTTATTCTGGTTCGAGAACTTCTGTAAGATTTAATGTCCCTAACTTCCGTATACGATCTCGGATTGCTGTGAAATGTTCGAAGAGGTTTCTGTATCAAGACGTCCATAATTTTCTTATACGTGGGTATGGTTCCAAAATCTCTATTTGATCTGGTTCGTAAGGACATCCGAAGGTGCCTGATATGACTATGACTCTGATTCCCCGAAAAAGGCTTCTGAAACGCTTATAAAGCGTTCTGTACTTCGAATGCACGTAACTTTCTCATACTACGTCGGATTGACCTGAAATCTGTTCCGAGCCCCCAGGTATCGGTAAGTATACTGGTCTGTCGAGTCTTGATTCCTATGCATGTGGTTTCTCACGACTCTGCTCGTGCATGACTCAATGTATCTTTCACTGCGTCTCGGGCCAGGTTCTGTTATGTCCTCGTGTGTCCGCTACGATATGATTCACTGCGTCCCGGGCCAGGTTCTGTTATCGTGCGCAATCCCCTGCATTGTTCACCGCGTCCCTCATAGGCGGGCCGGGCTCTGTTATATGGTATGATGATATGATGATATGGGGTGGTGGCCAGGATGGCATATGATCTGTCTGTTCACCGCGTCCCGTACTAGAGGGCCGGGCTCTGTTACCGCGCCCTCACTGGAGGGTCGGGTTCTGATATATGCATATATGATACATGACTTTGACATATGATGATTCTGTTTACCGCGTCCCTTATCACAGGGTCGGGTTCTGTTATACGCATATGTGACATACGATTCTGAGTATTCTGTACGTTCTGTATTCCGTCCGATATATGGCATCATCTGAGTAATCTGTACGTTCTGTATTCCGTCTGATATATGACATCATCTGAGTAATCTGTACGTTCTGTATATCGTCCGATATATGACATCATCTGAGCATTTAGTACGTTCTGCACTCCGTCTGACGTATGACATTATCTGTGTGTTCTGTACGTGCCACACTCCTTCTGATGTCTGATATCGGTATGTGCGATCGGTGTCTGGAAAGTAAGTATGTCGGCATTTTGTATGCTCTGTATGATTTTGTTACGCTCTGTATGATTTGTACGGTCTGTATGATCTGTATTGGTCGGTACGGTCTGTATGGTCGGTATTGGTCTGCATGATCTGTGTCTGAGAAGTAAGTAATTCGACAATCTGGATAATATGCTCACCCTTGGTACCATTTGTTTCGATTATGGTTCTGCTTCTGTATTCTATGTCTTACATACTTAGTACATATTCCGTACTGACCCCCGGTTCTTTGGGGGCTGCGTTTCATGCTGCGCAGGTACTCCCAGACGAGATGAGGACACTATAAAAGATATTTCAGCAGTGGTGGCGAACTCCATTTGCTCCTGGAGGACTGCCAAGTCAGGGTATGGTGTATGTGTTATGGTTTCTGTATGGTGTTAGAGACTTTGCAGACAGCGTCGTGGGTATAGTATGTCAGTCTGTAAGCGGCTCCGTCAGCCGATATGTCGGTCTGTGTTATGTATTGAATTTTGTATGACTATAGATTTGTTCGTTTGGAAGCTTCGAGAAGGAAAATTTCTTAAAAGAATATTTCTGGAAAAAAAAAATTTACTATGTATTTTATCTGATTTAATTTAAAAGTTTGACGTAACTTTATGTGCAGCAAGAGTCTGAGGGTTCGCTCGGCCCTAAATAAGGGTCGGGTGCCCATCACACCCTAGTAAGGTCGGGGTGTGACAAGTATGATAATCAAGGATACCAATGCACCTATGCCTTATAAGATGAGAATCATGCATATCTATGTTGTCACGACCCAGCCAGGGGCCGTGACGGGTACCTGGGGCTAACCACCGAGCACCACTCGTGCCATCACTTATTAATCTTATTTAGCAATCATTTATCCGATTCATGCTTAATCGATAATAAAATCCATTTTTATTTAGGAACGGAATGCTTTTATACATACGAGCCCTTAGGCTAGCAAAATGATATACATATATATATATATATATATATATATATATATATATATATATATATATATATATATATATATATATATATATATATATATATATATATATATATATATATATATATATATATATATATATATATATATATATATATACATAATGACCATGCCATGAAACCACACGACCCACGTCGAGTATCTACGAGCCTCTAAGAGATGACATCTACAACTGTACACAAAAGAATCATCATAGGCACCTCCGGGACAATGGAGGGCTTTCAGTCAGCTAGCAGCCTCTAAGAATCCGGAGCAAGATCTCCTCCCTGTCTACCTGTGGGCATGAACACAGCGTCCAAAGAAAAAAGACGTCAGTACGAATATTGTACTGAGTATGTAAGGCGGGAATGAAATAAACAAACAGAATAGAAAGATCATGAGTCATGGGACAAAGATATAACCTGCACACATGTCATAGGCAATCGTATTATTATCATATTTCACATTTTACACGACCATAGTACCTGTTATACCCCGTACTCTTGCGCACTCGGAAAATTCAAGATAATCGCGGGAAGGTAAGGACAAGGGCATATTTTGATTTTTGTACACAAGTGTTTCATGAAAGTTTGGAAGTGGAAATGTTAAGAAAGGCTAAGGCCAAAAAGGGAAATTCGCAACATGACTCGTGGAAATATGGAGGAAAGCGAAGGGTAAATTTGGAAAGTTGGAAAATAATTTGTATGAAATGCAAGACACAAAAAAAAAGGGTAGGCTTGGTCATTGGGCCATGTTTGGCCGTCCACTTCTTGGTGGGCTTAAGCCCACATGGAATTTTTATGAGTCAAATAAAAGATGACAAAGTCATCTTATTTCCACATAACTCTCTAGAAAATTCAAGAAAATCAAAGCAAGAGAAAAGAAGGAGAAACCTCTAGGCCATTCGGCCATAGCAAGAGCAAAAGAACCTTGGGGATTTTTCATCAAAAAAATTTATCTCTTCTAGCCAAACAATCCATTGAAGGGTCCTAAGCAAAGTAGAGTGGTTTTTGAAGCAAGAACAACACATTTTCATGCAAGTTGTGAATTCTAGCCAAGTGAAGGGTTAGAGACAAAAGGTAAGAATTCATTCCCTTTCATATGTTATGGATGTTGTGCATGTTGTAGTGTGTGAAATGAGTGAAATTCATAAAGAATATGGAAGTAGGGATGGTGGCCGTGAGTGTAGTGTGTGTGTGTGGCCGTGTATATGTATGGTGTGTGGCCGTGTGGTTGTGGTGTGGTGTGGAAGAAAATGAGTCAATTTTATTTAGTGTTTTGGTTGTTGTTATGTTGTGGATGCCATGTTGCTAATGAATGCATAATAATCTTGTGAAGTTGTAGTAGGTGGAGACTTGTTTTAGAAGTTATGTAAATTGAATGTAATGTTCTTGCATGCATGAAAGATAATGTGGTTAGTATGATGTTGTTGGAATATAAATTATTAGGTTGTTATTATTTTTATTGGAGTTGGAAGGTCTTGAAGGAAGTAGTATATTGATTGAGTTGTTAGAATGTATCGTGGGTTGATTATTGAAATTGTTAGTGTGATCGTTGGCATTGTTGTTGATAGTTTGGCCGGGTTGAATTCCCGGATTGTTGTTGAGTAAAAATTGGCCAAGATAGATTCTTGGGGGACGTTGTATTTACAGGGGAAATGCTGCCCAAATTTTTGTAGACAAGTATTGGTTGAGAGTGAAATCTTAAAGCCTTATAATTAACATTTGGTAATTGTGACCAAATTGTAGATCTTAGCGAACTTGAGACTTGATTTTGGAGACGTGTACGAAGCGAAAAAGGTATGTAAAGCCCACCTTTCTTTCTCTTGGCATGTCCTAGTTATGATAGGTCGAAATCCGACCCTCGGGGAAAGCCCCACTCCTTGGAAACGACATCTAAACTTATCCCTTTTTCATTCAGTAGAATTGAACTAAATGTGTTGTGAAATGTTGGAAAATTGTCTAAACATCTAGAACTTGCGCCAATAGGACCCAACTACCTTGAAACCCTCACAAATGACGTCATGAGATGTAATGTACGAAAATTGTGTACGCCACCTCATTTGAACCGAGGTGGGCCCATTGTTCTCGGGTTTTCCTTTATTGTTCCGTTTATCAAAACGACAAGTGTGGTAGCTATCCTAATGAGAATATTTCTATAATGACAATGATAAGAATATGTCTATGACGATTATGACAAGAATGGTCTCACGTTTAAAAGTCTTAAGTTAAAGATTCCATGTGAACATAAGAACAACGAGCTAGTTTTGATTTTAATTCTACTCCTTATTATGACACTATTTTCTAAAAGATTCTAAAGTGTATGAACGAATGTCTTATGAGGCTCATGATCTTATTCTACGTTTTCTCTTGATGCTATTTCTTATTGATAGTCTCGCCTTATGATACTAGTCCTTTCAAGGCGGGACAAAGTCACGATGATTATTCCATAATGCAATCGGAGGATCCCGACCTTACGTCACTCTGATGGAGTTATAGCTTTCGATTGGGCTCTTATGCATGCTTAAGTTATGACAGTTACACCGTGCCTATACGGCCGGGCAGTCACCGCTAGGGCAGGCAGCTTATAGATGATTACACCGTGCCTATACGGCCGGGCAGACACCGCTAAGGCGGGCAGCTATATGCATACACCATGACTAGGTGACATGGGCAGACACCACTAGTGAGCGGCATGAGATGATTACCCCGGACGCGGGAGGCCCGGACGCGGGCTAATAATGATATGTGTTTCAGACAGGTTATGAGGCTATATGATTCAGACAGGTTATGTATATATAAAAGTAAAAGTAAGCATGCATATTTCCGCCTTAAGAGGCAGGCAGTTATGGTCATATCTCTATTTGTACTCTTCATATTGTCCTATTATGTTACTGTTCATGTTATCATGTCATGATTCATGCTTTACATAATCAGTACATTGCTCGTACTGACCCCTCTTCTTCGGGGGGCTGCGTTTTCATGCCGCGCAGGTAGACAGGTTGACGGGTTTGATTCTTAGGAGCTTCTCCAGCAAGATATTGAAAGTGCTCCAGTTGTTCCGGAGCTCCAGCTTAAGGGTACTACTTTTGTGTGCATGTTCGGGCACGGCAGCATCCGGCCCATCTCGTCTCTATATGTATTTTGTTTAGAGGCTCGTAGGCAGCTATGTACAGTCAGATGTTCTATAGTTTCGTTTGTCCCCGTCTTTGTATATTAAGTTAGTAAAGTTTATTAATATATGTTCATAATAATGCAGTTAATGGTAGTGTTAAGTAAAGGAATATCGGTATTGCTTGTACGGACCACTTAGTAGTAAGAGTAAGATATGAGATAAGAGGTGCTCGGTACAAGTATCGGGTACCCGTCGCGGCCCCTAGTTGGGTCGTGACACTACCCATGTTATCACATCCCATACATCATCACGTACGTCATCATATGCCTCATCACATCATAATCTGTATCGTTACCCGCGTCCGGGTAACCCTCATTAGCCGCCCACTAGTGGTGATCATGCCCGGTCCTCTCGGCTCGGTGTAAACATCGCAGCCCGCATTAGCGGTGACATGCCCGGCCATATAGGCGCGGTGGAATCATACGCAGCCCGCAGTAGCGGTGACATACTCGGCCATATAGGCGCGGTGGAAATCTTATCATCACAACAGCAATCATAACACATCATTATCATACATCTCAAGCCATAGCATCATGTTATCATTTCTTAGTGTTCCATGTATCCCCTAGTGTTACAAGTGAGCATTACTTATCATCTTGTTGTCATAACATACAATAGCATAAAGAGCATTCATTAAGCTTTAAGACAACCATACTATGTCGGGGTGACGTAAGGTCGTGAACCCCCGATTGTATTATGGACATTTATGAGTATCATGCCTCGCCTTGAAGGGAAGAAAACGTAAGGCGAGTGTTAACAATAATAGCATCATTAGCATTGTAGGAACATCATGCCACAATTTCTTGAGTCTCTAGACTCTAGCTCATTGTTATCACTATCATGCTCATAGGGGATTTAATATATAGGAGGACTCTTAAGCTTCATCTTATAGAAGGATTTGTGAAAAGCTTGAAGGATTCATGCCTTTTGAAAGAAGAGTTAAGCCTCACATACCTTTGTCGCTTAGTTAAGCTATCGTTCACTTGATCCCTTTCAATATCATGTTGCTACCTTCACGAGAGAATGCACATTACGTTAGTTAATCGACTATAGGAACGCATCGTTATTTCTAGGAAAAATTGAGCAGCATTTTCCTTTGTTTATACTACTTTTCCCATGTCCAATCTCAATTCCCAAACTCTCAAAACAACACTCACAATATTGTAATCAACAATCGTCATTTATATACATTGAGCAAAATCCACCATTTTTCTCCAAATTTCCACATTCATGGGTTCTAGCTTATTATCATGTTTTCTCATACCACACACCCATTTCATGGTCTACACGTCATTTATTGTTCTTTATACTCACAACACATCAACATTCATGATTCAATCCCACTATCATTCAATTATAACACTATTCACATTTTATGACCCATTTATTACACCCTCTCATAATCCAAGTGTTTCATCATATAGATACTTTAGTCATCATGGAAAATTCATCAAACTTACCTTAGAGGTTGGTGGAACAAGCCTGGAGTGAAGCCTCTCCTCTTTCACCAAAACCCTACTTCACCTCCTTTGGGATCTCTTGGTTTGGATGAAATTCACTTGAGTTTCATAGACTTTGATTCATGAATTTGATGTTGTTGATCTTAATTTCCCTTGGTCCTTCGTGTAGATGAAGTGTTTGCAGAATTCTCTAGAAAGCTCTTGAGTTGTGTAGATGAGAAAATGAAATAAAATGAGGCTTAGGTCCCTTTTAATAACTCAAAGTCTAATTTTTAATGATCAATAGTCGGGGTGTACAGTGGTCGTGAACCACAGTTTACGGGTCGTATACTAGTTTACGGTCCGTCCTTCATGGCCGTATTTAAGCATATCAAAAACAGAAGGGTTGGCTGTCATCATGGTGATTTACGATCGAGGTTTGCGGGTCGTATTTCGATTTACGGTCTGTATTCTGGGTCGTGTTTTACCATTTCAACATTTAACAGAAAGTTGAATTTCTTGGAGTGTTGGAGGACGTTCGCACTTTACGGTCCGTAAATCACTTTACGGGCTGTATTGTGCTTTACGACCACTGGACTGAAATGAATTTCTGCAACTTTCTCATTTCCAAAAATGCATGAATCGTCATTCCCTACTTTGTAAAACACCGCACACTCATACCCTTCGTTGATCTATTCATTGTAGACTCACGTAAAATTTTCCGAGGTGTAACATATGTCATATACCATATCCGGCCCATTATGGGACTCGGTGAATAAAGTCATCATATACCATACCGGCCCATCATGGGACTCGGTGCCATAATCATATCATCATATATATATATACCGTACCCGGCCCTCTAGTGAGGGACTCGGTGAACAATGCAGTGAAACTGTGCACGAATACATACCCGACCCGGAACTCGGTGAATGATACATTAACGGCATGCACGAGCAGAATAATGAGCAACCATATGCAAACTAAATCATCATCTGAGACTCAATAGAATAATTAGAATGAACTAACACTTGAAAATCAAAGATAACAGTCATGTCAAGTACCCCTCGAATATCACTATGGATTATGTCAAATAAAACTTCAGGAATCATAGACACGTATCAGGACATAATAACATAGCTTCTGGAAATCAAGAACACTAACCATCCTAGTGTTTCTAAGAATAGGAGCTTCTTTGGAGTTTATATACTCGTCGTCTGTTTGTTTCGTATAGATCATGCCAAAAGAAAGAAGAGATAGCTTTACATACCTTTGACGCTTAATCTGTGATACGATATGTATACGCTGCCCGAAGTACCTTGACCTATATTAATACGTTAAGAACTATGGTTAAGCTACGGAAAGGCTTAAAACGTATTTCAAAGTTGGTAGCTCATTTCTAGAAAATTGGGCGGCATTTCCCCTATATTGTTCACTCCCCTCGCATTCAAGCCAACTATGGAAATAACCAGAATAACATCAACAACAACACGTCCAAGTTACCACATGAAGAACTAGCCAAAACAAAGTCCAAGAACACCTCGAAACAGCCCGCACCAACACTCCAAATCAGTCCACACATTGCACATTCAACAATAATCAACATAACGACCACGACATACTCGAGTTATTCCTAATGATATATAGCCACAACACATCATAAAAAATGACCTTATAATAGCCCAACAATCACAGCCACCCAAAATTAATCTTTCGGATTACTAAAAGTACGTTTTAGACTTATCTTTTCTTTTGAATCAAACAACAACAATAACAATATAGCAAGATTCAAGAGTAATCGAGCAATCAACCACCACCCGTCCAGCCCTTCAAAATGTAAGAACAACTCCCACAATCCAATAAAACAATATCCAACACTAGTCAACAAGTTTAAGTTACTGCCCATATGTTTCCATAGAACTAATACTTCTAATATCTACACAAGCTCACACACATGAAGTAAGGGAGACTTCTTACCTTAGATTTTCAGGAACAACTCTCTCTTTAAAATCCTTGAAGAAGAACTAACTTGCTTCCATAAATGACTAAAACGTTGCTGCTACGTAGAATTTAATTGAGCAAGCTTGCTGGACGTTTTTCCCTTGCTTCCAATGAATTCCTAAGGTGAAGAACAATTCTCCAAGGTGTTTGTTGCTGGTCACTTTTTGTGAAGAGAAAGCAGCAAGCAAAATGAAATCTAAGATGTAAATAATACTGCTGCCTCCCTTGGAGTTTAGAACACCTACTAGACAATTGTAATTTTCTTTCCTTCAAAATCTTGAATGTGGCTGTGAGCTCAAGTGGCAGCCATGGCTGTTTGTAACTCTCTCTCTCAAAATGGAATTTTGTGAAGATGAAGGTGTAATAAATTAGTCATCATATATAATATATATGCAGCCTGCCCATTTGACATGTGTCCCACTTTAGCATGTCATCATCCATGCTCCAATCACAATTGTCCATATATTTTAGTGGGGCCCACTTAATAATCTGATCATGGCTGTTAATTGATCCTTGATGTCCACTAATATCTCCACTAATTGTAATTTAATTAGCAAACCGTGCAATATTAAAATCGGGATTTAAAAGTCCTTGTCTCATATCTCCAAAAATAATCTTGTCCTTGAACTTATGTCGATTAGCTTACGAATAATCCAACGTACAAAAATACGGGATATAACACCTTTAGCGAGGGACTCGGTGAAACGTAAATATATACCGTACCCGGCCCTCTAATGAGGGACTCGGTGAACAATGCAATGAAACTGTGCACGAATACGTACCCGGCTCGGGACTCGGTGAAATGATGTAATAATGTTATGCACGATTAGAATATCAGGAGCAACCATATACAAACTAAATCATCATCTGGGACTCAACAGAATAATTAGAATGAACCAATACTTGAGAATCAAAGACAACTATCATGTCAAGTACCACTAAGAATTAGAGTTCATTGGAGTCATGTATGTTCATCGTTCGCTCACTTTATGTAATTCATGCCAAAAAGAAAGAAAGGGATAGACTTAACATACCTTATCGTCTTTAACACTCAATGTCGGCCTCCCGAACCTGCGAGTCCATGATCAACACATATATACATAGATTAGTCCCAATTATACTTGTCACGCCTTTACAATCTCATCTTAAGCTAACAAGACATCTATCGGAAATCGGGCAGCATTTCCCCTACATATCTTACTCCATCCAAACTCCAATTCAATCCCAAAACATCAACAACAATATCAACAACATCACCAACATCAAACTCATGACAAACAGCACAATAATCCACTTTACAATACCATGAAAATCAGCTCATAACTTCACTTCTTCACAATTTCAATTATGGCCTCAACCACTATCATGTTCTTTACTTTTGAGCTATAATAATCGATCAAACTTACTCAAAAACAACATTAAGACATAGAACATACCTTATAACATTCAAATTAGACCACCCACAAGATTACTTCACTACATACAAATCTCTGATTTTCTATCCTATCACGACCCAACCCCATGGGCCATGACTAGTGCCCGAACTGGACACTCGTATACGAACCCGCTAGATATAGTCAGACTGAAACTAAGGACAGTATGGAAACTTGTAAAAACAAACGAAAGATTCATAACGCCAAATATCATAAACCTGTCTCCTAAGGAGTCACGACTAACCACAACATAACACAATACGCAAGCCGACAAAGCTGCCATTATATACGGGAATATCCAAAACAAACCATATCGACACAGTCAGATACAACCCACATATGTCTACAGACCTCTAAGAGTGTACAAGTGAAATATGACGGGACAGGGCCCCGCCGTACCCCTTGATACAAGAACGGATACGCGGAAGCAATAAAATAACAAGGAAAGTAAAGGATAGATAGATTGACACAAGAAAATGGAATTAAAAGCAACCTAAAGGTATATTAAAGCTAAAGACCTCAATTAATTAACATTAACAAGCACCAAATTCTTAGGAAGACCTCAAGGGAATCAGATTCCCTTGCAACCAACCTCTCAACAAATCTCAAATCAACAATAGCCATCCATGGCCTCTCTTACAAGTTTCTCTCTCTAGAGACAACTCTCAAAATCACTCATCAATTTATCAATTCATCCCAAAAAATCTCCTAATAAAATAAAAGACTATCTATTTATACTAATGAAATAAAGAAGACACTACTTTATTACATAAATGCCATTAATGAGGCAAGGGCCTTGTTTGGCTAGCCTTGTGGGGATAAAAGTCTTGGAATTAGGAAAGTGGCCTCTTTTGCAAATATTGCCTTCCTTTACTCGTTGGGACACTTTAATGCTCTTTCATCTCCAATCCGTCCTCCCATGCTATCATCCACACTTTGACTCCATGGGACGGTCCTCGAAATGTCCTTGAGGCAACTCATCTTGCATCATTCTCCCCTTCTTGAAAAGGATTCGTCCTCGAATCTAAACCCTGCAAAACCATAAAGGAGACAAACAAAAACCAAGTCCTCAAAGGATGAGGGTTAGTGTTAAAGTGGACCAACCTTCCATCATGCCAAGTAAGCATAAATTTTTGATATAGCCAAGTATTAACCATTTTCAAGCAAAATAAGCTCTTAAGTAGAGCACTAAGAACTTGGCTATCCCAAAGATCAAGAAATGAGGATATTCTCAAGGACCCAATGATTTCAAGAAACCAAGTTGGCATAAAACACAAACGATCCTCAATTGCAAAATGATACCACTCACACAAAGTGAAGATTTCACCAGGGTCAAAAGGAAAAGATACCCACATATCACGGGCAAGGCGGAATGCAAAAATTGGGAAAATAACTAAAATTTCGAGCCCGGGTAGGTGATAACTTGAAAACACGACCGGGAAGCCCCAATTGATCCAAGGTATCAATTTGAAATAACGGAAATTTTTAAATCCGTATTTTGGGTTTACGGTCCGTATTTTGGTTTTACAATCCGTATTTTGGTTTTACGGTCCGTATTTTGGGTTTACGATCCGTATTTAACAAGGTTGCCAAATTCCTGTGAGTTACTATTTCAAGATCCAAGTTTACGACCCCAAATTACGGTCCGTAATGTGATTTACGGTCCGTAATTTGCAATGTTCCCAGCTTCAGTGATTTTCGTGTTGAACTCGAATTTCTCAAATTTTGGACCAAATTTCTTGGATCTGATGACGTTCCTGGGCCCACTCAACCTAGTATTTACCCTTTTGGGGTAGAAAAACACTTTCTCCAAATCTTGACTTGAAAACTTTGGATTAAATGCCCTTTTGGAGAGTCTTCTTCCCGATGAAGATTTGAAGATCTTCAAGAACACCAACAATTTCAAATTTCCAACTACCTTCAAATCAACTTGTTTTTCCTTCAAATTTTAGATTTAGACTCCCCAAGACTTGTAGAACAAAGCCCAATAAGTTTCAAGTCCCAATTTCACCCAAATCAACAAGACCCACTTTCAAGTTCTTCAACTCAACAATGGTGAAAATCTCAAAACAACTTGGAATGACTCGAAACTTCGGATTTGAAACCCTAAAAAAGGAACTCAAATCTAACACTAGAATCAACAAACGAGGATTTGAATTTTTTTTTTTTTTTTTTGTAGAATCAAATCCCAAGCTAGATTTGTTGAAACAAACCTAATTTAGGCTCTGAGACCAATTGATACAAGAACGGATACGCGGAAACGAGAAAGTAAGAAGATAAACAAAAGGGAAAGAAAAGATAGATAATTTGACACAACTTAAGATTCAATTTAGCAACCAAAGTTATATAAAACTAAGACCTCTAAACTATCATCAAAAGAAACACCAAATTCTTAAGGTGACCTCAAGGGAAACAAAGTCCCAAGCAACCAACCTTCTCAACAAAGAATTTAACCAAAAGCTTTAACAAGCTCTCATCTCTCATGCTCCCAATGGAGTCTTACAATTTCACAATTTCAATATTTTATATCATCAAAGTCTACCAAAGGAAATAAACGAAGATAGTATTTATACTAGATAGAAAAGGAAGACTATTACAATAATACCCT
Organism: Lycium barbarum; assembly: GCF_019175385.1. NCBI lineage: Eukaryota > Viridiplantae > Streptophyta > Magnoliopsida > Solanales > Solanaceae > Lycium > Lycium barbarum. The sequence continues at coordinate 61,144,385 of NC_083347.1, read as the reverse complement.
TAATGAAGTAAGGGCCTTGTTTGGTTATTAGTCTTCTCAAAAGATGAGAAAGGCCTTCTTCTCCCTACTTCATCCAAATGAGGCCTATACTTCCATTTTAGCATATTCTTGAGCTTCATGCCTTCAATCCAAGCACCTAGTAAGTCTCCAAAGACGTGATCCCTAGCTCGGCTTGATGTGGATATTCTTGATGAAGCTCGGCTTGTATCATTCTCCCCTTCTTGAAAAGGATTCGTCCTCGAATCTAGACCTTGCAAAACCATAGGGAAGACAAGCAACAACGAGGTCCTCAAAGGATGAGGGTTAGTGTTAGAGTAACCTACTCTACTAATATGCCAAATATGCACACACTTGTGATATAACCAAGTATCAACCATGATTAAGAAGAACAAGCTCTCATATAGAGCACTAAGAACTTAGTTATCCCAAAGAACATGAAATGAATATATCATAGAGGAACCAAAGATTTCAAAATACCGAAAAGGCAATACCACATTGATTCTACTAGACATGACACACAAATTTGAAATATCACCGGGGTCAAATGGGAAGAATATCCACACATCGTGGCCAAGAGAACGACTATCTACCCCATTAGACCCCCTCCCAACATAAGATGCACCCTTAACACAAGCATGAATGTCATCATATGTGAATAGATAGTAAAGAAAGGTTTCACACAAAACAACTTCATCTATGGTGTCCTCACATGTAGCTTCACTATTAAATTCAAGTACATGCTCAATCATACTACTAGGACTAGGAACACACAAGGAAGAGTTAATAATTTGCAAGCAAGTATCACCTCTCTTTTCAAAACACTCCTTCCCCACAAGTGTATTATCATTTCCCAAGGGAAGTTTTCAATCATAGGGAAGAGCGTCACCATTCCATAGTGGATTTTCAAATACCATGTAGTCCCCAAAAGTGGATACATTTTCAACATTAAAATACATTCTACTAGGCACTTCACTCTTATTAGTCATGTTATCATCAAATAAGACATTATCTTTAAAGAGAGAATAATCAATGAACAATGGTAAGCCGAAGCATGTAATTTCATTATCAAAAAGACAAATGTCATTTTTCAAAGTACCTTCATTTACATGACTATCCACATGATACACATCACCATCACAAACGGGAGTCTCATCACTCGACATAAAGATAAAGCCAAGAGACTCATTTCCACATTCATCAAACAAGGGTGGGGTGTCAAACTCATTCAAATGATCAACTAGAACCACGTCATCACTAATCGGAGGTTCATTAATCACATCACAAAATTCTTCGACTAATGGACTAACATTACACTCAAGTTTATCACATGATAATGTATTTTAATTCAAAGCACAAGTGTCAACACTAGGTGGACACAAATCAATCTTGCAAGAAGAATCAATTCGGTTATCTAAAGGATCAACTAGTGTAGGGACACTTTCAACAATGACATTATCATCACATGGTAAAGAATCATTAAAGTCACACAACGACAAGCTACTACTCACACTCACATCACAAACTTGTGCATTCAAAGAGTTGGAAGTGTTGAGTTTAGCTATCGTACCTTAAAGTTCACACGAAGAATCTTCTTTAGTTGACAAGGTTTCCATGGGTGGAGATTTTTGCAACCTTGCATTCATTGTCTCTTGTGGAATAGGTTGTGGAAAGAGAAGACTCCCACAATTGTCCACTACATACTTGTTCCCCTTTCTTTCATAGGTAGTTCCATGAGTTTCAAACCAATCACACTCTCTTCGTCGTTTCTCTTTACATTCCGCGATTTCTATCCTACTCTCTCTCTAGGTGATCCAATTGACTATTTAGGTGATCCATTTGACTATTCAATCTCCCTACCTTGTTGTTCAAATCATGCAACAACCTCATCAAATCAACAATTGTAGGTTCCCCGGTGGGAACTTGCATTTCTCCGCCTTGATTAGCCATTAGTACCTATTTAAGAAACTCAACAAAGCAAGCAAACACGTTACGTTGGTTAAAAATAACTCACCAAACGCTCAAGCATGCGCACCTTTTGAATGCCTCACAAATTGCTTCGGCTAATGGTTGTATGCTTGTTAATCCGTCACAAGGTCCCGTTCACTACTCAAGGTCAAGACTGGATTCTTATCTACTCGAAGAAAGAAAGGACGACTCAATTTAAAGCAAACGCACTTGAATCAAGAAATTAACGATGAAGTTGTAAAACGAGAAAATAACGAAAAGAATTGGCTTGAAAGAAAGGACTCAAGAACTAATTAACAACCAAGTAAGAATCAATTACTAGTTGTTAATTAGCTAGGAGAATCAAAGAAATGAGAAGAAGAAGTGAACAAACCTTGGCCAAACACTTAGACAAATTTGGGAAGTTTTTGGCCAACACTTAGAAAATTCAGAACTGCTTGCATCATGTTTTCATAACGCCCATAACTTTGTCTTCAGACCTCTGATTGACGAACAGCTTGTTGATTCGGAAAGTAGACTCTCTGAACTTGAATTTACATATATTATGGGTTTCGTAACTCCTTATACACACAAAGATATGCCCCCTCAAAGTTGGACCAAAATCTGTCAACACTTAGAAAAAAATTCTAAGTGTTGGAAACTCCTACTCTCAGAATTTGGACCCCACGCGCGCGTCAGAGGTGCGTCAGACCGCTGATGTCATCGCTGACGTGGCGGCTGATGTGACACTTTTTTTTTTGAAAAATCAAAAATTTTAGACTAAGTATTTTTTATTTTTTTTGTTGGGCCCACAAACACTTTTTCACAACTTTATTTGACAACTTTTGGATCAAATGACCCTTTGGAGAGTCTTCTTCCTTATGAAGATTTGAAGGTCTTCAAGAACACAAGAACAATTCAAAAATTCAACTATCCTCAAACCAACTCCAAATTAGCTCAAATTTCGGATTTAAGTTCTCTTTGATGTAGAGAACAAAACCCAATAGGTTTCAACCTTCAATTTCAACCGAATCACAAGACCCACTTTTCAAGTTCTTGAGTTCTTCAAAGCTTCAAATACCAAAAATGGTAGATCCTTAAATCCTTGGTCAAATACCTCCAAATTTCGGATTTAGAGTCCTTATCCACTAGAGAACAAACCTCAATCAAGTTGAACCTTCAATTCTTCTCCTTCTTCAAACCCACCAACCTTGTTCTTGAAGCTTTGAAGCTCAACAATGGTGGAACACAAACCCCAACTCCAAATAGCTCGAAAAGGAAGATTTGGATTCTAGAAACACTAAGAAACTCTAATCTAACACTAGATTCAACAAAATCAACAAGAAAATTCGAGATTTTTTTTTGAATTTTTTTTTTGTTTTTTTTTTTGTTGAATCAAAACCCAAGACTAGATTTGATGGAACAAACCTAAGCTAAGCTCTGATACCAATTGATACAAGAACGGATACGCAAAAGCAATAAAATAACAAGGAAAGTAAATGATAGATAGATTGACACAAGAAAATGGAATTAAAAGCAACCTAAAGGTATATTAAACCTAAAGACCTCAATTAATTAACATTAACAGGCACCAAACTCTTAGGAAGACCTCAAGGGAATTAGATTCTCTTGCAACCAACCTCTCAACAAATCTCAAATCAACAATAGCCATCCATGGCCTCTCTCACAAGTTTCTCTCTCTAGAGACAACTCTCAAAATCACTCATCAATTTATCAATGCATCCAAAAAAATCTCCTAATGAAATAAAAGACTAGCTATTTATACTAATGAAATAAAGAAGGCACTACTTTATTACATAAATGCCATTAATGAGGCAAGGGCCTTGTTTGGCTAGCCTTGTGGGGATAAAAGTCTTGGAATTAGGAAAGTGGCCTCTTTTGCAAATATAGCCTTCCTTTACTCGTTGGGCCACTTTAATGCTCTTTCATCTCCAATCCGTCCTCCCATGCTATCATCCACACTTTGACTCCACGGGACGGTCCTCGAAATGTCCTTGAGGCAACTCGGCTTGCATCACCCCTGGATATGCATAAGTCTACATCAAAGATGTACCAAAATAATCTAGGCTCCGGAACAATGGAGCTCTCCAAAACAGCTGAGCAGAATTCCTAGGCTGGAGGATCACCAAACCAAGTGTTTGTACCTGCGGGCATGAAACGCAGCCCCCCTAGAAGAAAGGGGGTCAGTACGAGGAATGTATTGAATATATAAAGCATGACATACAATAAAGAAAATCATAACTGAATAAAGATTACAGGAGGCAAGTATGATAATCAAAGATACCAATGCACTTGTGCCTTACGAGATGAGAATCATGCATGTCTATATCATATACCATACCTGGCCCATTATGGGACTCGGTGAATAAAGTCATCATATACCATACCCGGCCCATCATGGGGCTCGGTGCCATAATCATATATATATATATATATATATATATATATATATATATATCGTACCCGACCCTCTAGTGAGGGACTCGGTGAACAATGCAGTGAAACTGTGCACGAATACATACCAGCCCGGGACTCGGTGAAAGATATATTAACGGCAAGCACGAGCAGAATAATGAGCAACCATATGAAAACTAAATCATCATCTGAGACTCAATAGAATAATTAGAATGAACTAACACTTGAGAATCAAAGACAACAATCATGTCAAGTACCCCTCGAATATCATTATGGATTATATCAAATAGAACTTCAGGAATCATAGACACGTATCAGGACATAATGAGATAGCTTCTGTAAATCAAGAACATTAGCCATCCTAGTGTCTCTAAGAATAGGAGTTTCTTTGGAGTTTATACATTCGTCGTCTGTTTGTCTCAACTAGGTCATGCCAAAAAGAAAGAAGGGACAGCTTTACATACCTTTGACGCTTAATCCGTGATTCGATATGTATACGCTACCCAAAGTACCTCAACCAATATTAAAATGTTAAGAACTATGGTTAAGATACGGAAAGGCTTAAAACTTATTTCGAAGTTAGTAACTCATTTCTAGAAAATTGGGCGGCATTTCCCCTAATATTTAAAAACCACCACCTAATCAACAAAACCAACAACAACTACAAAAACCCAGCAACCTCTCTTAATCCTTCTTCAACTCAAATCATCTGTGTCTAGGATTATACACCAAACAAACTAACATACGCTTTGTATACGATACCTTGTACACTTTTTTTCTTACAAATTTATGAGCCATATCAACAACAACACGACAACAACATTAACTACCATCCATGTACACGAAAACTACTTCAATATCATTTTAATAACGAGCTCAAAATGGTCCACCGAAACTACAACATCGAAAATACAATTTTCGACTTTACTTCGCAAATCACAAATACATGGAGAAGAGTATGATATCACTATGAACAACAAGAACAACAACACATATACATACTTATAACTATATTTCCATCTCTTTAACACAACCAGATCATCCTCAAACACAATACAACAATAACGACAACACTAATCAAACTTAATCCACCATTATTAAATTAGAACAACCCCAACACGGCCAAACAGAACCTTAACATTAACATATACAATTCCTTGCATCCAATTCCACTTAATAAGAGTTAATCTCTCAATTACAATATCATCTACTCTAATTACACCATAAGAAGAGGAAATCTTACCTTAATTTAATTAGGACAGATCCTACAATCACTCGCACCAATTACACCACTTCTTCTTTCTCAATTTTAAATCCTAATGTTGCTGCCTCCCTTGAATGTTTAGAATACCTTTGGGGATTTAATTTAATTTTTTCCTTCAAAGCCTAGCTGGCCGTGAGCTGCCATGGCTGGTGCTATAAGTTTTTCTTTCAAAGAAATGATATTTTGGTGAAGATGAAATGTGATTAAATGAGTCATCAACCCATTTATATATGCAACCAGCCACAATGACATGTGTCCCACTATGGCATGGACTAATCAGATTCGGCCATGTTGTAGTGGGGCCCGCTTAGTGGTCTAATTAAGTTAATTAATCATTAATTCCCACTTAACAATCTAATCATGGTTAATTAATCTCTAATCTTTACTAATGTTTCTACACTAATTGTAATTAATGTGCAAACCGTGCACTATTAAAATCGGGATTTAAAAGTCCTAGTCTCAAAATAATCTTGTCCTTGAACTTATATCGATTAGCTTACGAATAATCCAACGTGCAAAAATACGGGATATAACATCCCTCCCCCCCTTTAGAACATTCGTCCTCGAATGTTAAACTAGTTCTATAGGGTCTTATCAAAATTTCGGGAAAGTTTCCTTTAACGCTATACCTACCAACCTGTATCCAACAACCTATAGATGCCTCACAGGGCCACAATATCAATAGTCTCATCTATCAATCAATATAGTCAAGTAAGGGATTAATATTACCTGTAGGTGTAGGGAACAAGTAAGGATACTTATTCTTCACATCTTCGGCTTCCCAAGTCATCTCTTCTCTATTATTATTTCGCCACAATACTTTGACGAAAGCCACATCCTTAGTACGTAACCTTCTAACTTGGCGATCAAGTATAGCTATAGGGCTCTCCTCACAAGACAACTCCTCTGTTACCTGGACATCGTCTACATGGAATACTCTAGAAGGGTCACCAATATATTTATGAAGCATTGATACGTGAAAGACTGGATGTACTGCTTCCAAATCAGATGGTAGGTCCAACTCATAGGCAACCTTGCCTACCCTACGAATAATTTGGTAAGGTCCAATGTATCTCGGGCTAAGTTTCCCCTTCTTGCCGAACCTCATCACACCTTTCATGGGTGACACCTTCAAGAACACCCAATCTCCAATCTGAAACTCTAACTGTCGACGTCGATTATCTACATATGACTTCTGTCGACTCTGGGCTGCCAATGATCTCTCCTGAATAAGCTTCACCTTATCAACAGCTTGCTGAATCATGTCTGGGCCTATCAATTTAGTCTCACTAACATCGAACCAACCAGTAGGTGACCTGCACTTCCTCCCATATAAGGTCTCGTACGGTGCCATCTGAATACTAGAATGGTAGCTATTATTATAGGCAAACTCAATAAGTGGAAACTGATCATCCCAGCTACCTCCGAAGTCAATAATACAGGATCGCAACATATCTTCTAGCGTCTGAATGGTACGCTCGGCCTGTCCATCAGTCTGAGGGTGAAATGCTGTGCTAAGACTCACCTGTGTCCCCAATCCCTTCTGGAATAATCTCCAGAAGTTAGCTGTAAACTGAGCTCCTCTGTCTGAGATAATAGATGTGGGAACCCCATGAAGTCTCACTATCTCCTTACTGTATAACCTCGTATAGTCCTCAGCTAAATAAGTAGTCTTGACTGGAAGAAAATGGGCTGATTTTGTCAGCCTATCCACAATAACCCATATAGAGTCATACTTCCGTGGAGTGAGAGGTAAACCCGTAATGAAGTCCATATTAATTACTTCCCATTTCCAAGTTGGGATCTCTATCTCCTGTAATAACCCACCAGGCTTCTGATGCTCGACCTTAACCTGCTGACAATTCGGGCACAGAGCAACAAACTCCGCTATGTCCCTTTTCATGCCATCCCACCAATATAAACATCTGAGGTCATAATACATCTTCGTTGACCCTGGATGAACAGAGTAACAGGCATTGTGTGCCTCTTCAATAACCTGTTGTCGTAGCCCTGCAACCTCAGGTACACATAATCTGTCTCCATGTCGTATCCGTCAGGTGTAACCTCGAATGGGGTCTTCTCCTTTTGAAGAGCTGTATCTCCATACTGTGCAAGAACAGGGTCCTCGTACTGGCATCTCTTTACCTCTTCTATGATAAAGGATTCAGGAACTTCTCGAACAGAAACTCCACCATCTCCAGAATCAGCCAAACGGACTCTAAGGTTAGCTAGCCGGTAAATCTCACAGACCATCTCCTTCCTTTCTGGTTGTACGCCCGTCAAGCTACCCATAGATTTACGGCTAAGAGCATCTGCTACAATATTTGCTTTCCCTGGATGGTATAGAATATCAACATCATAATCCTTTAATAACTCTAACTACCGTCTCTGTCGTAAATTCAGCTCTTTCTGCTTAAAGATATATTGGAGACTCTTGTGATCCGTATAAACATCAACATGAACACCATATAAATAATGCCTCCATATCTTCAAGGCATGAATTACCGCTACTAACTCCAGATCATGAGTAGGATAATTCCTTTTGTGCTTTATGAGCTGTCGGGAAGCATAGGCTATAACTCTGCCATGTTGCATCAATACACAACCTAGTCCAACACCTGAAGCATCACAATAAATAACATAACCATCGGGTCCCTCAGGAAGAGTTAGAACTGGAGCCGTAGTTAACTTATCCTTCAGCAACTGGAAGTTTTGTTCACAAGCATCGGTCCACTGGAACTTAGCTGCCTTCTAGGTTAGCCTTGTTAAAGGCACTGAAATCGAGGCAAACTTCTCTACGAATCTCCTATAATATCCTGCTAGCCCCAGAAAACTGTGTACCTCAGTAGGTGTCGTAGGTCTAGGCCAAGTCTTTACAGCCTCAATCTTCTGTGTATCTACCTGAATGCCATCAGCTCCAATAACATGCCCCAAGAATGCTACTGAAGTTAACCAAAATTCACATTTAGAAAACTTAGCATACAACTTCTGGTGCTGGAGCACCCAAAGCACCATCCTCAAATGGTCGGCATGCTCCTCTTCTGATAGTGAATAGACCAGAATATCATCGATAAATACATTCACGAACATATCTAGGAATGGTTTGAACACTCGGTTCATCAAATCCATAAATACTGCTGGAGCCTTGGTCAGCCCAAAAGACATCACTCTAAACTCATAATGCCCGTATCGGGTCCTGAATGCAGTCTTCAGAATATCTGCCTCCTTTACCCGCACCTGATGATAGCCTGACCGTAAGTCTATCTTCGAAAAACACTTAGCACCCTGCAACTGGTCAAATAGATCATCAATCCTGGGGAGGGGATATCTATTCTTTATTTTTACTTTATTCAGCTGCCTAAAATCAATACACATCCGCAGTGACCCATCTTTCTTTCTCATAAATAGTACCGGTGCTCCCCAAGGTGATGTGCTAGGCCTGATGAAGCCCTTTTCCAACAAGTCCCTCAATTGCTCCTTTAACTCCTTCAACTCTGCGGGTGTCATTCTATAAGGAGGAATGGATATGGGCTGAGTATTTGGTAATACATCTATAGTAAAACTCTATCTCCCGCTCAGGAGGAAGACCTGGAAGTTCATCTGGGAATACACCTGGAAATTCATTAACTATCGGGACTGACTGAAGAGTCGGTACCTTTGCCTTCATATTATGCACACGAACCAGATGATAAACATAACCTTTTCTAACCATCTTCCTTGCCTTGAGGTATGAAATAAACTTACCCCTCAGCGTTGCCGTATTCCCTATCCACTCTATAATCGGCTCTCCTGGGAACTGAAATCGAACTATATTTTCTCTACAATCAACGTTAGCATAACAGGAAGCTAACCAATCCATACCCATAATAACATCAAATTCAGTCATATCTAACTCTATCAGATCTGCCATGGTATGACGACTATATATAACCACCGAACAATCTCTATATACTTGCTTTGCTATGACAGAATCTCCTACCCACCTATCTACCTCAAATGGTTCTATCAAATCAGGTTGTATTTCGATTCTACTAGCAACAAAGGGAGATCTATACAATAAGGTGGAACCTGGATCTATCAATGCATATACATCCCGGGAGAAAATCAATAATATACATGTAACCACATTCGATGATGCTTTCTGATCCTGCCTACTAGCCAAAGCACATATGCGGTTCGAAGGACCGCTAGAACTGGAAGCACCGCCACGACCTCTACCACGGCCTACTGATGTCCGAATACCCTGCCCTATAGGGTGCATAGCTACAGAAAAAGATGAACCAGCAACCGACCCAGTTGGATGAGCCACACCTCATGTACCATCTCCATAAGGACACTCTCTCTTCATATGGCCTTGACGGCTGCAAGAAAAACAAGCACCTGTAGTAAGACGGCATTCCCCAGAATGGAGCCTTCCACACCAAGAACACCGAGGCAAAGGCGGCCTCGACTGACCCGAACCCCTGTTCTTCTGTGAACCTGAGGCCTCGGAGCTCTGACCGGCTCCTGAATATCCTGTGCTGTCAAATCTCCTACCTATGAACTGTGGGGGTGCACTCCGTGCTGGCTGGGAAGAATATCTAATATGTTGCTGAGGCTTCCTGCCTCGAAACTCACCAGGATAACCAACCGATCTAGCCCTCTTATGTTGGCCTTTGTCGTAGTCTCTATCTGGCTGACGCCCTCTGTGTCGATCCTCTACCCCCTGTGCATATGCCTATACCCGAGCAATATCCATACGTGGCTAAAGAGCCACTGCCATACAGCCATCAATCAAATAACGATCCAATCCCATCACATAACGATGCACTCTATCAACCATATCAGCTACAATAGTAGGCGCATATCTAGCCAACGAATCAAACTCAAGACTAAACTCTCGAATGCTCCTGCCACTCTGCCTCAAATGTAAGAATCTATCAACTCTAGCTCGCCTCATCTCTGGAGGCAGGAAGTGACTAAGGAAGGCCTCCACAAACTCATCCCATACTGCTGAAGGAGCACCCTCGCCCCTAGATAACTCCCAAGACTCATACCAATTAACAGCTACATCTCGCAACCGATACGAAGCCAACTCAACAGACTCAGTCTCAGAAGCCTTAATTATCCTCAATGTACGCTGCATCTGCCGAATAAACTACTGCAGATCATCCTCGGGCTTTGACCCGAAAAACTCTGGAGGATTACAACTTAAGAAGACACGAGCCCTCAAACTATCAGATCTATCTGCATGGTCAACTCCTAGTCCATGCCTGCGAGCCTGCCCTGCCACTAATCTCGTCAGCAGCTGAACTGCATCTCTCATGGCCCTATCCTCCGCTCCCGGCTGAGGGGCTGGAGGCTCAGGTACTGGGGCCTCGGGAGCTGGCGGTGGGGCTGCCCCCTGAACTGGAGCTGCTGCTGCTCTAAGCTCCTCTAGAGGTGGCGGTGTAGCAGAGCTCGTTTACTGGAGTACAATCTCAGGCATAGACTGGGCACGGGCCTAGTAACTCTCCGGGTCGGACTAGTATCTCCTGCTACCGATTTGCCCTTCTGGGCAGCTGTCGCTTTCTTTGGAGGCATAGCTGTAAACACAATAATTTGTTAGGGAGGGATTATCCTGATAATATAGCTCTATCGCACGATCTAGAGTAAGAAGGAAAAGTAACATCCTAAATGTCCTGTAGCTTCCTGTTTATAGATGTGGTGCACAACACACTGATAAACAAGACTCATAATCCATAACATTAATAACAACAACAACAACAATCAAACCCAATCTAATTGGAACAACTCCAATTCTGCCCACTTGCACGCCAACATTAATCATACAATTTTCTTACTTCCAATTTCACTTAATACAAATTAATCTCTCCATTACAACATCATTAACTCCAATTTCATGACAAAAGAAGAAATCTTACCTCAAATTTAATTAGGACAGACCTACAATAACTTGCACAATTCGGACCTACAATAACTTGCACAATTCATTTTCTTCGACTTAAACGCTAACCTTGCTGCTCCTCTAAATGCTTAGAACACCTTAGGAATTAAATATTTCTTGCAACACTTGAGGTTGATCAAGGGATGCCATAGCCGTGAGCTTGGCAGCCATGGCTGTTCATACTTCCTTCTTCAATTCAAGATGAGATTTAGCAATTTATTGGTGTTAAAAAGAGCTGGCCATGAGCTTCAAGGAGCTGCTGCCATAGCCATAGCCGTGTGGTTCTCTCTCTAGTTCAACTAGTGAAGATGAATATGACTTGTATGACTAATGAATTAGTCATCAAACACGGTTTTATATGCTGCCCATAAGGTGGACACGTGCCCCACTATGGCATGGACCAATCAGATTTGGCCATGTTGTAGTAGGGTCCATTTAGCACTACTTAATCTTAATTAGGATAATTAATCCTTAGTTAATCACTAATCCCCAATTAATAATCTAATCATGGTTAACTAATCCCTAATCTCCACTAATATTTCTGCACTAATTGTAATTAATTAGCAGGTCGTGCACTTATTAAAATCGGGGATTAAAAGTCCTTGTCTCATATCCCAAAAATAATCTTACCCTTGAATTTATGTCGATTAGCTCACGAATAATCCAATGTACAAAAATACGGGATATAACATCCTTCCCCCCTTTAGAACATTCGTCCTCGAATGTTAAACTGGTCCTATAAGGTCTTATAAAAAATTTCGGGGAAGTTTCCTTTATTGCTATAACCTGTAATCTCATCTACCAATCAATATAATCAAGTGAGGAATTTAAATTACCTGCAGGCGTAGGGAACAAGTAAGGATACTTATTCTTCATCTCATCTTCGGCTTCCCAGGTCATCTCTTCTCTATTATTATTTTGCCATAATACTTTGACGGAAGCCACATCCTTAGTACGCAATCTTCTAACTTGCCGATCAAGTATAGCTATAGGGTTCTCCTAGTAGGACAGCTCCTCCGTCACCTGGACATCATCCACGGGAAATACTCTAGAAGGGTCACCAATACATTTGCGAAGCATTGACACATGAAAGACTGGATGTACTGCTCCCAAATCAGATGGTAGGTCCAACTCATAGGCAACCTTGCCTACCCTATGAATAATCTGATAAGGCCCAATGTACCTCGGGCTAAGCTTCCCCTTCTTGCCGAATCTCATTACACCCTTCATGGGTGACACCTTCAAGAACACCCAATCACCAAGCTGAAACTCTAAGTGTCGACGTCGATTATCTGCATATGACTTCTGTCGACTCTGGGCTGCCAATAACCTCTCCTGACTAAGCTTCACCTTATCAACAGCTTGCTAAATCATGTCTGGGCCTATTAATTTAGTCTCACCAACATCAAACCAACCAATAGGTGACCTGCACTTCCTCCCATATAAGGCCTCATACGGTGCCATCTGGATACCAGAATGGTAGCTATTATTATAAGCAAACTCGATAAGTGGCAAATGATTGTCCCAGCTTCCTCTGAAATCAATAATACAGGCCCGCAACATATCTTGTAGCGTCTGAATAGTACGTTCGGCCTGTCCGTCAGTCTGAGGGTTGAATACAGTGCTAAGACTCACCTGTATCCCCAATCCCTCCTGGAATGATCTCCAGAAGTTAGCTGTAAACTGAGCTCCTCTGTCTAAAATAATAAATGTGGGAATCCCATGAAGTCTCACTATCTCCTTGATGTATAACCTCGCATAGTCCTCCGCTGAATAAGTAGTCCTGACTGGAAGAAAATGGGCTGATTTTGTCAGCCTATCAACAATAACCCATATAGAGTCATACTTCCGCGGAGTGCGAGGTAAACCTGTAATGAAGTCCATATTAATTACTTCCCATTTCCAAGTCGGGATCTCTATCTCCTGTAATAATCCACCAGGCTTCTGATGCTCGACCTTAACCTGTTGACAATTTGGGCACCGAGCGACAAACTCTGCTATGTCCCTCTTCATGCCATCCCACAAATATAAACATCTGAGGTCATGATACATCTTTGTTGACCTAGATGAACAGAATAACGGGCATAGTATGCCTCTCCCATAACCTGTTGCCGTAGCCCTGCAACCTCAGGTACACATAATCTGCCTCCATATCATAGCACTCCGTCAGGTGTAACCTCGAATGGGGTCTTCTCCTTTTAAAGTATTGTACCTCTATACTGTACCAGAACAGGGTCCTCGCACTGGCGTCTCTTTAAATCTTCTATGATAGAGGATTCAGTAACTTCTCGAACAGAAACTCCACCATATCTAAAATCAGCCAAACGGACTCCAAGATTAGCTAGCCGATAAATCCCACGAACTATATCCTTCCTTTCTAGTTGCACGTCCGTCAAACTACCCATAGATTTACGGCTAAGTGCATCTGCTACAACGTTTGATTTCCCTGGATGGTATAGGATATCAACATCATAATCCTTTAACAACTCTAGCCACCTTCTCTGCCGTAAATTCAACTCCTTCTGCTTAAAGATATATTGGAGACTCTTATGATCCATATAAATGTCAACATGCACGCCATATAAATAATGCCTCCATATCTTTAAAGCATGAATTACCACTGTTAACTCCAGGTCATGAGTAGGATAATTCCTTTTTTTTCTGAGCTATTGGCAGGCATAGGCTATAACCCTGCCATGTTGCATCAATACACAACCTAGCCCAACACCAGAAGCATCACAATATATAACATAGCCATCGGGTCCCTCAGGAAAAGTTAGAACTGGAGCCGTAGTCAACTAATCCTTCAGCAACTGGAAGCTTTGTTCACAAGCATCGGTCCACTGGAACTTAACTGCCTTCTGGGTTAGCCTTGTTAAAGGCGCTGAAATCGAGGCAAACTTTTCTACGAATCTCCTATAGTATCCTGCTAGCCCCAGAAAACTACGTACCTCTGTAGGTGTCGTAGGTCTAGGCCAAGTCTTTACCGCCTCAATCTTCTGTGTATCTACCCGAATGCCATCAGCTCCAATAATATGCCCCAAGAATGCTACTGAAGTCTACCAGAATTCACATTTAGAAAACTTAGCATACAACTTCTAGTGCTGGAGCACCCTAAGCACCGTCCTCAAATGGTCGGCATGCTCCTCTTCTGATCGTGAATAGACCAGAATATCATCGATAAATACATTCACCAATATATCTAGGAATGGTTTGAACACTCGGTTCATTAGATCCATAAATACTGCTGGAACATTGGTCAGCCCTAAAGACATCACTCTAAACTCATAATGCCCGTATCGGGTCCTGAATGCAGTCTTTGAAATATCTACCTCCTTTACCTGCACCTGATGATATCCTAACCGCAAGTCTATCTTCGAGAAGCACTTAGCACCGTGTAACTGGTCAAATAGATCATCAATTCTGGGGAGGGGATATCTATTCTTTACTGTTACTTTATTCAGCTTCCTATAATCAATACACATCCGCAGCGACCCATCCTTCTTTCTCACAAACAGTACCGGTGCTCCCCAAGGTGATGTGCTGGGCCTGATGAAGCCCTTTTCTAACAAGTCTCTCAGTTGCTCCTTTAACTCCTTCAGTTCTGCAGGTGCCATTCTGTAAGGAGGAATAGATATGAGCTGAGTATCTGGCAATACATCTATAGTAAACTATCTCCCGCTCAAGAGGAAGGCCTGGAAGTTCATCTGGGAATACATCTGGAAATTCATTAACTATCGGCACTGACTGAAGAGTCGGTACTTCTGCTTTCAAGTAATGCACCCGAATCAGATGATAAATATAACCCTTTCTAACCATCTTCCTTGCCTTGAGGTATGAAATAAACTTACCCGTCGGCGATGCCGTATTCCCTATCCACTCTATAATTGGCTCTCCTAGGAACTGAAATCGAACTATCTTTTCTCTACAATCAACGTTAGCATAACAAGAAGCTAACCAATCCATACCCATAATAACATCAAACTCAGTCATATCTAACTCTATCAGATCTGCCACGATATGATGGCTATATATAACCACCGAACAATCTCTATATACTTGCTTTGCTATAACAGAATCTCCTACCGGTGTATCAAACGGTTCTATCAACTCAGGTTTTATTCCGATTCTGCCAGCAACAAAGGGAGATATATATGATAAGGTGGATCCTGGATCTATCAATGCATATACGTCCCGAGAGAAAATCGATAATATACCTGTAACCACATTCAGTGACGCCTCCTGATCCTGTCTACTAGCCAAAACATATATGCGGTTCGAAGGACCGCTCGAACTGGAAGCTCCGCCACGACCTCTACCATGGCCTGTGTTATACCCTGTATTTTTGTACGTTGGATTATTCGTAAGTTAATCGACATAAGTTTAAGGACAAGATTATTTTTGAGATATGAGACAAGGACCTTTTAATCCCGATTTTTAATAAGTGCACGATTTGCTTGTAAATTTCAATTAGTGTGGAAATATTAGTGGAGATTAGGGATAAGTGGAGATTAATGATTAATTAGCCTAATTAGTGTATCAAGTGGACCCCATGATCAGAATTAACCGTGGTCAGAATTAACCATGGTTAGAATTATTAGGTAGGCCCCACGAAAATGTGGACAATTGTGATTGGGCATGGATGAGGACATGCTAATGGGACACATGTCTAGTGGGCTGGCCACATGTCTTGATGGCTAGTTGCATATATAAGTGTATTGGTGACTCATTCAAATTGATAATTCACATTCATCTTCACATTTTATTGCAAGAAAGAACCATGAACAACCATGGCATTCCTCCTTCTTAAAAAAAATTATTTTAAATCCCAAGAGTGTTCTACACGTTCAAGGAGGCAGCAACCATGAGGTTTAAATTGGATTGAGGAAGAAGAAGTGGTGCAATTGGTGCAAGTGAGTATAGGATCTGTCCTAATCAATTTAAGGTAAGATTTCTTCTTTTTGTCATGAAATTGGAGTTAATGATGTTGTAATGGAGAGATTAATTTGTATTAAGGGGAATTGGATGCAAGGAATTGTATATGTTAAAGTTGAGGTTCTGTTTGGGCCGCTATGGTGGATTAATTTTGATTAGTGTTGTTGTTATTGTTTTCCTTGATTATATGATGAATGTGAAGGAATTTGAAGTTTAGAATTTTAGTTGTATTGTATTGAGAACGATCTGGTTCTGGTTGCGTTGTTGTTCTTGTGGAATTGGAAGACTAAGTGTAGTTAAGATTTGTATTGTGTTGTTATAATTGATGGGCTGTTTTAGGAACTTGTTGTAATGTCAAGATAGTTTTCTTGCATATAGAAGTTGAGGTCGTTGTTGTGTTGTTGCTGATATGAATCACCAGTTTGGAAGAAAGAAATGTATAAGATATCGTATACGAAGCGTATGTGGCTGGTTTGGTGTATCTTTAGATGTTCGAGGTGTATCGGGCATTATTATGTTGTAATTAGGAGCTGTTTGGAGCATGTTGTTGTTAAGTTATTAATGGGATTTGCTTGTATATGGATAATAGCCACTAATTATTGTGTTGCTTGATTCGAAAGAAAAGATAAGTTCAAAACGTACTTCTAGTAGTCCGAAAGATTGGTTATGGGTGGTTGTGATTGTTGGACTATTATAAGGTCGTTTCGATAAAGTGTTATGGTTATAAATCACTAAGAGTAACTTGAATATGTCATAGACGTTATGTTAACGATTATTGAATGTTGTAATGTGTGGGCTGATTGGAATGTTATGTGGGCTGTTCGGAGTATTCTTGAGTCAGGTCTTGGCTAGTCTTGATATAGTACTTGAACGTGTGGTTGTTGATGTTGATTTGGTCGTTTCATAGTTGGTTTGAATGTGAGGGAAATGAATAATATAGGGGAAATGCCGCCCAATTGTCTAGAAATAAACTACTAACGTTGAAGTACGTTTTACGCCTTTCCGTAGCTTAACCATAGTCTTGACGTCTTAATATAGGTTGAGATACTTTGGACATCGTATACATATCAAGTCACGGGTTAAGCGGCAAAGGTATGTAAAGCTAACCCTTCCTTCTTTTTGGCATGATCTTTATGAAACAAACAGACAACGTATATATGACTCCAAAGAAGCTCCTATTCTTAGAGACACTAGGATGGCTAATGTTCTTGATTCCCATAACTTATTTTATTATGTCTTGATACGTTTCTATGATTTCAGGCGTCCTATTTTGATATAATCCATAGTGACATTCGAAGGGTACTTGATATGACTATTGTCTTGATTTCCAAATGATAGATCATTTTGATTAATCTATTGAGTCTCAGATATGACTTAGTTTGCATATGGTTGCTCACTACTCTGCTCGTATATATATCTTTCACCGAGTCTCGGGCCGGGTATGTTTTCGTGCACAGTTTCACTGCATTGTTCACCGAGTCCCTCACTAGAGGGCCGGGTACGGTATATATATATATATATATATATATATATATATATATATATATATATATATATATATATATGATGTGATTGTTATACCCCGAATTTTCAGAGCATGAGCATGACACATGCTTCCTCAAAAAAACAAATTGATTGACAATTATGTTGTTGCTACATAATTTAAACTCATGTTGATAGTGTTGTATCCCGTATTTTAGTACGTCGGATTATTTGTAAGCTGAGGTGGGTCCCACACGTCGAGATTTTTTTTTTGGACATGTGACAAATTATATGAAGCACATATGCGAAGTTAAACACAACCCAAGAAGGACCCTTGAGCCAAATCGAAATGGAAGTCCTCCAAACAAATATTTTTAAGTAACGTTTTCGGGTGATCTGACTTCGAGGGGAAAAAGAGGTATTATAAGTTTGGAATTAGGAAAATTACTAAGAAATATAAGTTGTAGATAATTGAATTATCCTTCCAACCATAGGTAGCGGGTCCATAGGTGACGTCGGGACAAGGAGATATGGACGTTTTAAGGCAGAAAGGTCAGTGGGCTAGGCCCAATCCGAGCCCAACCGGGTTAGGCCCATGACCCATATTTATTTAAGTGAAACTTCAGCCCTTTTCTCCTCAATTTTCATACCAAAACACCAGAAAATTCTAGAAAAAGAGAAAGAGGAGCCTTGGAGAGAAGAAAAACCAATTTTGACCAAAATCTGAGCCCCGAATCTCGAAGCCCATGAAGGGAAAAGTGTTGTACACTGTGTTGTCTTCAATATGAGCTAAAAATCAATGAAGAAAAAGAGGATGGACATGATGGCTGCACACTTGGGGTAAGATTACGATCCCTTTTCATTGTTAACAAGTTTATTTAAAGTTTTAACGGATTAGAACGGAGAAAATAGCGATATAAATTCGTTTGTTGATGTTGTTGAATTATGGTTTGAGTTGTAGGAGAACTTTGAATAATATATATATATATATATATATATATATATATATATATATATATATATTTCTTGTAGGATGTTGTTATTAATGTTATTCGTATTGATTTCAGCTTCTCTACGGAAATAAAATTACTAAATAGTTATACCGCAAATTGGTTGGTTGAGAAATTTAGAAAACAGTGTGTGGGTTGTTCTATGGCATACGTTGGTATTGGAAATGATGTTAATACTATTGGTATTGTCGTTGATAATTTGGCCGAGTTGAATTCTCGGATTGTTGTTGATAATTTGGCCGAGTTGGATTCTCGGGGTTGGCTGTATTTACAGGGGAAATGCTGCCGAAATTTCTGTAGATAAAGTGTTAGTTTAGAATTGGATTCTTAAGTAGTGGTAGCTAATGTTTGGTATTCACTAATATTGTTGTAGATTTTGGAAAAGCCGAGACTTAAGTTCGGATTAGCTTAGGAAGCGGACAAGGTATGTAAGTCTTACCCTTTCTTTCTTTTGGCATAATCTTTGTGAAACCAACATGACAAAGTATATGTATGATTTCAAAATAACTCCTATTCTTAGAGCCACTAAGATGGCTAACGTTCTTGATTTCCATAAGTTGTTTCATATGGTTTTGATGCGTATCTATGATGTCCGAAGTTCGGTTGATATGTTTCCGAATGGCATTCGAGAGATAATTGATATGACTAATGTCTTAGTTTTCAAATGATAGCACGTTTGATTATTCCATCGAGTCTTTGATACATTTTGATACGTACATATGGTTCCAAAAGCTCTATCTGATTTGATCCATAACGATATTCGAAAGGTACCTAACATGATTGTTGCTTTGATTTTCCAAAAATGGCCTCTGAAACATTCGTAGAAGGTTCTGTACTTCAAACGCTTATAACTTTCTTATACTAAGTCGGATTGACCCGAAACTTGTTTCTAAGCCTTCAGATGTCGGTAAGTATATTTGTCCATCGAGTCTTAGAATTGATTTATACGCATATGGTTTCTCACTACTCTGCTCGTGCATACTATTGTTATATCGTTCGCCGAGTTCCGGGCCGGTTATGTCATTGTGCGCACTATGTTATACTCGGCACTAATATATGTATATATGGATCGGGCTGCACGTTCCGCAGCAATATAATATATGTATATATGGATCGGGCTGCACGTTCCGCAACAATATATATATGGATTGGGTTGCACGTTCCGCAGCAATATATATATATATGGAGCGGGCTACACGTTCCGCAGCAATATATATATGGATCGGGCTGCACGTTCCGCAGCAATATATATATGGATCGGGCTGCACGCTCCGCAGTAATATATTTATGGATCGGGCCGAACGTTCCTCGGCACTAATATATTATATTTATGGATCGGGCCGAACGTTCCTCGGCACTAATATATTATATTTATGGATCGGGTCGTACGTTCCTCGGCATTATTATATTGATATATGGATCGGGCTGTACGTCCCACAGCACTATCAGTTATATGCATATATGATATATGATTTCAGCATACATGATGACTCCATCCACCGTGTCCCTCACTAGGGGGCCGGGATCTGTTATATGTATATGTATATGTATATGATGACATATGATGTCGGTACGCATGATCTGTGTTTGGAAAGTAAGTATTTTGGTACTCAGGAGGATTTACTCATTTTTTGTACT
This sequence comes from Lycium barbarum, assembly GCF_019175385.1. NCBI lineage: Eukaryota > Viridiplantae > Streptophyta > Magnoliopsida > Solanales > Solanaceae > Lycium > Lycium barbarum. The sequence goes on along the minus strand of NC_083347.1, from coordinate 61,123,750 downwards.
TCTTCTGACATATGACATCGGTATGCATGATTTACGTTCAGAAAATAAGCACCTTGGTATTCTGGCTAATGTACTTACTTTTTGTACCGTTGTTCCGGTTATGTTTCTGTTTTCTGTATTTCATGCCTTACATACTCAGTACATATTCCGTACTGACCCCCTTTTTTTTCGGGGGCTGCGTTTCATGCCGCGCAGGTACACCCAGATGAGTTGAAGCTATTATAGAAGATGTTCCAGCGGAGATGGCAAGCTCCATTTGCTCCTGGAGTGTTGCCGAGTCACAGTATACGTGCTATGATTTCTGATTGATGTTAGAGACTTTGCAGACAGAGTCGGGGGTATAGGATGTCAGTCTTGTAAGCGGCTTCATCAGCCGATGTGTCATTATATATTATGTTACAGATTCCATATGATCATAGACTTTGTTTGATTTGAGGACGAAAAGAAGAAAGTTTCTGAAAGCTTTATTATGTATGTCATTCTGATTTGATTTAAGAAGTTCAAAGCGGTTATGTGTGTAATAAGAGTCAGTGGGTTCGCTCGGCTTCGGATATGAGGTCGGGTGCCCATCACACCCTAGTGAGATTAGGGTGTGACAATGATGATGTGATTATGGCGCCGAGGATGGTGTATGATGACTTTATTCAACGAGTCCCATGATGGGCCGGGTATGATATATGATATTGATATGCATGATTTACATTTCATAAGGCAAGTGTATTGGTATCTCTGATTGTCATACTTGTCTCCTGTAATCTCTATTTCAGTCATGACCCTCTTTATTGTATTTCATGCTTTATATACTCAGTACATATCTCGTACTGACCCTCTTTCTTCGGGGGCTACGTTTCATGCCCGCAGGTACAGACTCTCGGTTTGGTGATCCTCCAGCTTAGGACTTCTGCTCAGCTATTTGGAGAGCTCCATTGTTCCGGAGCCTAGACTATTTTGATACAGATCTTTTAATATAGACTTGTATATATGTCCATGGGTACGGCGAGGCCTTGTCCCGTCATATTTCACTTTTATACTCTTAGAGGTCTGTAGACATATGTGGGTTGTATATGGGTTATGGTCAGCGGTGTCTATATGGTTTACCTTGGATATCCCCGTGTATAGTGGCAGCCTTGTCGGCTTGCGTATAGTGTTATTGTTATGCTTTGGATATCCCTGTGTATAGTGGCAGCCTTGTCGGCTTGCATATTGTGTTATTGCTATGCTGTGACTCCTCAGGAGACAGGTTTATGATATGTGGTGTTATGAATCTTTAGTTGCTTTTATAAGTTTCCATACTGTCCTTAGATTCAGGTTGATTATATTTAGCAGATATGTATACGAATGTCCAGTTCGGGCACTAGTCACGGCCCATGGGTTTGGGTCGTGACAAAAGTGGTTTCAGAGCAGTTCATCCTCGGAGTGTCTACAGACCGTGTCTAGTAAAGTCTTGTTTATCGGTGTGTTGTACACCACATCTATAAACAGGAAGCTACAGGACATTTAGGATGTTATCTTTCCTTCTTATTCTAGATCGTGCGATAGAGCCAAGAGATAGGAAATGATATCCTTTATATACTAACCTTTGATTTCACCGGCAGAGTGGTGTCGACAAGAGAAGGTAAATAATGCTACTGGGAGTTACAGGGGCTAATATTTCATTGAGGTTACGTTATCAGAAATTGTATATACAGAACGGCGACTGGCCATCATCAAGGTAAGTTATTGTAAGTATAGTAAGAAAATGGATTGAATGTATATATGTTGTTGATAAGTTCAGTTATAAGGTGCGCACAGAAGAAGCTAAAGGAATCAGTAACGGTAAGCAGAATATATGTCAGATATAGTGTGAATGTTGCAGATATGATTGAGGCATTGTTGGCATTTCCTGCGTGCAGGTTTTGAGATAGTAAGAAATACAGAGGAAACCTCTTCCAAAATTTTCCTAGAAATAAAAAGAGAATGAGATATAAGTTCGTAATATTCTTGAAGGGTCGTTTCAATAGTGTCGATAAGATTTGACTAACTGGTGAGTACAGCTGACTTCGAGGAATAAGTTAACTGTTGAATTGATAGTAATAGTGATTATGAGGTCGATATCGATATGGTAAAAAGGAAATGCTAGGACAATTTGGAAGGGCTTGTGATACTAAGGGATGATTTAGAAAAGGCTGGCAAATCTTAATAGAGCGTTATATTGAGATATCGACTGAATTGATAAGCAGGGATAAATTACGACGAGTTTGTAGTTAGAAGGAGTAATAGTATGATTGAGATAAGAGTACGAAAGAGGATGAATTGTGACGAATATGAATGTATTGACATGGCAGCTTGTGTATTAAGGATAAGATTGACCCAAAAGGGTTAAATACACCGACTCCACAGAGTGTAGTTGAACCATAGTAAGTATCGTGAATAAGGTTAAGAAGTGCTACACTATAAGACTCATTGCAAACAGGATATAATGTGAATATAATAAGGATTGTTATGAAAATGAGTAAAGCCTAGCGAGGAAGTAACTAAAAGGTATGACGTGATCTATGTGATTAAAGTATAAAGGCGAGCTATAGAACGAATAAGAAAGACTTATGAAGTTCTTCTATAGGGAAAGTTCAGAATAAAGATTATGCGATAACGGAAATGATAGCGAGCACAAGTGAAGAAGGAGTTAATTGAAAGAAGGAAATAAGAAGAAAGCGAGATAACAGTGCAGTAATAGGTTATGTATGACATGTATAGCCGAGAACACGAGTAATATAAGTGACAGAACTGTGAAAGACCAAACTATAGCAAGATGAGCAACAAGGTAGAATGAGTGCCAGAAAAAGGATTGGGATGATAAGAACAAACAGGGATGAACAGAATACGTTTTGAAAATGAGAAAGGGATTATGCAGAAGTAGTGTTTTCTGAAGGGTACAGAGGTAGCATGAGATTCCTCGTGTCCGGAATAAAAGATAGACATAGACAGGGGAAATGGTAAGGGAATATTAAAGGAAGCTAGACGTAATTAATTGAGTACGAGTATAAAATAAAAGGGAAATATATAGCTACAAACTTAAAGGTGTAGTTATAACTAAGTAATTGTATTGTTGTAGTTGATGGACTATGGTGTATTCGTGTTGAATTAGTTATATTGCTAAGAAATTATTACCGTAGGGGTTAATTAAAGTGACGATCATGACAAAGGATTTATAACAATAGTGCAAGAAAAGTTTAAGATAAAGGAATTATCAAGTTGGAAACAATAAAGTCGACACCAAGGATAAGGCTTGAAATTGACTATAAGAAAAGGATGAGAGTAGAAACACTTGGTCTAAGGTAAGCTCATATGACTACAATACGTTTATACCCTGGGGCAATCTGGGATGGACCATGATAGACGGGCATTGTAACACAAAGACTAAAGTCCAAGAGTGGTGTCCAGGAGTTCATGTACCCTGTACATCTTCATAACTGGATGGTTAAGAGGGGTATACGAATTAAGCGATTAAAGAAGGTGGCTATTGCTAGTAAGGTGTTCTAAGCGTTACAAGGAGAGGAAAGAGTCCACTACCATCTAACGACTTGGGGAACAATAACTATTCATGAGGAGCATAAAATCATAGGACAGTATGGAGTGGAAGGAAATGTATCTAGGGACATGGAAAACCTACCTGTATAGTGTGCTTTCTGATTATGTATAGGTTGGGGGTAAATATAATGTTACAAGAAAACTTTGGACACTTATCACCAGGATATAAGTGCTACCTAATTGAGAATTTGGAACGACTATAAGTACTAATTAATTACTGATTGGAGTAAGTGGAATGTGGCCTTGGATGAGTTGCTACATGGGTTGCATTACTCGAGTACAGATGGTCAGATGAGATTTTATACTATGTATGGAAAGGTTCTCGTCGCTCCACGATTTTGTTAAGGTTTCGTACGTGGATAATCAAAGTCGTAAATTATAAAGAAAAGATATGGATACGGTACAGTATGCCAAGTGAGTTGCAAAAAAAGGGGGATCAGATGAATTTGAGATTGGAAATAGGGACGTAGAGCGGAATATAAACAGATAATGGTATAAGTACACCCTAAAGGGGGGAAGCGGGTGTGAGAAAAGCAGGTGTAAAATGGAAATAATTGACACTACAATATATTTGATATGGATATTTAAACTTCAAGTAAGATCCCTTGCCGAAACAAGTTAGTAAGATCTGAAAGCCAGCAATAAACGGATAGAAGTCAGGATGATATTTGAGACGGTGTTGAGAATCATTTGTAAAGGTCTTGAATTACATGACATTAAAAGTTTGGGTGCTTATAAAAAGAAAGAATACGACAAGAGAATGGTAACAAGTAACTTAAGAGATATTATAAAGGATAGCAATGCTATACTAGATTAGAGGCTAAGATTTGGCAGTCGAGTTGTGCGCTAGTGATATTGAAACTTATAAGTAACAAAGGGAGGGGACAGAAAATCTCCTATAATAGGATATGAGAAAATCAAAGGGTGAATCAAGGGAAAAGAGTATGACAAGATAGGCTACGAGCGAGTTTTAGTACGAATCAGATATGTAAAGCAGAATGAACTAGGAGAAGGAAAGACTATGACTAAGGTTGGATATATTTTATACAAGTTGTACAAGAATAGTTATACAACTTACGAATATTGGTTTGTTAAGAATGAGACCAAGTAAGTATTTGATAAGAAGAGTAAGGATTCAGTAATAACAATGTATTTACGATATTTCAGGTGCATTAAGGAAAGATGTAAATATGGTTTAAGCCAAATTATCGAGATAGAATTAATACTAAGGGAAAATAGGACATGGCCATGGCTGAGCTGAAGACTTATCCCGATACCAATTGTAAGATAAGAGAGGAGAAGGCAAGGTAAAGCATGAAGACTACTGAGACGACGCTAAGATATCTCCTGGTCTAATTTGAGCACTTACGCATATTCTGATGCGTGATAGGAGAACTAAGAGTGAAATCTGGGTAAAGATGCAATAGAAGAGTTTGAATTAAATATAAAGAAACGACACAAGATAATATGCGTAAAGTGCTATAAGTTGGATTAAGGGAAATGGTTTAAGCGAGACGATCAGAACAAACGGGTTACTGGATGACAGTGAACTTATATGTCAAATCAAAAATTCCTTCAGAATTATACCAGTTAATGATAGTCAAATCAAAAAGTAGCTATGTAAAGTTATTATATGAGGGAACTCTAGCGCTACTTGATATCCAACTCTAAGGATTGAGATTAAGAGCTAAAAAGTAGAGTGACAGTTAAAGTCTTTTAAGGAAGCCGAGAAGTGATACATGAAGCTGAAGATTCCAGAATATGGACTGGAACAGTAGAGCAATGTAAGGTTATTAAAGTAAAATAATGTTACACCTTAGGAAATTTCGTTTTATTCGTAGAATCTGCGCAGGGTCTACAGGTTACCAGAGGCATGAAATACTCCAAAGATTGTAAAGTCTAATAAATCGACGAGGGACGTCTGCGCGTTATAAAATCTCATTTAAAGATTAAGAGGTAAGGTGAAGTGAACGATACAGCTTAAGGAAGTAACTATGAAGAAGAAAGAGTCGAGTTATGACTAAGTGCTCCAGGGAGAGAGTAAGATTTCAGCAGAAGAGCTCGCAATACAACTGTAAACCAACTGCGACATAAGGAGGAGAGTAAAGACAATGATGTGGAATTATTACCTCAAGAGACGAGAGCAAGAGGGAATATTACAGGAATGGTTACATAGAGATCTGGAATGCGTTATAGTAAATTAAAGACTGGTTTAAAATTCGAGGACAAATGTTCTAAAGGGGGGAAGGATGTTATACCCTGTATTTTTGTATGTTGGATTATTCGTAAGTTAATCGACATAAGTTTAAGGACAAGATTATTTTTTAGACATGAGACAAGGAACTTTTAATCGCGATTTTTAATAAGTGCACGATTTGCTTGTAAATTTCAATTAGTGTGGAAATATTAGTGGAGATTAGGGATTAACTAACCATGATTAGATTATTAAGTGATGATTAATTTGTATTAAGTGGAATTGGATGCAAGGAATTGTATATGTTAAAGTTGAGGTTCTGTTTGGGCCGTTATGGTGGATTAATTTTGATTAGTGTTGTTGTTATTGTTGTCCTTGATTATATGATGAAAGTGAAGGAATTTGAAGTTTAGAATTTTAGTTGTATTGTATTGAGAACGATCTGGTTCTGGTTGCGTTGTTGTTCTTGTGGAATTGGAAGACTAAGTGTAGTTAAGATTTTTATTGTGTTGTTATAATTGATGGGCTGTTTTAGGAACTTGTTGTAATGTCAAGATAGTTTTCTTTCATATAGAAGTTGAGGTCGTTGTTGTGTTGTTGCTGATATGAATCACCAATTTGGAAGAAAGAAATGTATAAGATATCGTATACGAAGCGTATGTGGCTAGTTTGGTGTATCTTTAGATGTTCGAGGTGTATCGGGCATTGTTATGTTGTAATTAGCAGCTGTTTGGAGCATGTTGTTGTTAAGTTATTAATGGGATTTGCTTGTATATGGATAATAGCCACTGATTATTGTGTTGCTCGATTCGAAAGAAAAGATAAGTTCAAAACGTACTTCTAGTAGTCCGAAAGATTGGTTATGGGTGGTTGTAATTGTTGGACTATTATAAGGTCGTTTCGATAAAGTGTTATGGTTATAAATCACTAAGAGTAACTTGAATATGTCGTAGCCGTTATGTTAACGATTATTGAATGTTGTAATGTGTGGGCTGATTGGAATGTTATGTGGGCTGTTTGGAGTATTCTTGAGTCATGTCTTGGCTAGTCTTGATATAGTACTTGAACGTGTGGTTGTTGATGTTGATTTGGTCGTTTCATAGTTGGCTTGAATGTGAGGGAAATGAATAATATAGGGGAAATGCCGCCCAATTGTCTAGAAATAAACTACTAACGTTGAAGTACGTTTTACGCCTTTCCGTAGCTTAACCATAGTCTTGACGTCTTAATATAGGTTGAGATACTTTGGACAGCGAATACATATCAAGTCACGGGTTAAGCGGCAAAGGTATGTAAAGCTAACCCTTCCTTCTTTTTAGCATGATCTTTATGAAACAAACAGACGACGTATATATGACTCCAAAGAAGCTCCTATTCTTAGAGACACTAGGATGGCTAATGTTCTTGATTCCCAGAACTTATTTTATTATGTCTTGATACGTTTCTATGATTTCAGGCGTCCTATTTTGATATAATCCATAGTGACATTCGAAGGGTACTTGATATGACTATTGTCTTGATTTCCAAATGATAGTTCATTTTGATTAATCTATTGAGTCTCAGATATGACTTAGTTTGCATATGGTTGCTCAATACTCTGCTCGTATATATATCTTTCACCGAGTCCCGGGCCGGGTATGTTTTCGTGCACAGTTTCACTGCATTGTTCACCGAGTCCCTCACTAGAGGGCCGGGTATGGTATATATATATATATATATATATATATATATATGATATGATGATATGATGATGTGATTATGGCACCGAGGATGGTGTATGATGACTTTATTCACTGAGTCCCATGATGGGCCGGGTATGATATATGATATTGATATGCATGATTTTCATTTCATAAGGCAAGTGTATTGGTATCTCTGATTGTCATACTTGTCTCCTGTAATCTCTATTTCAGTCATGACCCTCTTTATTGTATTTCATGCTTTATATACTCAGTACATATCTCGTACTGACCCCCTTTCTTCGGGGGCTGCGTTTCATGCCCGCAGGTACAGACTCTCGGTTTGGTGATCCTCCAGCTTAGGACTTCTGCTAAGCTGTTTGGAGAGCTCCATTGTTCCGGAGCCTAGACTATTTTGATACAGATCTTTTGATATAGACTTGTATATATGTCCAGGGGTACGGCGAGGCCCTGTCCCATCATATTTCACTTTTATACTCTTAGAGGTCTGTAGACATATGTGGGTTGTATATGGGTTATGGTCAGCGGTGTCTATATGGTTTGCCTTGGATATCCCCTTGTATAGTGGCAGCCTTGTCGACTTGCGTATCGTGTTATTGTTATGCTTTGGATATCCCTGTGTATAGTGGCAGCCTTGTCGGCTTGCATATTGTGTTATTGCTATGCTGTGACTCCTCAGGAGACAGGTTTATGATATGTTGTGTTATGAAGCTTTAGGTCCTTTTACAAGTTTCCATACTGTCCTTAGTTTCAGGTTGATTATATTTAGCAGATATGTATACGAGTGTCCAGTTCGGGCACTAGTCACGGCCCAAGGTTTTGGGTCGTGACAGCCTGCTGGTGTCTGAATACCCTGCCCCATAGGGCGCATAGCTACAGAAGAGGATGAACCAGCAACCAATCCACTGGGCTGAGCCACACCACCTGGACCACCACCATACGGACACTCTCTCATAATATGGCCTTGACGGCCGCAAGAAAAACAAGCACCTGTAGAAAAAATGGCATTCCCTGGGATGGAGCCTACCTGAGAACATCGAGGCAAAGGTGGCCTCGACTGACTCGAACCCCTGTTCACCTGTGAACATGAAGCCTTGGAGCTCTGACCGGCTCCTGAATACCCTATACTATCAAATCTCGTGCCTGTAAACTGTGGGGGTGCACTCCGTGCTGGCTGGGAAGAATATCTACTATACTGTTGAGGCTGCCTGCCTCGATACTCACCAGGATAACCAGCCGATCTAGCCCTCTTATGCTGGACTCTATCGCAGTCTTTGTCTGGCTGACGTCCTCTGTGTCGATCCTCTACCCCCTGTGCATATGCCTATACCCGAGCAATATCCATACCTGGCTGAAGAGCCACTGCCATGCAACCATCAATCAAATAACGGTCCAGTCCCATCACGTAGCGATGCACTCTATCTGCCATATCAGCTACAATAATAGGCGCATATCTGGCCAACGAATCAAACTCAAGACTATAATCTCGAACGCTCCTGCCACTCTGCCTCAGATGTAAGAATCTATCAACTCTGGCCTGCCTCATCTCTGGAGGCAGAAAGTGGCCAAGAAAGGCATCCACAAACTCATCCCATACCACTGGAGGGGCACCCTTGCCCCTAGCTAACTCCCAGGACTCATACCAATTAACAGCTACATCCCGCAATCGATAGGAAGCCAACTCAACAGACTCAGTCTCAGAAGCCCTAGTTATCCTCAATGTACGCTGCATCTGCTGAATAAACTCTTGCGGATCATCCTTGGGCTTTGACCCGTAGAACTCTGGAGGATTATAATTTAAGAAGTCACGAGCCCTCAAACTATTATGTCTATCCGCATGGTCAGCAACTGAACTGCATCTCTCATGGCCCTATCCTCCGTCCCTGGGTGAAGAGCTGGAGGCTCGGGTACTGGAACCTCAGGAGCTGGCGGTGGAGCCGCCCCCAGATCTGAAGCTGCTGCTGCTCTAAGTTCCTCTGGATGTGGCGGTGTAGCAGAGCTCACTGACTGGAGCACAATCTCAGGCATAGACTGGGCACGGGCCCTAGTAACTCTCCGAGTCTGACTAGTATCTCCTGCTACCGATTTGCCCTTTTGGGCAGCTGTCGCTTTCTTTGGAGGCATAGCTGTAAACATAATAATTTGTTAGGGAGGGATTATCCTGATAATATAGCTCTATCGCACGATCTAGAGTAGAAAGGAAAGATAACATCCTAAATGTCCTGTAGCTTCCTGTTTATAGATGTGGTGCACAACACACCGATAAACAAGACTCTACTAGACACGGTCTGTAGACACTCTGAGGATGAACTGCTCTGATACCACTTTTGTCACGACCCAACCCCGTGGGCCATGACTAGTGCCCGAGCTGGACACTCGTATACGTACCAGTTAGATATAGTCAGACTGAAACTAAGGACAATATGGAAACTTGAAAAACACTAAAGGTTTATAACGTCATATATATCAAGATAACCTGTCTCCTGAGGAATCACAACTAATCAAAACGTAATACGATACGCAAGCTGGCAAGGCTGCCATTACATACCAATACGATACGCAAGCCGACAAGGCTGCCACTACATACCGATACAATACGCAAGCCGACAAGGCTGCCACTACAGACGGGAATATCCATAGCAAATCACATAGACACAGCTGAACAAAACTTATACATAACCCACACATATGTCTACAGACCTCTAAGAGTATCAATAGTGAAATATGACGGGACAGGGCTGTTATATCCCGTGTTTTTGCGCATTTAGAAAATTGGGAATAATTTTGACTTGTAAGAAATAAGGTCATGTTTTTATTTTATTTAACATATGTGATATTCATGAAAGATGTTAATGCGGAAATACGGAGGAAGGCTAAGGGCAAAATTGGAATTTTGGAAATTGGTTTCGGGAATTACAAATAAGATCTTGATGAATTGGGCTCAAAAAAAAATAAGAGAATTGAGGCCCAAAAATTTGAAGGGTGGCCGGCCATGGATGAGGCCCAACCCCCTAATTCAACCATGTGATTAATATGTATAAATAAAGGGGTCCTTAGCATTTTATTAGAAGTTTCATGAACTCAAGATAAGAGCAAAACAACACAAACAAACAAAAAAAAAAAAAAAAAAAGAGGAGGAGCTACGGCTAGGAGAAAGAAAAGGAGAAAAATTTCCAAGTCTTAGATTTTGATCCAAAAATCTTGTTCTTCTTGAATTCTTAGTAAGTTCAAGATGCTCTACAACTTAGTATAATTTTTAAGGCAAGAAAGTACTTGTGTTGGCAAGTGAAAGTTTGAAGAAAAAGGTAAGATTTCTACTCTTTTGTGTTATGGAATGAGTATATATGTTGTAAGGATTAGAATTAGATGAGAATTATGGAAGTGTGGTGTGTGTGTGCATGGCGTGTGTGTGTGTGAAGAGTGTGTTTGGCCGTGTGCCATGTTAGAGTGGAGGAGTAGTGAATTCATGTTTATTTAGTTTGTTAGTTGCGTCGTTGTGACCATTGTGACGCAAATGAAAGTTTAATGACTTGAATTAGCCTTAAATTTGCTTGTATGTAATTATGAGAAATTATGTAAATTTTGTATGACTTTTATATAAGTATGGATGTAAGATTCAAATGTGAATTTTGGTTGTTGTTAATGAGTTAGGAAGGAAAATAATATGAGTTGGAAGTTTCGTTACATTTGTAGAAACATCGGATGGAATGTGAAATTAGCGGGAATACTTGAATTCATGAATATTGTTTGGAATGCTATTGAATGTATTTGGATGATCTTGAAGTAGCTAATGAATATGGAAAATGTTGATGTTAGTTGGATAATGGAAAGTGGGATGGAAGTTGTAGACTATATAGAAAAGTAGACTATTGTTGATATAATGCATTTTTGTGATGATTGTTGGCATTGTTGATGTTGTTGGGTTGTTGTTGCTGCTATTTGAGCCGAGATGATTCTCGGGGGTGCTATATTTATAGGGGAGGTGCTGCCGAAATTTCGGTAGACAACTATGACTTTAAGTTGAATCCTTAAAATCCATAACTTACAATTGGTAAATGTGACCATTTGTAGATTCTGGGTGAAACGGGAATCGAGTTTAAGCGAGCATAAGACGCGCGCAAGATATGTCAAGCTAACCCATTCCTTCTTTTGGCATGTCCTAAGTATACTAGGTCGATACTTGAACCTCGGGGGCAATTCTGTTCATGGAAATTCGAATTTAAATTTGAGTACTATTCATTCAATCTAATTAACTATAAAATCTCACATTTCGTTGGAAAATGATCAAACGTCCGAAACTCTTGTAAATGTAATAGAATCGCTTCGAAGCTTCCATTGATGATTCCATAGATCCTAATACTTGTGATTCAGGTCCGCCACCTCGACTTGACCCGAGGTGGGCCCACTAATCCCGAGACTCTTTTGTTTGTTCTAATAGGCGTATTTTTTGTATAGTGTCGGAAAAAGACTATTGTTTATGACTTTGGCTACCATAGAATAATGTCTTGACTGTCCCTGACGTTCTAAATTACATTTCGAACTATAAATGTAATTTTGGAAGTACTTTCGTGAAATAAATCCTGTATTGACCAATTGTTCGAACTAGTTTGACTAATGGGCTGATATATGATTATATCAAGTTTTATAACTATTTTGATTTATAAATTGTATTAGTCGCTCATGACTCTGCTCGTGCCCCTTTATTACGATATCGTTCACCGGTTCCCGGGTCGGTTATTGGTCACGCGCACTATAACAATTCGACCGTATGCCCTTTTGTTGACATGAGTATCCGGGCATAGGTGTTCCGCTACAAATACTCCGCTAGAAGTATTTGAGATAAGTATTCCGATATAAATATTTTGATATAAGTAATCTGATGTAAGTATTTTGATATAAGTATCCGGATAAAGTATTATGATATGAGTCTTCTGAAATAAGTATTCGACATAAGCATTCTGAAACAAGATTTCTGATGTAAGTGTTCTATTATAAGTATTCTACTATGAGTATTCTGATACAAGTACTCTGATGTGAGTATCCAATATGAATGTTCTCGGTAAGCTTTAGCGTCTCCAACTTTCATTTACGACATCGGATTGTTTAGAAGTGTCCGAAGAGGTTCCGGTACCAAAAACGTTCATGATCTTTCTGTATGTACATATGGTTCCAAAATCTCTGTTTGATCTGATTCGTAAGGACATCTGAAGGTGCCTGGTATGACTATGACTCTGATTCTCCGAAAAAGGCTTCTGAAACGCTTATAAAGCGTTCTGTACTTCAAACGCTCGTAACTTTCTCATACTACGTTGGATTGACCTGAAATCTGTTCCAAGCCTCCAGGTATCGGTAAGGACGCTTGTGTGTCGAGTCTTGGTTTCTATGTGCATCTGGTTTCTCACTCCTCTGCTCGTGCGAACCTTAGCATGTCAATTCACTGAGCCGGGCCAGGATATGTTATCGTGCGCTGTTCCCCTATGTTGTCTACTGTGTTCTGAAATAAAATCGTGAGGGGTGGTCTGGGCTGAGCTCGATTCCCAAAGCGGACAGTATCTGCGTTGCATAATCTGATACTAGGCAGACGCGTTGGGAATGTACTGGGCAGAGCTCGAGCTCCCGAGACGGATCCGTGACCCCTGTACTGGGCAGAGCTCGAGCGGGAAAAACGGGCAGTTCCTGCATGGGATGACCACTATACTGGGCCGAGCTCGAGGTGGCATACCCCTTGTAGGCGCGTGTTCTGATATGATATGATATGATCTGATATGATATACTCCGGCTATACGCCGCCTGATACGATACGTTTATGTATGGTGTGACCACTGTACTGGGCTGAGCTCGAGGTGGCACACGCCTTGTAAACATCATATGATTCACAGGTTACAACGTCTGATCCGATACGCTACGGCGTCCTGTTATGGCATATGACTATAATGTGCACTATGCGTGATCTGCGTCTGGAAAGTAAGTTCTGATACTCTGTACGTCCTGTATTTCAACCGGTATACTATATCATCTGAGCACTCAGTAAGTCCCGTATTCCTTTTGATATATGACGCCATCTGAGTATCCTGTATGTTATACACTCCGTCTGACACATGAACTAGGTAGGCACAAGTTGCGTCTGGAAACTCTGTTCGTTTTGCAACCCTTCTGACAGATTATATCGGTTTATATGATATGTGATGTTCTGTATGACCTGGGCCTGGGAAGTGAGTGATTTTGATATTCTGGACCATGTACATATTCTTTTATCGCTTGTTTCGATTATAGTTCTGATCTTTGTGTTCCATGCTTTACATACTCAGTACATATTCCGTACTGACCCCCTTTCTTCGGGGGATGCGTTTCATGCCCGCAGGTACAGACGCTCATTGTGGTGATCCGCCAGCCTAGGGTACATAGTCTACTGTTGGAGTGCTCCTTTGATTCAGAGCCCATACTTTTGGTACAGAACTCTCTGTTGTACATGGTTTCGTGTTTATGGTTACTTTTTTTTTGGGTACGGCGGGGCCCTGTCCCGTCATATGATTCTGTTGTCTGTATTAGAGTTCTGTAGACATGTATGTGGGTTATGGGTCATGTTTGGTCCGTGATGTTTGCTTGGTTTGTGCCCGGTTTACCCGTACGCTAAGTTAATATGATCGATCTATGTTTTATGATATAAATAATGGTTTAAATGATATGTTTATATTCTGGGACGCACGAGATTCATAATATGTAGACACAAGTGAGATTTGGTTGGTAAGTATATGCGAGTGTCCACGTCGGACACTAGTCGCGGCCTACGGGGTTGGGTCGTGACAAAAGTGGTATCAGAGCGGGTTGTCCTCGGAATGTCTACAGGCCGTGTCTCGTAGAGTCCTGTTTATCGGTGTGTTGTGCACCACATCTATAAACAGGAGGCTACAGGACATTTAGAATGTTATCCTTTCTTTGAATCTTAGATCGTGCGATAGAGCTGTGCTATTAAGGTGGCTCCTTTCTAACAGATTGCTATGTTTACAGTGATGCCTCCGAAGAAAGCGACGGCTGCCCAGAAGGGCAAAGCAGGAGAGACCAGTCAGATACAGAGAGTCACCCGGGCTCATACTCAGATTATGCCCGATATTGCACCCCAGTCAGAGGATTCTGCTATGCCATCATCAGCAGACGATCCTGGAACGGCTTCGCCATTAGATCCAGAGGCTCCAGCGCCCGAGCCTCCAGCTTCTCAGCCAGGGGCAGAGGACAGGGCGATGAGGGAGGCAGTACAGTTATTGACGAGGATAGTAGCGGGGCAGGCTCGCGGACGCGGGCTAGGGGGTGATGATGTGGATAGGCGTGACAGTTTGAGGGTCCGCGAATTCTTGACTTGTGGTCCCCTAGAGTTCTACGGGTCTAAGCCCGAAGAGGACCCCCATGATTTCGTTCGACAGATGCGGCGTGTGCTGGGACTAGTTAGGGCTTCCGAGACCGAGTCTGTCGAGCTGGCTTCACACAGACTGCGAGATGTAGCGGTAAATTGGTACGAGTCTTGGGAGCTGTCCAGAGGTGAGAATGCTCCCCCAGCTACGTGGGATGAGTTTGTGGCTGCTTTTCTCCGTCACTTTTTGCCCCCGGAGCTACGGCGGGCGCGAGTTGATAGGTTTTTGTAGTTGCGGCAGGGGGGTCGGAGCGTTCGTGAGTATAATTTGGAGTTTGATTCTCTGGCTAGGTATGCACCCGCTATAGTAGCTGACATGGCTAACCGGATGCACCGGTACGTGATAGGGTTAGACCCCTACTTGGTTGACAGCTGCATGGCGATGGCATCGTAGACTGACATGGAGATCGCCCGATTACAGGCCTATGCTCAAGGGATGGAGGATCGGCACAGAGAGGATCAGTCGGGTAGAGGTTGTGACAGGAGACAGCCCAAGAGGGCTAGATTGGTTGGGTATTCTAGGAAACTCTTAGGCAGACAGTCTCAGCAGCAGCACAATAGACATTTTTACCAGCCAGCATGGGATACCCCTCCACAGAGTTCGGGCAGGAGGTCTGGTGACACATGGTACTCCGGGGCAGGTCAGAGCTCCAGAGTCTTGAGTTCGCGGGTGGACGGAAGTTCCGGTCGGTCGAGGCCACCCAGACCTCGGTGTCCTTATTGTGGGAGACGCCACTCTGGAGAATGTCATTATGCTACAGATGCTTGTTTTTCCTGTGGCCGTTAAGGCCACATTATGAGAGAGTGTCCGTATAGGACCAGTTCGGGTGGTGCAGCCCAGCCTAGCGGGTCAGTTGCTGACTTACCTTTTCCTTCTGTAGCGGTATACCCTACGGGGCAGAGTGTGCCGACACCATCGGGCCGCGGTAGAGGTCGTGGCGCAGCTTCCGGTTCTAGCGGTCCTTTGAACCGCTTATATGCTTTGGCTCGCCGGCAGGACCCAGAGGCGTCACCAGATGTGTTTACAGGTATATTGTCCACTTTTTCTTAATATATATATATATATATATATATATATATACACAGACACACACGCATTGGTAGGTCCAGATTCTGTTTCATCATGTGTTCCTCCCCGATTGTTAGTAGGACTGGGATAAGGCCCAAATTGATAAAATCGTCTGAGGTAATGATATATGTGGATAAAAAGTGAGAGTCGAAAAGTTAAAAAGGGCTAACGCAGTAGTTACATAATCGGAGAAATAAAGGGGCCCTCTCTATATCAGAGCGGGACCCGCTACGAGAACTTTCCAAAATTGCCAAGTCCCCGACTTGTCCTAAATTATGTGACCAAGGTCGTGCGGGGCGGTCGATGCAACTATACCGGCATTAACGCGTCTAAATGTACTAAAGTCTCGTGGTTAAGCGTGCTGGGGCCAGAGCAATTCTGGGATGGGTGACCCCCTGGGAAGTGTACAAAAATTTTCATAAACGTAGATGTAAGAGACCAATGGGAAGTGTCACGACCCAGCCCCGTGGGCCGCGACTGGCACCCTACCTGGGTACCCAGACCGAATCACATATTCATTATCAAATCCAAACTTATTTCCGAATTTTACGAAATCATATCAAACGTAATTTATATCAAAATATGTCTTAAGCGGTCGCACCAAATCAAAATGTCATATCAAATACAAACTGAGCGGCGGAATAGACATCGCCGGTCAAAAGTGCAAACGTAAGCATAAGGGCCATTTGGGGCCACCATAATGAACAGACCACTTTAAGACCAGAAAACGAAATCAAACCAACACATACAGGACCCTCATCCCACATATATGACTACAGGCCTCTACGAATTCAAAACAAAGACATATGGCGAGACAGGGCCCCGCCGTACCCAAATAGTCAAATGTACAGAATATATACAAAGCAAAAGGAGTCTGTACCAAAAGTGGACTCCGGATCAGAGAGGAGTACTCCGGAACGGCAAAGAGTGAAGCCTATTGTGGAGGATCACTAATTTCTGTACCTGCGGGCATAAAACGCAGCCCCCGAAGAAAGGGGGTCAGTACGAAATATGTACTGAGTATGTAAAGCACGGAGTACAGAAATATGGATCAAAACCGAAAGCAAACCGAATGACAAAGTGGAGTACAAATCGGTATGTCAAAATCCGTATCAAAATCATATATGTATACATAATGCAAATGAAATCATGCAAACGCTTAGGAACGTGGTCGCCACTCCGACGCTGGCGCCACACACAGCATAACACCAGAAGGTTTCAAATCTCCGTACATCCCCGAACACAAACATAATCATAGGTGAGCGTATCGCATCACGAGCAATATCACAGCATAACTCCAAACGGAACCCGACCCTATGGCGAAGCCTCGGGAACCGTAACACAGCATACGGCCGAATTATCATAAAGCGCACGAATCAAAACCGGCCCGGGAACCGATGAACGAAGTCATAATAAGGCACGAGCGGAGTCGTGAGCAAACAAATGCAAATCATTCTTCAAAATAGTCTTTCAAAACAGAGTAATCCCATAAGTCATTTCATAATACAAAATAATCGAATACTTAGTCGATATAAGGTTTCATTTCACAAGACGTTTCCAAAATAGTACGTATAGCTCAAAACGTAACTTAGCGCATCGTAATATTCACAACATATCCCGTAGGAGGAAGTTCCAAAATCGAAAGTAGCATGTCAAACTTTATTTACAAAGATAACCCAATAAGACAAATAGGGCGTTCCGGGGTAGCGGGCCCACCTCGAGTCAAATTGAGGTGGCGAACATATTTATCGAACGTTTATAGGCCAAAGGTCATACATAATCATTTCTAAGTTACCCGACCACATTTCGATAGGTTTCAGACGAGTGGTGGCATTCTAGCCAAAATAGAGCCCTTAGGCTTCAATTGAATTGAATGAATAGTAATTTTTCTGTGGATCGGGTTTCGAGGAGCAGAAATGCTCCGGAAGTTCTCATATTCGCCTATCATACTAAGATATGCCAAACGAAGGAGTGGGAAGCTTTACATACCTTACTGACGTCTTATGCTCTCCCAAAAATCAAGTCCCGTTTCGTCCGAAATCTGCAAATGGTCAAGTTACCAATTTGAGATTCTTAGGCTTAAAAATGCCATTAACTTCATTTGTGTCTACCGAAATTTCGGCAGCACTTCCCCTACAAATCTAACACCCCCGAGACTTAGCTCGGCTCAAAATACATCAACAACAACAGCCCACACATCATCAAACAACACAAATCATAATCAAATCACTCTAGCTTCAAAGTTCTACCTTATTACATAAGTTGGCAACTTTTCATTCAAAACTTCAAAATCCCAAATCTATATCCACATTATTGTATTCATTCACTCATTCACAATTATTCAAACACACTCCAAATATATTCCAAACCATATACAAAGTTTCCCAAAATTCATTACTCTCCATATTTCTTTCAAAACATCAAAACTTACAACAAATGTTCTAACTTGCGTCGTTTCATTCCGAATTCATTAACCTCAACCATAAGTCATATTTAAAGTCCTTAGCATCAAAGATATGCAATGATATACGTAAATATACAAAAGGCATACACTTTCCGATAATGTCCGAAATCATTTTCCAACGCCAATCTAATTCATTAATCAATCATTTACGTCCTAAATGTTATAACGACGCCACAAACCAACTAAACAAGATAAAATTCCTATGCCTTTGCACTTCATGAAACTCACGGCTACAACACCAACACACACACACCCACGACTTTCTATAAGCATCAAAGTTACGGGATTCTCGTCTATTCTCAATCCTTAACATATTCATATCAATCCTCTAACATTAAAGGGGCAAAATTCTTACCTTTTCATGAAAACCCGACTTGTCGTAAACGTAGTTCTTGTGCCAAACCAATTATACCCCGTTGAAGAGGGTCTTGAGCACTTCACAACTATGTAGAAAGTAAGATTTTTGGATCAACAACAAAGCTTGGGAAATTGTTTTCTCTCCTTTTCTTACCTTCGGCCGAACCCTTGTTTTGTGGTGTTCTTTGATTTTTTTTTTGTTCTTGTTCTTGATAATTACAACCCAAGACTTGATATATATCACATTATAGGTCATGTGATAATCACATGACCATTTAAAGTGGGCTTAGACCATGTCATGGCCGGCCACTTCACCTCTTTGGGTCCAAGTTTTTGGTTGTCCAATTCTTGGCCCAATTCAAAAAAGTCCCGTTTTGTAATTCCCGAAACTAATTTCCGAAATTCCAAATTTACCCTCGGCCTTCCCCGAGGTCTTGACATTAATGATTCCACAACCAACATAGTCATATTCACCAAAATCAAAATATTTCCTTATAACACACAAGTCTTATTTATTTCTCGATTTCCAATTATACGAAAGCACGGGACATAACAGGAAGTCTGGGGTAACCTAAATAAATTATAATGTACCGAAGGGTTAGAAACCCTAAATAGGTCGAGTAGGCTAAGGTGAACTCGGCCGCCGAAGAAAAGGAAAGTGCGACACAGTTCTGGAATTAGAATAAATTTAAATGGCGTTTGAAAATGTATTGTAAGGGAAATGGTAATAAATGTATATGTGTGCAGATCACATCCCAGTTATGGTTGTTTTGACTGACAGGTGGGCCCCAGCAGTCAATGTTACGATATATGAAAACTTTGACTGAACGGAACCTAAAGGACAAAGCGAAAGACACGATGTAATTGTTATAAGCAGACTAATGTCGGTTTCACCACTAGTTAAAGCCGGAAAGTCTTAGCGTAATGATATTCGAGAATAGAACAAGGCGAGTGTGAAAAAGGGGATAGTAATTGTGGCGTTTGGCAGAATTTTGAAGGAAATAAGGAGAACTCCCCCGAAATGCTTGTAAAACCCTATAAGGCTAACTTAACATTCGAGGACGAATGTTCTAAAGGGGGGGGGATGTTATATCCCGTGTTTTTGCGCATTTAGAAAATTGGGAATAATTTTGACTTGTAAGAAATAAGGTCATGTTTTTATTTTATTTAACATATGTGATATTCATGAAAGATGTTAATGCGGAAATACGGAGGAAGGCTAAGGGCAAAATTGGAATTTTGGAAATTGGTTTCGGGAATTACAAATAAGATCTTGATGAATTGGGCTCAAAAAAAATAAGAGAATTGAGGCCCAAAAATTTGAAGGGTGGCCGGCCATGGATGAGGCCCAACCCACTAATTCAACCATGTGATTAATATGTATAAATAAAGGGGTCCTTAGCATTTTATTAGAAGTTTCATGAACTCAAGATAAGAGCAAAACAACACAAAAAAAAAAAAAAAAAAAAAAAAAAAAAAAAAAGAGGAGGAGCTACGGCTAGGAGAAAGAAAAGGAGAAAAATTTCCAAGTCTTAGATTTTGATCCAAAAATCTTGTTCTTCTTGAATTCTTAGTAAGTTCAAGATGCTCTACAACTTGGTATAATTTTTAAGGCAAGAAAGTGCTTGTGTTGGCAAGTGAAAGTTTGAAGAAAAAGGTAAGATTTCTACTCTTTTGTGTTATGGAATGAGTATATATGTTGTAAGGATTAGAATTAGATGAGAATTATGGAAGTATGGTGTGTGTGTGCATGGCGTGTGTGTGTGTGAAGAGTGTGTTTGGCCGTGTGCCATGTTAGAGTGGAAGAGTAGTGAATTCATGTTTATTTAGTTTGTTAGTTGCGCGTTGTGACCATTGTGACGCAAATGAAAGTTTAATGACTTGAATTAGCCTTAAATTTGCTTGTATGTAATTATGAGAAATTATGTAAATTTTGTATGACTTTTATATAAGTATGGATGTAAGATTCAAATGTGAATTTTGGTTGTTGTTAATGAGTTAGGAAGGAAAATAATGTGAGTTGGAAGTTTCGTTACATTTGTAGAAACATCGGATGGAATGTGAAATTAGCGGGAATACTTGAATTCATGAATATTGTTTGGAATGCTATTGAATGTATTTGGATGATCTTGAAGTAGCTAATGAATATGGAAAATGTTGATGTTAGTTGGATAATGGAAAGTGGGATGGAAGTTGTAGACTATATAGAAAAGTAGACTATTGTTGATATAATGCATTTTTGTGATGATTGTTGGCATTGTTGATGTTGTTGGGTTGTTGTTGCTGCTATTTGAGCCGAGATGATTCTCGGGGGTGCTATATTTATAGGGGAGGTGCTGCTGAAATTTCGGTAGACAACTATGACTTTAAGTTGAATCCTTAAAATCCATAACTTACAATTGGTAAATGTGACCATTTGTAGATTCTGGGTGAAACGGGAATCGCGTTTAAGCGAGCATAAGACGCGCGCAAGGCATGTCAAGCTAACCCATTCCTTCTTTTGGCATGTCCTAAGTATACTAGGTCGATACTTGAACCTCGGGGGCAATTCTGTTCATGGAAATTCGAATTTAAATTTGAGTACTATTCATTCAATCTAATTGAACTATAAAATCTCACATTTCGTTGGAAAATGATCAAACGTCCGAAACTCTTGTAAATGTAATAAAATCGCTTCGAAGCTTCCATTGATGATTCCATAGATCCTAATACTTGTGATTCAGGTCCGCCACCTCGACTTGACCCGAGGTGGGCCCACTAATCCCGAGACTCTTTTGTTTGTTCTAATAGGCGTATTTTTTGTATAGTGTCGGAAAAAGACTATTGTTTATGACTTTGGCTACCATAGAATAATGTCTTGACTGTCCCTGACGTTCTAAATTACATTTCGAACTATAAATGTAATTTTGGAAGTACTTTCGTGAAATAAATCCTGTATTGACCAATTGTTCGAACTAGTTTGACTAATGGGCTGATATATGATTATATCAAGTTTTATAACTATTTTGATTTATAAATTGTATTAGTCGCTCATGACTCTGCTCGTGCCCCTTTATTACGATATCGTTCACCGGTTCCCGGGCCGGTTATTGGTCACGCGCACTATAACAATTCGACCGTATGCCCTTTTGTTGACATGAGTATCCGGGCATAGGTGTTCCGCTACAAGTACTCCGCTAGAAGTATTTTGAGATAAGTATTCCGATATAAATATTTTGATATAAGTAATCTGATGTAAGTATTTTGATATAAGTATCCGGATAAAGTATTATGATATGAGTCTTCTGAAATAAGTATTCGACATAAGCATTCTGAAACAAGATTTCTGATGTAAGTGTTCTATTATAAGTATTCTACTATGAGTATTCTGATACAAGTACTCTGATGTGAGTATCCAATATGAATGTTCTCGGTAAGCTTTAGCGTCTCCAACTTTCATTTACGACATCGGATTGTTTAGAAGTGTCCGAAGAGGTTCCGGTACCAAAAACGTTCATGATCTTTCTGTATGTACATATGGTTCCAAAATCTCCGTTTGATCTGATTCGTAAGGACATCTGAAGGTGCCTGGTATGACTATGACTCTGATTCTCCGAAAAAGGCTTCTGAAACGCTGATAAAGCGTTCTGTACTTCAAACGCTCGTAACTTTCTCATACTACGTTGGATTGACCTGAAATCTGTTCCAAGCCTCCAGGTATCGGTAAGGACGCTTGTGTGTCGAGTCTTGGTTTCTATGTGCATCTGGTTTCTCACTACTCTGCTCGTGTGAGCCTTAGCATGTCTATTCACTGAGCCGGGCCAGGATATGTTATCGTGCGCTGTTCCCCTATGTTGTCTACTGTGTTCTGAAATAAAACCGTGAGGGGTGGTCTGGGCTGAGCTCGATCCCCAAAGCGGACAGTATCTGCGTTGCATAATCTGATACTAGGCAGACGCGTTGGGAGTGTACTGGGCAGAGCTCGAGCTCCCGAGACTGATCTGTGACCCGTGTACTGGGCAGAGCTCGAGCGGGAAAAACGGGCAGCTCCTGCATGTGATGACCACTGTACTGGGCCGAGCTCGAGGTGGCATACCCCTTGTAGGCGTGTGTTCTGATATGATATGATATGATCTGATATGATATACTCCGGCTATACGCCGCCTGATACGATACGTTTATGTATGGTGTGACCACTGTACTGGGCTGAGCTCGAGGTGGCACACGCCTTGTAAACATCATATGATTCACAGGTTACAACGTCTGATCCGATACGCTACGGCGTCCTGTTATGGCATATGACTATAATGTGCACTATGCGTGATCTGCGTCTGGAAAGTAAGTTCTGATACTCTGTACGTCCTGTATTTCAACCGGTATACTATATCATCTGAGCACTCCGTAAGTCCCGTATTCCTTTTGATATATGACGCCATCTGAGTATCCTGTATGTTATACACTCCGTCTGACACATGAACTAGGTAGGCACAAGTTGCGTCTGGAAACTCTGTTCATTTGGCAACCCTTCTGACAGATTATATCGGTTTATATGATATGTGATGTTCCGTATGACCTGGGCCTGGGAAGTGAGTGATTTTGATATTCTGGACCATGTACATATTCTTTTATCGCTTGTTTCGATTATAGTTCTGATCTTTGTGTTCCATGCTTTACATACTCAGTACATATTCCGTACTGACCCCCTTTCTTCGGGGGCTGCGTTTCATGCCCGCAGGTACAGACGTTCATTGTGGTGATCCGCCAGCCTAGGGTACATAGTCTACTGTTGGAGTGCTCCTTTGATTCAGAGCCCATACTTTTGGTACAGAACTCTCTGTTGTACATGGTTTCGTGTTTATGGTTACTTTTGTTTTGGGTACGGCGGGGCCCTGTCCCGTCATATGATTCTGTTGTCTGTATTAGAGGCCTGTAGACATGTATGTGGGTTATGGGTCGTGTTTGGTCCGTGATGTTTGCCTGGTTTGTGCCCGGTTTACCCCTACGCTAAGTTAATATGATCGATCTATGTTTTATGATATAAATAATGGTTTAAATGATATTTTTATATTCTGGGACGCACGAGATTCATAATATGTAGACACAAGTGAGATTTGGTTGGTAAGTATATGCGAGTGTCCACGTCGGACACTAGTCGCGGCCTACGGGGTTGGGTCGTGACAAAAGTGGTATCAGAGCGGGTTGTCCTCGGAATGTCTATAGGCCATGTCTCGTAGAGTCCTGTTTATCGGTGTGTTGTGCACCACATCTATAAACAGGAGGCTACAGGACATTTAGGATGTTACCCTTTCTTTGAATCTTAGATCGTGCGATAGAGTTGTGCTATTAGGGTGGCTCCTTTCTAACAGATTGCTATGTTTACAGTGATGCCTCCGAAGAAGGCGACGGCTGCCCAGAAGGGAAAAGCAGGAGAGACCAGTCAGATACAGAGAGTCACCCGGGCTCATACTCAGATTATGCCCGATATTGCACCCCAGTCAGAGGATTCTGCTATGCCATCATCAGCAGACGATCCTGGAGCGGCTCCGCCATTAGATCCAGAGGCTCCAGCGCGAGCCTCCAGCTCCTCAGCCAGGGGCAGAGGACAGGGCGATGAGGGAGGCAGTACAGTTATTGACGAGGATAGTAGCGGGGCAGGATCGCGGACGCAGGCTAGGGGGTGATGATGTGGATAGGCGTGACAGTTTGAGGGTCCGCGAATTCTTGACTTGTGGTCCCCCAGAGTTCTACGGGTCTAAGCCCGAAGAGGACCCCCATGATTTCGTTCGACAGATGCGGCGTGTGCTGGGACTAGTTAGGGCTTCCGAGACCGAGTCTGTCGAGCTGGCTTCACACAGACTGCGAGATGTAGCGGTAAATTGGTACGAGTCTTGGGAGTTGTCCAGAGGTGAGAATGCTCCCCCAGCTACGTGGGATGAGTTT
Source organism: Lycium barbarum (assembly GCF_019175385.1). Taxonomy (NCBI): domain Eukaryota; kingdom Viridiplantae; phylum Streptophyta; class Magnoliopsida; order Solanales; family Solanaceae; genus Lycium; species Lycium barbarum. The sequence continues at coordinate 61,099,075 of NC_083347.1, read as the reverse complement.
GTGGCTGCTTTTCTCCGTCACTTTTTGCCCCCGGAGCTACGGCGGGCGCGAGTTGATAGGTTTTTGCAGTTGCGGTAGGGGGGTCGGAGCGTTCGTGAGTATAATTTGGAGTTTGATTCTCTGGCTAGGTATGCACCCGCTATAGTAGCTGACATGGCTGACCGGATGCACCGGTACGTGATATGGTTAGACCCCTACTTGGTTGACAGCTGCATGGAGATGGCATCGCAGACTGACATGGACATCGCCCGATTACAGGCCTATGCTCTAGGGACGGAGGATCGGCACAGAGAGGATCAGTCGGGTAGAGGTTGTGACAGGAGACAGCCCAAGAGGGCTAGATTGGCTGGGTATTCTAGGAAACTCTTAGGCAGACAGTCTCAGCAGCAGCACAGTAGACATTTTTACCAGCCAGCATGGGATACTCCTCCACAGAGTTCGGGCAGGAGGTCTTGTGACACATGGTACTCCGGGGCAGGTCAGAGCTCCAGAGTCTTGAGTTCGTGGGTGGACGGAAGTTCCGGTCGGTCGAGGCCACCCAGACCTCGGTTTCCTTATTGTGGGAGACGCCACTCTGGAGAATGTCATTATGCTACAGATGCTTGTTTTTCCTGTGGCCGTCAAGGCCACATTATGAGAGAGTGTCCGTATAGGACCAGTTCGGGTGGTGCAGCCCAGCCTAGCGGGTCAGTTGCTGACTTACCTTTTCCTTCTGTAGCGGTATGCCCTACGGGGCAGAGTGTGCCGACACCATCGGGCCGCGGTAGAGGTCGTGGCGCAGCTTCCGGTTCTAGCGGTCCTTTGAACCGCTTATATGCTTTGGCTCGCCGGCAGGACCTAGAGGCGTCACCAGATGTGTTTACAGGTATATTGTCCACTTTTTCTTAATATATATATATATATATATATATATATATATATACACACACACGCATTGGTAGGTCCAGATTCTGTTTCATCATGTGTTCCTCCCCGATTGTTAGTAGGACTGGGATAAGGCCCAAATTGATAAAATCGTCTGAGGTAATGATATATGTGGATAAAAAGTGAGAGTCGAAAAGTTAAAAAGGGCTAACGCAGTAGTTACATAATCGGAGAAATAAAGGGGCCCTCTCTATATCAGAGCGGGACCCGCTACGAGAACTTTCCAAAATTGCCAAGTCCCCGACTTGTCCTAAATTATGTGACCAAGGTCGTGCGGGGCGGTCGATGCAACTATACCGGCATTAACGCGTCTAAATGTACTAAAGTCTCGTGGTTAAGCGTGCTGGAGCCAGAGCAATTCTGGGGATGGGTGACCCCCTGGGAAGTGTACAAAAATTTTCATAAATGTAGATGTAAGAGACCAATGGGAAGTCTGGGGTAACCTAAATAAATTAGAATGTATCGAATGGTTAGAAACCCTGAATAGGTCGAGTAGGCTAAGGCGAACTCGGCCGCCGAAGAAAAGGAAAGTGCGACACAGTTCTGGAATTAGAATAAATTTAAATGGCGTTTGAAAATGTATTGTAAGGGAAATGGTAATAAATGTATATGTGTGCAGATCACATCCCAGTTATGGCTGTTTTGACTGACAGGTGGGCCCCAGCAGTCAGTGTTACGATATATGAAAACTTTGACTGAACGGAACAAAAGGACAAAGCGAAAGACATGATGTAATTGTTATAAGCAGACTAATGTCGGTTTCACCACTAGTTAAAGCCAGAAAGTCTTAGCGTAATGATATTCGAGAATAGAACAAGGCGAGTGTGAAAAAGGGGATAGTAATTGTGGCGTTTGGCAGAATTTTGAAGGAAATAAGGAGAACTCCCCCGAAATGCTTGTAAAACCCTATAAGGCTAACTTAACATTCGAGGACGAATGTTCTAAAGGGGGGGGGAGGATGTTATATCCCGTGTTTTTGCGCATTTAGAAAATTGGGAATAATTTTGACTTGTAAGAAATAAGGTCATGTTTTTATTTTATTTAACATATGTGATATTCATGAAAGATGTTAATGCGGAAATACGGAGGAAGGCTAAGGGCAAAATTGGAATTTTGGAAATTGGTTTCGGGAATTACAAATAAGATCTTGATTAATTGGGCTCAAAAAAAATAAGAGAATTGAGGCCCAAAAATTTGAAGGGTGGACGGCCATGGATGAGGCCCAACCCACTAATTCAACCATGTGATTAATATGTATAAATAAAGGGGTCCTTAGCATTTTATTAGAAGTTTCATGAACTCAAGATAAGAGCAAAACAACACAAAAAAAAAAAAAAAAAAAAAAAAAAGAGGAGGAGCTACGGCTAGGAGAAAGAAAAGGAGAAAAATTTCCAAGTCTTAGATTTTGATCCAAAAATCTTGTTCTTCTTGAATTCTTAGTAAGTTCAAGATGCTCTACAACTTGGTATAATTTTTAAGGCAAGAAAGTGCTTGTGTTGGCAAGTGAAAGTTTGAAGAAAAAGGTAAGATTTCTACTCTTTTGTGTTATGGAATGAGTATATATGTTGTAAGGATTAGAATTAGATGAGAATTATGGAAGTGTGGTGTGTGTGTGCATGGCGTGTGTGTGTGTGAAGAGTGTGTTTGGCCGTGTGCCATGTTAGAGTGGAGGAGTAGTGAATTCATATTTATTTAGTTTGTTAGTTGCGTCGTTGTGACCATTGTGACGCAAATGAAAGTTTAATGACTTGAATTAGCCTTAAATTTGCTTGTATGTAATTATGAGAAATTATGTAAATTTTGTATGACTTTTATATAAGTATGGATGTAAGATTCAAATGTGAATTTTGGTTGTTGTTAATGAGTTAGGAAGGAAAATAATATGAGTTGGAAGTTTCGTTACATTTGTAGAAACATCGGATGGAATGTGAAATTAGCGGGAATACTTGAATTCATGAATATTGTTTGGAATGCTATTGAATGTATTTGGATGATCTTGAAGTAGCTAATGAATATGGAAAATGTTGATGTTAGTTGGATAATGGAAAGTGGGATGGAAGTTGTAGACTATATAGAAAAGTAGACTATTGTTGATATAATGCATTTTTGTGATGATTGTTGGCATTGTTGATGTTGTTGGGTTGTTGTTGCTGCTATTTGAGCCGAGATGATTCTCGGGGGTGCTATATTTATAGGGGAGGTGCTGCCGAAATTTCGGTAGACAACTATGACTTTAAGTTGAATCCTTAAAATCCATAACTTACAATTGGTAAATGTGACCATTTGTAGATTCTGGGTGAAACGGGAATCGAGTTTAAGCGAGCATAAGACGCGCGCAAGGTATGTCAATCTAACCCATTCCTTCTTTTGGCATGTCCTAAGTATATTAGGTCGATACTTGAACCTCGGGGGCAATTCTGTTCATGGAAATTCGAATTTAAATTTGAGTACTATTCATTCAATCTAATTGAACTATAAAATCTCACATTTCGTTGGAAAATGATCAAACGTCCGAAACTCTTGTAAATGTAATAAAATCGCTTCGAAGCTTCCATTGATGATTCCATAGATCCTAATACTTGGGATTCAGGTCCGCCACCTCGACTTGACCCGAGGTGGGCCCACTAATCCCGAGACTCTTTTGTTTGTTCTAATAGGCGTATTTTTTGTATAGTGTCGGAAAAAGACTATTGTTTATGACTTTGGCTACCATAGAATAATGTCTTGACTGTCCCTGACGTTCTAAATTACATTTCGAACTATAAATGTAATTTTGGAAGTACTTTCGTGAAATAAATCCTGTATTGACCAATTGTTCGAACTAGTTTGACTAATGGGCTGATATATGATTATATCAAGTTTTATAACTATTTTGATTTATAAATTGTATTAGTCGCTCATGACTCTGCTCGTGCCCCTTTATTACGATATCGTTCACCGGTTCCCGGGCCGGTTATTGGTCACGCGCACTATAACAATTCGACCGTATGCCCTTTTGTTGACATGAGTATCCGGGCATAGGTGTTCCGCTACAAGTACTCCGCTAGAAGTATTTTGAGATAAGTATTCCGATATAAATATTTTGATATAAGTAATCTGATGTAAGTATTTTGATATAAGTATCCGGATAAAGTATTATGATATGAGTCTTCTGAAATAAGTATTCGACATAAGCATTCTGAAACAAGATTTCTGATGTAAGTGTTCTATTATAAGTATTCTACTATGAGTATTCTGATACAAGTACTCTGATGTGAGTATCCAATATGAATGTTCTCGGTAAGCTTTAGCGTCTCCAACTTTCATTTACGACATCGGATTGTTTAGAAGTGTCCGAAGAGGTTCCGGTACCAAAAACGTTCATGATCTTTCTGTATGTACATATGGTTCCAAAATCTCCGTTTAAACTGATTCGTAAGGACATCTGAAGGTGCCTGGTATGACTATGACTCTGATTCTCCGAAAAAGGCTTCTGAAACGCTTATAAAGCGTTCTGTACTTCAAACGCTCGTAACTTTCTCATAATACGTTGGATTGACCTGAAATCGATTCCAAGCCTCCAGGTATCGGTAAGGACGCTTGTGTGTCGAGTCTTGGTTTCTATGTGCATCTGGTTTCTCACTACTCTGCTCGTGCGAGCCTTAGCATGTCTATTCACTGAGCCGGGCCAGGATATGTTATCGTGCGCTGTTCCCCTATGTTGTCTACTGTGTTCTGAAATAAAATCGTGAGGGGTGGTCTGGGCTGAGCTCGATCCCCAAAGCGGACAGTATCTGCGTTGCATAATCTGATACTAGGCAGACGCGTTGGGAATGTACTGGGCAGAGCTCGAGCTCCCGATACTGATCCGTGACCCGTGTACTGGGCAGAGCTCGAGCGGGAAAAACGGGCAGTTCCTGCATGGGATGACCACTGTACTAGGCCGAGCTCGAGGTGGCATACCCCTTGTAGGCGCGTGTTCTGATATGATATGATATGATATGATATGATATGATATACTCCGGCTATACGCCGCCTGATACGATACGTTTATGTATGGTGTGACCACTGTACTGGGCTGAGCTCGAGGTGGCACACGCCTTGGAAACATCATATGATTCACAGGTTACAACGTCTGATCCGATACGCTACGGCGTCCTGTTATGGCATATGACTATAATGTGCACTATGCGTGATCTGCGTCTGGAAAGTAAGTTCTGATACTCTGTACGTCCTGTATTTCAACCGGTATACTATATCATCTGAGCACTCAGTAAGTCCCGTATTCCTTTTGATATATGACGCCATCTGAGTATCCTGTATGTTATACACTCCGTCTGACACATGAACTAGGTAGGCACAAGTTGCGTCTGGAAACTCTGTTCGTTTTGCAACCCTTCTGACAGATTATATCGGTTTATATGATATGTGATGTTCTGTATGACCTGGGCCTGGGAAGTGAGTGATTTTGATATTCTGGACCATGTACATATTCTTTTATCGCTTGTTTCGATTATAGTTCTGATCTTTGTGTTCCATGCTTTACATACTCAGTACATATTCCGTACTGACCCCCTTTCTTCGGGGGATGCGTTTCATGCCCGCAGGTACAGACGCTCATTGTGGTGATCCGCCAGCCTAGGGTACATAGTCTGCTGTTGGAGTGCTCCTTTGATTCAGAGCCCATACTTTTGGTACAGAACTCTCTGTTGTACATGGTTTCGTGCTTATGGTTACTTTTTTTTTCGGTACGGCGGGGCCCTGTCCCGTCATATGATTCTGTTGTCTGTATTAGAGGCCTGTAGACATGTATGTGGGTCATGGGTCGTGTTTGGTCCGTGATGTTTGCTTGGTTTGTGCCTGGTTTACCCCTACGCTAAGTTAATATGATCGATCTATGTTTTATGATATAAATTATGGTTTAAATGATATGTTTATATTCTGGGACGCACGAGATTCATAATATGTAGACACAAGTGAGATTTGGTTGGTAAGTATATGTGAGTGTCCACGTCGGACACTAGTCGCGGCCTACGGGGTTGGGTCGTGACAAGGGCCCCCGTACCCCTGGATAAACGTAAGTCTACATCAAAAGGATCTGTACCAAAATAAGATAGGCTCTGGAATGATGGAGCTCTCCAAACAGCTGAGCAGAAATCCTAGGCTGGAGGATCACCAATTCGAGTATCCATACCTGCGGGCATGAAACGCAGCCCCCCCCCCCCCCCCCCCCCCCCCCCCCCCCCCCCGAAGAAAGGGTGTCAGTACGAGATATGTACTGAGTATATAAAGCATGAAATACAATAAGAGGATCATGACTGAAATAGAGATTACAGGAGATAAGTATGACAATCAATAAATCACTGTACCTGTGCCTTATGAAATGAAATCATGCATAGCTATATCATATACCATATCCGGCCCATTATGGACTCGGTGAATAAAGTCGTATACATGTATACCATGCCCGGCCCATCTGGGGTCTCGGTGCCATCATCACATCATCATATCATATATATATATATATATATATATATATATATATATATATATATATACCGTACCTGGCCCTCTAGTGAGGTACTCGGTGAACAATGCAGTGAAACTGTGCACGAAAACATACCCAGCCCGGGACTCGGTGAAAGATATATTAACAGTATGCACGAGCAGAGTAGTGAGCAACTATATGCAAACTAAATCATCATATGAGACTCAATAAAATAAGTAGAATAAACTAACACTTGAGATGTTATAGCCCGTATTTTGTACATTCGGATATTTCGAGGAAGTCGTGGTAAGTTAAGGGTAAGACTATTTTCCAAAATTATTTTAATATACAAGTTGTTTATTAGTATGGAAATATTGATAAAGGCTAAGGGTAAAAAGGGAAATTCACAAGAAGGTTCATGGTAATATTGTGGAAGGCTAGGGGCAAAATGGGAATTTCACAAAATATTCAAGAAGGTTCTTGAAAGGGCCATGTTGGCCGTGTGGTGTGAGAAGGTGGGACCCACCCAAGGCTTGGTCAATAATTATATATATGGACCAATGCTTACATGCAAGACACAATCTTCTCTTTCAAATTCAAGAAACTTCAAGAGAAAAAAATAAGGGGGCATTCGGCCATGGCTAGGAGAAAATGAGGTCATTGAAATTGATCAAGAAAAATAATTTTATTCTAGTATTTCCACCAAATGGAAGGTCCTCATTAACATGAAGGAGTTGTTGGAGCAAGCAAAGCCTTTATTTGTGTAATTCATAAGCCCTAGCCGAGTGAAGAGATGTGTGGAAAAGGTATGTATTCAATCTTCTTTCACATGTGTTAGAGATGATTTGTGAATGTTGTAATATGTGGAAATGAATGAAATTCATGAATATATATATATATATATATATATATATATATATATATATATATATATATAGGTCATGGCCGAATAAGGGTATGTTCCTAAGATGAGATGAATTGATTTTTATTTAGTAGTTTGATTGTTGTTGTTGCGGATTCCATAATAAAAATGAAGGTTGGGTGGTTTGAAATGAAGTTGTAATCATTGTGGGATTGTTGAAGAAATTAATATGACACTAGCATGGTTTCTTGTGTTGTGAAGATAATGTTGTTAACGTGTGGTCGTAAATATAATGCATGAATTTGGAGGTGAGAAATGTGTTGATTTTATTGAGTTTGGAAGATTGTAAGTTGGTTGTTGTGATTTAATTGAATATAAGAAAAATGTTGTCGAATTATGTAAAAGAAGTTACTAACGTTAGAATGTATTTTGAATTGATTGATGAAGTTGTTAATGTGTAGATTGTTGGTGTAGTTTATGAATTTGGAAGAAAGCGATGTGTTGTTATTGTCCTTATTAAGTTTGGAAGATTTCGGATTATTGTTGATAATGTGGCCGAGTGGAATTCTCGGATTATTGTTGATAAATTGGCCGAGTTGCATTCTCGGGTTTGTTGTTGATGATTTGGCCGAGTTAGATTCTCAGGGGTGGTGTATTTACAGGGGAGATGCTGCCGAAATTTCGGCAGATTATAAACGAATTTGTTTGAAAGACTAAGACAAGTATATGTCAATGAGTTTAATGATTATGTAAATCTTCTTGAATGTAGACTAGCGATAGCGAGCTGGACAATTAAGCATAGCTAATAGGGCGTGGGACAGGTATGTAAGGCTTACCCTTTCTTTCTTTTGGCATGATCCATGTGAAACAAGCAGATAAAGTATATGTATGATTTCAAAGAAACTCCTATTCTTAGAGCCACTAGGATGGCTAATGTTCTTGACTTCCGAAAACTGTTTTGCTATGTCTTGATATGTGTGTCTGGTTCCGAAAGTTCTATTTTGATTTGATCCATAACGATGTTCGAGAGGCATTTGATATGGCTATTGTTCTGATTTTCCAAAAACAGCTTCTGAAATGTTCAAAGAGGTTTCTGTAGTAAAATGTTCCTTTGGTATACTAACTCGGATTGACTTGAAACGTGTTTATGAACCTCAAGTGTCGATCTATGTACTTATCCATCGAGTCTTGAAATTTGTTTTATATGCATATAGTTTCTCACGACTCTGCTCGTGCATGCCTTAATGTATCCTCCACTGCGTCCCGGGCCAGGGTATGTTCTCGTGCGTACTCCGCTGCATTGTTCACCGCGTCCCTCTCACTTGCGGGCCGGGGCATGTTATATATGATATGATGATATGATGACATGATGATATGATGACGGGGTGGTGGCCAGGATGGCATATGATGACTCTATTCACCGCGTCCCGCAATAGAGGGTCGGGGCACGTTACATGCATATATGATACATGACATTGACATACATGATTTCATTCACCGCGTCCCTCAATGGAGGGTCGGGGCACGTTATATGATATATGATATACGATGATGGCATACATGATTTTCATTTATGATTTATGATGACATACATGATTTTCATTTCAAAAGGCAAGTGCTTTGATGTTTTAAAAGTTCATACTTGATTCTGGTAAATCTCTGTTTCAGCTATGATTCTCTTTTCTGTATTCCATGCCTTACATGCTCAGTACATATTCCGTACTAACCCCCTTTCTTCGGGGGCTGCGTTTCATGCCACGCAGGTATACCCAGATAAGTAAAGGACATTGCTAGAAGATGCTTCAGCTGGATTGGCGAGCTCCACTTCCTCTCGGAGTGTTGCCGAGTCAGAGTACATATGTTATGATTTCTGATTAATGTTAGAGACTTTGCAGACAGAGTCGTGGGTATAGAGTGTCAGTTTTATGAGCGGCTCCGTCAGCCGATGTGTCATTTTGTCATATGTTATAAATTCCATATGATTACAGCTTTTACTTGAGTTGAGAATGATGAAAAGAAAGTTTCTGAAAGCTTTACTATGTATTTAATAAGAGTCAGAGGGTTCGCTCGGCCCTAAGGAAGGGTCGGGTGCCCATCACACCCTAGCGAGATTAGGGTGTGACAAAAGACCACAGTTATGTCAGATGCCCCTCGAATGACATTATGGATCATATCAAATAGAACTTCAAGAATCAGAGACACGTATCAAAACATAATGAAATAGGTTCTGGAAATCAAAGACATTAGCCATCCTAGTGTCTCTAAGAATAGGAACTTCTTTGGAGTTATATGCTCGTCGTCTGTTTGTTTCATAAAGATCATGCCAAAAGAAGGAAGGGATAGCTTTACATACCTTTGGCGCTTAACCCGTGACTTGATATGTATACGTTGCCCAAAGTATCTCAACCTTTATTAAGACGTCAAGACTACGATTAAGCTACGGAAAGGCATAAAACGTATTTCTAGCCCATTGGGCAGCACCTCCCCTATATCGCTCACTCTCCTCACATCCAAGCCAGCTATACAATAACCAAAATAGCATCAACAATCACACGTTCAAGTACTATATCAAGACTAGCCAAGACAAGATTCAAGAATACTCCGAACAGCCCGCATAACTGTCACGACCCGTCTAGAGGGCCGCGACGAGCACCTGGTGCTAGCCCACCCGGGCACCCCTTAACTTACACTTATACTTACATCTAGGTGAGCCATACAATTAAAGATATAAATCTATCCATTCATCATACTAGTCCCATTGGACGACAATGCCTTTATATCATAATTGGCATCTATGCCATATCAACGTACATGAGCTGACACGGCTATCAAAATGATATACAAAATATAGGCCGACAAGGCCAGACATGTCTAACCGTATACACATGACTACGAGCCTCTAAGGAGAGGATAACATATCACATAAGCGGGACAGGACCCCGCTATGCCCATAATTATATACACAAGAATTAATACCCCAAAAGTTATGGCTCCGAATGAAATGGAGCTCTGCTATGTAATCTCTGAGAAAGCAGCTATGGATCAAGTCTGTCTCCCTGTGCACCTGCGGGCATGACGCAGCGTCCACAAACAAAAGGACTTCAGTACGAAGAATGTACTGAGTATGTAAAGCATGATCAATATCAATATAGAAGCATAAATAGCAACATAAGAAATAGCATAGAATGGGAGATAACAGTATCATCGTCATATGCACTTACTTGCCTTTCATAGAAGCTTTCCATTGCTAATACGTATTTGTGTACATACATCATTATCCGTATTCATAATAGTACCCATACCATATTTGTGCTCGTATTCGTATACATGCCCTTATTCACATTCATATACATAGTAATATCATATACATAATCATATCATATACATAGCATTAACATAGCATACCCGACCATGCAGGATCGGTGTTTCATACATACTTGGCCAACCAAGGCTCAAGGTCACACATACCTGGCCCTACCAAGGCTTCAGGGTTACATCTACCTAGCCCTACCAAGGCATCAGGGTTATCCGTACCATCTACAGAGGTGTGCGCGCATTACATAATCATATACATACTTATTTGCATATCCTACCCGGCCTCATAAGCTCGGGGTTCCATAATAGTCATACATAGATACATATACATACTAGCTCGTAATCATCGTCACTAGTATAATTACTATCATCATCATCATCGTTATCGTCATTGCTATTACCATTATAGTTGCCATCCATATCATTGTCACTATTATCGTCATTCATCACATCTATCTTTATGGGCTGACTCATCATACGAGGAGCTTAGTACAATCGTAGCATATCAATAATTGTGAGCTTACAAGCTCGGAAGATCAAATCATTTGAAAGATATCATAGTCTTATAGAAGATTTAGACATTTGGCCAAAGAACCATGCCTTATGAAAGATGGGTTAGCCTTACATACCTTTTCCGTTCACCTATTCCACACTTGCGCGTTCTCCTCCAATGCTAGCGTTTCTACCTTTATTAAAGTCATATTATCATTAGAATCGATAGCCAGCATATATGACTAAAGCTAGAGAAAATCGGACAGCATCTCCTCTATTTATATGACATTCCTCCCTAACGTATATCAACTCCCAAACGTCAATAATACATTCACAATACTATAACAATAGTCATTATTCATCCACATTATCCATATTTCTCAATTTACTTCCAATCGCCCATATCTATGGTCATAATACACAACGACATCCATTCACATACATTTCCTATCCCATGTTCTCAACGTCATTTATAACACATTTACTTCACAGCATACCAAGAAGCATAACTCAATTCCAACTATTTCTCAAAATGGCATTATTCCACATTCATGACCCATTTTACTATATCCTCCTACAATCCAAGTATTTCAACTCTCAAATACTTTAAACAACGTATAAATACCATAAATCTTACCTTAGATGTTGTAGGAACGAGCCTTAGTTGATAATACTCCCCTTTGAGCAAAACCCTAGTTTATCTCCATTTGGATATCTTGACTTTGGATGATCTTTGATGGTTTTCTTACACTTGATTCCCTTGATTTATGTTGTTGATCACCAAATATCCTTGAATTCTTGTGGAATATATGTAGAGAGATGTTTTAGAGAGAAGGGGTGTGAAGCGGAAATGAAATGGAATAACCTTGGTCCCTTCATTTAATGCACCAAAAATCTGCCCGACCGGATATACGGACCAACATACGATCCGTATAATTTATACGGGCCGTATGTCTGGCCGTATATTTTGTCCAGAAACTTTTTCCTTTCTGGGCTGATTATACGGTCCCAAACATACAGACCGTATAATTTATACGGCCAGTATGTTTGGCCGTATAACTCCCAATGGCTCTGAAGTTTGTTTCGTCGATTCGTTTGATCTCCAATCCTTATGGAACCTTCTTAACACTTGTTCAACACTTCAATACCAATCTAAGGGACGTTATCACTCTTCTCCAAGTCATCCTTAAGGCCTCGCTAACTCGTTACTCGTATTTCCTTTCCGATACCTATCGTATGCCTTGCCTTATCTTAGCCAACTTTCTCGTCTAACATCGGATGCCTTTGAAACTTCACTTAGGGTCATCAAATGTCATTTCTTACTCAAGGAATTATCGTATACTCGTACTCCTCGCTAGCCCATTCACTTGTGCAACAACGGAGGATTTTCCGAGGTGTAACAATAACATTCCAATCAGCCCACACATTACAACATTCAATAATCGTTAACATAACGGCTACGACATATTCAAGTTACTCTTAATAATCTATAGTCACAACACTTCAGCGAAACGACTGTATAATAGTCCAAAAATTACAATAACACAATACATAATCTTAACTACACTTAGTTCTCCAATTCAACAAGAACAACAACACGCCCCAAACAGCCCTTAGTTACCACATAACAATGCCCGATAATCTCACGAACATCTAAGAATATACCAAGCGGACCACATACGCTTCGCATACGATATTTTATACGTTTCTGTCTTCCAAGTTTGGTGATTCATATCAGCAACAACACAACAACGACATCAACTACTATATACAAGGGAATTATCCTACTATCACAACAAGTTCTAAAACAGCCCATGAAATCAATACAAATTCCTGGCATGATCTTTCCTTTCACTTTTAACACATAATCCATAACATTAATAACAACAACAACAACAATCAAACCCTATCTAATTGGAACAACTCCAATTTTGCTCACTTGCACGCCAACATTAATCATACAATTTTCTTACTTCCAATTTCACTTAATACAAATTAATCTCTCCATTACAACATCATTAACTCCAATTTCATGACAAAAGAAGAAATATTACCTCAAATTTAATTAGGACAGACCTACAATAACTTGCACAATTCGCACCACTTCATCTCTTCAACTTAAACTCTAACCTTGCGGCTCCTCTAAATTCTTAGAACCCCTTAGGAATTAAATGTTTCTTGCAACACTTGAGGTTGATCAAGGGCTGCCATGGCCGTGAGCTTGGCAGCCATGGCTGTTCATACTTCCTTCTTCAATTCAAGATGAGATTTAGCAATTTATTAGTGTTAAAAAGAGTTGGCCGTGTGGTTCTTTCTCTAGTTAAACTAGTGAAGATGAATATGACTTGTATGACTAATGAATTTGTCATCAAACACTTGTATGACTAATGAATTAGTCATCAAACAAAGTTTTATATGTTGCCCATAAGGTGGACACGTGCCCCACTATGGCATGGACCAATCAGATTTGGCCATGTTGTAGTGGGGTCCATTTAGCACTACTTAATCTTAATTAGGCTAATTAATCCTTAGTTAATCACTAATCCCCAATTAATAATCTAATCTTGGTTAACTAATCCCTAATCTCCACTAATATTTCTACACTAATTGTAATTAATTAGCAGGTCGTGCACTTATTAAAATCGGGGATTAAAAGTCCTTGTCTCATATCCCAAAAATAATATTATCCTTGAATTTATGTCGATTAGCTCACGAATAATCCAATGTACAAAAATACGGGATATAACACTCTAAATCCAAAATTTGGATGTATTTGACTAAGGATTTAACGATCTACCATTTTTGGTATTTGAAGCTTTAAATAACTCAAGAACGTGAAAAGTGGGTCTTGTTATTCGGTTGAAATTGAAGGTTGAAACTTATTGGGTTTTGTTCTCTACATCAAAGAGAACTTAAATCCGAAATTTGAGCTAATTTGGAGTTGGTTTGAGGGTAGTTGAATTTTTGAATTGTTCTTGTGTTCTTGAAGACCTTCAAATCTTCATAAGGAAGAAGACTCTCCAAAGGGCTATTTGATCCAAAAGTTGTCAAATAAAGTTGTGAAAAAGTGTTTGTGGGCCCAACAAAAAAAAATCAGAAATACTTAGTCTAAATTTCTGATTTTTCAAAAAAAAAAAAAAGTACTGTTCACTCCGCTTTTGGTCCGCATAGCGCAAGGATAGCCTGATTTCCTGAGAACGTCCGCTTTTCATCCACGAAGCGGAAGGAAAGCCTGATTCACTGAAGAGTTTTTGAAAAAAATTCCAAGTGTCAAAATGGTTTAACCCTTTCCTAACTTCTTTTCATTGATTCTTACAACTAATTAACAACTAGTAATCTACCTTATTAGTTGCTAATTAGTTCTTGTGTCCGCATTTCTTTCGTGCCAATTCTTTTGTGCTTTTCTTCGTTTTTGCATCGTTGTTAATTTCTTGGTTCAAGTCTGCTAGATTGAATTGAGTCGTCCGTCTTTCTTAGTCTAACAAGAATCTATTCCGACCAAGAGTAGAATTTGAACCCTTGTGACTAGTTGACATTAACAAGCACACAATCTTTGGCGGAAGCAATTTGTGAGGCAATTGAAGGTGCGGGTACTTGAGCGATTGTGAGTTGATTTATTTACTAATCTAACGTGTTTGCTTGTTTTGTTGAGTGTTTTGAATAGGTACCATGGCTACGGAGGATGAAACACAAGTTCCCATCGGGGAACTTACACTAGTGGATGTAATGAGGGCCTTGCAAGCCTTGAACGATAAGGTTGGTAGTATGGATAGTCGAATGGAAAACATGGGAAGTACGGTTGAGGCAATTGTTAGAACCCGTATTTTTGCACAGTGGAATAATCCGGATTTATTTATGATAAGCTAAGGACAACACTATTTCGGGATACAAAGTCGGGATTCTTGACCTTTGATTTTTATAGTTTGTGCATGAATTTATTGGTATGGAACAATTAGGAAACATTTGGGACCAAAAGTGATAAAATTGGAAGTGGAAAATCACCCACAAATTCCATGTGGGTTGTGTGAGGGGATTGTGGTGCCCACACAATTTTGTGTCATCTTTTAAGTGATCCAATTCATTATGTGGGCCAATATTTTTGTACAACTCAAAGGGGGATTAAAAGATGACTTGCTAGTCATCTTTAGCTCATTCAACACTTGACTAAAACAAAATAAAGCTGAAAACCCCATGGAGAGGCTCTCGGCTAGCAGCCAAAAAAAAAAAAATCATCCCCTCTTTTTAGCTCTTCCAAAATTATTTCATTGATGTAAACCTATTGTTTTAGGGTCCCTAAGTAGAGTGGAAGCATCATTGGAGCGATCAACCTATTAATTTTTCATCTTTTGGAAAACCCTAGCCTATTAGAAGTTGAAGAGAAAAAGGTAAGATTTGATCTTGTTTTTGTGTTATGAAGGTTATATTCATGTTGTGGTATGTTAAATTGGATGAATATCATGAAATAAAGTATGTTGAAGTTGAGGCCATATGTATGAGGGTTGGGCGTGTGATGGGTGTGTGTGTTGTGTGATATTGAAACTATGAATTAATGCCTAATTAGTATATTATAACCATTGTAAGGTGAAGAACTTTTGAGAATCATCCATGTGGGTATGGTAGTGTGCTAGCCAAAAATGGGTCACCTTATGTGCCAAGAATTGAATTAGTATCGCTTATTGTTTAGCCGTCGTCGCCATGAATTCTATGTTGGAAATGAAAGTTTATTGACTCAATTGATGTTGTAAATATTGCGGACTGATTTTGTCACGACCCAACCCCGTGGGCCGCGACTGGTACCCTAACTGGGTACCCGTACATACCTACCTGACCGAATTTCGTATCATACAGATTTTTTTTTTTTTAAAACAGATGTTACAGAAGTAGGCCGATACAGATACGGCACGCGCGCAAACATATATATGTATATACCTGAACATGCAGACATTTAATGATAAGCCGATAAGGCTAACATACAGACGAAACCCTTAACCCACACATCTATCTACAGGCCTCTACAGACATACAGAATCATATGACGGGACAGGGCCCCGCCGTACCCCAAAATACCATACATACAGAGTCTACAGATAACAGAAGATATATACCAAAAGTATTTGCTCCGGATCGAAGGAGCTCTTCAGAATAGCAGAATCCGAGCCCTAGACCGGCGGCGTATCACCAAGTGCGCCTGTACCTGCGGGCATGTAACGCAGCCCCCTAAGAACCGGGGGTCAGTACGAAAAATGTACCGAGTATGCAAAGCAGAAATATATCAAACATAATCATGATCTGGACCGGAAGCACAGAAATATACTAGACAGGCTCATAAGCCGGACGGACAGAGTCATAGTCCCGACAAACGGACAGAATCATAGTCCAGACAGACAGAATCAGAATTCATACGGACGTACAGAATCGGAACCCGTCGGCCAGATAATCCAGACGGACAGACGGAATCGTAACCGGTTGGACAGATAATCCGGACGGACATACAGAAGCATAACCAGTCGGACAGATAATCCGGACGGACATACAGAATCATAACCAGTCGGACAGATAATCCAGACGGATATACAGAAGCATAAGTCATACAGACAGAAAGAATCACACGTAGGGTGCAGGAACGTGGTCGCCACTCCTGCCATTGGCACCACAACACGTCAGATATCAGAAATTCTTCTCCGATCTCCATCGCACATCATAACATAACCACGACAACCGGGGGCGGACAGATAACACAGCACCCCGAGCCCGGACTCATCATACTTCGTAATATATCCTCGGTAACCGGGGACGGACATATAACACGGTACCCCGAAACCGGACACATCATACTTCAGAATTCACATATGGGGCTCGGCGGCCCACCGCACGATATACGTACCGGCCCGGGATCCGGTGAAAGGAATCATAGCATGTGCACGAACTGATTAATGAGGAACCACATACATACAGATCGTCATACAGACTCAACAGAACAGAAGTAGGCCAACTGGCCGATCGAACCAAGTATTCGGATAGTTTTCAAGGTACGTGCCTACACGTCACTTGGGGAGGCACGACAGATTATAACCAGAACCAGATTTCCAAATGTCAAAAACTATTTTGTAAGATTTGTATAAAAACAGTCGTATCGTGATCAGAATAGTAGTCCAGGTGTTTTCTGAGAAAATCGGGCAAAACTAAGGTAATTAAGGTCATACAGAAGGTATCGGGCCTCGTGGGCCCGCCTCGGATCAACTTGAGGCAACATAGGTAAATTACCGATAGTAGACCTTATAAGGTCATCCAAAATCATCTGGAAGTGTTCTGACTCCGTTTAGGGAAGTTTTGTACAAAAATTCACTTTAAAGGCAATTTGTAAGAAAATAGCTTCAATTGGATTGAAGGAATTGGAGCGGTTTTCCGTCTCGAATTCCGGGGGACGGAGTCGTACTTAAGGCTCGCGGCCGAGCCTATCACATCCAGAACATGCCTAGGAACAAAGGGAAATGCTTCACATACCTCGATAGCTCCTTACGCTCGCTTGGCGTCAATCCAAATTTCGTCCAAAATCTGGAAATGGTCAAGTTTACCATTTGTTAGTTTCAAACTTTCAATATTCCAACTTAACACATACTTGCCTACCAAAATTTCGGCAGCATTTCCTCTGTATATACGACATCCCCGAGACTTAGCTCGGCTCAATTCATCAACACAACAACCCAGAATAACATCAAAACAACAATAGACATTAAAACATACACTATGGCATCACTAGCCATCTTTCGACATAACGAAACATCTTTCGTTTCAAACTTACATTTCCAAACCAAACTTATCATTTTCATATTCATCAACCATCAAAATCATTACAACATACGTCGAAGGCATATCATACCATTTTCACACAATACACATAAGATAGCAAACATTCAAACTCTCCATTAAGCCACTACTTTTCCAATATTTCCTAACCTTCAACATACAAGTTCATTATACATTTCCATCTTCCAAATTCATCAACAATAATCATAATTTGCCTCTTGATACATTCATTTCCATTTTTACATAAATCATAACAAAGTTGCATACTTTCCTACAACAACTTGATAACCATTTTTCCAAGACAATAAAGATTGTTGTCTTTCCATTCACTTCACCATAACATACTTAACATACAAACAAGATCAAATTCATACTCCATCAACACATAACAATACCACACGGCCACCTCCTACATTCTTCAATTTTCACTAATTCATTCCACTTCCATTTCTAATACAATTTCCACCATACTACAACTAAATTACAACATGAATTCAAATCATCCAAGACATGTAATACATGTACATGTATTCGGCCAACAAGCATATTTTTCAACACACAAAATTTCCATGTTTTTCATTCATTCACACATACTACAACATACATATACCTTCCATAACATATCAAAAGCATAAAATCCTTACCTTTCTTCAAGTTCTTCACTTGGCACTAAACTTGTCCTCTTGCCAAACTAATTGTACCAAGTTGTAGAGGACTTTGCACTTAGTAGTATTCCCACAAGAATTGAATTTTAAACTCAAGGATTAGGCTCCAAAAATTTTCTTTCTTTTCTTTCTTTTTCTCCTCTCAAACCCAAAATGGTCTTGTTCCTTTTTCTTGATTTTTTTCTTGCTTTCTTGAACCTTCTATGGATATGTATAACCATATATAATATTACCTAATTAAATCATGGACTTGGGCCCTTCTTTTTACATAGCATGGCTGGTTGGGCCTCCCCTTTTGGGCCTTGTTTTATTATTTTTTTTTAAGTCCAACTTGTTGGCTACATATTGCAATCCATAAGGCAAATTTCCAAAATTCCAAATTTTGCCCTTGGCCACCTTTCGTAATTCCACACCATTGTATTCATTACCTACACATTCATGCCATGTAAGGTCCAATTGTGGCCTTATTCATTGCAAGTCAATTTACCTTGAATTTTCGAATAAGCAAAAATGTCGGATGTAACAGATTTGGAGGTTGTTGTACATTTAATGTAAATTGTGTATTGATGAAAATAGCATTGTTAGAATGTAAATTGTAGATACAAACCATGATTTGGAAATGAAGAAAAAGTTAGAGGGGCAGTCTCGGTTAGGGGCTGTTTCGGGTAGCTTGGGAAAATTATGGATTGTTGGAAAAATTGTATAAATTGCTTAGAATGTCTTGAAATGTTTTTGGTATGGGTTCGGGTTAGTATGTGAGCGTATAAGCGTCGATTTTGGCTTGAAGGTAAGTCATCGAATTGAATTTATGAAAGTTGATGAATGATGGAAAAGAGAGCTATTATTGTTGTATTACCTTTCGGATTGATTATTAATGTTGTTAGGTTGGTTGTTGTTGTTGTCGTTGATTGATATGGCCGAGTTAAATTCTCGGGGTAGCCTATTTATAGGGGAAATGCTGCCCAAATTTCTGTAGAATTAAGGGCGAAATTGGAATTTAATGCCCAAATAGTCTTTAGCTAATGTTTGGCATTTTATGGCTTGTTTATAGATCGTGGGCAGCCCGAATCATATGTTGGATTTAGCTTGAGTTTGGATCGTATTGGAGAGCGTTTGAGGTATGTAAAGTAATCTTCCTTCTTCGGCATGCCTTAGTTAAAATAAGCTATGATATAAGCCTCGAGGAAACTCTATTCTCACAATCCGAGCGTGTTTATGAATCGCATTTGTTCTTTGGCATCCTTGCCTTGTCCTGGCAAAACATTGATCCTTATGTTCTTGGAATCAATAATTTGTAAAGATTACATGAAAGCTGATTTTTGTTTTAAAGTTCATTCTTTAGCGATTCTAAAACTTCAAACGCCCATAACTTCCTCGGAAAAGCTCGGATTGCTTTGAAATTTTCATAGGAGTTTGTATGATATAAAATGAGTATGTTTTTCATAGGCGGGCTCTTTTATGTAATTTCGGTAACTTTGGGAAGAAAATGTTGTAATTATTGTTCCGATTTCGAACATGACTATTTTACTTATCTTTTGGATTTATGATAATGATTTTATGCATATGATTCCTCACTACTCCGCTCGTGCCCTATGATATCGTTCGCCGGTTCCCGGGCCGGTTCGGTTGTCGTGCGCATTATGATACATTCCGGTGTTATGCTGTGTTTATGGTTCACCGAGCTCCTCGCTCGAGGGACGGGTTCCACCTATGTTTGGCGTTATGCTGTGGTTGGCGTTATGCTGTGTTGTGATGTGTGCCGGGGATTCAGAGATTTGAAACTTTCTGGTGTTATGCTGTGTTATGGCGCCATCGATAGGCGGGCGACCATATTTTCCTGTGCCCTATGCATAATTTATACTTTGGAAGTAAACATTTTGATATTTTGAACTTGTACTTATTTTCTGTACTTCTGTTTCGTTTATGCCTCAGATTTATTTCTGTACCTTCTGCTTTGCATACTCAGTACATATTTCGTACTGACCCCCTTCTCCGGGGGCTGCGTTTCATGCCCGCAGGTACAGACGCACAGCCTGGTGATACACCCGTTTAGGACACCCCCTTCTGCTATTCGGAGTGCTCCTCTCATTCCGGAGCTTATATCTTTGGTATATATTTGTTAATGCATGTATATATATATATATATATATATATATATTCGTTCATGGGTACGGCGGGGCCCTGTCCCGTCATATGGTTCTGTCGGTCTGTTTAGAGGTCTGTGGACATGTTTGTGGGTTAGGGTCTTTCTGTACGGATCCGTGTATATGTTGTGTTTGGGCGATCCCATTCGCCGTGGCGGCCGGTCCGCATATGTTTACATGTTGCTTTCTTGGCCCTATGTGGCCTTTGTTGGTATTTTCTATGCGCAGGGTTAATTTGGATAGTCTGTAAAACAAAGGAAACTCTACCGAAATTTTTCTGGAAATTATCTAAATTTGAAACATAGCCTTGTCGGCTTCTGCTATATACTTGAATGCGTTTGATAAAATTTGAGATAGCATTTGATAGATGTGTTTGGGTGCCCAAATCGGGCACTAGTCACGGCCTACGGGGTTGGGTCGTGACAGAAGTGGTATCAGAGCGCGGTTGTCCTCGGAATGTCCACAGATCGTGTCTAGTAGAGTCTTGTTTATCGGTGTGTTGTGCACCACATCTATAAATAGGAAGCTACAGGACATTTAGGATGTTGTCTTTTCTTCTGATCTTAGATCGTGCGATAGAACTATGCTATTAGGATTATTCTGTTCTGATCCGTTGTTGTTTTTTTCTTTCAGTGATGCCTCCGAAAAAGGCGACGACCGCCTAGAAGAAAAAGGGCGTGGTAGGAGAGACCAGTCGGGCTCAGAGGGGTACTCGGACCCTCGCACAGATGATGCGTGATATTGCGTCCCGGCCAGCAGACTCTACTACGTCTTCATCTTCAGAGGAGTCTGGAGCAGCTTCACCATTAGCTCCAGAGGCTCCCGCTCCCGCGCCTCCAGTTCCCCAGCCAGGGGCGGACGATGGTACCCTGCGAGAGGCAGTTCAGCTATTGACTCGACTGGTAGCAGGGCAGGTTCATAGACAGGGAGGAGGAGATGGTCGGGCAGACAGGCGCGACAGTTCGAGGGCCCGTGATTTTCTGACCTGTGGCCCCCCAGAGTTCTTCGGGTCAAAGCCCGCAGAGGACCCTCATGAGTTTATTCGACAGATGCAGCGGACCCTGCGACTAATTAGTGCTTCTGATACAGAGTCAGTTGAGTTGGCGTCATACCGGTTGCACGACGTAGCAGCCAATTGGTACGAGTCTTGGATGCTGTCCAGAGGTGAGGGTGCCCCTCCAGCTGTATGGGATGAGTTTACAGAGGCCTTCATGGCCCACTTTCTACCTCCGGAGGTGAGGCGCGCCAGGGTAGACCGATTCCTGCTGTTGAAGCAGCGGGGCAGGCCGATTCGGGAGTACAGCTTAGAGTTTGATTCACTGGCCCGATATGCGCCCACATATGTAGCTACCATGACTGACCGGATGCACCGATATATAGTGGGGCTGGATCTGTATTACGTTGACAGTTTCCTGGTATTGGCGGCCCAGCACGGTATGGATATTGCCCGTATACAGGCCCACGCCCAGGGCATGGAGGATAGACGAAGGGGGCGCCAGCCTGACAGAGTTGATGATAGGGGCCAGCCCAAGAGAGCTAGATCGTCCGGGTATTCTGGGGATTTCCGAGGCAGAAAGCCTCAGCAGCAGCAGCAGAGCAGATATCCTTCTCAGTCATCATGGGGTACACCCCCACAGTTTACCGGCAGGAGATCTGAGGGTGCCGGATATTCAGGGGCAGGCCCGAGCTCCAGGGCTTCAGGTTCACAGTTGGACAGAGGTTCCAGTAGTCAGATGAGGCCACCTAGACCTTCGTGTTCCTACTGTGGGAGACAGCACCCGGGGGAGTGTTTCCGAGCTACGCGTGCATGCTTTGTTTGCGGCCGTCAGGGCCATCAGATGAGAGACTGTCCGGCTAGAGGTGGTGCAGGCGGCGCAGCTCAGTCTACCGGGTCATCCGGTGGTTCATCTTCAGCTTCAGTAGCGATGCGCCCTACGGGGCGAGGTACTCCAGCACCAGCAGGCCGCGGCAGGGGTCGTGTCGGAGCTTCGGGTTCTAGCGGTCCTTCGAACCATATTTATGCATTAGCCAGCCGACAGGACCAGGAGGCGTCGCCTAATGTCGTCACAGGTATATTACTGGTTTTCTCTCGAGATGTGTATGCATTGATTGATCCTGGTTCCACATTATCGTATATTTCTCCCCTTGTTGCTAATAAAATTGGGATAGAATCTGAGTCGATAGAGCCTTTTGAGGTAGCGACACCAGTAGGGGATTCTGTTATAGCTAGTCAGATTTATAGAGAGTGTTCAGTGACTATCTGTGGCCGCTGTACTAAGGCGGATCTGGTAGAGTTAGATATGACTGAGTTTGATGTGATTATGGGTATGGATTGGCTAGCTTCTTGTTATGCTACTGTTGACTGTCAAAAGAAGATAGTCCGTTTCCAGTTTCCGGGGGAACCAGTTATAGAATGGGCAGGTAATACAGCTTCGTCGAGGGGTAAGTTTATTTCATACCTCAAGGCTGAGAAAATGATCAGAAAGGGGTATATTTATCATCTAGTCCGTGTTCATGATTTAGAGGCAGAGGCGCCGACTCTTCAGTCAATCCCAGTTGTTAATGAATTTGTAGATGTATTCCCAGATGAGCTTCCAGGTCTTCCCCCCGAGCGGGAGATAGAATTTGCTATTGATTTGTTGCCAAACACTCAGCCCATTTCTATTCCTCCGTACAGAATGGAACCAGCAGAATTAAAAGAATTGAAAGAACAGCTGAGAGATCTATTGGAGAAGGGTTTCATTCGGCCTAGTGCGTCACCCTGGGGAGCTCCGGTATTATTTGTGAGGAAGAAAGACGGCTCGCTGCGGATGTGCATTGATTATCGGCAGTTGAATAAGGTAACCATCAAGAATAAATACCCCCTCCCCAGGATTGATGATTTGTTTGATCAGCTGCAGGGTGCCAGGTACTTCTCAAAGATAGACCTGCGGTCAGGCTATCATCAGGTACGGGTACGAGAGGCTGATATTCCCAAGACAACATTCAGGACCCGATATGGGCACTATGAATTCAGAGTTATGTCTTTTGGGCTGACAAATGCCCCAGCAGTATTTATGGACCTGATGAATCGGGTATTCAGACCGTTCTTGGATATGTTTGTGATCGTATTTATCGATGATATTCTGGTTTATTCTCGGTCAGAAGCAGAGCATGCGGACCATTTGAGGACGGTACTTAGCACACTTCGGCTCCAGGAATTATATGCTAAATTTTCTAAGTGTGAATTCTGGTTATCTTCAGTGGCATTTCTGGGACATATTATTGGGGTTGATGGCGTCCGGGTGGATACCCAGAAGATCGAGGCCGTAAAGAATTGGCCTAGACCTACGACGCCGACAGAGGTGCGTAGCTTTCTGGGATTAGCTGGTTATTATCGGAGATTCGTGGAGAAATTTGCTTCCATTTCAGCGCCTTTGACAAGGCTGACTTAGAAGGGAGCTAAGTTTCAGTGGCCAGATGCTTGCGAGCGTAGCTTCCAGTTGCTGAAAGAGAAGTTGACTACGGCTCCAGTCCTGACTCTTCCCGAGGGTCCAGATGGGTATGTGATTTATTGTGATGCCTCTGGTATTGGTTTGGGATGTGTGTTGATGCAGCACGGCAGGGTGATAGCTTATGCTTCCCGGCAGCTCAGAAAACATGAAAAGAACTATCCTACTCACGATTTGGAGCTGGCCGCGGTCATTCATGCTTTGAAGCTGTGGAGACATTATTTATATGGGGTTCACGTTGATATTTATACAGATCATAAGAGCCTTCAGTACATCTTTAGCCAAAAGGAGCTGAACTTGCGATAGAGGAGGTGGTTAGAGTTGTTAAAAGATTATGATGTTGATATTCTCTACCATCCGGGGAAAGCTAATGTGGTGGCAGATGCACTTAGTCACAAGTCTATGGGTAGCCTAGCAGACGTGCCATTAGGGAGGAAAGAAATGGTTCGCGATATTCATCAGTTGGCTAGTCTTGGAGTTCGCTTGGCTGATTCTGGAGATGTTGGGGTTTCTGTTCGAGGTATTGCTGAGTCCTCTATTACAGAAGATATTAAGCGGCATCAGTATGAGGATCCTATTCTGGCACAGTACAGAGATGCAGCTCCGGCACAGGAGAAGACTCCGTTTGAGATTTCACCTGATGGAGTATTATTTCACAGAGGCAGATTGTGTGTACCTGACGTTGCAGGGTTGCGGCGACAGGTTATGGGCGAGGCACATTATGCTCGATATTCTGTTCACCCAGGGTCAACGAAGATGTACCATGATCTCAGATGCCTGTATTGGTGGGACGGTATGAAAAGAGATATAGCAGAGTTCGTTGCTCAGTGTCCAAATTGCCAGCAGGTTAAGATTGAGCACCAGAAGCCCGGTGGGCTATTGCAGGAGATGGAGATACCGACGTGGAAGTGGGAGATCATTAATATGGACTTTATTACAGGTTTACCTCACACTCCACGGAGGTACGATTCCATTTGGGTTATTGTTGATCGGCTGACAAAATCAGCCCATTTTCTTCCGGTTCGGACCACCTATTCAGCTGAGGATTATGCCAGGCTTTATATCAGGGAGATTGTACGACTTCATGGAGTTCCTGTATCTATTATCTCCGACAGAGGTGCCCAGTTCAAAGCTAATTTCTGGAGATCCTTTCAGGCAAGATTGGGGACACAGGTGAGTCTCAGTACAGCATTCCATCCCCAGTCCGACGGACAGGCCGAGCGCACTATTCAGACGTTGGAAGATATGTTGCGGGCCTGTGTTATCGATTTCAGAGGTAGATGGGGCGATCATTTACCACTTGTTAAATTTGCTTATAATAACAGCAACCACTCCAGTATTCAGATGGCACCGTATGAGGCATTGTATGGCAAGAAGTGTAGATCACCGATCGGTTGGTTTGATGTTGGGGAGACTGAGTTGATTGGCCCAGATGTGGTCCAGCAGGCCGTGGATAAGGTGAAACTTATTCGAGAGAGATTGTTGGCAGCCCAGAGTCGACAGAAATCATATGCAGATAATCGTCGTCGACCTTTGGAGTTTCAGGTTGGTGATTGGGTTTTCCTGAAAGTGTCACCTATGAAAGGTGTTATGAGATTTGGCAATAAAGGAAATCTCAGTCCGAGATATATTGGGCCATATCAGGTTGTTCGCAGAATAGGCAAGGTTGCCTATGAGTTAGATCTGCCAGCTGATTTGGGAGCGGTACACCCGGTATTTCATGGTTCTATGCTTCGTAAGTGTATTGGTGACCCTTCCAGAGTCTTTCCTGTAGATGATATTCAGGTCACAGAGGAGCTATCTTATGAGGATCAGCCTATAGCCATATTGGATCGCCAGGTAAAAAGGTTGCGGAACAAAGATATAGCCTCTGTTAAAGTGCTGTGACGGAACAATAACTGAGAGGAAATGACCTGGGAAGCTGAGGAGCATATGAAGAAGAAGTATCCTCATTTATTTTCGGAACCTACAGGTAATCCAATTCTCCATTTGACTTTGTTGTTTGATCAAAATGTATTGTTGTGATAGTTGAGAAGGGAACTCCCCCAAATTGTTTGTATGACCCGTAAGATAAATCTGACATTCGAGGACGAATGTTCTAAAGGGGGGAGGATGTTAGAACCCGTATTTTTGCACAGTGGAATAATCCGGATTTATTTATGATAAGCTAAGGACAACACTATTTCGGGATACAAAGTCGGGATTCTTGACCTTTGATTTTTATTTTGAGATATAGGTTGTGCATGAATTTATTGGTATGGAACAATTAGGAAAAATTTGGGACCAAAAGTGATAAAATTGGAAGTGGAAAATCACCCACAAATTCCATGTGGGTTGTGTGAGGGGATTGTGGTGCCCACACAATTTTGTGTCATCTTTTAAGTGATCCAATTCATTATGTGGGCCAATATTTTTGTACAACTCAAAGGGGGATTAAAAGATGACTTGCTAGTCATCTTTAGTTCATTCAACACTTGACTAAAACAAAATAAAGCTGAAAACCCCATGGAGAGGCTCTCGGCTAGCAGCCAAAAAAAAAAAATCATCCCCTCTTTTTAGCTCTTCCAAAATTATTTCATTGACGTAAACCCATTGTTTTAGGGTCCCTAAGTAGAGTGGATGCATCATTGGAGCGATCAACCTATTAATTTTTCATCTTTTGGAAAACCCTAGCCTATTGGAAGTTGAAGAGAAAAAGGTAAGATTTGATCTTGTTTTTGTGTTATGAAGGTTATATTCATGTTGTGGTATGTTAAATTGGATGAATATCATGAAATAAAGTATGTTGAAGTTGAGGCCATATGTATGAGGGTTGGGCGTGTGATGGGTGTGTGTGTTGTGTGATATTGAAACTATGAATTAATGCCTAATTAGTATATTATGACCATTGTAAGGTGAAGAACTTTTGAGAATCATCCATGTGGGTATGGTAGTGTGCTAGCCGAAAATGGGTCACCTTATGTGCCAAGAATTGAATTAGTATCGCTTATTGTTTAGCCGTCGTCGCCATGAATTCTATGTTGGAAATGAAAGTTTATTGACTCAAATTGATGTTGTAAATATTGCGGACTGATTTGGAGGTTGTTGTACATTTAATGCAAATTGTGTATTGATGAAAATAGCATTGTTAGAATGTAAATTGTAGATACAAACCATGATTTGGAAATGAAGAAAAAGTTAGAGGGGTTGTCTCGGTTAGGGGCTGTTTCGGGTAGCTTGGGAAAATT
Organism: Lycium barbarum; assembly: GCF_019175385.1. Classification (NCBI taxonomy): domain Eukaryota; kingdom Viridiplantae; phylum Streptophyta; class Magnoliopsida; order Solanales; family Solanaceae; genus Lycium; species Lycium barbarum. Next base: position 61,071,681 of record NC_083347.1, on the reverse strand, counting down.
ATGGATTGTTGGAAAAATTGTATAAATTGCTTAGAATGTCTTGAAATGTTTTTGGTATGGGTTCGGGTTAGTATGTGAGCGTATAAGCGTCGATTTTGGCTTGAAGGTAAGTCATCGAATTGAATTTATGAAAGTTGATGAATGATGGAAAAGAGAGCTATTATTGTTGTATTACCTTTCAGATTGATTATTAATGTTGTTAGGTTGGTTGTTGTTGTTGTCGTTGATTGATATGGCCGAGTTAAATTCTCGGGGTAGCCTATTTACAGGGGAAATGCTGCCCAAAGTTCTGTAGAATTAAGGGCGAAATTGGAATTTAATGCCCAAAAAGTCTTTAGCTAATGTTTGGCATTTTATGGCTTGTTTATAGATCGTGGGCAGCCCGAATCATAGGTTGGATTTAGCTTGAGTTTGGATCGTATTGGAGAGCGTTTGAGGTATGTAAAGTAATCTTCCTTCTTCGGCATGCCTTAGTTAAAATAGGCTATGATATAAGCCTCGAGGAAACTCTATTCTCACAATCCGAGCATGTTTATGAATCGCATTTGTTCTTTGGCATCCTTGCCTTGTCATGGCAAAACATTGATCCTTATGTTCTTGGAATCCATAATTTGTAAAGATTACATGAAAGCTGATTTTTGTTTTAAAGTTCATTCTTTAGCGATTCCAAAACTTCAAACGCCCATAACTTCCTCGGAAAAGCTCGGATTGCTTTGAAAGTTTCATAGGAGTTTGTATGATATAAAATGAGTATGTTTTTCATAGGCGGGCTCAGTTCGGGTCTATACTCGTCCGTGGGTCCCGCGACGCCCTTTTGTGTAATTTCGGTAACTTTGGGAAGAAAATGTTGTAATTATTGTTCCGATTTTGAACATGACTATTTTACTTATCTTTTGGATTGATGATAATGATTTTATGCATATGATTCCTCACTACTCCGCTCGTGCCCTATGATATCGTTCGCCGGTTCCCGGGCCGGTTCGGTTGTCGTGCGCATTATGATACATTCCGGTGTTATGCTGTGTTTATGGTTCACCGAGCTCCTCGCTCGAGGGCCGGGTTCCACTTATGTTTGGCGTTATGCTGTGGTTGGCGTTATGCTGTGTTGTGATGTGTGCCGGGGATTCGGAGATTTGAAACTTTCTGGTGTTATGCTGTGTTATGGCGCCATCGACAGGCGGGCGACCATATTTTCCTGTGCCCTATGCATAATTTATACTTTGGAAGTAAACATTTTGATATTTTGAACTTGTACTTATTTTCTGTACTTCTGTTTCGTTTATGCCTCAGATTTTTTTCTGTACCTTCTGCTTTGCATACTCAGTACATATTTCGTATTGACCCCCTTCTCCGGGTGCTGCGTTTCATGCCCGCAGGTACAGACGCACAGCCTGGTGATACACCCGTTTAGGACACCCCCTTCTGCTATTCGGAGTGCTCCTCTCATTCCGGAGCTTATATCTTTGGTATATATTTGTTAGTGCATGTATATATATATATTCGTTCATGGGTACGGCGGGGCCCTGTCCCGTCATATGGTTCTGTCGGTCTGTTTAGAGGTCTGTGGACATGTTTGTGGGTTAGGGTCTTTCTGTACGGATGCGTGTATATGTTGTGTTTGGGCGATCCCATTCGCCGCGGCGGCCGGTCCGCATATGTTTACATGTTGCTTTGTTGGCCCTGTGTGGCCTTTGTTGGTATTTTCTGTGCGCAGGGTTAATTTGGATTGTCTGTAAAACAAAGGAAACTCTGCCGAAATATTTCTGGAAATTATCTAAATTTGAAACATAGCCTTGTCGGCTTCTGCTATATACTTGAATGCGTTTGATAAAATTAGAGATAGCATTTGATAGATGTGTTTGGGTGCCCAGATCGGGCACTAGTCACGGCCTACAGGGTTGGGTCGTGACAGCAATTGAAGGAGGTAGTAGAGAGGTCTCGTATTCGCCCCAAGTGTAATACCAATGAGGTACGAGTGGAGCTACTCGAAGCACTTCACTTACATTATCACCCGGCACCTTCCATCATTTATATAACCCCACTCCCCAAAACACCCCCTAAAACACTCCTCAAAATGCAACTCTCACCCCACCGAACAACATTCCCATAGGCCAACGGAACAATCCACCCCCACAAGATCAAACTCCAAATGACCCACATCCAAATGATCCACCCCCAAATAATCCACACCTAAATGCACCTATGCCACCCCAACTCCATCCAAACATCCAACAACCAAATGACGATGAGATAGAAGAAGCTATACTCGAGCACGAACGATATGGTGACCAAGGTTGGAGGCAACGAGGGCAGGCACAAGGAGGTTATCGAGGAAGGGGTGGTAGGAATGGTCCTAACCCTCACATGGGTAGGCAAAGAGGGTACCAAGCTCGTGAAGGGTACCAAGGTCGTGACCATCAAGGTTATGACGACGATGGAGATTTCAATGGGAATCACGATTATGGAGGAGGGCGAGACACGAGTCTCAATTCCATCAAGGTTACTCTCCCAACCTTCAAGGGAAGTAGTGATCCCGATAACCCTTGATTGGGTGATGCATTGTGATAGAATCTTCTTGACGAATGACATGTTCGAGGTGAAAAATGCGTCTTACGCCATTGCTCAATTCGAAGGGTATGCCTCCACATGGTGGGAAAATCAAGTGAAAGCAAGAAGAATTATTGGACTCCCGCCCACACCTACTTGGGATGAATTGAAGGAGGCCATGCGGCATAAGTATGTCACCGAACGCTACAAGCAAGAACAACTCAAGAAGGTGTATACCTTAAGGCAAAACAAAAAGAGTGTGGAATAATACTATGATGAGTTCCAAATTGTCAAGATGAGAATCGACTTTGACGAGGATGAGTTAAATGCTATGAATCAGTTCCTAACCGGGTTAAATGGTGACATTGTTTCACAAATGAGACTCCACAACTATGGGAGCATTGAATAAACCCTTCAAGCGGCTATTGAATTAGAGGAGGGTCTCAAGGAAGACAAAATCACTAAGTTAAGGGGCTATGTGAGTTCATGGAACAATAACAAAGAACGAGGAGCCTCCTCCTCCAATTGGAAAAAGAATAAGGGCCCCATGCAAGAAGCCAAGAAACCATTTGTGAAGAATTCTCAAGTTGAGAAGCAAGTTGACAAACAACCTCCGAAGTTTGCTCCAAAAGAAGGAGGTACGAAAACTCCTATTCAATGCTTTAAATGTCATGGCTTCGGTCATAGAGCAAGCGAGTGCCCTAATCGTAGAGCATTTATTTTGAGAGACACTTATAGTGAGAATGAGGAAGAATGTGAGGAAGGAGATTGTCACACCCTCATCTTGATAGGGCATGATGGGCACCCGACTCTCATCAGAGTCGAGCGAACCCTTAAACGTTCGCTTTAACAAAACGTGTCATTTCAAAAACTTTTAAAAACATGGAACTTTTCCAAATAAAGATCATTGTCTTTATATAGATTATGAAAACTTTCAATTAATTACGTACTTCAAATCAACTGAAATCATCTAAAAATACATACTTTTTTAACATCTATAAATGATTCGCACTTCTCGACGCCCTATCCACAGGACACTGTCTGCAAAGTCTCTAACATATACAAAATGCCATAACAAAAGTACTTGAATCGGCAATACTCCGAACTGAGATGGAGCTCGCCAATCCCGCTGAACACCTTTAGCAAAGTCTTCTACTCATCTGGGTGTACCTGCGTGGCATGAAACGCAGCCCCCGAAGAAAGGGGGTCAGTACGGAATATGTACTGAATATGTAAAGCATCACTGAATCATAAACACAGGAAAGCGTAACAGTAACCAGTTTAGAGACAACCCGGGAGCTACCGAGAACAATATTTTAAACCGTGCCACGTAGTGAATTACTCGAATTCCAGCATACACAGTATAAGTACAGCACACTCCAAATTCTAGAATACACAGTCTAAATATAGTATCACCGTAGTCCCATCGGACGGTCGCTTCCGGCTTAATAAAAATGATGGCCCCTTCGGGCATGCTGCTTCCGGCATAATAGCACTAGTCCTGGCCCCTTCGGGCATGCCGCTTGCAGCATTAACAATAATGATGGCCCCTTCGGGCATGCCGGTTCCGACATAATACTACCCTGGCCCCTTCGGGCATGCCGGTCCCGATATAATAATAATGATGGCCCCTTCGGGCATGCCGGTTCTGACATAATACTACCCTGGCCCCCTCGGGCATGCCGGTCCCGACAAAATAATAATGATGGCCCCTTCGGGCATGCCGGTTCCGACATAATACTACACTGGCCCCTTCGGGCATGTCGGTCCCGACATAATAATAATGATGGCCCCTTTGGGCATGCTGGTTTCGACATAATACTACCCTAGCCCCTTCGGGCATGCCGGTCCCGACATAATAATAATGATGGACCCTTCGGGCATGCCGGTTCTGACATAATACTACCCTGGCCCCTTCGGGCATGCCCGTCCCGACATAATAATAATGATGGCCCCTTCGGGCATGCCGGTTCCGACATAATACTACCCTGGCCCCTTCGGGCATGCCGGTCCCGACATAATAATAATGATGCCATGGAATGTAAACATGAGTCGTAGATGGAATGAAATAGTACAACCTCGCACCCCCTTCGGAGTGGTTTTGAAAAGCTGAATAGTAAAATCTCGCACCCCCTTCGGAGTGGTTTTGAAAATCGGCTTTATGTTTCCTTTAGTACAAAGCTAATTTTCTTGAAATCATTAGTAAACCACAAACATGTCTCAAGTAAATCCGAGTTAGTATAAGGAAGTTAACAACCATATGCACGAACAGAGTAGTGGGGAACTAAATGCGCATAAATCAACTTTTAAGATTCGATGTATAAGTATACTTACCGACGCCTGGAGACTCAGAAACAAGTGTCGGGTCAATCCGACTTAGTATAAGAAAGTTATGAGCGTTTGAAGTACAGAACCTTCTACGAACGTTTCAGAAGCTATTTTTGGAAAATTAAAGCAACAATCATACCAAGTACCTTTCAAATATCGTTATGGACATCATTCATTATAGAAACCCCCCATGAACGTTTCTAAAACAATCCGAGTTCGCTTATGAAATTTATGAACATTATTCGTTATAGAAACCTCTACGAGCATTTCCAAAACAATCTGAGTTAGCACATGAAAGTTATGAACATTGTTCATCATAGGAGCCTCTACGACCATTTTCAAGCAATCCGAGACCGTCTACGAAAGTTAGGGACATTATTACTTACAGAACTCTTTAGACTTTTCTTGTTATTAAATCATACAATAAGCTCGGCCATACTAAGTATATTCACATCGAGAAGTGAATAAGGATCATTAACAAGCTCGGAATCAAGAACAGAGTCACCCCAAGATAAGTATCATAGCTTACTTAGCTCTAGGACATGCCAAAAGAAAGAAAAGGTAAGCTTTACATACCTGTCCCACGTCCAATTAGTTACGCTTATTCGTCCAAACTCGCTATCGCTAATCTACATTCAAGAAGATTTACATAATCATTAAACACATTGTCACACACTTGCCTTAGTCTTCCAAATAAATTCATTTATAATCTGCCGAAATTTCGACAGCATTTCCCCTGTAAATACACCATCCCCGAGAATCTAACTCGACTAATGTATCAACAACAATCTGAGAATTCAACTCGGTCAAATTATCAACAACAATACCAACAGTCATATCTCCAACTTCAACAATTTATTCAAAATACATTCTAACATTAGTAGCTCCTTTTACATAATTCGATGACATTTCACTTATATTCAATTCAATTACACACAATCAAGCCAACATAAATGCTCACACGTTCAAATACCTGCCCAAGACCTTACAAACAAAACTCAAGAACACTTCAAACAATCCGCGCCATGACCAAAATAGCCCAACCAATGCACAATACCACCGGAAACCTCACAACACCACCAAAGACAACAACACATTCGTTTCTTCCAAATTCATGAATTACACCAACAATTCACACACTAACAACATTATCTTCCATAAATACAAGAAGACTATATTCAAATCACATTAACTTCTAAAACAACTCTCCAACCATTACAACTTCACTAGAATCATTAAACTTTTATTAGCAACATAGAATCCACAACAACAACAACCAAAACACTAGATAAAATTAATTCATTCTTGCCATACAAGGTAGCCTATATTCGGCCACCACCCCCAACATCTACTCCACGTTAAAGAGGACCTTCCAATTGGTAGGAATGCTAGAAGAAAATAATTTTTTATCAAGATTTTCAAGGGGTCAATTTTTGCATAGCTTGGCCGAATATGGCCTTCTTGTTTTCCTCTCCAAGTTTCTTGAAATTTCTTAAGGATAAAGATGATAAAATGTGATCCATAAGTCATCTTTTGACTTATTTATTAAGCTTCCATGTGGGCCTAAGCCCACTCCAACATGGCCGGCCACTTTGGCCCATTTACTTAAGCCCATTTTTTTTTTTTTGGAATACATGAAAAATTATTTCTCCAATTTCCAAATTTTCCCTTAACCTTCCTCCGTATTTTCTACGAGCCATCTTGCGAATTTCCCTTTTTAACCCTAGTCTTTCTTAATATTTCCACATCAAAACTTTCATGAACAACTTGTGTGCTAAGCAAGATCAAAAATACATCCTTACTCTTAACTTCCCGCAATTATCTTGAATTATCCGAATGCACAAAATACGGGATATAACAGAGATGATGAGGGCAATCATGAGAATGAACATCATGATAGTGAAGGGGATGGTGTTGAGGGTGATGATGAGCCTATTGTACCTCTCTATGTGGTGCGAAGGACCATGATAAGCAAAGAAATGGATGACCCAAGTCAACGGGAAAATCTTTTCCATTCCAAGTGCATCATTAACCAAAACACTAGCATCATGATCACTGATAGTGGGAGTTGTGCCAATGTTGCTAGTACCACCCTTGTTGATTTCTTGAAACTTCCCACCACCCACCATGCAAACCCTTAAAAACTTCAATGGCTCAATGAATGTGGTGAATTGAAGGTGACTCGGCAAGCTATCATCAAATTCACGGTTGGGAAGTATCACGATGAGGTGTTGTGTGATGTTGTTCCCATGCAAGCGTGTCATCTTCTACTTGTCCGACCATGGCAATATGATAGGTCCGTCAACCATAATGGGAGAACTAACCAATACACCCTTGTCCACAATGGTGCCAAACATGTCTTGAATCCCATGACCCCCTCCCAAGTAAGTGAGATCTATAACAAAATAAGGGAGTTAAAGGAGAAGGGTCATGGTGCATTGCAAAAGAAGAACGTGGGGGACGAGGGAGTAGAGGAGAGTAGTTCTCAAGAGGTGAGTGGAAAGAAAGGAGAGCTTAGAGGAAAAACCAAGGTGTCGCTTTTGGCGAATTGTGGGGAAATTAGGGAGGAATTGGGGGAGCGTCAACCGGTGATTCTCCTCATGCATAGGGACTATGCATTGCACACTAATGAACTAACCCCTTCTTTTCCTAGTTCTATTTCTTCTCTTTTGCAGGAATTTGATGATGTTTTCCCAACGGAACTCCCAAAGGGGTTACCACCCTTGAGGGGAATTGAACACCAAATTGACTTTGTCCCTGGGTCTCAATTGCTAAACAAACCGGCTTATAGAGCCAACCTGGATGACACTAAGGAGCTTCAAAGACAAGTGGATGAGCTCCTTGAAAAGGGAGTTGTGAGAGAAAGTATGAGTCCTTGTGCCGTGCCCGTGATCTTGGTGCCAAAGAAAGATGGATCATGGCGCATGTGTGTCGATTGCCGGGCCATCAACAAGATAACGGTAAAGTATCGCCATCCCATACCTCGTCTTGACGACATTCTTGATGATTTGAATGGTTCATGCATATTCTCTAAGGTAGATCTTAGGAGTGGGTATCATCAAATCCGGATGAAACCTGGAGATGAGTGGAAAACCGCATTCAAGACCAAGTTTGGTCTATATGAATGGTTGGTGATGCCTTTTGGCCTCACTAACGCTCCTAGTACTTTCATGCGTTTGATGAATCAAGTGATGAAACCTTTTATTGGCAAATTTGTGGTTGTTTACTTTGATGATATTTTGGTGTATAGTAAAACCTTGGATGAGCATGTTATTCATTTGAAATGTGTGTTTGAAGTGCTTAGACAAGAACAACTTTATGCCAATGTTGCTAAATGTTCCTTTTGTGTGGATGAAGTTGTTTTCTTGGGATTTGTTGTGAGCTCAAGGGGGGTTGAGATTGATGAATCCAAAATAGAAGCCATAAGAGATTGGCCCACTCCAAAATCCATTGGAGATGTAAGAAGCTTTCATGGCTTGGCTAGTTTCTATAGGCGTTTTGTTAAAGGATTTAGTACCATAGCCGCTCCTTTGACCGAGGTAATCCGAAAGGACAAACCTTTTTCTTGGGGTGTGGAGCAAGCTAATGCCTTTGAAACTTTGTAACAAATGCTTAGCTCCGCACCATTGTTGCAATTACCCAACTTTGACAAAATATTTGAGATTGAATGTGATGCAAGCAAAGTGGGTATTGGAGCCGTTTTAATGCAAGACCAAAAGCCCATAGCCTATTTTAGTGAAAAACTCAAGGGAGCGACTTTGAATTATACTACCTATGATCTTGAGCTGTATGCCTTAATTCATGCTTTGGGAAATTGGCACCACTACTTGTGGGCTAAAGAGTTTGTGATTCGGACCGACCATGAGTCCTTAAAGCATCTTAAGGCCCAAGGTAAGTTGAACAAAAGGCATGCCAAATGGGTTGAATTCCTTGAATCCTTCCCTTATGTAATCCAATACAAAAAGGGAAAGGATAACGTAATGGCGGATGCCTTATCAAGGAAACATGTTTTGATCAATACTTTGTCTTCCAAATTGATGGGTTTTGAGAGCTTGAAGACATTGTATCCCGAGGACCCCGTCTTTGCACAAATCTTTCTAAATGCGAAGAATGGGAAAGGGAAAGGTGTCTTAGGGATAGATCTTATACTCCCTATTCTATGTTTGATGGTTTCTTGTTCAAGAACAAGCGACTATGTGTGCCCATGAGCTCTTGGAAGGAGTTATTTGTGAGGGAGGCACACAATGGGGGATTGATGGGACACTTTGGGATTGACAAGACAATGGGGATTCTTGAGGAGCAATTCTATTGGCCCCACATGCGGCGGGACGTGGCCTGAATTTGTGGCCAATGCCTTGAATGCCGAAAAGCTAAATCTAGGCTTCAACCCCATGGCTTGTACACTCCCCTCCCCATCCCTCAACAACCTTGGTTTGACATTTCCGTGGACTTTGTGATGAGATTGCCTAGGACAAAAGGGGGGAAAGATAGCATCTTTGTTGTTGTTGATCGTTTTTCGAAAATGGCCCATTTCATTGCTTGCCATAAGGTTGATGATGCTCCTCATATTTCTTCCTTGTTTGTTGAAAATGTGGTTAAATTGCATGGCATTCCCAAGACAATTGTGAGCGATAGGGATCCCAAGTTCCTTAGCCACTTTTAGAAAGAATTGTGGGGTAGGCTTGGAACGAAGTTGTTGTTTTCCACCTCTTGCCACCCACACACCGATGGCCAAACCGAAGTTGTCAATAGGACTTTAGGTTCTATGCTTCGGGCCGTGGTAAAAGGGAAGCTAGCCTCTTGGGAAGACCAATTGCCTTTAGTAGAATTTGCATATAATAGAGTTATTCATAGCACTATTGGCATGTCACCCTTTGAGGTGTTGCCTGGTTTTAACCCCCTAACCCCCTTGGATCTAACACCTTTGTCTCAAGATGTGGTATTGAGTTTAGATGGTAATAAGAGAGCCGAAGCTATGAAGAAGATCCATGAAAAGGCAAGGCTCCAACTTGAAAAGAAGAATCAAAAGGTGGCGAAACGGGCAAACCAAGGGAGAAAAAGGGTGGTCCTTGAACCGGGAGGTTGGGTGTGGGTGCACTTCCGAAAAGAAAGATTCCCAAACAAGAGGAAGACAAAGTTGATGCCGCGTGGGGATGGTCCCTTTGAAGTCCTTGAGAGGCTTAATGATAATGCCTACAAAATTGATCTCCCTCCGGAATATCAAGTTCATAACATCTTCAACATTTGCGACCTATCTCCCATGGTAATGGAAAGTGATGAGCCATCAAATTTGAGGACAAATTCTCTTCAAGATGGGGAGAATGATGCAAGGCCACTTGCCTCAAGGCCATTTACAAGGAGCCAAGTGTTATGTCCCATGTTTTCGTATAATTGGAAATCGAGAAATAATTACGACTTGTGTGTTATAAGGACATAATTTGATTTTAGTGAATATGACTATGTTGGTTATGGAATTATTAATGTTAAGACCCCGGGGAAGGCCGAGGATAAATTTGGAATTTCGGAAATTAGTCTCGGGAATTACAAAACGGGATGTTTTATGAATTGGGCCAAGGAAATACAAAACAAAATGAGGCCCAATAATTTGAAGGGGTGGCCGGCCATATCAATGGCCCAAGCCCTTTCTTAATGATCATGTGCCATGCACATGATCTATAAGTGGATATATATGATTCATACTTAGTGATTATCAAGAACAAAGAACAAAAAAATCAAAGATCACCACAAAAGAGGCATTCGGCCGTAGAAGAGAAAGAAAGAAAAAGAAAATTTCCAAGCTTGGTTATTGATCTAAAAATCTTAAGTTCTACATAGTTACGAAGTACTCAAGGCCCTCTTCAACGGGGTATAATTAGTTTGGTACAAGAACCACGTTTGCGACAAATCGGAATTTCAAGAAAAAGGTAAGAAATCTATGTTTTTATGTTATGAAATGGATTTATATGTTATAGTAATTGATGTTGCACGAGGATTATGGGATGGTGTTGTGTTTGTGTATGGCGTGTGGGTGTAAAAAGGGTGTGTTTGGCCGTGAGTTTCATGAAGTGCAAGGCATAGGAATTTTATCTTGTTTAGTTTGAATAATGCGTTGTTGTGATCTTTATGTCATAAAAGATTGATTAAAGAATTGAGTTGGCGTTAGAAAATGATTTCGGATATTATCGGAAAGTGTATACCTTTGGTATCATGGTGTATATCATTGTATATTTAGGGTGCTAAAGACTTTAAATGTGACATATAGTTGATGTTAATGAATTCGGAAAGAAACGACGCAAGTTAGAATGTTCGTCGTGACTTTTGATGTTTTGAATGAAATATGGAAAGTAATGAACTTTGGGAAAGTTTGTATATGGTTTGGAACTTGTTTGTAATGTGAATGAATAATCTTGAATGATATGGATGTAGATTTGGAATTTTGAAGTTTGAATCAAGAATTGCCAACTTGTGTAGTAAGGTAGAATTTTGAAACTAGAGTGGTTTGATTATGGGTTTTGTTGTTTGATGATGTTTGGGTTGTTGTTGTAGTTGTATTCTGAGCCGAGCTAAGTCTCGGGGATGTTAGATTTATAGGGGAAGTGCTGCCGAAATTTCGGTAGCCAAGTATAGCCCAAAGATGAAAATGTTAACTTTCATGAATAGTAACTGGTAAAAGTGACCATTTGCAGTTTTCGGACGAAACGGGAATTGAGATTTGACGAGCGTAAGGCGCCATCCAGGTATGTAAAGCCTACCTATCCTTCTTTTGGCATGTCCTAGTCATACTAGGTTAAGATCGGACCCTCGGGGATAACTCTGCACTTGGAAATTTAGATTCAAGTTTGGATACTATTCATTCAGCGCAATTGAACCCTATTCGTTGTATTTGGTTGAAAGAATGTTCGAACCTTCATAACTTTTGCCGTTGTGTCCGAAACTCTTCGAAACTTTCGTAGATGGCTCTATGGAGCCTAGAGTCAGTGATTTGTGTCCGCCGCCTCAATTTGACTCGAGGTGGGCCCGCAAGCCCCAAGGCTTCCCTTATTCGACTTGTTTGGTTTGTTTTCGTTCGATATGAAAAGTAATCATTTGTCTGTGACTCAAAGGTTCGTTTGAAAATTTCTATATCGTCATGGAACGTTTTGCACTATGAATGATGTTAGATGTTCGGAAAATGATCCGTGAATGGTTTTTCCAAAGGTTCTGCAGTCTGAAACTTCGCGACTTCCATACATTAATTTCGATCGACCTGACCTCTACACCGAGCCCTCTGGCGTCGGTATATCCCTATATGTAACTATATGTCGAGTCCGGTAACTTACTTTTAATATGCATATGGTTCCTGCACTACTCCGTTCGTGCCATCCACTATGAATTCGTTCGTCGGTACCCGGGCCGGCTTTGTGATCGTGCGCGCTATACCATATTCGGAAGTTATGATGTGATACGGTTTCCGAGGCCTCGCCATAGGGCCGGTCACCGTCTATGGAGTTATGATGTGATATGGCATTTGATATGTTCTGATGATGTGATATGTGTGTGATATGATGTGTCTGGAGACTGTACGGAGATTTGAAAACTTCTAGAGTTATGATGTGTTGTGGCACCAGCGTCGGGGGTGACCACGTTCCTAAACCCTATACATGATTTCATTTGCATTTGTACATTTGCCTTCCGCACAGGTTTGCTTTGCTACTTTGACGTTTGTGTTTGTTTCTTCTGACTCCAGTTGTGTTTGTGATTTCTGTACCATCTGCTTTACATACTCAGTACTTCTCCCGTACTGACCCCCGATTCTTCGGGGGCTGTGTTTCATGCCCGCAGGTACAGAAGCTCGTTTGGGTGGTCCTCCGGTTTAGGCTACTCATTCTGTTGTGTTGGAGAGCTCCCTTTGATCCGGAGCCTAACTTTTGGTACATACCTTTTGTTGTGTGGATATTCTGTACATTTGTGGATGTGTGGGTACGACGGGGCCCTGTCCCGTCATATGTTCGTATGTTCTGTTTTGTTTAGAGGCCTGTAGTCACATTTGTGGGTCGTGGGTCCGGTGTGTTTGTATGTGAATCTGTTGTGCTTTCTTAAGCGGCCCGTACGCTACTATGGCCAAGACGGCCCCTGAGTTTGTACGTGTGTGTGCATTTAGGCGATGTACATTCTGCCCCCCTTCTGATGTGTGTGTGTGCATTTGGGCGACGTATATTCCGCCACCTTTCTGATTTTGATTTGACTAAATTGAACGGGCGACCGCTTAAGATAAGTGTTCGATAAATGTTCGTGTCTGGCGTCTGTTGTTCATTTTCAGTTCAAATAACGTATGTTGAGTTTGAATGAGTCTGAATACGATGATCTGGCTGTGAGTCTGTTTGGGGTGCCTAAGTAGGGCACCAGTCGCGGCCCACTGGGTTGGGTCGTGACACCAAGCCCAGGAACTACAACACTTGCAAAGCCTATTCATGAAGCGGGAGGCTCTTGAGTATAGTTTTGATGAGCACCTTGGATCCCAAGTCCATTTGTTGATGAAGATTGCTTGGGGAGAAGAAGAGGAAATGGGAAGTTACCACAATGGCTAAAAGATGAAGAGTTGGATATTCTTGCAAAGGAGATTTCAAGATTTTGAAGAAAGAAGAATAGCCAAACAAGACCCTTGTCTCATTAAGGGTGTTTATGTCATTTTGCTATCTTTTATTTCTAGCATAGTATAAATAGTTCTCTTCTTCTTCATAGCAGACTTAGACTATTTTGATTATTCATATTTTGAGATTGTAAAACTCTTGAGTGTTGAGAGCTTGTTAAGCTTGAGATTGTGAACTTGTGAGAGGATTGGTTATTAGGGTGTCAAATCCCTATTGGTCATCCTAAGAGTTTGGTGCTCTTTAGTTCCTAAATTAGAGGTCAAGTTAATCTAAGAACTTTGGTTGCTAATTTGGGTCTTTAGTTGTGTCAAATTATCTATCATTTACTTTCTTGTCCTTCTTTCTTCATTTTCGTTTTGGTTATTGTATCACAAGTTATTCCTAATGATCTATAGCCACAACACATCATCAAAATAACCTTACAATAGCATGCCCCAAACAGCCCATCAACTACAATAACACAAATACATAATTATAACCACACTTTTAATACTTCAACTCAACAAGAACAGCCCTCTAATTACAATATAACAATAACAACAACGATCTCAAATAGCAACATGTCACGTGAGAATTTCCCCCAAAATCTCATCAAAACAGCCCACAACCTCATGAACCTCTAATCCAATTCATATCTCAACAATTCCATATAAACAACTACAACTTTAATTATCATGATTCCTTCACTTTTAACACACAATTAATGACAACAACAACAATCAAACCCAATTTAATTGAAACAACTCCAATTCAAGCCAACTTACAATACCAACGAAATCATGCAATTTTCTTACTTCCAATTTCGCCTACTACAAACTAATCTCTCCATTACAACATCATTAACTCCAATTACATTACAAGAAGAAGAAATCTTACCTCAAATTAGTTAGGACAGATCCTACAACTACTTGCACCAATTACACCACTTCTTCTTCCTAAATGCAATTCCAACGTTGCAGCCTCCTTTGGGACGTTTAGAACACTTTTATGGAGTTAAAATTTCCTTTCTTTCTCAATCTTAGAGCTAGCCGTGAGCTTGCTACCATGGTTGTTCATGATTTTCTCTCCAAGTGATTTTATGAAGATGAATATGTATGTCTTAGTGAGTCATCAACATAATATATATAGGCAGCCAGCCTTGTTTACATGTGGCCAGCCTACTTGACATGTGTCCCACTATGGCATGCACCAATCAAATTCAGCCATGTTGTAGTGGGGCCCACTTAGTGGTCTAATTAGCTTAATTAATCATAAATCCCCACTTAATAATCTAATCATGGCTATTAATTAATCCCTAATCTTCACTAATATTTCCACACTAATTGTAATTAATTAGCAGATCGTGCACTTGTTAAAATCGGGATTAAAACGTCCTTGTCTCATATCTCAAAAATAATCTTGTCCTTGAACTTATGTCGATTAGCTTACGAATAATCCAATGCACAAAAATATGGGATATAACAGTGACGATAATTAGAAAAGCATGATATGTTGTAGTAATAATGTTTATACATCCTCGAGGATAGTATTGACCCATCACCTGTAATTTTCATGAGACATCTTTTAAAGTACTACCGATGAGACTTAGAAAAAAAAGGGGGTTGTAAGGATGATGGTACTCAAGTTTTAGAGAAGCAAGGTATGGAGAGTAGAACTTCCAAGATAGTAATTGTTTGAATGTTAGAAAAGAGATGAGGTCAGTTAGGAGAAGTAAGAGAATGATATACGCTACCGAGTAAGTTAGTTATTAACGAAAGTTTCCTTATCGTGTAGACTATATTGTCAATATGTTTTATAAAGATATGAGTGTAAAGAAAAAAATATATATACGAGACATGAGAATATAACACTTTAGAAGTTTACCGTTACAAGATTATTGAGCTAGTAGTACAGGGCTGCATAACCAACGAAGGAAATGAGAGATATTCTAGAGGAATTAACTGTATGATGGAAAGGGAATGGGAAAGGTATAGATGGATATAAAACGCATCCTCAATCGACGAGATGAATTTGTAGTCTAAGAGAGACTTGTCTAAAGAAAGAGTGTTCAGGTAATGAAGAAGGGAGAGAATATTAAAAATCAGGCAAATTGTTTTGGAAAATAGAGTTGGGTACTAAATACTACTACGATGATGAAATGGGAATACGAATGATAGGAGGAAGGCGTAGCAGGAAGGTTAACGATGAAGTAGTAAAGAAGGATTGAATAAGAAGGTACTCGAAGAAAATAATGGACTAAGACTGGAAGTTAAGTGGAATAGCCGCCACGAGTTAATTGAAATGAGGATAAACTGTTCGAAAGCATACGAGAGTTTAACGATAGTGATCCTCGGTATCGCATTGTTGAGGTACGAAAATTTCTCTTTGAAAGAATTATCAAAATTATTAAGAGATTTCCCGAGAATAGACGAGGGATGATTTAGAGAGCTTAATTAACTTATCTCCAGAACTGGAATTGGTAAATTCGGACTTTCATATGTCTATGCTTTGCAAGTGCATTGATAATTTCCCATAGTTGTGCCGAGTAATGATATTTGGATTATGGAACCGTTATTATACGAGAAGTTCCTATTGCCCTCCCGAATAGCTCCAGGTTGTGAATTAAGAGCTAGAAATGTAAGCTTGATGAAGGCATTATGAAAGGATGCGAAGATGAAAGAGATCACCTGGAAAACAAAAGAAGATATGCAGCTAGGTACCCAAATGTTTTCTGCTCTCAAGGAGGATACAGATAGAGACACCATTATCCCCAGGTATATGACACTTCTCTAAATAATTTATTGGTCGTGTGTGGCTAATATCGTTATTGTTGTTGTAGCCCTGTAAGGCGATATATTTTGGGTTGCTGTGACAGGATTGTAATGCCATATTACAGGGGAAACTTTGGCAAAATTTTTGTAGAATCCTCGAGAGTTTAACATTCAGGACGAATGTTCTTAGGGGGGAGGAATGTTACACCTTGAAAATTTTTGCGTCGATTACGTCATAAGAAACTAATGTAAGTCCAGAGAGGCTATGATACCCCTATCAGATTAAAGAAAGACTTTTGACAATCATTAAGCATGTACCCTAAAGGTTCCAAGGCTAAGATGATCGAAGAAAGTACTTTTCTTGAAAGTTTATTGACTGGGCAGAGATACGGCCCAACATACAGACCGTAAAAGTGACATACTGTTACATTTTGTGTTTTCATGCGTTGGAAAGCATGCGAGTTAAATGACGCTAGTAACGGAAACGAGGTTATCCCTCAAGCTTATAGGTGGTTAGAGTGATAGTACAGATGTATTGTAAGGATTTGGAGTTAAACCAATCGAATAAAATAAGTTTCGTCGAGGTTCGAAATTTATTTGAATGAAATATGGTCCAAGCTATAATATCCCGTATTTTTGGACCAGGAAATTGAACCGTCCAACATGAGCAATTTTACCGAGGCCGTAGGATTTGGTCATATTCAAGCATGAAAATCAAGAACTCGGTGTATAGGAGAAATGAAGTCCCGAAATGATTTAAGATGGAAAAGTGTGACAACGATGATTGAAAATAATATTTTATGTATGGAAAATGAGGATATGGAATAATGTTATATTACATGGTCATGGTAATGAGTATATGAAGTGTATTAAAAAAATGATTACTATATAAGTGTCAATTCAGCGAATTTTTTTACGTTTATAATTCATTAGTGATAGATTATGGGGTGAGGCGGAAAACTAATTAATGAAACATGTGGATAAAGATTAAGGGGACAAGAAGTCCACATGGAATCACAAAAGAAAAGGCAACGAGTCCACATGGCATCAGGGAAAAAGAGATAGCAAGTGACTAATGTATTAATGGTAATGAGTGGAATTTTATTAATGGTAACGTATTTGCTAAAATATGGTGGACCCCAAAATCCTTGAATAAGAAATATGCTTGAAGACATTACTTTAGTTCATGAAAAGGTTGATGAGGGATTATATTGGCAGCAACTATTCGTACTAGGGGAGGTCTAATTTTCTCACTTTGAATTGTACCATTCTCTTAACTCAATATTGTCTCCAAACATGTAGCAAGCAAGCAACGTAACTTCCACTTCTTAACAGCAACATGAGACCCAATTTTAAGGAAGCACGGTGTAATTTTTCTCAAGGACCACATACGGGTTTTGAGCACCACTTCAATCTCGTTGTTCCGTTTTGTCGTGTTGTTGACTCTGAGCTTTCTTTGTAATGAAGTAAGGTGGAAGAAGAGTACTTCTTTGCATATAAGGTAAGAAATCCTCTCTCCTATATGTATTTGATTTATCCAAGTCGTATCTACATTGCTAGATGAAAGAAATACGAAAGTTATATAGGAAATCGGGTAAATTGGTGTTGTAGTTCGGTGGACTGTTTTGGGAGGTTGTTCTTATGAAATTATATGACTGGAAATTAATTGAATAACCTGGAGGTGTTGTTGTTATTCATAATATTGTTGAGAATTTTCGGAATGAAGATGGGGTTTAAAACTATTGTTTAATTGACTAGCCGAGCTTGCCGCTCGTCGCATTATTGTTTGAATTATTGAAACTATTTTTATATTGTTGAGTGGCTGGATCGATGGGATTAATTGTTGATGTTGTTAATATGGTTGTTGGTATTATTGTTGACGATTTGGCTGAGTTGAATTCTCGGGGTTTGTTGAATTTATAAAGGAAATGTTGTCCGAATTTCTATAAATGAAGTGCTAGCTTAAGGTTGGATTCCTAAGTACCCATAGCTAATGTTTGGTATATACTGACGTTGTTGTAGATCTTGGGAAGCCCGAGACTTAAGTTTGGATTAGCTTAAGAAGCGGACAAGGTATGTTAAGGCTATCCCTTCTTTCTTTTTGGCATGGTCTATATGAAACAAACAAACGACGAACGTATAAACTCCAAAGAAGCTCCTATTCTTAGAGATACTAGAATGGCTAATGTTCTTGATTTCCAGAAGCTATTTCATTATGTCCTGATACGTGTCTATGATTCCTGAAGTCCTATTTTGATATAATCCATAGTGACATTTGAGGGTGCTTCCAGGTTATTGAAAGAGTTCAGAAATAATTTTATGAGTCTCACTTACATTATGACTCCAATGAATTCTAGTTCTCAGTAGTACTTGACATGACTGTTGTCTTTGATTCTCAAGTGTTAGTTCATTCTAATTATTCTATCGAGTCTTAGATGATGATTTAGTTTGCATATGGTTGCTCATAATATTCTGCTCGTGCATGCCGTCCATATATCATTCACCGAGTCCCGGGCTGGGTATGTATTCGTGCACAGTTTCACTGCATTGTTCACCGAGTCCCTCACTAGAGGGCCGGGTACGGTATATATATATATATATATGATGATATGATTATGGCACCGAGTCCCATGATGGGCCGGGTATGGTATATGATGACTTCACTCACCGAGTCCCTCACTAGAAGGTCGGGTACGGTATATATATTTATATTTCACCGAGTCCCTTACTAAAAGGCCGGGTATGGCATATATTTACATTTTTAGTCATTGCCTTTGGGGCTATTCATATTACAGGTGGTTTCTCATACATTCATTATGGCTTATGTCTCATTCTTTATGATTACTGCTGCCTTACATACTCGGTACATTGTTCGTACTGACGTCCCTTTGCCTGGGGGCGCTGTGTTCATGCCACACAGTCCCAGATTATTTTGCAGGTAAAAGTATTCAGTTAGGATGATTGGCTATCAGCTGGGATTGGCAAACTCCATTTTCTTCCTGGAGCAGTGCCGAGTCATTATGGTTATCATATGTGTGTATAGGCATGTCGGGGCCCTGTCCCGACTCATATGGTTCAGGTGTTTACTTTTCGAGACCTTGCAGACAGTGTCCTGTGGTTAGTATGTTGAGATGTCCATGTGTCGAGTGAAGTGACCATGTAGGCCGATATGTCCGTTTGACTTATTCGATTTTTGATTAATTGAATATCGTTAGCAAATTTCTATGGTTTGACAGAAAGTTCTTTATTATATTTCCGAAATTATTCTATATGTCCAGATTCATTATGTGAATGCTAGAGGGTTCACTCAGCTCTAAGTAAGCGCTGGGTGCCCATCATGCCCTGATGGGATTGGGGTATGACACATACGAACCGTCTGTCATATCTGAGAGGCGTAAAACAACATCAGAGAGTTGTACAGAATTTTGGACAACATACGGTCAAACATACGGACCGTAAGTCAGACATACGGACCGTAAATATGACATACGAGCCGTATGTCCACCGTAAGCTGCTGTCGGTGGAAAAAGTTCCAAGTTACATATATTTGGCCCACTTCGTTTTTTCCCATTTTTCTTCACCAACAGACCCTAAATACTCCCAAAAACCCTCTCCACACTAGATCAACATAAATCCAAGGTATATCAAAGATCAAACACCAATAACCAAAGGAAATCAAGTATATGGGTGCCCATTAAGGTTGTTAGAAGCCAAGAATCTCTTCGGAATTGAAGTTGGGTTTTATCCAAGTGAAGTATTTTCATCCAAAGATTGTTCCTACATAATCTAAGGTGAGTTTTATGATCATTACATGTTATTAAGAATATTGAATGGTTGAAAGGCTTGGATTGAGGAGGAAAGTGGAATATGGAGTTCAAATGTGGGAAACAATGGTATGTTTGAATAGTAGTTGATATGAATCATGATTCTTGATAAGTTGTAATTATAATTATGTTATAAATGATATGAAAAACATGGGAGAAACATTATATAAGGATTAATGTAAGGTTGGTTGTATTCTGACCATGGTAATGGATGAATTGAAATGGAATTGAGAGACTTGAATAATGTATGGTTGATGAAGATTGTTGAGTATGATATTGTGAATGTTGTTATAGACGTTCGGGAGTTGATGTATGAGGTGGAAAAAGTTGTATAAACAAAGGAAATGCTGCCCAATTTTCTCTAGCTTTAGTCAAGTATACTTAAGTTATCGATTATCAAATGTCAATACGAACTCTCTTGAAGGTTGAAACGAGAACATTGAAGCAGAACGTTCAAGTGATAGATGTCACGACCCAACCCCGTGGGCCGTGACTAGTGCCCGAGCTGGACACCCATACACACCCACTTACCAGAACCGGCATACAAATGGCAAATCCAGATTCGGCGTACACTGACTTATACAGATACAAAGATCAGATATCGTCTTAAGCGGTCACATATAACAAATATATTACACAGAAGCCGGCAAGGCTGTCGTAAAACATATCGCCCAAAAACATATACATACATATACATACGCACAAGCCATTAAGGCTGTCACAGCAAATGGAACCGCTTAGACGCAAACCACACAGACATAACTGAACCATAACGACCTATGACCCACATACATGTCTACAGGCCTCTAACAAAGACAACAGAATCATATGACGGGATAGGGCCTCGCCGTACCCCTGAATATATACATACACATATACAACGGAAGAGTCTGTACCAAAATGTAGGCTCCAGAACAAGGGAGCACTCCAAAGCAGCAGAATGGATGGCCTAAGCTGTCGGGTCACTCACGTGAACGTCTGTACCTGCGGGCATGAAACCCAGCCCCCGAAGAAAGGGGGTCAGCACGGAATATGTACTGAGTATGTAAGGCATGAAATACAGAAAACAAAACCATGATCGGAACGACGGTACAAAAGTAAGTACATTAGCCAGAATACCAAGGTGCTTATCTTCCGAACGCAAATCATGCATACCGATGTCATATGTCAGAGGAAGTACAGAAAATAAGTAAATCATCCAGAGTGCCAAAATGCTTACTTTCCAAACACACACCATGCGTGCTGACATCATATGTCATCATATACATATAACAGATCTCGGCCCTCTAGTGAGGGACGCGGTGAATGGGGTCATCATATATGCCGACATCATATATCATATATGCATATAACAGATCCCGGCCCTCTAGGGAGAGACGCGGTGAATAAGATCATCACATGCCATCCTGGCCGCCATCCCCATATCATCATATCATCATATACAGATATATATATATATATAACAGATCCCGGCTCCCCAATGAGGGACGCAATGAACAATGCAGAGGAGGCGCACGATAACAGAACCAGGCCTGGGGCGCAGTGAAGGACATACTGAGGTTTGCACGAGCAGAGTAGTGCGAAACCATATGCACATAAATCAAGACTCGATAGATACGTACACTTACCGACATTTGAAGGATCATAAACATGTTTCAAGTCAATCCGGTTTAGTATGAGAAAGTTATGGACATTTTAGTACAGAAACCATTACGAACGTTTCAAAGCAATCCGAGATCGTTTACAAAAGTAAGGGACATTAAAACTTACAGAACTCTTTTAGAAACAAAACTCTTTATGCTCATCTCGTTGTCCAATCATATAATAAACTCGATCATATTGAGAATACTCATATCAAGAAGTGAATGAGAATCATAGATAGACTCGGAAACATATCAAGTAGAGCTTCGGAAATCATAGATACGTATCAAAACCATATGAAGTAGCTTATGGACATCAAGAATATTAGCCATCCTAGGGGCTCTAAGAATAGGAATTTCTTTGAAATCATAAATATACGTCATCTGCTTGTTTCATAAGGATCATGCCAAAAGAAAGAAAGGGTAAGTCTTACATACCTTGCCCGCTTCCGAAGCTAATCCGAACTTAAGTCCTTGACTTTGCAAGATCTACAACAATATTAGTATATACCAAACATTAGCTATAGATACTTAGAAGTTCACTCTTCAACCAACACTTTACTTGCAAAAATTTCGGCAGCATTTCCCCTGTAAATACAACTAACCCCGAGAATCCAACTCGGCCAAATATCAACAACAAATCCGAGAATTCAACTCGGCCAAATTATCAACAACAATACCAACAGTCATTCTAACAATATCAACAATCAATTCAAAACGCATTCCAACGTTAACAACTTCTTTCTACAAACTTCGACGGCGTTTCATTTATGTTCAATTCATAATTTATTACATATTCAAGTACCAATCCGAAACCATTCAAACAATATTCAAGAACACTTCAAACAATCCGCACAATATTCAAAATAATCTAACCAATATGCCACTCCACCCGAAACCTTCCAAATGTAACAAGAACAATAACAACACATTTCCTTCCTTCACATTCATGAACCTCACCAACAATTCACACACTAACAACATTATTTTCCATAAATACAAGAAACTACATTCAAATCACATTGGCTTCTAACACAACTCTCCAACACTTACAACTTCAACTAGAATCATCAAACTTTCATTATCAACATAGAATCCATAACAACAACAACCAAAACACTAGATAAAATAATTGGTTCATCATTCCTACATAATACACATATGCACGGCCAAGCTTCACACTACACGGCTCAACCCCCAACATACAAAATATCACAAATTTCATTCATTTCTACATACTACAACATACACAATCATCCATAACATATAAAAAGAAGATTAAATCTTACCTTTTTCCCTTAACTTCTCACTTGGCTAGGGTTATGAACTTGCAACAAAGAGTGGTCTACTTGCTCCAACAACTCTCCCACGTTAATAAGGACCCTTCAATTGATAGAAATGCTGGAAGAAAATATTTTTTTGATCAAGATTTGAGGGCTTCACTTTTTCTTCTCCTTGGCCGAATGGCCTCTTTTGTTTTCTCCTTCTCCAAGTTTCTTCAACTTTCTAGAGTGAAAGATGAAAATGATAAATTTTGTCATCTTTTATCCATATATGTTATGCACCCATGTGGGCCAAGGCCCACACTTTATAAACGGCCCACTTGGCCCTTTGTTTCAAGACCACTATATTTTTTTTGTTTATGTAATTCGTGAAAAATTATTCTCCAAATTCCAAATTTGCCCTTATCCTTCCTCAATATTACCATAGACCACCTTGCGAATTTCCCTTTTTACCCCTATCCTTCCTTAATGTTTCCACGTCACAAATTTTAATAAACAACTTGTGTATTAAACAAGATCAAAATATAGCCTTGTCCTTAACTTCTTGCTATTGTCTTGAATTATCCGAATGTACAAAATGCGAGATATAACATCCTTCCCCCCTTTAGAACATTCATCCTCGAATGTTTAATTGGCCTCATGGTGTATTATAATACTTCGGGGAGATCTCCTTTATAGTTGTCACATGCGATCATTTAACATTAACATATCCGTTTTTTAAGCTTAGGTTGCCTGTAGGCGTAGGAAATAATTAAGGATACTTCCCCTTCATCTCTTCTTTCGGCTTCTCGGGTTGTCTCTCTTCTATTATTGTTTCGCCACAATACCCTAACCGGAACCACATCTTTGGTACGCAGTCTTTTCTTCTGACGATCCAGTATGACCATTGGCTGCTCTTCGTAGGATAACTCCTCCGTCACCTGGGTATCATCTATAAAAATACTCTGGAAGGGCCACCAATACATTTGCGGAGCATTGACACGTGGAATACCGGGTGCACCGCTTCCAAATCGGATGGTAAATCTAACTCGTATGCGACCTTGCCTATTTTACAGACGATCTGGTAAGATCCAATATACCTTGGACTGAGCTTTCCCTCTTTTTTTTTGTCCCATACTATCACACTCTAATTCTTTTACGGACCTGTCCTTCGAATTTCCACTCAAATAGTTTCATGCTTTGCCCATCGGCTCTCTTGAGGCTTTACTCACCCATATTCCTTTTTCTTTGACATTACCAACACTTCAGATCTCCTTACCCTTCACGTACTCACCTTCTTTCTGTTCCCGAATATCGTTGTATTAGGACTTTCCAGCCTTAACTAGTGGTGGGACCTGTACCAGTTTACTTTATAACATCTGTACCATACCTTTCGCTTTGTCTCTTGAATTCCGTTCAGTTAATGTCTTCCCTACATCGCAACACTGGGATTCACCTATCGATTGATACAATCATAAATGGGATGTCATATGTATTCATATATATTTACTACCGTTTTTCTTACAAAACATTTCCAAACGCTATTCAAACTTACTCTGATTCCAGAGCTGCGTTGCGCTTTCTCCCTCTATACCGGTCTAATCCGCCTTATCCTACGCGACCTCTTTAAGGTTCCTAACCCCTCCATATACTCTAATTTCCTTTAGGTTACCCTAATTTCACATTTGTCTCTTATATCTACATTTATGGAACTTTTAGTACACTTCCCAGGGGGTCACCCATCCTAAAATTTCTCTCGCCCTAGCACGCTTAGCCTCGAAACTTTAATGCATTTCAGTGCGTCAATGCTGGTATAATTGCACTCACTTCCCCGCACGACCTTTATCACGTAATCTAGGGCAAGTCGGGGTCTTAATAACTTCCAGAAGGTTCTCGTAACGTGTCTCACTCCAATCTAAAGAGGGTCCTTTTTACTTTTCTAACTATATAATTACCGTGTTAACCTGTTAAATCCTCAATATTAACTTTTCATCTGTACGTATGACTACCTCAAACGATCCTATCAATTCGGGTTTTATCCCAGTTCTACTAACAACCGGGGGGAAAATATATGGTAAAATAGAGTCTGGATCTATCAATGCATATACATTTCGGAAGAAGATCGATAGTATACTTGTAACCACGTCTGGTGACGCCTCCTGGTCCTGTCGGCTGGCTAAGGCATATAAGCGGTTCAAAGGACCGCTAGAACCGGGAGCTCCGCCTCGACCTCTACCGCGGCCTGCCGGTGTTGGCATACCCTGCTCTGTAGGGCGCATAGCTACAGAAGGGGAAGATGAACCAGCAACCGACCCAGTGGGCTGGGCTGAACCACCGGGACCACTCTTAAACAGGCACTCCCTCAAAACATGGTCCTGACGGCCACAATAGAAACAGGCACCCGTAGCACGATAACACTCCCCTGGGTGAGGCTTCCAACAGTAAGAACACCGAGGCATGGGTGGCTTTGACTGACTGAAACCTCTGCTCACCTGCGAACCCGAAGCCTTGGACCTCTGTCCAGCTCCTGAGTATCCGGTGCTATCAAATCTCTCACCAGTAGACTGTGGGGGTGCACTTCGCGCTGGCTAAGAAGACTGTCTAGTGTGCTGTCGAGGCTGCCCGCGTCGGAACTCCCCAGAATAACCAGCTGATCTAGCCCTCTTGGGCTGGCCCCGGTCATAATCTCTGTCGGGCTGACGTCCTCTACGTCTATCCTCCATCCCCTGAGCATATGCCTGCACCCGAGCAATATCCATCCCAGGCTGGGATGCCACCGCCATACAACTATCAATCAGGTAATCATCCAACCCCATCACATATCGGTGAATCATGTCAGTCATATCGGCTACAATAGTGGGTGCGTATCTAGCCAACGAGTCGAACTCTAAATTGTACTCCCGAACGCTTCTGCCCCTCTATCTCAACTGTAGAAATCTGTCAACCCTAGCTCGCCGCGCCTCGGGAGGCAGAAAGTGGCCAAGAAAGGCCTCTGTAAACTCGGCCCACACCGCTGGGGAGCATCCACACCCCTAGACAGCTCCCAGGACTCATACCAATTAACAGCTACATCACGCAACCGGTATGAAGCCAGCTTGACAGACTCCGTCTCAGAAGCTCTAACTAACCTCAGCGTACGCTGCATCTGTCGAATAAAGTCCCGGGGATCCTCCTCGGGCTTTGACCCGTAGAACTCTGAAGGATTACACGTCAAGAAGTCACGAACCCTCAAGCTGTCATGTCTATCCACATCATCACCCCCTAGCCCGCGTTTGCGAGCCTGCCCTGCTACTAATCTAGCCAGCAACTGTACGACATCTCTCATCGCCCTATCCTCCGCCCCTGGCTGAGGAGCTGGAGGCTCGGGCGCTGGAGCCTCTGGAGCTAGAGGTGGAGCCGCCCCCTGATCCATAGCGGCAGCGGCTGCTGCTCTAGGCTCCTCTGATAATGGTGGCATAGCAGAGCCCGCTGACTGGGGCATAATCTCGGGTATAGTCTGGGCACGGGCCCTGGTAACTCTCTGGGCCTGGCTAGTCTCTCCAACTGCTGCTGATTTGCCCTTCTGGGCAGCTGTCACTTTTCTTGGAGGCATCGCTGAAAACATAACATTTCGTCAGAAAGGAACCATCCTAATAATACAGCTCTATCGCACGATCTAAGATCGAAAGAAAAGGAAACACCCTAAATGTCCTGTAGCTTCCTGTTTATAGATATGGTGCACAACACACCGATAAACAAGACTCTACTAGACACGGCCTGTAGACATTCCGAGGACGAACCGCTCTGATACAACTTTTGTCACGACCTAACCTCGTGGGTCGTGACTAATGCCCGAGCTGGACACCCATACACACCCACTTACCAGAACCGGCATACAAATGGCAAATCCAGATTCGGCGTACCCTGACTTATACAGCTACAAAGATCAGATATCGTCTTAAGCGGTCACATATAACAAATATATTACACAGAAGCCAGCAAGGCTGTCGTAAAACATATCGCCCAAAAACATATACATACATATACATACGCACAAGCCGTTAAGGCTGTCACAGCAAATGGAACCGCTTAGACGCAAACCACACAGGCATAACTGAACCATAACGACCTCTGACCCACATACATGTCTACAGGCCTCTAACAAAGACAACAGAATCATATGACGGGACAGGGCCCCGCCGTACCCCTGAATATATACATACACATATACAACGGAAGAGTCTGTACCAAAATGTAGGCTCCAGAACAAGGGAGCACTCCAAAGCAGCAGAATGGATGGCCTAAGCTGTCGGGTCACTCACGTGAACGTCTGTACCTGCGGGCATGAAACGCAGCCCCCGAAGAAAGGGGTTCAGCACGGAATATGTACTGAGTATGTAAGGCATGAAATACAGAAAACAGAACCATAATCGGAATGACGGTACAAAAGTATGTACATTAGCCAGAATACCAAGGTGCTTATCTTCCGAACGCAAATCATGCATACCGATGTCATATGTCAGAAGAAGTACAGAAAATAAGTAAATCATCCAGAGTGCCAAAATGCTTACTTTCCAAACACACACCATGCGTGCCGACATCATATGTCATCATATACATATAACAGATCCCGGCCCTCTAGTGAGGGACGCGGTGAATGGGGTCATCATATATGCCGACATCATATATCATATATGCATATAACAGATCCCGGCCCTCTAGGGAGAGACGCGGTGAATAAGATCATCACATGCCATCCTGGCCGCCATCCCCACATCATCATATCATCATATACAGATATATATATAACAGATCCCGGCTCCCCAATGAGGGACGCAGTGAACAATGCAGAGGAGGCGCACGATAATAGAACCTGGCCCGGGGCGCAGTGAAGGACATACTGAGGCTTGCACGAGCAGAGTAGTGCGAAACCATATGCACATAAATCAAGACTCGATAGATACGTACACTTACCGACATTTGAAGGATCATAAACATGTTTCAAGTCAATCCGGTTTAATATGAGAAAGTTATGGACATTTTAGTACAGAAACCATTACGAACGTTTCAAAGCAATCCGAGATCGTTTACAAAAGTTAGAGACATTGAAACTTACAGAACTCTTTTAGAAACAAAACTTTTTATGCTCATCTCGTTGTCCAATCATATAATAAACTCGATCATATTGAGAATACTCATATCAAGAAGTGAATGAGAATCATAGATAGACTCGGAAACATATCAAATAGAGCTTCGGAAATCATAGATACGTATCAAAACCATATGAAGTAGCTTATGGACATCAAGAATATTAGCCATCCTAGTGGCTCTAAGAATAGGAATTTCTTTGAAATCATACATATACGTCATCTGCTTGTTTCATAAGGATCATGCCAAAAGAAAGAAAGGGTAAGCCTTACATACCTTGCCCGCTTCCTAAGCTAATCCGAACTTAAGTCGTTGACTTCGCAAGATCTACAACAATATTAGTATATACCAAACATTAGCTATAGATACTTAGAAGTTCACTCTTCAACCAACACTTTACTTGCAGAAATTTCGGTAGCATTTCCCCTGTAAATACAACTAACCCCGAGAATCCAACTCGGCCAAATCATCAACAACAAATCCGAGAATTCAACTCGGCCAAATTATCAACAACAATACCAACCGTCATTCTAACAATATCAACAATCAATTCAAAACGCATTCCAACGTTAACAACTTCTTTCTACAAACTTCGACGGCGTTTCATTTATGTTCAATTCATAATTGCTTACATATTCAAGTACCAATCCGAAACCATTCAAACAATATTCAAGAACACTTCAAACAATCCGCACAATATTCAAAATAATCTAACCAATATGCCACTCCACCCGAAACCTTCCAAATGTAACAAGAACAATAACAACACATTTCCTTCCTTCAAATTCATGAACCTCACCAACAATTCACACACTAACAACATTATTTTTCATAAATACAAGAAACTACATTAAAATAACATTGGCTTCTAACACAACTCTCCAACACTTACAACTTCAACTAGAATCATCAAACTTTCATTATCAACATAGAATCCATAACAACAACAACCAAAACACTAGATAAAATAATTGGTTCATCATTCCTACATAATACACATATGCACGGCCAAGCTTCACACTACACGGCTCAACCCCCAACATACAAAATATCACAAATTTCATTCATTTCTACATACTACAACATACACAATCATCCATAACATATAAAAAGAAGATTAAATCTTACCTTTTTCCCTTAACTTCTCACTTGGCTAGGGTTATGAACTTGCAACAAAGAGTGGTCTACTTGCTCCAACAACTATCCCACGTTAATAAGGACCCTTCAATTGGTAGAAATGCTGGAAGAAAATATTTTTTTGATTAAGATTTGAGGGCTTCACTTTTTCTTCTCTTTGGCCGAATGGCCTCTTTTGTTTTAACCTTCTCTAAGTTTCTTCAACTTTCTAGAGTGAAAGATGAAAATGATAAATTTTGTCATCTTTTATCCATATATGTTATGCACCCATGTGGGCCAAGGCCCACACCTTATAAACGGCCCACTTGGCCCTTTGTTTCAAGACCACTATATTTTTTTTGTTTTTGTAATTCGTGAAAAATTATTCTCCAAATTCCAAATTTGCCCTTAGCATTCCTCAATATTACCATAGACCACCTTGCGAATTTCCCTTTTTACCCCTAGCCTTCCTTAATGTTTCCACGTCACAAATTTTCATAAACAACTTGTGTATTAAACAAGATCAAAATATAGCCTTGTCCTTAACTTCTTGCAATTGTCTTGCATTATCCGAATGTACAAAATGCGGGATATAACAATAGAGTAGGTAAACGAAAAGGTATGTAAGGCTAGTCCCTTCTTTTCTAAGGCATGAATCCTATGACGTGATTTTCTTTACCTTCCATGATTTTCCTATATTCCGGAAACTATGCACCTATGTTATAAAGAGTTTCTCTTGAGATAAAGTTAAAAGACATGTGATGAATATGATAAGGATGATGATGAGTTCGAGTCTAGAGATCCTAAGGCTCATGATATGATATTGTTAAGAAACTAATGATCCTTATATGATTCTTTGACGTTATTCATTGCTGCTAGACCCACCTGATGATGCTAGTGCCTTTTCTTCCTAAGGCATGACCCCCGTATTGTATCTCGTATGTATTCCATGATTATTAAGAGTTTTCCTATGAGCCAGAGATGAGATATGCTCAATGATAATGATGATGATTACATAGTGGTCAAACTACATACGACACTCCCAACGCTCCCAAACCCAGCAACACTAGGGCCCCACAACTTCCATGAATCTTGCGATATAAATAATAGTGCTCTGTATAATGGTAATTCCTATGCTGTGACCCCACGCTTGTTTTCCATATTGTCCTTACTCCTAAAATGTTAGGCTTCCATGATTCTTAAGGCCACCATGACAATGTTGAGGAATGTTCTTCATGACAACGATTAGGATGGTAATTCCCCTCCTAGTGATACCCAAGGACTAAAGTTCCACATGTCCTCATGGGATAATTGAGCTTACCGTGTGAGTCTCCATCACATTCATGATAGTTGGCCTTGTCTTATGTTATCGTTCCCTTCAAAAGTGAGACATGGCAGTAATGATGACCATGATAGCGAAGATGATTGTGCTTTCCAGGGAATATAGAAGCATAATTCCCTTATTACAAATTCAGTTAAAATGTCTGAAATGTCCTACTCCTAAGAAAAGCTAGAATTTGCGATTTCTAAGACTCTTAAGATGATATTGATAAGAGATTTCTGTAGTGATGGCAATGATGGTAATGAGATATACCGAGCCTTTTTATGGCCGAGTACGGATGACATGTATGTGAATTTGTCGAGCCACTATGTGGCCGAATACGGATAATATTTAATGTGTATGAGTAGATACGATTCTATGATATGTATATGTATGTGCATTCCACGATTCTTGAGAAAAGGTAAAGTAAGCATGATGAACATCTCAAAAGGTATTTGGTCTTTTATTTTATGCTGTCCTTCACGTTTTACTTATGTTACTACTCATGCCTTGCATACTCAGTACATATTTCGTACTGACGTCCTTTTTCTTTTGGACGCTGTGTTCATGCCCACAGGTAGACAGGGAGGGGGCCCAGATTCCTAGGAGCTACTCAGCAGGCTTACAGAAGCACTCCATTACTTCGGAGGTGCCATGTTGATTTATTATTTTGTGCATATATTTGGGCACGACCGGGTCCTGTCCCGTCTTTATGTTTAGTACTCTAGTATAGGCTCGTAGATACGTACGTGTGGGTAGTAGATGTGCCATGATGACTATGTTATACTTTTGTATATCAGTTTGTAGCCGTGAGGGCTTGTGTATATAGACATGTGTTGCTTTGGAGATCATATATGTTCAGGTTGAGTATGAGGATTAGCCTAATGAGTGGTTCTCGGTAGTCAGCTCCGGGTACCCGTCATAGCCCCCTAGTCAGGTCGTGACAGATTTGACCATGGTCGGATCTCCAAATAAAGTCCAAAACCGACTTGGACTGGGCTAATTTTGTAAGGACACGTCGCACCACCTACCCAGTGGGCACGATGTGCCCTTGTATTTTGGTGACTTGCATTTTTGTTGCCAATTTGCAAGGGCACGGTGCATGACCCACCTAGGGGACGTGGGGTGCCTTTGTATTCTTTGCGATACTTCACTTTTTCAGCTCCTTTTCATGTGTACTTGGCCCTCGGGTGCTTAGCCCATTCTGAATATTCAAAATGACTTCTACTCAGACTTCAAAGTCGTGTTTCATCTCTTTTTGCATTAAAACATGAGCTTCCCATCGAATCATCACCTAAACACAATAAAGACACATATCAAGTGTAGAGCTGTCGAAATGTACTTAAGGCACAAGAAAAGAGACAAATGCGAGGCGTAAAATGTCTAAAAACATGTACGTCTAGACGCTGATCAATTTCAACTAGTTTCTGAAACATTAATGAGTATTTTCTTTTTATTTGTAGTAATCTACTCTTAGGTTTTAGTGATCAAGTATAAAAAGATAAACCATGTGAATGGTGTAGATTTTTTTTTTTAAAATGTTGATCGCTAAATCTTGTACAATTTTGTTAACCAAGTGCTGGAGGAGAGGCAGAGAGGCGAGACTCGCAAGCCCTAGTTTAGTTTGAGAGAATAAGTGTCACTTGCGGTAAGAATTTAGGAAATAGTGTTTTGTATTTAAAAATTAAAGACACTATTATATAATTAGAAATAAAACGATAATGTTGATATAATCTTATTGGGTTATCGGTTTAACCATTAACTAAATCTTTAAAAACTGAAAACCTAACCGATATCCCAATAAAAAAGTTATAAAACCATTTACAAACCATTAATCCAATAATCTCATGCCGAAAAGCCAATAGCATTTTTATCGTGTGGGTTTATCGGTTAAACTGGTTTTGTGTGGCTGAATATGCAGTATTCTTTTACGTATGGCTCCATTTAAATGGAAGGCGACAAAAGTGGCTACCTTGGGTAAATAACGCGTCCCAGGTTTGACAATTTTGGTCTTGAATTTAGAGAATCCAAATAAATACTAGTTCCATTACTTCATGAAAGAGTGCAAACAAAAGAAGAGATGGTGAAAGCAGTAGTGGGAGAAGAAAGTCAGCTCAAATTAGCTGAAAATCGGCTTAGCAAATCTGGACTCCCTTCTCAGGTATATAAGTATAATATAAATTCATGTATGCATAACGAAATGTACATATAACCAGTGTAATGGTTATATTGTTTTGACAGATAGGGCTTGTAATTGGGAATATAGGTTGGAAATTAGATCGAGGATTCATATTCGATTTAATCCCAACACCGGCGAACGACGAGGGTGAGGCGGCGTGTTCCATAGTTGGCGGGGTAAAAGATGATCGGAAAAAGGCATCGAAAGGAAAGGATTCTTCGGCATTGTTCATTGACAAAGATTGGCTTGCTGAACACGCTCGTCAGGTTCCTTCTACTTTCTCATATGTGTGCTTTATGACTTAATTGGAACTTGGCACTCGTAGAAAAATATTAGGCTTATCTAGGTTACTACTTCTGCTGTGTAGCGGGAAACTGATTGATATTCTGTAATGTTACGGTGAATCAACCATGTGTCAGTAGGAATTACTTGTGTTTGCCCATATGAATTATTTTGTTCATACGTCCATCTCTCTCCAATTTCGGCAAATACTAGTTATCTGAAAAAAAGAAAAAAGAAGTAACGTTTCACCCAATAATTGCTGCGAAAATGTCTCGAAGAATTTGTCTTCCTTGGCGGATGAACTACTCTGGAGATCCATGTATTTCCCTCAGATGAATCTATGTGAAAGCCCATACTAGTGGCCTGTTTATTTGCTTATTACCGTGTATTGTCTAAGGTAAAAACTATAGAAAAGTGCCTAGCGTTCGCCAGGGAGGCCTTTGCTGCAAAGTGCAATTAAGGCGTGGGATTAGTTTAAAAAAGGTGCATATGAAGAGAAAAAAAATGTGATACAACAACTATGCCTCAGACCCAAACAAGTTGGGTCGGCTATATGGATCCTTGCTTTCATCTGTGATATCTTCTAACAGTCAACTGTCGCTTTACTGGCTGTATTTATTGTTTATGATGCCCTTTGCGTTGTGGGTGTTGAGGCGCACGTAGTAGCACCTTGATGCCTGCACTAAAGCCCCTCTTATTTTCTGTGATTTCCCCAAATTATGCAACAGGAATGCTTCTACTGCTGCTACTCTGTATAATGCAGGTACCTTCTATACTGGACAACCTACCATCTGTTTTCTTAACTCTGTAGTCTTGTATATGAATTCTGTGAAAGAATATTCAAATGGGTATAGCAGATTTAAGAAATGTCTCTAGTCCTACCTATTTGGGTGTTGTGCTGGCGACTTGTCAATTGACACCAACTTCAGATTTCATGGAAAAGGCCATCATAGCGAATCTTCAACATATCATGAATCATGTAAATTCTCTGTGTAGCTTATGCTTTAATATATGCATATTTCAGGTTGGGAGAATGCTATTGGGTGGCATGAAGGTGGTTGGCATCTACGTGTGGACCAATGAGAGCTCATTCAAAAATTCAACCATCACGCTTTGTCAGGTTTTACTATCA
Source organism: Lycium barbarum (assembly GCF_019175385.1). Lineage (NCBI taxonomy): Eukaryota > Viridiplantae > Streptophyta > Magnoliopsida > Solanales > Solanaceae > Lycium > Lycium barbarum. The sequence continues at coordinate 61,037,543 of NC_083347.1, read as the reverse complement.
TAACTTGAAGTTAACGTCATATTTTCCGCTGCACTGAGGGTCTACCACAACTGCAGTATTGTGTTATTTTCTGGAATAGGAGGCTCTCGTGTAGTCTGTCTCCGTTGTTATTCCTTTTACGGTGAAGTTCCCTTACCTTCCAGAAAAAAGTTTAGTGAAACATGAAACTTATAATTTCCATCACTCATAATTAATTTTCGATGTAAAATTCGGTCATTATTTGTATTCTTGCTCTCCTTCTCGTTTGCTGATGAAATAACTGTACAGGCTGCAAAAGCAGTTGCTGAAGCGGCCCCTTTGTTGGAAGTGGATTGGGATGAAAGATTGCTTGTACACATTGGTTACAGTCCCTTGAGGTAATCTTATCTAACTATGTGTTGTTATATTCAACTCGGCCCTTCCTTTTCACAAAATATTCGAAACAGCCCTTATAATTGATTTAAGAGATAAAATGTATTCCAGGTGGACGTGTCGAAATTGCTCGCTGGCTTCAAATATTACATCAGGCAGTCTACGACTTTGTGATTTAAAAATGGGAAAAATTCTGGGTACCCGTCAGGCATTCAGATGCACATATGACTTTGATTTGAGGTGAACTTTTTTGCTAGAATTTCTCATTTTTAAAATCATTCTTTGATGTATGGACCGAACACTAGCTATGGTTTCTTAGTGCCACATGTCAAACTAAAAAAGAAATTCCAACTATCTCAAGCAACTCATTTGTTCGTTATTTTAATTGCATGATTGTTGATTTGGGTATTTCTGTTTTGGCATGACAAGGAGGCGAAAACTCCCTCCCCTTTTGCCCTGGCACTGGAGAGAGGTTGGAGAAGTGCCATATTAATGTCGTTGAAGAACGTTAGCCAAAATCGTGAAAGAAAAATGGCTTGTCTCAAATATTGGGGAACTTTGGTTGAGCTATTGGCTTGTGTCACACTACGACTTTTGGTTTATTTTTTCTGCACTAGTATGATAGAAGGAAGAAAGATGTTTTTTTTTTTTTTTTGTGGGGGAGGGGGTTGGTGAGTAGGCATTTTAGATCAAGTGGTGTGCAATAAAGCTGTTCAATGTTTCCTTTGGTTGGTTGCAGCCATTTTATATCATAGCTCATAGTCTGTTAGGGTCATTTTATTGTAATAAAGAGGTGTGAGTAGAAAAATATTATTCCTCCGTGTGATGATGAACTGGAGGTTGCATCTAGATTAGATCAAAAGCACTTTCTCTTCTTTGTTTTTGTAGCCTTGCACTTCCTTTTCTAGTGATCCCTATATGATATATCTCCCCAGACAAGCTTAGTAACTCTCAGCACCAGTGGAAAAAATATTCAGTTTTGTGACTTTTATAATATTAGATATGTCAAATTTGATATTTTCTGCAAGAATCATGGCTCTTAATGATGGATACATTGGAATCATTATTGTGCACCCAAGACTCTGTGTTACCATCCCTAGTTCGTGTTTGTAAATAAAGTTCCTGTTCCCTTTTGTTTTTTAAGTACACAAATCAATTATATTTGTTAATTCTTTTTACTGAATTTCTTAGATATCTCAGAGAAATTCAGAAAATCGTCTCACGGTTGAGATACATGTTTCCAGGTTGCCCATATGCCGGGGTTCAAGCAGCAAAAAATTGGATGACATTCTTCATCATGGAATCTCAATTCATGGAAAAGAGCTTAAAGGTGCCAAGGCATTGATTAATGGGAAATTGGTAAGGAACTCTAGACTTGTGGTATGAGTCTAGATCAACCATTATCCTTAAACTTGGATGCTAGTTTTCCTCTTAAAGCATCCTCATGGCACTCATGATTTTACTACCTCCTCGTGTTGCAACTTGTTTTTTTCTCTTTCTTTCATTTTAATTAATTGCTAACAGAAAATACTTACTCTAAACAGCGCTGCTTCTTGAGTAATGACATAGCTAACGGTCCTTAAAATATGATATACATAGCTAACGGTCCTTAAAATATGATATAGGCTGCCACTCTATACTTGATTTGCTTACTTGTCCCCTATCAAAATATGAACCCGGTGTCTTTCCTTGGTTACTATACTGGGCAATTTTCACCTTTTTTCTTTCATTTCTAGGCAAATGAGGATGAACAATTTGATTTAGGTGGTGTACATGATGTTGAATTCCTCCTACCTTTCACGGAAGATAAGTATTTGGAAGGTCTGTAAACATTCTCCAATTTACACAATTAGCCTTTCTTTTGAAGTTGATGAAGTATGAGTTAGTTGCGGTACAAGTAATTTTTTTCTTTCTGTCATTCATCTCCTTTTTTTTTTTTTTTTTTTTGGGTTTTTTTTTGTGAAGTATGTAGCCAGAAAGAGGTTATAGGTCTTCTAGTCTTTAGCGGCTCTGTCTGCTCCTATGCTTACTCGAATTCGAAGGAACCAGCTTCTCAAGCTTTGGCTGACATAAAGGTATTTTAACTTTGCATTTGATGTTTTTTGTTCCTTACATTATAGACTAAAAAGTTTAGTAAATCTGCTCTTCCTCTGTTGCATTCATGGATGTTAGGATGTTCCAATAGATTTGAATCCATTTGTTGAAAAAGCCATATTATCAGAGCATATTAGATGGATTACTGGAAGCAGAGAGTATTATTAGTATTTTCTCTGTAAGATCACAGGTTAATAGTATTTACACCTGGTTCTGGATTTAACAGTGCTTTTTATCTCAAAGGGAATATTTTACTATTTGGGTTAGAGTTAATTTGGTTGTATCTTACATTTGTTCTGCTTAATATTAAAACGTAGATCCTGGTTGTCTTTGGGTTTTTTCTCCAGCATTTAACTTCTTGTCTTCTTGGTGCTTAGGAAGACATAATTAAGAGTCTAAGAAGCAGGTTAGATATCATGTGTGATGATGCAGACAGAAAATCCGATTCTAAAGATGACATAACTGAAGAGAGCAGCAACCAGATATTAAGTGGGAGTTCAGTTCTGCAACTTGATTTACAGTTACAGAGGTATAGCACGATGTAATGGTATCTATTCTCCTCTAGATATCCAGATTTAACCCTGCACACTTATTTTTCACCATGGCATTTGCATCTTTTTGCAAAATTCTCTAGTTCTTTATCTTTTTTCTGGTCTGAACTTTAGTATTTTAATGAGATTTAATTGACTCTTTATAAATTTTAAATTCAAAATTGAGGACTTGGTACTTCCTCCATTTTTCTGATGAAATTTTACACTTCTTCTATCATTTTCTTATTGAGAACTACAAGAGTAATTTTGTCATTGGTCATTTTTATGACCCTCCGAACAAGATGCTTCCTCTTTTTGACTTATTGGTTGTGTCTTTTTTATCTGAGCAGCATTCTATCATGTTCTGCTTACACCAGATTTTTAATCAAAATGTACTCCCGACGAGGCATTAGATAGTTAAGATCGAAACATTATTTTTTCCCTAAAAATACTCTTATACGGGACTATACAGAAGGGAGGATCCATTAATTCAGTATACAAGGCCACAGTTCATTTATTACATGTTGAGTGTGGGGTACTTACGGCATATAGTGACAACACATTCTAGACGAATGTTCCTCTGTTTCCGATGGTGGTATCAACTTATTTTTTCGAGCATGTGGAAGTGTCATGCGTTTTCCATATATCTTCCCGTATTTATAGTTGGGCCACAATTGAACAGGCTGCAGGAGATCCCCCGTCATTGACATTATTGTGTGCAGTAGTTGGTCTGACTGTGATGAATTTCAAAGAATTTAAATGGAGAATCATGGTCAGTAAGGATTCATATAGCCGAGACAGACTTGTTTGAGACTGAGACGTAGTTGTGCAGTAAGTTGGTCTGTTGTTCCATGTAATCTGTATACCATAGTGGCGTGACGACAATGCCAATAATTATTGTTGTTTTCTACTGTTGTTGTCGTTATAAGTTGTGTGATTATTGTTATTGACGTCTGAATTTAGAGATTAAAAGAATTTCATTTTGCTTTACAACTTTGTAGTTATTACACTTTGACCTTCATCTTTTACTGGACGGTAGCAGTTGGCCTAACAATGCTGAAATGGTTGACTTGCCTTTTTAAACAGAAAAGATTGCAGTCTGTCATTTCCTCGAAGAGTATTTTTACCCTGGCTGGCTGATACATTCCTTTGTGACTATATACAAGCATCTGAATCAGTTGAGGTGAGTTAGTTGCACCCTTTATATCCTTTGGTGAAGCAAATAATACTACACTCAGCCATATTTCTTTTATTTGTCTTCCATTAAACATAAATGACATTTTCCTTATATTATGTTGTTTTCTTGCCTTAAAAGTAAAAGAAGTTATTTCGTTGATGTTGAAAGGGTGCTGGAATAGGCACTACTTCAAAGTCCCGTAGCTATACTGAAGCTGCAGGCACTTTTGTCTTTGCGTGTTTGCATCTCTAAAACACTACGAGTGTGGTTAATAGAATATATGATTCTTGTACATTTTTTTCAGTAGGTATTTCACCTTAAGGAATGTGTTTCTTATGACAAGTTGTTCATTTTTATGATAAAAAATTGTCAAGAAAAACTAATACCTCCCTATAATGGTTGTCGGACTGAAGCTCCTTGATCTCACTGAACCATGAGCACACTTGCTGAGTTCTTTACTGGGACATTTTTGTCGTCTCCCTGTGATAATTGTATATGCGGGATGCAGCTGTGTATTATAGATGGGATCTGCCTTGGCAACTAAGTTTTGTCTGTTTGGTATATAAGTGGTTGAGCAGTATTTGTTAGACATTGTTTACCATATTGCTTAATGCAACTAAACATGTCGGTTATTTTGAGATTATGACATAAATTTAACTCGGGTGTGCTATACTTTGAGTTAGGTTCTTGAGGATCATTTTGCAGAGCTCATGTCTATAGAGTTTCCAAATATTTCTTCCAAAATCTTGGAGCCTGAAGCTGAAGCTCCTGCATTGGTATCTACCACAACAAAATCGTTTCATGAGGTGTCAACTCCATATTCTCTGCTACCTAAGTCGGACGACTCACTCTCAAAGAAAAATAGAGGTGCTACAAGCTTGGGAAGTGACCAGATATCGATAGGATCAGCTGGTTTTAATTTCATGATGCCTGTTTTAGTTCTTGCTGTATCAATTGTAGTAGGGGTTGTGGTATTTGTTGTCAGGTCATCCTAGGGAACACGGATGGTGCGTGCAAAAATTATGTCTAGAACAAATCTCATGGTACTGTCTCATGAATCATGTACTAAGGATATCATTTACAAGTCCACTGATTCAGAATATTTTTTTAAGCTAAATTCTACATTGATTCAGAAGTTAATCGTCTTCTTCCACCGAATTCCAAAGCTGTAAATAGCGGTTGTAAAAAAGTGTTTTGTAGTTTCCTATATTTGGGAGGTCTGGAGTGAGAAAGTTGTCTGATGGACTAGCAAACATTCGTTGAAATTTCATGTTGGATGGATAAGGAAATATTGGACGATCAGATTAAGGTGCTGTTTGGTCATAAATACCAAAAATAAATTCACTTTTTTTTGGAATTTTTGAAGTTGGAGTTGTGTTTGGCCATAGTTCTTGAAATTGTAGTTTTTGGTGAATGTAGTGTAAAAAAGTGAAAAAATATTGAAAAACAAGTTTTTCTTGTTTTTGGTATTCCGTTGTATTCCGAATATTTATGGCCAAACGCCTAAATGTACAAAAAGTGAAAAAAATTTCCGAAAAAAAGTGAATATTTTTTATGGCCAAACGGCTACTAAGAGCCCGTTTGGCTTAGCTGATTTTAAATAACTGATAAACATTAAGTGCTGATAAAGTACTTTTAAGTGCTGAAACTGATTTAATAAATAAACATTTATGTGTTTGGATAAAAGTGCCGAAACTGATAATAAACTGACGTGTTTGACAAAAAAGTGTTGATAAGCATATTTTTCTGTTAAATGACTTTAATGTCCTTAAAGTTATTTACAGTAATAAAAACTTTGTTTTTACAAGATTGTAAATTCCATATTATTTCGGATACGAAATATTATGTCTCATTTTATTTTTAAAACAAAATTGATTAGATAAATTATGTTTATACATAAGTTATCTTATAATAAACTAAATTATAATCATAAGCTATAATGTATAAAACTAATACGACGACGATTGGGATGTTTACAAGAAGATATGGGTGAAAGGATTGCCTTTAAAATAGCATTCCTAATGTGGAGGGTGTGGCATTTCAAAGTGCCATTGGATGATGTGATCAGGAGCTGGGGATATCACATGCCATCTATGTGTTCGTGTTGCGCGGCACCTAAGGAAGAAACTGTTCCTCACATATTCTTAAGATGTGAAATTGCTCAGAAGACGTGGTCATATTTTTGTGCTGCTGCTGGTATTAATATTTCAGGAATGCATCTGCATCAAGTTATAATGAAATGGTGGACTGCTGATGTGTTACCTAGAATGAAACCTATATTCTATGCTATTCCTTCTATTATTGTGTGGGAATTGTGGAAAAAGAGGAATGGGGATAAGCATAGGAATAAAGTGTCTTTTAGCAGAGTCATATATCAGGCTTCAACTAACATTCAACAATTGGTAAGGTTGAGGAAACCAGGTATCAGAATTATTCCTCATAGATGGCTTGACATTCTGAAAATTCTGGAACAATTTGTCCCTAAATTACAAGTGACAAAGGTTTGGTGGTATTTGCCTCCTGAAGGGTGGTGGAAATGTAATACAAATGGTGTTACGAGGGGCAATCCTGGTAGGAGCTCTTTTGCATTTTGTGTGAGGAATCATACTGGTGATTTGGTATTTGCTAGAGCTAAGGAAATGGAGGATGCAACAAATACTAAATCTGAAGCCATGGCACTACTTGAAGCTGCTAAATACTGTTTATCTCAGCATGTTTACTCATTCGTTATGGAGACTGACTCTCTTTTAATGAAGAACATATTGGATAGGCAGTGGAAGCCTCCTTGGAATATAGCATTGGTTGTTGAAAAATTGCTAGAAATTATAGACAATGCTAATGTACAGGTTCTGCATATTATGAGAGAGGGTAACCAATTAGCTGACCACTTGGCTAATGTTGCACTTGACCATGGAGAGGTTGTTGTGCATTCTTTTACAGAACTTGATTCAAAGGGTAGGAGGATTCTTAATAGTGACAAGTTACAATGTCCCTACTTGAGAATTAGGACTTAGAGGAGATACTGATGGATGCTCATAATTTGATGTGGAAGAAATTTTGATATTTTCATAAGTATCACTGATTCTGGCAATGGAAATGAAATGGAAGAAAAAAAAAAAAAATCAGCTGCAGTTAAAAAAAAAAAAAAAAAAAAAAAAAAAGAGATTGCTTTTTCACTACTTGTGTGCCAAACAGGTTGCTGGTTCATTTTGCAGCCTTGGTTTGGTTGCTGTCAAAGGTGCATAAATGCAGAATTTTGCTCCTGCTGTGAAAAAAAAAAAAAAAAAAAAAAGGGTGGGGAGAATCTGCGCATTGGTGTCCCTAATGGAAGTTTTCAAATATCCTACTGATTCTAAATGCACAGGATATGAGATGGGATTAAAGGTTACAGTGCATAATAATAAAAGAGAGTTCAGTGGAAACTTGCTTCAAAGTTGGTTTTTCATTATGATCTACTGGTGTGGCAAAGAGGAACTCCTTGGATCTGCTACAAGCTATTTAGTGATTACCCCTCAGTGCGTGCTCTTCCCATTGAGGGTGTGACACTGGATGGCAAGGAGGTTGGTCCAAGCAAAATAGCAAAGTGTCAGTGGTTACTTCAGAAACTACTGGTTTCTTGCTTTACATTCTACACTACTGAGGATATGTCAATAGAGGGACAAGGTTGTGATTGTAGATGGCACAGGTTCTCAATATACACTAAGGAATATATTGGATCTGCAAGGGAGGAGGCTTAGTAGTAGGCCAAATAATGCAGTTTTAGTAACATAAAGGCTGCAGAGAGATGCTTCAGCTGCTAGATCACAATATGCAGCAGAGGTTTTGGTACAGCAAATTTCTTGGGATGACAGGGTTGGGATCTCAAAAAAAAAAAAAAAAAAAAAAAAAAAAAAAAAGTGCAGTTGTTTAGTTGGAGGAACAGCTGGTGAATTTGACGCGAGGGGATGTTGGTGCTGATTAAAGCACCTGCTGGTGCGAGTTTAACAGAACACCAAATGGTGAAGTGTAATGTTAGACGGGGATGATTTTTTTTTTTTTTTTTTGCCGAATCCTTGAGCTACTGGCCAGGCCTATTTGCTGCGTTTTTGAAGAGTGGGAAGGGCACCAAATGGTGTTTTTTAAATCAAAAACTGCTGCAATTTAATTTTGCATAAAATCACTGAATAGAGGAGGAAAATATAGCCTTGTTAGGTCGAATTCTACTCGACTAACTGCTGCCAGGAATGTTTTATCATTACTTTTTTTGGCCAGCAAGTTTGTAGTAGATTAGGATGGCTTGCGATCTGGTGTAAATTGGAGCATGACGGGCAATGTGACGGGCAAGAAGAGAATGATGGGATCAACAATGTGCCACCATGTTCAAGTCTTTCGGGAGGAGAGCATGGAGGTATTTTTTATTGCTAACATATTCTTCTTTTTTGCAGGTTACATTAGTGCGAACAGCAGCAGCAGCTACAGAATATGCAGGCATCGCATGGTTATTATGTCATTTCAAGTACTTTGTTTCAATTAATACTTTTTGAGAGAAAAAAAAAAGTATTTTTTCTACTTCAGAAGAAAGTACTTTTTTTTATCACTTAAAAAAAAAAAAAAAAAAAAAAACTAAGTGGCACTAGACAAGTGAGGGATGGACAGTAGCAAATGTGAAGTTTTGATACAGCAACTTGGTTCAGTTCAGTGGTGTCAATCATATGCAGCATCAGCTGGAAAAAAGAAAAAAAAAAAATTGCGCAGCATCTCAACAGGAGATAAGAATCCTGGAGATGAGGAACCCAAAGAGAAATTTCAACAGCTGCATGTACTGAGGGAAGGCACCAATTTACTACAAGTTTTATTTATTGATAATTCCTCAGTGTGTGATTAGCACTTGGTGCTCATTGCATTGAGAGATCGTCGATGAATGAAACTTGTATGTTATGGAGATATGAAGAGTTCATGCGACCAGCAGCAGCAGCAGCAGCCACACAATATGCAGGCCAAGCGCACAACATGGAAAAAGCGGAGGAGGCATTTGTGGTTATTTTACAAGGAACGAATTCATCAAGAAAAAAGTACTTTTTTTATCACTTAAAAAAAAAAAAGTACTTTGTTTCAGGGGAGCAAAGCAATAGCTATGCAGCCAGCCAAGCAATAGCTGCAGGGGAGCTCAAATCAGCCAAAGCATATGAAAATGGGCAAAGGGTTGGTTGAAGAGTTTCAAATAACTCAACAACTGATGCAACTTATTTTTTCATAATGCTACTGCTACCACGAGGAAAGATGGTCATGGATTGTTCGATTTTTACTCGTCTAGTTCGGTTCTGATTAAAGCACCTGCTGGTGCGATTCTTGCAGAACACCAGATGGTGAAGCGTCATGTGAGATGGGGTTGCATTTTTGGCAAATCTGTCCAGGCCATATTTGCTGCGTGCTTGAAGAGTGGAAAGGGCACCAAATGGTGCTTTTTAAATCAAAAACTGTTGCAATTCATTTTTCCATAAAATCATTGAATAGAGGAGGAGAGTATAGCCTTATTTGGTGGAATTCTACTCGACTAACTGCTGCCATCTGGTGTGATTTGGAGTGTGACGGGCAAGAAGAGAATGATGGGATCAACAATGTACCACCATGTTCAAGTCTTTCGGGAGGAGAGCATGGAGGAATTTGTTATTGCTAACATGTTCTTCTTTTTTGCAGGTTACATTATTGTGAACAGCAGCAGCAGTTACACAATATGCAAGCCTCGCGTGGTTATTATCGCATTTTAAGTTTGTAGGATCTGTGCCAGTTGCATGGCACATTACTGCTACATTCAAATTGCTCCAATACAAGGAAATGAGAAAAAAAAAAAGTATTTTTTCTACTTCAGAAGAAAGTACTTTTTTTATCACTTAAAAAAAAAAAAAAAGTACTTTGTTTCAATTAATACTTTTTGAGAGAAAAAAAAGTATTTTTTCTACTTCAAAAGAAAGTATTTTTTTTTATCACTTAAAAAAAAGTATTTTTTTCTACTTCAGAAGAAAGTACTTTTTTTTTACCATTTAAAAAAAAAAAAAAGTACTTTGTTTCAATTAAGCTTTTAGTCATTTAGAGGCTTTTACTTCTTTGCTAGTGTTGCATTTTGTAGTACCAACTTACGACATGCACAGGATATGAGATGGAATCCTACAGTATGTGGTTTCTGGTGTGTTAGAAATAATAGAAAAACACAGTTTAAGAGAAGAGAGGAAGGCATTGCAAAGACACAAGAATATGGTTCTACTGCTTCTTACTTTGTGGCGATAAGAAGGCTGGAGGTTTACTAAACTCCTGAAGGATATTACACAAAGCAGTAGGACCAATTGAAGGCTGCTGTGATGACTTCAACATCATAGCATTGGTTAACATGGGAGCAGCAACAGCAAATTGCTGCTTACTGCAGCAATTTAGTAGGAAAGATCACACAAGCATGGTAAATTGAGTGTACATGCCTTGCAGCTGCAACCATGTGTTTGGAGAGGCCAATGCTACAGCAGATGACCTTTCTAAACACAGTCAAGACATTCAAAATGCTACTTGGTTTCATAATTTTCATCAGCTGCCTATTAACATCAGAGGACACTACAAACTTGACAAGATAACAATGCCAAGCTTCAGGAGAAGAAAGACTAAGAGGATTCTGAAGCCTCCTTGAGATTCATTTGCCATGCATTTTGGCCAAGGCTCAAGATCAAGTTACACAAAAAAAAAAAAAAAAAAAAAAAAAAAAAAAACTTGCACAGTTGTAATTTGCAGGAAATTTATATTGCAATATCTATCATGGAAGTTGTAGTATAATACCTATAAATTGCAACTGGTGACATCCAAAAAAAAAAAAAAAAAAAAAAAAAAAAGATCAGGGGCAAAATGGGAAATATGATTTTTTGGTGGGAAACACTTCATGTGAACATCTTTTGTAAAATATGAAGTGTTCAATGACCTTCTGATCAAGGCTGTGGACAGTTACGTTCATGATGCTCAAAAAAAAAAAAAAAAAAAAAAAAAAAAAAAAAAAAAAAAAAAAACAGAAGAGTATTTAATGTCTGGTGGAACTGCTGAGAAGAGTATGTGTTGGTGCTGGAAGGAATGGAGTTACTCTTCAAGCTTAAGTCCTATTGGAGGAGAGCATGAGGAGTTTTTTTAAAAACTAACAGCATTCTCTTTTTTGCAGGTAAGCTATGTACAAGAAATCTGGAATAACTAGCAGCCTGGAATTTTTTATGAAGTATGGTGGCACTGATCCTTTATGGATATGAGTTGGCACATACTGAGTATAAATTCAGGCTAGGCAAAGTCATTCAAATACTTTGCATCATTGATCCTATTAATATAGGAGATGATATGATCTTTAGTGCTGGTTTTTCTGGTTTTTTGCAAAAGAATGATAATACTTCAAGGACAATTGGAATGATCCATACAAACATACTAGAAGTTACCTTCATATCTGAAAATTGTACTCATACAATGTTTAGATATGACAACCTATACTGGTGCTAATCTTTTAGAGTATGTGGTTTCTGGTGTATGGGCCAGCAAATTGGAAAGACCTGATGCATTCATGTAGAGAAAGTCACAAAAGTGACCTGGGCCAAACCTGATGTGAAATTGGTGCTGAGGGCATACTAAGAAATCATGAAGGGAGCATCATTGTTGCTTTTTCCAACCCTTGGAGAAGGAAACAATTTGCAGAACTTGAAGCTGCTAGGTTGGGGCTAAAATGGTGCCTACAACATCAATTTCACCAGGTCCAGCTGGAGATTGACTCAGGAACTGCAGCTTAAATGGATCAACCATCAAGCTGCCACTTTGGAACCTGCAGCAATCATAATGCTGTTTGGCTTCACAACTTCCATCAGCTGCCAAGGAATATCAGAGGACTTTATCATTTGCCATGCATTTGGTCCTTGCAACCAAATGCAATCTGTAGCAGTACCTCTGTCATATATGGTCCTCTTCACTTAGGCTTTTTCCTACTTGGTTATAGCTTTAGTGAAGATGGACTATCAATTGCTGCTGGTGTACATCAGAAAGGAAACACACACACAAAAAAAAAAAAAAGAGGCTGCTGGTGTGTCACTTTGCAGACTTGGTTGGTTGCTGTTACAAGGTGCATAAATGCAGCATTATTGCTGCTGCTGTGCATCAAAAGGAAAGGCAGAGAAAAAAAAAAAAAAAAAAAAGGGGAAAGCTATTGTCAAGTTGGAAACATCAGCATCATACTTGGTGTTCCCATTAATAATGAACCATCATGCTTAAGTCCATTTGGAGGAAAGTATGATGGTTTTCTACTCTAACAATGTGTTCTATTTGCAGGTTTAGCATGGACATCATAATCAAAGGCTGCAAGGATATGCAGCAACTGCAAAGGCAATATATGTTGCGAGCTACACTTGGACTAACTGCAAAGATGAAGTGCTGTGAGCTACACTTGGACTAACTGACAGTAGAAAATGGAAATGCTTGGCAGCAGAGGTACAAACTAAAGTTTGCAGAATGTCAAGCATCAAAGGAACAACTTACAAGGTGCAATCAAGAGCTTGTACAGGATTGCAGGCACTGATATACACAAATACAGTGCTGATAATCTACACAAGGTAAAGAGAAGAAGTTCGGGAAGATGAAGCAAGGGACACTGAAGCAACAGCTGTTGTACCTACATTACTGGTTTTTGCTACTGCCAGTTTGGCTGTACATGCTGTGCAGGTTCATTTTCCTACAAGGATCCTTGGAGGAATCTTCAACAATACTCAGATCAATGGGACAATCTCAGGCATACTATTGAACAGTATATTATGTGTATACTGCAGTATATTAACACAAGTATACCGTGGATATACACAAGTATACTGCTGATATACATGGATTTTTGGCCAAGTTGTGCATCAAGGGATCAAACTTGGGACACAATTTGGTTGACAACAAGCAGAACATCACAATTCAAGTTTACTCAAGTTTTAGTCGTTTATCATATTCTTAATTTAGCAATTTGTAGTGCCAACTTAAGTCATCATATAAGACTTGGGTTGGTCTTTAGCTTAATTCCTGCATTTTATTAGCCTTTTTTGGCACTATTTGTAAAGACTCTTTATTTTGTGCTTTTGAAAATTTATAAAATCAGCACTAGGCTCACAAGCCTAGTGGACTTTGCAAAAAAAAAAAAAAAAAACTAATACGACATATGTGCAAGTTCACGGTAAAAACATATCTTATTTATCACCGCTACAAATTATATACTACTATGATACTAAAAAGAATACACTGCAACACAAGCATAAGTAAAAAAATTACATATATGAATTTAATATATCAAGAAGGAACCAAAAAAATGAGAGGTTCAAGAAAAATTGCAAAATACACCAAGATGCATCTTCATAAAACAATATGCAAAAGAAGAGATTACCCCAAGTAATGTAACGAGAATCTACAGAATGGTTGTTAACGTTTAAGTCTTGAAGAAAATTTTAGGTTTGGAGAATTTGCAGAACTGCTGCTAACGAGTTAGGGTTTTGATTTAAGAAAAGGTATTTATAGATTACATGAGAATATTAGGGATAAAACTGCAAAAGGATTGGTGATGTGATTCTTCGAGTTGACAAAGAACCAATCGACCAGGATCTTATTCTTGAAGTGATTGATGGGCAAAATTCAAGAAACGAACGTAAATCGGGCTATACTTCTCGGAATTATGTGATTTCAAGACGAGGAGAAAGATGACGATTTGAACTATAAAAATGGCTCTTGAATCGTTTAAAACAAGTAAATATTGGGGGTACAATGATGGAAAGAAAATTAGGGTTTTGGGTATGAAATAGAACGAAATTATTTTCAAGAAACGTGTTCTTGAATGATCAAGAACCAACAAAGTTCCTAAGTCACCACTTGAAATCAACTTACGTGATAAAGAAACACCACACGCTATTGAAAACAAGATAAAGACTATCATCACCTTGCTTGGAACCAAAAAAAGGATAAAGGACACCAAATAGAGAAAATAACTCTATTGCAACCTAGGGTTAAAGCTCAAAAACGTGAATTCTATATTTACAAGTCATGAGAACCCTTTATATAAGCCTAGGGTCTCTTTTTTATGACTACAAATCCCTATTCTACTCTAGAAAGGAAATAACTAAAAACAAGGAAAGTAAAATCCTTATTCTACAAGGAAAAGAATAAAGAAAACTGAATCCTACTAGAACTAGGATAAAAGTCCTACTAATGATAGGAAATTAAATCCTACTAAAATATAAATCAAGAAACAAGAAACCTATTTAGAAAAGGATTCAAGAAACAAGAATTGGAAATAATCTTCAAACTTGAGCTTCTTGGACTTTTCTTTTTCTTGAATTTCAATCTTGTGTTTCTTGGATTTCTTGATCGTTTTCATCTTTCATCATTCTCCCCTTGTTGAGAAAGACTCGTCCTTGAGTCTAAAGGCTCCATAAATGACGTAAGATTAGCAACAAAAAAAATTGGGTACAACCCATACTCACCAGGCTCTAAGTTGCATTTTTCTAGCTTGTCATAGGGCTTCATCGTGATGTAAGAAAGCTGTCACACCCCAATTCCGATAGGGTATGATGGGCACCCAGCTCTTACTTAAAGCTGAGCGAATCCGCTGGCATTCACATAATGAAACTGGACATATAGTAAAGTACTTCCAGTCAAACCATAGAAATTTGCGAACGATAGTCAATTAATCAAAAATCGAATAAGTTAAATTGACATATCAACCTACATGGTCGCTTTACTCAACGCACGACATCTCAACATACTAACCACAGGACACTGTCTGCAAAGTCTCTAAGAGTAAACACTTGAATCATATGAATCGGGACAGGGCCCCGACATACCCGTACACACACATGATAACCATAATGACTCGGCACTGCTCCAGGAAGAAAATGGAGTTTGCCAATCCCAGCTGATAGCCAACCATCCTAGCTGGATACTTTTACCTGCAAAACAATCTGGGACTGTGTGGCATGAACACAGCGCCCCCAGGCAAAGGGACGTCAGTACGAACAATGTACCGAGTATGTAAGGCAGCAGTAATCATAAAGAATGAGACATAAGCCATAATGAGTGTATGAGAAACCCCCTGTAATATGAATAGCCCCGAAGGCGATGACCCAAAAATGTAAATATATGCCATACCCGGCCCTTTAGTAAGGGACTCGGTGAAATATAAATATATATCGTACCCAGCCCTCTAGTGAGGGACTCGGTGAATAAAGTCATCATATACCATACCCGGCCCATCATGGGACTCGGTGCCACAATCATATCATCATATATATATATATATATATATATATATATATATATATATATACCCGGCCCTCTAGTGAGGGACTCGGTGAACAATGCAGTGAAATTGTGCACGAATACATACCCGGCCCGGGACTCGGTGAATGATATATTAACAGCATTACACGAGAATATCATGAGCAACCATATGCAAACTATATCATCATCTGAGACTTAATAGAATGATTAGAATGAACCGACACTTGAGAATCAAAGACAACTGTCATGTCAGTACTGCTGAAACTAGAATTCATTGGAATCATGTATGTTCATCGTTCGCTCATTTATGTAATTCATGCCAAAAATAAAGAAGGGATAACTTTACATATATAGAAGCAAATGAATGCAAGTGAGACTCATAAGATTATTTCTGTAACTCTTTGAATAACCTGGAAGCATAATACCTTCGAATATCACTATGGATTATAATATCAAAATAGGACTTCAGGAATCATAGACACGTATCAGGACGTAATGAAATAGTTTCTGGAAATCAAGAACATTAGCCATTCTAGTATTTAAGAATAGAAGCTTCTTTGGAGTTTATACGTTCGTTGTCTGTTTGTTCCATATAGACCATGCCAAAAGAAGAAAAGGGAATAGCCTTAACATACCTGAATCTCCTTGTCTCCCCAATGCTTTCAAAAGAATTCCACAATACAATTCAATCTACATTAATATAATTAGGTCCATGATTAACACCATAAAGAGACTTAGTAGAATCTCAACGTTAGTAACTTGTCTATATAAATTTGGGCAGCATCTCCCCTATAACATTTGACTTCCTCCAACTCCACATATCAACAACAACAACAACAACAACAACCAGAGCTGCACAACAAGTATAACATCAACAACAACCTCATATAAGCGTCTTTAAACTCAAAACATCAACTTCCAAAGATATACGCCAAAACAGCCCGATATACGCTTTGTATACGATGTTTTTATACACTTTCTTCTACCAAATTCAAGAACAACAACTTAACAACAACATCAACCCCAACCTATTTTATAACAGCCTTAATGACTCAAGATCATATTCCAAATCGGCCCACAAAACTAACAAGAGCTCTAGTATGTATCCCAACTTGTCTTCCACAATTTCTTTATCTTACAAGTTGACTAATGACCAAACTAACTCAAGAACATATAGAAAAGATGTAATCTTACCTCAATCACACAAGAACAGCTTTAATCTTAGGATACTTCACCTAGAAGAAAGCTTCAACTTCAACACAAAGTAATCTCGAAATTGCTACGATTCGGAGGGGATCGAAATTATAATCATGAAATCGACGGAGGAACATAACTATGCTTGATCTTGGAGCAGCTCTTTCCGTCGGCAAAACCCCCCATTTTCATGTTGGAACGTTAGCTTAGAACATGAGGGGCTGCTATGTTGTATTTTTTTTAGGAAAGAGACCAAGAATGCTTTCTCAATTGCAAAAGAACGATAAAAAAAAAAAAAAAAAACTTCAGCTACTTCTTGTTGCTTGAATATGAACGAAAATGTTACACAATTTCTCTCAAAATATTGAGTAATAAATGTTATTTTCCTCCCAAAGTCCACCTCTGCATATGTATACATATATATTGCATAATGGCGTAGCCGGTCGAGTATTATATTTGGAAGAAAGGGACTTAATATTTTGCTACCAAGTTTCAACCTTATCCAAAATATTATTTGATATACTAATATGTATATATCCAAAACAATGTCACGTGAACACATGGAAAAGTTGAAGAATTAAAGATTTTGTTCTTATCATAAAATACTACTATTAAAATATTAATAAATCATAGATATCTTATAAAATTAAAACATACACATTTATTTTATAAAAATATAATTATTAAGATATTGATAAAAGATTATATTTTATCAAATTATAATTTATCCAACCTAAAACAATAATATAAATTTTTGTACTGTTAATTCTCAAAGTGGTAATAACATAACTTCGATGAAACTTATATTCTCCGATTCGCTTAACCTCTAATCCTTCCAACACATACTAAACATGAACTTAAACCCTCGTATACTCGAGATGGACATGTCTAGTCTCGTATAACCTTAAAGATAATCCCGTCCTCCAAGTCTATGACGACCAAATCACAAAGAAACCGAACATACGAAAGTACGAGGTGTAACAAAAGCTTTGCATATGGCCGAACTACATCCCACTCTCTCGATAGTAACTGTTATATCCCGCATTTTTGTGCAATCGGATAATTCAAGATAATCGCGGGAAGATGATAAGCAAGACCTTATTTTCATTTTGTTTGGCATACAAGTTGTTTATGAAAATTTTGAAGCGGGAATGTTAAGCAAGGTCAAGGGTATAAAGGGAAATACGCAACATGACTCGTAGAAATATGGAGGGAAGCGAAGGGTAAATTTGGAAAGTTGGAAAATAATTTGTATGAAATGCAAGACACAAAAAAAAAAAAAAAAAAAGTGGGCTTGGTCATTGGGCCATACTTGGCCGTCCACTTCTTGGTGGGCTTAAGCCCACTTGGAATTTTAAGGAGTCAAAATAAAAAGATGACCGAGTCATCTTTTTCATTCAACTCTCTAGAATTTTCAAGAAAATAAAGAACAAGAAGGGAGGAGAAACTTCTCCATAGGCCACACGGCCAAGTGCTAAAATTGCCAAGAAAATTGATAAACATTTCTCAAAAATCACTTCCTACCAATTCAAGGGTCCCTAGCAAGGTGGAGTAGTCTTTGAAGCAAGAGAAACACATTTTCATGCAAGTTGTGGATTCTAGCCAAGGGAAGGGTTAGAGACAAAAGGTAAGAATTTATTCCCTTTTCATATGTTATAGATGTTGTGCATGTTGTAGTGTATGAAATGAGTGGAATTCATAAAGAATATGAAAGTAGGGGTGTTGGCCGTGTGTTGAGTATGTGTGTGTGACCGTGCATGTGTGTGTGCTAGTGTGGCCGTGTGGTTATGGTGAAATATGGAAGAGAATGAGTCAATTTTATTTAGAGTTTTGATTGTTGTTATGTTGTGGATTCTATGTTGCTAATGAATGTCTAGGAACCTTAGTGAAGTTGTAGTAGTGGAGACTTGTTTTAGAAGCTATATGAATGGAATGTAATGTTCTTGCATGCATGAAAGACAATATGATTAGTATGAGGTTGTTGGAATATAGATTATGAGGTTGTTATTGTTTTCATTGAAGTTGGAAAGTTTTTGGAAGAAGTAGTAAATTGATTGAATATGGAAATTGTTAGTATTGTTGTTGGCATTGTGGTTGATAATTTGGCCGGGTTGAATTCCCGGGATTGTTGTTGATTGAAATTGGCCAAGTTGAACTTGGTGGGATGGTGTATTTACAGGGGAAATGCTGCCGGAATTTCGGTAGCCAAGTATTATTTTAAGACTTCCAATGCTAAATATTCTAATAGAAGTTTGGTAAATGTGACCAATTTGTAGATTTTGGCGGATTTGCGACTTAAATTCGGGATAGCATACGGAGCGGCAAGAGGTATGTAAGGCTTCATCCTTCCTTCTATGGCATGTCTTAGACGTAACAAGTTGGATACGAGCCTCGGGGACAACCCTATTCTCCGGAATCCGCACCTAAAGTTTCCCCGTTTTCATTCAGTGGAATTGAACTTGAAATTGTGCAAAATGTTGAAAAACCTTCCTAACCCTCTAGAACTTGCATAAAGAGGACCCGATCACCTTAAAACCTATACAAGTAACGCCATGACACGTAACATATATAAATTGTGTACGCTATCTCATTCGGCCCGAGGTGGGCCCACTGTTCCCGGATTTTCCCTATCGCTTCATTTGACTTGTTGTGGGAGTAGAATCCTAAGGAAACTCTTGATCCTTGTTCCGATTATCAAACGATAAGTACAACACCATCCTAGTGTGAATACGTCTATGAAAAGTATGACAAAGATGATTCCTTGACTAAGATGATGAATATGATCTTATAACGATAACGATGAAGCCAAAGATGAGAAAGTGCCTACGATAGATATGTTAAACTATTTCTTGATATCTCAATTCTACTATAGGTAATGACTACTCTAAAGGTTCTAAATACATGAAACTATGCCTTATGACCCCGATTGGTGTTTTCCTCATAGTGACACTTTTTCATTGGTAGTCTCGCCTATAACACTTGTTCCCTCAAGGTGAGACAAAGCGACTACGGTTGTTCCATAATATAATCGGAGGTTACCGACCTTACGTCACTCCGATGGATATGTACCTTTCTTGGGCTCTCATGCATGCTATATAGATGATGTATGCTCATATGTATATGCATATGTATATGGGGAAGTACGGGAAAGGGAAGGCGCTATAGACGCACAGCCACCTGATCAGCTGGAGTATGATACATGATTTCGTCCCGGACGCGGGATGCCCGGACGCGGGATGTATGGTTAAATGGATCGGAGCCGACGCCTCGACAATATGCTATGGTTTATTTTCTGTACATATATACATAAAAAGAGATATTTTTCTAAGAAGTTAAAGTAGTATGAATACATATGGATCGGGCTGCTCGTTCCGCAGCAACATGCTATATTACATGCACTTGTGGATCGGGCTGCACGTTCCGCAGCTATATGTCATAGTATATGTACATGTGGATCGAGCTGCACGTTCCGCAGCGCTGAGCATGCATGGTATCCGCCAAAGGGCATTTATGTGTACAGGTTATCTTTCCACCTCATGACATGCGCTATGCTTCTTTTATGTTATTATCCTTGTTCTGTATCTTTCGTATGTTACTATTCATGCCTTACATACTCGGTACAATATTCGTACTGACGTCCCTTCTTGTGGACGCTGCGTTTCATGCCGCGCAGGTCAGCAGGCAGATAGATTTGACTCCTAGGAGCTTCATCAGCAGTGTTACAGCAGCGCTCCAGTTGTTCCGGAGCTCCAGTTTCTTGGTACTACTTTTGTGTATATATTCAGGCCCGGTAGAATCCGGCCCTTCATATGTATATGTGTACTATGTTTAGAGGCTCGTAGACAGATGTGTACAGGTAGATGATTTGTATCTTTGAGTGTCCTCGTCGCTGTGTAATGTGCTAGCAAAGCTTGCTGGCCTATGTTTATAACTATGCTACTAATGTGAATGTTCAGTAACAAAACAAAATATATGGTATAGTTTATACGGCCTACTCAGTAACAAGAATATGATACGAGACAGGGGTGCTCGGTACAAGTATCGGGTACTCGTTACGACCCTAGTTGGGTCGTGACAGAAGTGGTATCAGAGCAGTTCGGTCCTAGGGGTTTGTCTACGAGCCGTGTCCAGTAGAGTCCTGTTTATGGGTGTGTAGCGCGCCACACTTATAAACAGGAGGCTGCAGGGCATTTAGGAAATATGACCTTCTTTGTCTTCTAGATCGTGCGATAGAGCTATGCTATTAGGCTTCCTTGTTCTTTTCTAATCCTATGCTATGGTTTCAGTAATGCCAATGAAGCGGAAGGCTACGACGGCCCAGAAAAACAAGATGGCGGCCGGGAACCGAGTCGAACGGGAGCTAGAGGAAGATGAGTCTTATAATGAAGCTCCCCCTCAGGCTTCTCCTGCTTCCCCTGTATCAGCAGAGCAGGAGAGAGCCCCAGCACCTCCAGTTCCACCGCCAGCAGCCCCGGGCCAGCAGATGGCAGAGGCCATCCAGTTATTGACCCAGTTAGTCGCCGCACAAGCCCAGCGGCAAGACACAAATGAGGGAGCCAGGGCAGTGAGTGCAAGGGCTCGTGATTTTATCACCCTAAAACCTCCGGAGTTTTACGGATCGAAACCAGAGGAAGACCCGCAGAATTTCATAGATGAGATGTCAAGGACACTGAGGATAATACATGCTTCAGATACAGAGTCAGTGGAACTGGCGTCATACAGGTTACGGGATGTAGCAGTTTTGTGGTATAATAGTTGGATATCTTCGAGGGGAGCAAATGCCCCTCCCCCAGTTTGGCAGGAGTTTACTGGGGCATTTCTGCGACATTTCTTACCGCCAGAGGTTCGACGGGCTCGAGCTGATATGTTTTTGAATCTTAAACAGGGAAATATGAGTGTCAGGGAATATAGTCTTCGTTTTAACTCGTTAGCCCGGTATGCCCCAGCCATGATAGCAGATATGGGAGATCACATACACCGGTTTGTAAGCGGGTTGGGGCCACATTTAATTAAAGAGTGCTTGACAGCTTCACTCCAGGACGGGATGACTATTGCCCGTATCCAGGCCCATGCCCAAAACCTGGAAGGACAGCATCAGTTACAGAAAAGTGAGCGCCATTCGGATAGGAGCTCCCGGAAAAGAGCCAGATCTTTCGGGGCTAGAAATGAGTATAGAGAGGGACGAGCACAGGAGCAGTCTAGGATTTCGAGTCCCCAGTATAGAGCTGATTCTAGCAGAATGATGCCACCCCCGCCACGGTGTCCTCGGTGTGGTAGGCCACACTCTGGAGAGTGTCGTGCAGGTACAGGTGCATGTTATACTTGTGGGCGGGTTGTCCATTTGATGCGTGAGTGCCCATTAAAGAATGAGAGAGACCAAACCCAGCCCGCCGGATCAGCGGTGGGTTCGTCGTCGACTGTGCGCCCTCCGGGACAGACTTCCCAGGCTCCAACAGGCCGTGGCCGAGGCAGGGGAGGAGGGGCACCCAGTTCAGCAGGCCCTCCGCACCGCATTTACGCATTGACAGGACGGCAGGATCCTGAACCTTCCGCAAATGCGGCTACAGGTACACTTTCAGCATTTTCTATGACATACGTGTGATTATTTGACCTGAATCCTATCTTATCATACACCGTTCCTTGTGTTACTGAGAGTATTGGGAATTCGAACATCTAGGACGAAAGGTAGCCATACGCATAGGAAAAAGGTGAATACCGGGGATTGTGGAGGCTAAAATAGTAATTAAGAGAAAAAAATGCATTACGAGAGTGTTTCGAAAATGGTCAAGACCCCATGTGTCCCGTGATTATATGGTATAGACAGTGCGGAGGAGTGGCGGCGAAAATACTAACACTAAGACACAAAAATGAGTTAAGGTTCCGAGGTTAAGCGTGCTCAGGTGGGAGCAATTTCATGATGGGTGACCCCCTGGGAAATGCGCTGAAATTTTCATAAATATGGGAACAAGAGACGAATGTGAAATTAGGTAGCCCAATGTAAATTAGAGTGTGTGGAGTGGTTAGAAACCCTACAGAAGTCCTGCAGGCAGAGGCGGACTAGACTAGTAGAAGGGGAGGAAGCATGACAGAAAGGGTATCCAAGATTAGGGAAAGTTTGATTAGCTTTTGGGAATGGCTGTAAGTAAATTAGTGGCGGAAATGTACATATATATACGTGACATCTAATCGGTGACTATAGAACCCTAACGAGTGGTGTCGCGATACATAACATGCGCTAGCTGAATGAAATTCAAAGGACGCAATGAAAGGTATGAGTATGGAAGTCACAGGGTAAGAACGATGCCGAACCCACAAGGCTAGAAAGGCCTAATGCGGTGATACCCGGGGACATATCTAACGAGTAAACAAACGTGACAAACTCCATGAAGAAGGAATTACAACTGTAAAAGATCGCAGAAGGCGACGATTACCTAAAGGGCATAGGCGAGTGCAGACCCTCTTAATAAAGGGGGGGGGGGGGGGGAAGAACATGTCGGGCCTAAAATGGACTATGACGATTCAAAATCCTACAAAGGCAACCTATGACCTATGACTTAAAGGCAACCTAAGCTCCGAAAATGGATATGCTAAGAGATATGTGAGACATCTACGAAGGAGACCTCCCCGAAGTATTATAATGCACTATGATGAGGTCAGTTTAACATTCGAGGACGAATGTTCTAAAGGGGGGGGAGAATGTTATATCCCGCATTTTTGTGCAATCGGATAATTTAAGATAATCGCGGGAAGATGATAAGCAAGACCTTATTTTCATTTTGTTTGGCATACAAGTTGTTTATGAAAATTTTGAAGCGGGAATGTTAAGCAAGGTCAAGGGTATAAAGGGAAATACGCAACATGACTCGTAGAAATATGGAGGGAAGCGAAGGGTAAATTTGGAAAGTTGGAAAATAATTTGTATGAAATGCAAGACACAAAAAAAAAAAAAAAAAAAAGTGGGCTTGGTCATTGGGCCATACTTGGCCGTCCACTTCTTGGTGGGCTTAAGCCCACTTGGAATTTTAAGGAGTCAAAATAAAAAGATGACCGAGTCATCTTTTTCATTCAACTCTCTAGAATTTTCAAGAAAATAAAGAACAAGAAGGGAGGAGAAACTTCTCCATAGGCCACACGGCCAAGTGCTAAAATTGCCAAGAAAATTGATAAACATTTCTCAAAAATCACTTCCTACCAATTCAAGGGTCCCTAGCAAGGTGGAGTAGTCTTTGAAGCAAGAGAAACACATTTTCATGCAAGTTGTGGATTCTAGCCAAGGGAAGGGTTAGAGACAAAAGGTAAGAATTTATTCCCTTTTCATATGTTATAGATGTTGTGCATGTTGTAGTGTATGAAATGAGTGGAATTCATAAAGAATATGAAAGTAGGGGTGTTGGCCGTGTGTTGAGTATGTGTGTGTGACCGTGCATGTGTGTGTGCTAGTGTGGCCGTGTGGTTATGGTGAAATATGGAAGAGAATGAGTCAATTTTATTTAGAGTTTTGATTGTTGTTATGTTGTGGATTCTATGTTGCTAATGAATGTCTAGGAACCTTAGTGAAGTTGTAGTAGTGGAGACTTGTTTTAGAAGCTATATGAATGGAATGTAATGTTCTTGCATGCATGAAAGACAATATGATTAGTATGAGGTTGTTGGAATATAGATTATGAGGTTGTTATTGTTTTCATTGAAGTTGGAAAGTTTTTGGAAGAAGTAGTAAATTGATTGAATATGGAAATTGTTAGTATTGTTGTTGGCATTGTGGTTGATAATTTGGCCGGGTTGAATTCCCGGGATTGTTGTTGATTGAAATTGGCCAAGTTGAACTTGGTGGGATGGTGTATTTACAGGGGAAATGCTGCCGGAATTTCGGTAGCCAAGTATTATTTTAAGACTTCCAATGCTAAATATTCTAATAGAAGTTTGGTAAATGTGACCAATTTGTAGATTTTGGCGGATTTGCGACTTAAATTCGGGATAGCATACGGAGCGGCAAGAGGTATGTAAGGCTTCATCCTTCCTTCTATGGCATGTCTTAGACGTAACAAGTTGGATACGAGCCTCGGGGACAACCCTATTCTCCGGAATCCGCACCTAAAGTTTCCCCGTTTTCATTCAGTGGAATTGAACTTGAAATTGTGCAAAATGTTGAAAAACCTTCCTAACCCTCTAGAACTTGCATAAAGAGGACCCAATCACCTTAAAACCTTTATAAGTAACGCCATGACACGTAACATATATAAATTGTGTACGCTATCTCATTCGGCCCGAGGTGGGCCCACTGTTCCCGGATTTTCCCTATCGCTTCATTTGACTTGTTTTGGGAGTAGATTCCTAAGGAAACTCTTGATCCTTGTTCCGATTATCAAACGATAAGTACAACACCATCCTAGTGTGAATACGTCTATGAAAAGTATGACAAAGATGATTCCTGGACTAATATGATGAATATGATCTTATAACGATAACGATGAAGCCAAAGATGAGAAAGTGCCTACGATAGATATGTTAAACTATTTCTTGATATCTCAATTCTATTATAGGTAATGACTACTCTAAAGGTTCTAAATACATGAAACTATGCCTTATGACCCCGATTGGTGTTTTTCTCATAGTGACACTTTTTCATTGGTAGTCTCGCCTATAACACTTGTTCCCTCAAGGTGAGACAAAGCGACTACGGTTGTTCCATAATATAATCGGAGGTTACCGACCTTACGTCACTCCGATGGATATGTACCTTTCTTGGGCTCTCATGCATGCTATATAGATGATGTATGCTCATATGTATATGCATATGTATATGGGGAAGTACGGGAAAGGGAAGGCGCTATAGACGCACAGCCACCTGATCAGCTGGAGTATGATACATGATTTCGTCCCGGACGCGGGATGCCCGGACGCGGGATGTATGGTTAAATGGATCGGAGCTGACGCCTCGGCAATATGCTATGGTTTATTTTCTGTACATATATACATAAAAAGAGATATTTTTCTAAGAAGTTAAAGTAGTATGAATACATATGGATCGGGCTGCTCGTTCCGCAGCAACATGCTATATTACATGCACTTGTGGATCGGGCTGCACGTTCCGCAGCTATATGCCATAGTATTTGTACATGTGGATCGGGCTGCACGTTCCGCAGCTATATGCCATAGTATATGTACATGTGGATCGGGCTGCACGTTCCGCAACGCTAAGCATGCATGGTATCCGCCAAAGGGAATTTATGTGTACAGGTTATCTTTCCACCTCATGACATGCGCTATGCTTCTTTTATGTTATTATCCTTGTTCTGTATCTTTCGTATGTTACTATTCATGCCTTACATACTCGGTACAATATTCGTACTGACGTCCCTTCTTGTGGACGCTGCGTTTCATGCCGCGCAGGTCAGCAGGCAGATAGATTTGACTCCTAGGAGCTTTATCAGCAGTGTTACAACAGCGCTCTAGTTGTTCCGGAGCTCCAGTTTCTTGGTACTACTTTTGTGTATATATTCAGGCCCGGCAGAATCCGGCCCTTCATATGTATATGTGTACTATGTTTAGAGGCTCGTAGACAGATGTGTACAGGTAGATGATTTGTATCTTTGAGTGTCCTCGTCGCTGTGTAATGTGCTAGCAAAGCTTGCTGGCCTATGTTTATAACTATGCTACTAATGTGAATGTTCAGTAACAAAAAACAAAATATGGTATAGTTTATACGGCCTACTCAGTAACAAGAATATGATACGAGACAGGGGTGCTCGGTACAAGTATCGGGTACTCGTCACGACCCTAGTTGGGTCGTGACAGTAACTTTATACCATGATTTCTCAAACATATCATCTTCAATTGATCTTCAATATTTAAGCCATGATCAGAAAACTTGAACACTCCCATGTCTTTGTGGTGTTTGCATGCAACATCGAAGTTAGTGCCATGAAAACCTTCAAATTGTTACATCCCGTGTTTTCATGCAATGGGAAGCGTGTGAGTTAAATGAAATTAGTAACGGAAATGAGGTTATCCCCCAAGCTTATAGGTGGTTAGAATAATGGTACAAATGTGTTGTAAATATTAGAAGTTAAACAAATCGAAGAAAATAAGCTTCGTCAAGGTTCAAAATTTATTTGATTGAAATACGGTCCAAGCTATGATATTCCGTATTTTTGGACTAGGAAAGTGAACCGTCCAACATGAGAAAATTTACCCGAGCCCGAAGGATTTGGTCATATTCAAGCACGAAAAGCAAGAACTCGGTGTATACAAGGAATGAAGTGCCAAAATGATTTAAAATGAAAATGTGTGACGACGATGATCGCAAATAATATTTTACGTGTGGAAAATGAGGTTATGGACTAGTGCTATATCACATGGGTATATAACTACTATTTAAGTGAATTGAGATCAAGAAATTAATTATGCGGGTAAATTATTAATTGTTGGATTGTAAGTGGAGTGCTAGTTAATCTTTTGGACAAAAAGATATGTATTATCTTTACATGTCCACGTGGGGCCTTGCCAAGGAATGGAAAGGATGACTAATGTCCTATATATGATATATGTGTTGAAATATAACTTGGATAAGTTTGTGATATAGTAAAATATTGAAGAGGAGTTGGACCCCACGGCTAATGAAATATGAAATGCTTTGGATTGTCATTTTTTTTTCTGATTCAAAACTTGTTGGAACAATATGTGAGACCCTTTCACTTAGCTGAATATTGACCTTCAAATACAAGTATGGAAGCAACGTTTTTCCCTTCCAAAAGATACCAACAACACTTTCCACTCCAAAAGAAGCATAGTAGTAACGTTATTTTCCAAAACATGGCAGCAAGTTGTCTTTCCAAAAGAGAACAACAATGTTCCCAGTTACGTTGGGGAGATCGAAGGTTATTTCGTAGTGAAATAAAGTGGAAGAAGGACAGTTCATGGCATATAAGGTAAGAAATCCTCTCTCCTAGATGTATTTGAGTTATCCGAGTCGTATCTACGTTGCTAGATGAAAGAATTACGAAAACTATATCGGAAATCGAATAAATTGTTGTTGTTATCATGTGGACTATTTGGTGGTTGTTATGAATTGTTTTATGAGCTGGAATATCGTGGGATTGGCTGTAGTTGTTGTTGTTGTGTTTGTTGTTATACTATGTATATACAAAAATAAAGAAATGTATACAAGCATCGGTATAGGAATGTATATTGGGCTGTTTTGGAGGTGATCTATGAATGGATTTGATTCTATTTGGATATGTATTTGTTGATATTGTTATTGGGATTGTGATTGATATTTTGGGCTAAATTGGAATCATGAGAATTATTAAGTTTTTAAGGAAGATGCTACCCGAATATCGTTAGATTTCTAAGTAATTAAGGATTGGTTTGAAAGAGTATCCTAATTTGATTATTGGCATATTTGGTATTGTTTGTAGATTGGTGAAGCCCGAGACCTAAGTTATGGTTAACTTGAGAAGCGACAAGGTATGTTAAGGCTATTCCCTTTTCTTCTTTTGGCATGGTCTATATGGAAAGAACGGACAACGGACATATAAACTCCAAAGAAGCTTCTATTCTTAAGTACTAGAATGGCTAATGTTCTTGATTTCCAGAAGCTATTTCATTACGTCCTGATACGTGTCTATGATTCCTGAAGTCCTATTTTGATATTATAATCCATAGTGATATTCGAAGGTATTATGCTTCCAGGTTATTCAAAGAGTTACAGAAATAATCTTATGAGTCTCACTTGCATTCATTTGCTTCTATATATGTAAAGCTATCCCTTCTTTATTTTTGGCATGAATTACATAAATGAGCGAACGATGAACATACATGACTCCAATGAATTCTAGTTTCAGCAGTACTGACATGACAGTTGTCTTTGATTCTCAAGTGTCGGTTCATTCTAATCATTCTATTAAGTCTCAGATGATGATATAGTTTGCATATGGTTGCTCATGATATTCTCATGTAATGCTGTTAATATATCATTCACCGAGTCCCGGGCCGGGTATGTATTCGTGCACAATTTCACTGCATTGTTCACCGAGTCCCTCACTAGAGGGCCGGGTACGGTATATATATGATTATTTCACCGAGTCCTTCACTAGAGGGCCGGGTACGGTATATATATGTGATTACTTCACCGAGTCCCTCACTAGAGGGCCGAGTACGGTATATGTTTATATTTCACCGAGTCCTTTACTAAAGGGCCGGGTATGGTATATATTTACATTTCTAGTCATTGCCTTTGGGGCTACTTACATGGTTATTCTTTGCCTTCGGGGATATTCATATTACAGGTGGTTTCTCATACTTTCATTATGGCTTATATCTCATTCTTTGTGATTACTACTGCCTTACATACTCGGTACATTGTTCGTACTGACGTCCCTTTGCCTGGGGCGCTGTGTTCATGCCATATAGTCCCAGATTGTTTTGCAGGTAAAAGTATTCAGCTAGGATGATTGGCTATCAGCTGGGATTGGCAAACTCCATTTTCTTCCTGGAGTAGTGCCGAGTCATTATGGTTATCATATGTATGTATGGGCATGTCGGGGCCCTGTCTCGACTCATATGGTTCAGGTGTTTACTTCTAAAGACCTTGCAGACAGTGTCCTGTGGTTAGTATGTTGAGATGTCATGCTTTGAGTAAAGCGACCATGTAGGTCGATATGTCAGTTTGACTTATTCAATTTTTGATTAATTGAGTATCGTTCGCAAATTTCTATGGTTTTACTGGAAGTACTTTATTATATTTCCAAAAAAAAAATTATATGTCCAGTTTCATTATGTGAATGCCAGAGGGTTCGCTCAGCTCTAAGTAAGAGTTGGGTGCCCATCATGCCCTATTGGAATTGGGGTGTGACACAAATAAATTAGGCAAAATACATCGAATGACACTTAAACTATACCTAAAAAGTCGAATTCACACTCCAACTAATCGGGCGACCTATTTACCCCCTATTCTTCTTTAAACTGGAATTAATACCACCTTATGAGGTATAAAACCACTCTCATGGTGTGAGGTGCTCCACACGCGCGCCACATCAGCGCCATGTCAGCCCACATCAACGCCATGTCAACCCACGTCAGAAATACAATATATTTATACTTTTTACTTTTTTTTTTAATTCACAACACTTGTTTTTTTTATTCACAAAATTAAAGTAAAAAATGATTTTTAAATTTTAATAAAAAAACTGATTTTTCATCTTCTTCTTCATTTCACCACCCGCCCCCCACTCCTCCGCCCTACCCCTCTTCTCCTCCACCTTCACGCCACCCCTTCCCCAAACCCTTCTTCTTCATTTCAGCACCACCTTCACGCCACCCCCACCTCCCAGACCCCCCTTCTTCTTCTTCTTCTTCTTCTTCTTCTTCTTCTTCTTCTTCTTCTTCTTCTTCTTCTTCTTCTTCTTCTTCATTTTTTTCATCCTAGCCATTATCTTGCAAACCAATTTTGACTAACAAATCACCAACAAACAAAAATTTTAGATTCAAAATTGGTAACCCAACTACATTTTCGATTACCCATTTTAGATTCAACATTTTCGACTACCCATTTCAGATTTAAGAATTTGAAATGGTTTCAACTTGTGAAAATAATTTGTAATTTATTGGTAATTATTTCTTGCATAATAATTCTAAGAGAAAGAAAATTAGAATGAGAGATAGGAATATGGTAGAAGATTGACCGGAAAAAATGGAAGTTTGTCCAGGAAATTTTTCTAGATAAATTTTCCGGCTACATTTGTTGATGTTGTCCCTTTATAAAAGATGAAAGGTGATCCCCTTCAGAAAAGAGGGATTTTGTGGGTTTTCATGGGCCATAGCAGTGGGTTGATCCGGTGTGGTGTGATGGAATCAGCAAAAATGGAGTTTCTATAGTGAAGAAGCATTGCACAGAGAAAAAGGAAAGGAAAAAGAAATAAGCAGAGGAACAAAAAAAGAGCAAACAAAAGATAAGAGGGCCAACAAATAATTAAGTGCAATTAGTTATGTGACATCCCATTAAAAATAGACACGTGTACAATTTAATCAATTTTTAATATGTTTTTTTTTTAATTTTCACTCGCGCTTAAAAAGATAAAAAAAAATTCCTCTGCCACATCACGGATAGGAGAGTATTAATTCCAGTTTAAAGAAGAATAGGGGGTAAATAGGTTTCCCGATTAGTTGGAGTGTGAACTCGACTTTTTGGGTATAGTTTAAGTGTGATTTGATGTATTTTGCCAATAAATTAAATTCATGTACCTTTGGATCAAGGTTGGAGATCAATTCATGTCTTCTTAAGAACTCCTCGATGATTTTGCTGCTCTCATAGTTGACATGATTATAGCCATTTACCTCAATGAAATTGAGAGATATTAAATTTACACTTTCTTGCAAAGATTCAACCTTTTGAGGAATAATTCTTGCTCGAACTAGATCATAAATTAAACTCTCATTCATAGACTCCTTTTTCAGCAACTCATTCACTTTCTCTTTCAAATCTTCATACACTATTGGTCCTATGCAATACACTCCATTGGTTGGTGTGGAGTAAGAAACAAAATCTGGATTCTTTTCAAAATCACTTAAAGATGGAAAGTCAATCTCACAAATAGTTGGATGCTCCAATGGATCCTCATCAAACTTTGGAGGTAAATCCTCAACTTGTGGATCTAATTCATTCTTCTCCTCCATTTGCTGTTCCACATCGATGGGACCAATGATTTGTAATTTGGTCACAAAAGAATCATCAACATACTTGGAGTTTTTAGCAATATCTTCTGGATTCAAGGGAACCAAATTGATTTTTTGCCCATCCTTTGTAAAAGAATAGGTATTACGGTATACATCATATTTAGCACCCCTATCATACACCCATGGTCTTCCAAGTAATAAGTAGCAAGCATCCATCTTTGTTACATCACACTAAACAAGATCTTTATATATTTTGCCAATAGAAAAAGAAACTAGGCATTGACGAGTTACCTCTAAGCCATCACCATTCTCAAATTTGATGTTGTAAGGACATGGATGATGCTTGGTTGACAAGCCAAGTTTAGACACCATCTCTTCAGAAACAACATTAATATGACTCTCATTATCAATGATCACCGAACATACCTTACCATGTGAGGTACATCTAGTGCGGAAAAGAGATTTCTTTTTCTTTTCATCTTCTTGAACCCAACGTCCTCTTCTTTCTTGCATATAATCCATGAAATTACTCAACTGCGCTCTGACACCAAATTGATGTGATTCTTCGAGTTAACAAAGAACCAATCGACCAGGATCTTGTTCTTGAAGCGATTGATGGGTAGAATTCAAGAAACAGACGTAAATTGGGATATACATATGACGATTTGAACTATAAAAAGGGCTCTTGAATCGTTTAAAACAAGTAAATATTGAGGGTACAGTGATGGAAAGAAAATTAGGGTTCTGGGTATGAAATAGAACAAAATTGTTTTCAAGAAACGTGTTCTTGAATGATCAAGAACCAACAAAGTTCCTAAGTCACCACTTGATATCAACTTACATGATAAAGAAACACCACACACTATTGAAAACAAGATAAAGACTATCACCACCTTGCTTGGAACCAAAAACAAGGATAAAGGACACCAAATAGAGAAAATAACTCTATTGAAACCTAGGATTTAAGCTCAAAAACGTGAATTATATATTTACAAGTCATGAGAACCCTTTATATAGGCCTATGGTCTCTTCTTTTATGACTACAAATCCCTATTCTACTCTATAAAGAAAATAGCTAAAAACAAGGAAAGTAAAATCCCATTCTATAAGGAAAAGAATAAAGAAAACAAGAGTCCTACTAGAACTAGGATAAAGATCCTACTAATGATAGGAAATTAAATCCTACTATAATATAAATCAATAAACAAGAAACCTGTTTAGAAAGGGATTCAAGAAACAAGAATGGGAAATAATCTTCAAATTTAAGCTTCTTGGACTTTTCTTTTTCTTGAATTTCAGTCTTGTGTTTCTTGATTTTCTTGATCTTCTTCATCTTTCATCATTCTCCCCTTGTTGAGAAAGACTCGTCCTCGAGTCTAAAGGCTCCATAAACGATGAAAGATTAGCAAAAAAAATTGGGAACAATCCATACTCACCAGGCTTTAAGTTGCATTTTTCTAGCTTGTCATAGACCTTCATCATGTTGTCAACAAGCTTTGCATATGGTTGAACCAAATCCCACTTTCTTAGTAGTAACTTTTTTCCATGATTTCTCAAATATATCATCTTAAATTTATCTTCAATGTTTAAGCCATGATCAAACCTTTTTTTTTTTTTTATCTTCACGAATCTTGAAAACTCTCGTGCCTATGTGGTGTTTGCATGAAAAATCATTTTTTTTCCTGCATGAAAAATTTGAGATAGTGCCATCAAAACCTTTATATAAATCAAATTCAACTACCTTTGGATCAAGGTTGGAGATCAAATCATGTCTTCTTAAGAACTCCTTGACAAATTTTCTACTCCCAGAGTTGGCATGGTTATAGCCATTAACCTCAATGAAATTGAGAGATCTTAAATTGTCACAGAGCAAAGGTTCATCCTTTTGAGGAATAATTCTTGCTCGAACTACATCATATATTAAACTCTCATTCATAGACTCTTTTTTCAGAAACTCATCCTTTTTCCCTTCCAAATCTTCATAGACTATTGGTCCTATGCAACACGCTGCTTTGGTTGGTGTGGAGTAAGAAACAAAATCTATATTCTTTACAAAAGCTCCTAATGGTGGAAACTCAATCTCACAAATGGTTGGATGCTCTAATGGATCCTCATCAAACTTTGGAAGTAAATCCTCAACTTGTGGATCTAATTCATTCTTCTCCTCCGTTTGCTGTTCCACATTGATGGGACCAATGATTTGTAATTTGGTCACAAAAGAATCATCAACATACTTGGAGTTTTTGGCAACATCTTCTAGAGTCAAGGGAACCAACTTAATTTTCCGTCCATCCTTTGTAAAAGAATAGGTATTACGATATTCATCATAGTTAGCACACCTTTCATATACCCATGGTCTTCTAAGTAATAAGTGGCAAGCATCCATCTTTGTTACATCACACCAAACAAGATCATTATATATTTTGCCAATAGAAAAAGAAACCAGGCATTGACGAATTACCTCTAAACCACCATCATCATTCTCAAATTTGATGCTATAAGGATATGGATGAGGTTTCGTTGACAAGCCAAGTTTAGAAACTATCTCTTCTTAAACAACATTAACATGACTTCCTTTATCAATAAGTACCGAACATACCTTTCCATGGGAGGTACATCTAGTGCGGAAAAGAGGTTCCTTTTGCCATAATTTTTCATCTTCTTGAACTAAACGTCCTCCTCTTGGTTGCATATTCATCCTACTCCTCAACTGTGCTTTGATACAAAATTGATGTGATTCTTCGAGTTAACAAAGAACCAATCGACCAGGATCTTATTCTTGAAGCGATTGATGGGCAGAATTCAAGAAACAGACGTAAATTGGGCTATACTTCTCGGAATTATGTGATTTCAAGACGAGGAGAAAGATGAAGATTTGAACTATAAAAATGGCTCTTGAATCGTTTAAAATAAGTAAATATTGGGGGTACAATGAGGGAAAGAAAATTAGGGTTCTGGGTATGAAATAGAATGAAATTGTTTTTAAGAAGCGTGTTCTTGAATGATCAAGAACCAAAAAAGTTACTAAGTCACCACTTGAAATCAACTTACGTGATAAAGAAACACCACACACTATTGAAAACAAGATAAATACTATCACCACCTTGCTTGGAACCAAAAACAAGGATAAAGGACACCATATAGAGAAAATAACTCTATTGCAACCTAGGATTTAAGCTCAAAAACGTGAATTCTATATTTACAAGTCATGAGAACCCTTTATATAGGCCTAGGGTCTCTTTTTTATGACTACAATGTTATATCCCGTATTTTTGCACGTTGGATTATTCGTAAGCTAATCGACATAAGTTCAAGGACAAGATTATTTTTGAGATACGAGACAAGGATTTTTAATCCCGATTTTAATAATGCACGGTTTGCTAGCTAATTACTATTAGTATGGAAACATTAGTGAAGATTAGGGATTAATTAACCATGATTAGATTATTAAGTGGGGATTAATGATAAATTAAGTTAATTAGTGTGCTGAATGGACCCCACTACAACATGGCCAAATATGATTGGTCCATGCCATAGTGGGACATGTGTCAACATGGCTGAGTGCATATATATATTCATGTAATGACTCATCTAATCACAACTTCATTTCATAATTTCTTGAAAGCAAAATTCGTAGCACAGCTATGGCAGCTCACGGCCATGGCAGTTCACGATTAAGCTCAAGATTTTGATAGCAAAAAAAAATTCTAAAAATTGTTCTACACATTCAAGGATGCAGCAACCTTGGGATTTAAATTGAAAAAAAGTGGTGCAATTGGTGCAAGTGATTGTAGGATCTGTCTTAACTAATTCGAGGTAAGATTTCTTCTTCTTGTAATGTAATTGGAGTTAATGATGTTGTAATGGAAAGATTAGTTTGTATAAGGCGAAATTGGAAGTAAGAAAATTTCATGAATTCGTTGGTATTGTAGGCTGGGCTGAATTGGAGTTGTTTCAATTTAATCGAGTCTGATTGTTGTTGGTGTCGTGGATTGTGTGTTAAAAGTGAAGGAATCATGATAATTAAAGTTGTAGTTGTTTATATGGAATTGTTGAGATATGAATTGGATTAGACGTTCATGAGGTTAGGGGCTGTTCATGTTGTAGTTGATGGGCTGCTTGGGGCATGTTATTGTAAGGTTTATTCCCTCCTACATGTTCTAGAGTTGGTGTGGTCTTTGTACAATTTGATGGATGTGGAATTTGTGAAAGGAAATTTTAAATCATGCTAGAACTTGTATATATTTTATGGACTGTTTCAGAACTTATTGTGATATTAAGATAGTTTTCTTGTGTATGAGTAATTGGTGTTGTTGTCGTGTTATTGTTGATTTGGCTCATAAATTTGGAAGAAAGAAGTGTATAAGTATCGTATACGAAGCGTATGTTGGTCTGTTTGGTGTATAGTCTTAGATGTTAATGATTTGGATTGAAAAAGGATTAAGAGAGGTTATTGGGTTGTTTGAGTTGTTTATGGGCTAGATTTTAAGGATTTGATATGATTATTTATGTTATCGTTGTTGTTGGTATTGTTGTGATAATCGGAGATTAATTGGAAGTTCGGGTTAGGCAAGTTATATAGAGGAAATGCTACCCGATTTGCGTTAAGTTCTTAACTAATCAAAATACTAGTCAAGAAGTATGAACTAAGAAGTGATTCCCATAAGTGATTGGTTGTAGATTTATAAGTTTGGGAAGTCGTAGTTTATTAACAATAGTGTTACTCTCATATTAAATAGGCAAAAGGGGCGACGAAGCAAGCTTGGTTACGGTTCATCTACGACAGGTATGTGAAGCTATCCCTTCCTTCTTTTTGGCATGATCGTTATGAAACAAACAGACGACGAGCATATAACTCCAAAGAAGCTCCTATTCTTAGAGACACTAGGATGACTAACGTTCTTGATTCCCAGAACCTACTTCATTATGTCTTGATACGTGTCTATGATTCCTGAAGTTCTATTTGATATAATCCATAGTAACATTCGAAGGGTACTTGACATGACTATTGTCTTTGATTTTCAAATGATAGTTCATTTTAATTATTCTATTGAGTCTCAGACATGACTTATGTTATATCCCGTATCTTTGTACGTTGGATTATTCGTAAGCTAATCGACATAAGTTCAAGGACAAGATTATTTTTGAGATATGAGACAAGGACTTTTTAATCCCGATTTTAATAATACACGGTTTGCTTATTAATTACAATTGGTGGAGATATTAGTGAAGATTAGGGATTAATTAACCGTGATCAGATTATTAAGTGGGGATTAATGATTAATTAAGCTAATTAGACCACTAAGTGGGCCCCACAAAACGTGGCTGAATTTGATTGGAGCATGGATGATGACATGCTAATGGGACACATGTCAAGTGGGCTGGCCACATGTCAACAAGGTAGGCTGCATATATATAACAATAACTCATTTGTGATGACTAATCATATCATATTTCATCTTCTCAATTCAATTGAAAGCAAGAACTATGAACAGCCATGGCTGCCAAGCTCTCGGCCAAGTTCAATAATTTGAAAGGAAGAGAATTTTAATTCCCTAGAGGTGTTCTACACATTCAAGGAGGCAGCAACCATGGGATTTAAATTGAAAAAGAAGAAGTGGTGCAATTGGTGCAAGTGATTGTAGGATCTGTCCTAACTAATTCGAGGTAAGATTTCTTCTTCTTGTAATTTAATTGGAGTTAATGATGTTGTAATGGAAAGATTAGTTTGTATTAGGTGAAATTGGAAGTAAGAAAATTGCATGAATTCGTTGGTACTGTAAGTTGGGCTGAATTGGAGTTGTTTCAATTTAATCGAGTTTGATTGTTGTTGGTGTCGTTGATTGTGTGTTAAAAGTGAAGGAATCATGATAATTAAAGTTGTAGTTGTTTATATGGAATTGTTGAGATATGAGTTGGATTAGATGTTCATGAGGTTAGGGGTTGTTCTTGTTGTAGTTGATGGGCTGCTTGGGGCATGTTATTGTAAGGTTTATTCCCTCCTACATGTTCTAGAGTTGGTGTGGTCTTTGTACAATTTGATGGATGTGGAATTTGTGAAAGGAAAGTTTATGTCACGACCCAACCCCGTAGGCCGTGACTAGTACCCGATATGGGCACCCAAACACATCTATCCAATGCTATCTCAACTGTTATCAAACGCATTCAAGTATAAAGCAGAAGCCGTCAAGGCTATATTTCAAATTTAAATAATTTCCAGAAAAATTTTGGCAGAGTTTCCTTTGTTTTACAGACTATCCAAAATAACCCTGCGCACAGAAAATACCAACAAAGGCCACACCGGCCAACAAAGCAACATATAAACATATGCGGACCGGCCGCCGCGGCGAATGGGATCGCCCCAAACACAACATATACACACACCCGCACAGAAAGACCCTAACCCACAAACACATCTACAGGCCTCTAACAGACATACAGAATCATATGACGGGACAGGGCCCCCGCCGTACCCGGAGTTGCCATACATACAGAATATACAGAAGACAGAAGATATATACCAAAAGTACACGCTCCGGATCAAAGGAGCTCTTCAAAATAGCAGAATCTGAGCCCTAGACTGGCGGCGTATCTTCAAGTGCGTCTGTACCTGCGGGCATGTAGCGCAGCCCCCGAAGAACCGGGGGTCAGTACGAAAAATGTACCGAGTATGTAAAGCGGAAACATAACAAACATAATCATAGTCTGAATCAGAAGCACAAAAGTATAGCAAACGGAATCGTAATCCAACGAACAGACAGAGATATACCGAACAGAGTCGTAGTTCAGACAAACAGACAGAAGGATACCGGACAGAATCATAGTCCAGACGGACGGATAAAATCATAATCCATACGGACAGACAGAATCAGAATCCAATCAGACAGACAGAATCATAATAGGGCACAAGAACGTGGTCGCCACTCCTGCCTTTGGCGCCACAAGATATCACATTTCAGAAGATTTCATATCTTCGAACATCTCCGTCACATAACACATCATATCATAACCACGGTAACCCCGGGGACAGATCACACGCCGGGAAATCGGACACATCATACTTCGTAACATATACACGGTAACCGGGAACGACATATACCACAGTACCCCGGAACCGGACACATCATACTTCGGAATTCATACATGGGACCCGGCCCCCGACAAGGGACTCGGCGGCCCATCCGCACGATATAAACCGGCGAAAGGAATCATAGCACATGCACGAACTGATTAATGAGAAACCACATTCATACAAATCATTATACAGACCCAATCAAACTGAAGTAGGCCAAATGGCGAGTCAAATCGAAGTATTCGGATAGCGTTCATAAAAATGCGGCTATATCCTGCTTGGGAAGGCACGACAGATTATTACCAGAATCAGATTTTCAGATGTCCAAAACCATTTCGCAAGATTTATATAACAACAGCCATATCATGGTCAAAATGATAGTTCAGATATTTCTTGTGAAAAACGGACAAAAATAAGGCAATTTAGGCCAGACAAGAGGTATCGGGGCTCCGTGGGCCCACCTCGGACCAACTCGAGGTGATATGCATAAATTACTGATAAAAGATCTTATGAGGTCATCAATAATCATTCGGAAGTATTCCGACTCCGTTTGAGAAAGTTTCGTACAAAAGTTCACTTTAAAGGCATTTTATGAGAAATTAGTTTCAATCGTACTGAAGGAATTGGAGCGGATTTCCATCTCGAATTCCGAGGAACGGAGTCGTATTCAAGGCTCGCGGCCGAGCCTATTACATTCAGAACATGCCTAAGAATAAAGGGGAAGGCTTTACATACCTCGATAGCGCCTTACGCTCGCTTGGCGTCGATTCCAATTTCGTCTAAAATCTAGAAATGGTCAAGTTTACCATTTGTTAGTTTCAACTTTTCAATAGTCCAAACTTAACACATACTTGCCTACCGAAATTTCGGCAGCATTTCCTCTGTATATATGACATCCCCAAAAGTTAAACACAGCCAAACAATCAACACAACCCAACAACAATATTCATAATAACGACAAGTAGCTCAAAATACATAATAAGGCACAATTTGCCAACTTTCCGTCATAACTTAACATTTTCCGTTCCGACCTTACACTTCCAAACCAAACTTATTATTTTGATGTTCATTACCCATCAAATTCATTACAACACGATTCGGAGGCATATCATACCATCCTCACAAGATATACATAAGATATACAAACATACAAACTTTCCATCAAAGCCACAACTTATCCGATTCTCCTAACCTTCAACATACAAGTTCATTATACATTTCCATCTTCCAAATTCATCAACATTAATCATAGTTTGCCTCTTAATACTTTCATTTTCATTTTTTACATAAACCATAACAAAGTTGCATAATTTCCTTCAACAACTTAGTAACCATTTTTCCATGACAACAAAGGCTATTATCTTTCCATTCACTTCACCAAAACACACTTAACATACTAACAAGATTAAATTCATATTCCATAATCAACATAGTACCACACGGCCACATACTATACTCTCCAACTTTCACTAATTCATTCCACTTTCATTTCTAATACAATTTCCACCATACTATAACTAAATTACAACATGAATTTAAATCATCAAAGACATGTAATACATGTACATGCATTCGGCCAACATGCATAGTTTTCAACACACAAAATTTCCATGTTTTTCATTCATTTCAACTTACTACAACATACATACACCTCTCATAACATGTCAAAAACATAAAATCCTTACCTTTCTTCACTTGGGGTTAAGGTTGCTTTCTTGCCACAATACTTATATCAACTTGTAGAGGGCCTTGAGCTTAGTACTAATCTCACAAGAATTTAATTTTTGAACCAAGGATTAGCTCCAAATTTTTTTTTCTTTCTTTTCTTTCTTTTTCTTTCCTCACCCGAAATGCTCCCTTTCTTTTCTTTTGTTTTTGCTTTGTGTTTTCTTGAAGGTTCTTGAGAATTATCCAATCATATGTATAATTAATTACTTACACAATTTCTTGTGGGCTTGGACACTACTATGGCCGGTTGGGCCTTGGATTTGGGCCTCACTTTCTTATTTTTTTTGAGTCCAATTTGGTTAGAATTCTTGTTTTGTAATTCCCGAAACTAATTTCTAAAATTTCAATTTTTGCCCCTTGGCCTCCTTCCATATTTCACACCAATAATTTCATAGTCAACACATTCATACTAAGCAAGGTCCAAATTTGTCCTCATTCCATACGAATCAAAATTATTTCGCATTTTCCGAATATGCAAAAATGTCGGATGTAACAGTTTAAATCATGCTAGAACTTGTATATATATTTTATGGGCTGTTTTAGAACTTATTGTGATATTAAGATAGTTTTCTTGTGTATGAGTAATTGGTGTTGTTGTCGTGTTATTGTTGACTTGGCTCATAAATTTGGAAGAAAGAAGTATATAAGTATCGTATACAAAGCGTATGTTGGTCTGTTTGATGTATAGTCTTAGATGTTAATGATTTGGATTGAAAAAGGATTAAGAGAGATTATTGGGTTGTTTGAGTTGTTTATGGGCTGGATTTTAAGGATTTGATATGATTATTTCTGTTATCGTTGTTGTTGGTATTGTTGTGATAATCGGAGATTAATTGGAAGTTCGGGTTAGGAAAGTTATATAGAGGAAATGCTGCCCGATTTCCGTTAAGTTCTTAACTAATCAAAATACTAATCAAGAAATATGAACTAAGAAGTGATTCCCATAAGTGATTGGTTGTAGATTTATAAGTTTGGGAAGTCGTAGTTTATTAACAATAGTGTTACTCTCATATTAAATAGGCAAAAGGGGCGACGAAGCAAGCTTGGTTACGGTTCATCTACGACAGGTATGTGAAGCTATCCCTTCCTTCTTTTTGGCATGATCGTTATGACAAACAGACGACGAGCATATAACTCCAAAGAAGCTCCTATTCTTAGAGACACTAGGA
Organism: Lycium barbarum; assembly: GCF_019175385.1. Classification (NCBI taxonomy): domain Eukaryota; kingdom Viridiplantae; phylum Streptophyta; class Magnoliopsida; order Solanales; family Solanaceae; genus Lycium; species Lycium barbarum. Next base: position 60,996,272 of record NC_083347.1, on the reverse strand, counting down.
TGGCTAACGTTCTTGATTCCCAGAACCTACTTCATTATGTCTTGATACGTGTCTATGATTCCTGAAGTTCTATTTGATATAATCCATAGTGACATTCGAAGGGTACTTGACATGACTATTGTCTTTGATTTTCAAATGATAGTTCATTTTAATTATTCTATTGAGTCTCAGATATGACTTAGTTTACATATGGTTGCTCACTACTCTGATCGTGCATGCTGTTAATATATCTTTCACCGAGTCTCGGGCCGGGTATGTTTTCGTGCACAGTTCCACTGCATTGTTCACCGAGTCCCTCACTAGAGGGCCAGGTACGGTATATATATATGATGTGATTATGGCACCGAGTATGGTATATGATGACTTTATTCACCGAGTCCCATAATTGGTCGGGTATGGTATATGATATAGACATGCATGATTCTCATCTCGTAAGGCACAGGTGCATCAGTATCTTTGATTATCCTATTTGCCTCCTGTAATCTTTTATTCAATTATGAGTTTATTTATTGTATTTCATGCTTTATATACTCAGTACATATCTCGTACTGACCCCCTTTCTTCGGGGGGCTGCGTTTCATGCCCGCAGGTACAAACACTCGGTTTGGTGATCCTCCAGCCTAGGACATCAGCTCAGCTGTTTTGGAGAGCTCCATTGTTCCGGAGCCTAGACTTTTTTGGTACAGATCTTTTGATATATACTTCTGCATATCCAGGGGTACGGCGAGGCCCTGTCCCGTCATATTTCACTTTTATACTCTTAGAGGTCTGTAGACATATGTGGGTTGTATATGGGTTATGGTCACCTGTGTCGATATGGTTTGCTTTGGATATTTCCGTATGTAGTGGCAGCCTTGTCGGCTTGTGTATTGCGTTATGCTTTGTCAGCTGTGACTCCTCAGGAGACAGGTTTACTATGATATATGGTGTTATAAATCTTTAGTTGCTTTTACAAGTTTTAATTCCTTCCTTATTTCAGTTTGACTATATCTAACAGGTTGTATACGAGTGTCCAGCTCGGGCACCGGTCATGGCCCACGGGGTTGGGTCGTGACAACTTAGTTTGCATATGGTTGCTCACTACTCTGCTCGTGCATGCCGTTAATATATCTTTCACCGAGTCCCGGGCCAGGTATGTTTTCATGCACAGTTTCACTGCATTGTTAACCGAGTCCCTCACTAGAGGGCCGGGTACGGTATATATATATATATATATATATATATATACGATGATGATGATGTGATTATGGAACCGAGTATGGTATATGATGACTTTATTCATCGAGTCCCATTGTCACGACCCAACCCCGTAGGCCGTGACTAGTGCCCGAGCTGGACACTCGTATATACACCTGTTAGCTATATAATCAATCCACAACAAAATATAACATGGAGCTTATAAAGACCAAAACATAGTCTCGGAGCTGTCGCATAAGGTATATATATATGTCCGACAACCTGTCTCCTGAGGAGTCACAACTATCAGCCAAATAACACAGTACATAAGCCGACAAGGCTGTCATAACATGTGGGAACGTCCCAACTATATATATACGCAAGCCGACAAGGCTGCCACTACGAAACGATAACACAAGCGAGCCGACAAGGCTGCTACCACAACATGACAATATATATGCAAGCCGGCAAGGCTGCTACAACGATAGAACACGCATACTGATCACATCTGAATACAACCCACATACATGTCTACAGACTTCTAAGGGTAACAACAGTAACATATGACGGGACAGGGCCCCGCTGTACCCCTGGACAAAATACATATATGCAACAAAAGGATCTGTACCAAAGAGCTAGGCTCCGGAACGAGGGAGCACTCCAAGATAGCTGAATAGATAACCTAAGCTGGCGGATCACCAAAACGAGCGTCTGTACCTGCGGGCATGAAACACAGCCCCCCGAGAAAAGGGGGTTAGTACGAAATATGTACTGAGCATGTGAAGCATGAAATATAGTAAACAGGATCATACTGAAACAAGGAGTGTAGAAAACTAGTACAATAACCAGAAAACCACAAGGCTTACCTTTGAACATAAATCATACATGTCAATATCATACCCAACCCGTTATAGGACTTAGTGACATAACTAGATAGTCATCCTGTACATATGCATATATAACGTGTCCCGTCCCTCTAGTGAGGGACTCGGTAAATAAAATCATCATATACGTGTACATATAACGTGTCCCGGCCCTCTAGTGAGGGACTCGGTGAATAAAGTCATCATATGCCATCCTGGCTGTCATCCCCATATCATCATATCATCATGTCATCATATCATCATATACATATACATATAACGTGTCCCGGCCCTCTAGTGAGGGACTCGATGAATAATACAGTGGATCTGTGCACGAAGACATGTCCTGGCCCGGGACTCAGTGAAAGACATATTGAGGCACGCACGAGCAGAGTAGTGAGCAACTATATGCAATTTAAATCATATATGAGAATCAATGGAATAATCAAAACGATATCATTTGGAAATCAAAACGATAGTCATAAGAAATACCTTTCAGATGTCACTGTGGGTTATGTCAGAATAGAACTTCTGGAATCATATATACGTATCAAGATATATCAAAGACCTAATGGAATAATCAAAACGAACTATCATTTGAAATCAAGACAATAGTCATATCAAATGCCTTTCGAATGTCACTCGGAAACATATCAAATAGAACTTCAGAAAATCATAGACACGTATCAAAACCATATGAAATAGCTTATAGAAATCAAGAACATAATTATCATAGTGTCTCTAAGAATAGGAATTTCTTTGGATTCATATACACATCGTCTGTTTATTTCATAAGGATCATGCCAAAAAGAAAGAAGGGTTAACTTTACATACCTGTTAGCGACTATTCGTAAATTTGTTTGCCTCGTCGCTCTTTTAACCTATTTAATATAAGAGTAACGTTATTGTTAGTAACTATATTTTCTAGTTCACAAATCTATAGCCCATTTCTTATAGAACTTATATTTCAGCTTATATATTCTCGTTTAGAGTTTTCTATTATCTAAAAATTTAGCAAAAATTTGGCAGCACTTCCCCTATATGTTCACCTATCCCAAATTTCCAATTGCTCTCCTGTTGACACAGAAATACCAACGACAACATATGGATACAATTATATTTTCAATCTTTTCAATTCAACAAGAATGACAACATGTCCATGAAACAACACTACTTTAATTTCAACTATCTCATTCCTTCACTCTTTTGCCATATCGTTCATGATAACAACAACCATATTGTTACTTAAAAATCAACTCACCACCTTTAATCAAAATAGCCTCATTGCACGGCTTAATTCATACCCCAACATCTACATACGTAATCTTCTATATCCGACACATATTTATCAAGTTTTACAAGTCTAAATTATCTTCAAACCATGTAGAAAAAGATTAAATCTTACCTTAGAGACATGCTCTTATTATTCACCATGGCCGTGAGTCCATCACGCGGCTTCCATGGCTGGCCGTGAGTCCACTGTAGGGCTGCCATGGTTGGCCGTAAGTCCACCATATAGCTGCCATGGCTGGCCGTGAGAGTGCCATAGCCATGGCCGTATATCTCCCTCTCTCCCTAGGTTAAGAACTCTTTACCTTTTGTTGAATTTTTCTTCCAATGAATAATGTTAGCATTAGTCACCAACTCTAGGATTTATATGCTCTCTATCAAGTGGACATGTGTCCACATTTGTGACATGTGTCCACTTCTTATTAAATCACCAATCGAATTCCGCCATGTGTCGCGGGGCCCACTTAGCGGTTTAATTAGCTTAATTAATCATTACTCCCCACTTAATAATATACTCATAATTAATTATTTCCTAATCTCCAATAATATTTTTATACCAAACAAAATTTACAAACAATTTTTTTTCTTGGATAATCGAAGTTGAAAATTAAAAACTCTCATCTCGTGTCCAAAAATAATTCCGCCTTTAACTTGAGTCGATTTTCTTGCGGATAATTTGACGTGTAAATGTACGGGGTATAACACCCATAATGGGCCGGGTATGGTATATGATATAGACATGCATGATTCTCATCTTGTAAGGCACAGGTGCATCGGTATCTTTGATTATCATATTTTCCTCGTGTAATCTTTTATTCAATTATGAGTTTATTTATTGTATTTCATGCTTTATATACTCAGTACATATCTCGTACTGACCCCCTTTCTTTGGGGGGGCTGCGTTTCATGCCCGCAGGTACAGACACTCGGTTTGGTGATCCTCCAGCCTAGGACTTCTGCTCAGCTGTTTTGGAGAGCTCCATTGTTCCGGAGCCTAGATTATTTTGGTATCAATCTTTTGATGTAGACTTATGCATATCCAGGGGTACGGCGGGGCCCTGTCCCGTCACATTTCACTCTTATACTCTTAGAGGTCTGTAGACATATGTGGGTTGTATATAGGTTTTGGTCAGCTGTGACTCCTCAGGAGACAGGTTTACTATGATATTTGGTGTTATGAATCTTTCGTTTGTTTTTACAAGTTTCCATACTGTCCTTAGTTTTAGTCTGACTATCTCTAGCAGGTTCGTATACGAGTGACCAGTTCGAACACTAGTCATGGCCCATGGGGTTGGGTCGTGACATACAAATCCCTATTCTACTCTAGAAAGGAAATAACTAAAAACAAGCAAAGTAAAATCCTTATTCTACAAGGAAAAGAATAAAGAAAACTAAATCCTACTAGAACTAGGATAAAAGTCTCACTAATGATATGGAATTAAATCCTACTAAAATATAAATCAAGAAACAACAAACCTATTTAGAAAAGGATTCAAGAAACAAGAATTGGAAATAATCTTCAAACTTGAGCTTCTTGGACTTTTCTTTTTCTTGAATTTCAATCTTGTGTTTTTTGGTTTTCTTGGATTTCTTGATCTTTTTCATCTTTCATCAATTGGTCAAACCAAAAGTGCTTATAAGATATAATATCATAAGTTGGGGATGACCAACTTATGGCTTATGCCTTATTTTGACTTATACGCACTTACTTTTAATGTTTACCAAACACGTAGATAAGTTAAAAAGTGATTATAAGCTGGTTTAACCAACTTATAAGCTTAGCCAAACACCCTCTAAGAGTACCACAAAAATTTACTCTCGCACAAAGGAAATTGTTGCACATTACTTCACACCAACATTTGCGAAAATTTAGTCAAGCTTCAGTTGGCGGAAAGCGCTGGGTAATGTGGTAAAAGGTTGATTTTTGACATTAAGATTATGAAACTAAGACATATATACTTTAGTTAGATTTTTAACACCCATGGTTGTACCCAAGCACATTTGGACTAAATTACCACAAATTGGAAAGGCCAAAATTCTAGACGAAAAATGAAGATAAACCCATGAGTGTTGGGAAGGCTCTTCCTACCACAAATTGGAAATGCCCTATTTTTATATTTTAACTCCTAACCATTATCCCCAAGACCGTAAAGTCAATTTTAAGAGAGAAAGAGGCAAAATTCATTCCATTCTTTGGTGAAAGCATCTTGGAGGGTAAGGCCCCATCTTTATTTGTTCCTTTTCCTTTCTTTTTCAAGTTCCATGATTATTTTAAGGTCCATCAATGGTGGGTGAAAATCCTAGAACCCCATAATTAGTAAACCCTTAAATAATTGGTGGGCTGTTGATTTTGTTATTGATTAATCATCTAGGAGTATGGATTATCACTTTTCAGGAAGGGAATTTGATTTCTTATGGTTGAAATTGCATGTTGAGACTTAGGGTTCTAATAAAAATAAAAATTTTGTCCTAAAATTTGTTTGAAAGGGTAAATTGATTAGAAACCCATGGATTGAAGGTTAATTAGTGTAGAGATAGAAGTTATGATAAATTCATCACTAAAGGATGGTTTCATCCATTGAAGAGGGTAGAAATAAGTGGGTCTCCTTCCCCAAATTGTCGTTCTTGTTTAAATACATGGTTTGTTGCTTACTTAGCATCATATTGTTAAACTTTGACCATTGCGCTTCGGAAATAGAAGGCTCGTGTGGAGTAGTTCGTGGCTCTTGTTCTGCATTCCAGGTAGGTTATGGCTTACTTTAGTTAGACTTCAATTAGCGAAACGTATGTATTGTGTAGAATTGATGGGAGAAAGCATGATTAGGTCTTTGGACATGGTGTTTTAGTTGGATATTAGCTAGGTTGGTATGACTTATTATTTTGTTGGCTTGTCGCCATTACGTTATGTGCTGAAATATGAGGTGTAGTTGTATTCATACTGTGGTGATTCAAGATGGATTTCTATTAGGTTGATTGTTGTTGATGGTGGCTTGTTGCCCTGTTATTGTCATTAGACTTATCGCCTAAATTGGCGTGTTGTACTTAGTTCTCTCTTATTGTGACATATATTATCGGAGAAAGGAAGGATAATGAGTTTAGGCTTGAATTGTGATATAAGCTTATGACAGTACGTAGATGAAAACTTGATGTATGATTTACTGTTGATGATAATATATAAAAAAGTGGAGCTTCTTGGTGATACAAGACTTAGTGGTGAGGCGTACTTGCTACATATGGAAGTAAAGAGGGACACAGACTATTAAGTTGGTTGAGACGGTTTGTATGATTCATTTCATGGCTGAGTTGATCCAAGTCTTGATATGACTTATGGCTTTGTGACTTGTACCTTCACTATTGCTTTATTGGTTTGCATTGATTTACCACGTCTCCACTCATTTATGCATTCATACACTAAAACATGATGGAAATGCTTTGGAATGTTACACCTCACACTTTCAGAGCATGAGCATGCTACGTACTTCACCATATTAATGGAGTATCGGAGACGTCCTATGAAGTTTTGGAAGGTACAATCCATGGGAAGTACATAGCAATGAAGTTGTTATATCCCGTATTTTTGCACGTTGGATTATTCGTAAGTTAATTGACATAAGTTCAAGGACAAGATTATTTTGAGATATGAGACAAGGACTTTTTAATCCCGATTTTAATAATGCACGGTTTGCTAGCTAATTACTATTAGTGTAGAAATATTAGTGGAGATTAGGGATTAATTAACCATGATTAGATTATTAAGTGGTGATTAATGGTTAATTAAACTAATTAGAGTGCTAATGGACCCTACTACAACATGGTCAAATCTGATTGGTCCATGCTATAGTGGGACACGTGTCAAATTGGTGGGCTGCATATATATGTCATTTGATGACTAATTGCTAACATTTTCCATTCACAATTTTTGAAGACAAAATGCATAACACAGCCATGGCAGCTCACGGCCATGGCTGTTCTTCATCATGATAGCAAATATATATATATATATATATATATATATATATATATATATATATATATATAGTTTAAATTAAATCCCAAAGGTGCTTTACATGTTCAAAGAGGCAGCAACATAAGGATAATGAATTGAGGAAGAAGGAGTGGTGCAATTGGTGCAAGTGAGTGTAGGATCTGCCCTAACTAAATTAAGGTAAGATCTTCTCTTTTATGATGTAATTGGAGTTAATGAGGTTGTAATGGAAATATTAGTTTGTGTTAGGCGAAATTGGAAGTAAGAAAATTGCATGAATTCGTTGGTATTGTAAGTTGGGCTGAATTGGAGTTGTTTCAATTTAATCCAGTTTGATTGTTGTTGGTGTCGTTGATTGTTTGTTAAAAGTGAAGGAATCATGATAATTAAAGTTGTAGTTGTTTATATGGAATTGTTGAGTTATGAATTGGATTAGACGTTCATGAGGTTAGGGGTTGTTCTTGTTGTAATTGATGGGTGCTTGGGGCATGTTATTGTAAGGTTTATTCCCTCCTACATGTTCTAGGGTTGGTGTGGTTTTTGTACAATTTGATGGATGTGGAATTTGTGAAAGAAAAGTTTAAATCATGCTAGAACTTGTATATATTTTATGGGCTGTTTTAGAACTTATTGTGACATTAAGATAATTTTCTTGTGTACGAGTAATTGGTGTTGTTTTCGTGTTATTGTTGATTTGGCTCATAAATTTGGAAGAAAGGAGTGTATAAGTATCATGTACGAAGCGTATGTTGGTCTGTTGGGTGTATAGTCTTAGATGTTAATGATTTGGATTGAATGGGGATTAAGAAAGGTTATTGGGTTGTTTGAGTTGTTTATGGGCTGGATTTTAAGGATTTGATATGATTATTTCTGTTATCGTTGTTGTTGGTATTGTTGTGGTAATCGGAAATTAATTGGAAGTTCGGGTTAGGCAAGTTATATAGAGGAAATGCTGCCCGATTTCCGTTAAGTTCTTAACTAATTAAAATACGACTCAAGAAGTATGAACTAAGAAGTGAGCAGGGCAGTCCAGCAGTTGACTCAATTGGTAGCAGGGCAGGTTTACAGACAGGGAGCAGGGGATGATCGTGTAGACAGACGCGATAGCCAGAGGGCCCGTGATTTTCTACTTTGTCGCCCACCAGAGTTTTCCGGGTCAAAGCCCGCAGAAGACCCTCAGGAGTTCATCCGACAAGTGCAGCGTACCCTGCGATAGATTAGTGCCTCCGAGATAGAGTCGGTTGAGTTGGCGTCGTACCGGTTGCACGATGTAGCAGCTAATTGGTACGAGTCTTGGATGTTGTCCAGGGGCGAGGGTGCCCCTCCAGCCGTATGGGGAGAGTTTACAGAGGCCTTCCTGGCCCATTTTCTACCTCCGGAGGTGAGGCGGGCCAGAGTAGACAGATTCCTGCTATTGAGATAGAGAGGCAGGAGTGTCAGGGAGTACAGCCTGGAGTTCGATTCGCTGGCCAGATATGCGCCCGCTTATGTCGCTGATATGACTGACCGGGTGCACCGGTATGTGATAGGGCTAGATGATTATTTGGTTGACAGCTGCACGGCGATGGCGGCCCAGACAGGGATGAGCATTGCCCGTATACAGGCCCACGCCCAGAGTATGGAGGACCGATACCGAGGGCGTCAGCCTGACAGGGATTATGACAGGGGTCCGCCCAAGAGGTCCCGATCCGCGAGATATTCTGGAGAATCGCGAAGCAGGCAGCCTCAGCAGCAGCAGAGCAGATATCCTCCCCAACCAACACCGAGCACACCCCCACAATTCCCCGGTTGGGGACCGGATGGTGTAGAGTATCCAAGAGCAGGCCAGAGCTCTAGGGCTTCAGGCTTACAGATGGACAGAGGTTCCAGCCAGTGGCGGCCACCCCTACCCCGATGTCCTCACTGTAGGAGACACCACCAGGAGGGGGAGTGTCGCCATGCCACGGGTGCTTGCTTTACCTGCGGCCAGCAGGGCCATTATATGAGAGATTGCCCACTCAGGGACAATGCCGGGGGAGCAGCTCAGCCTACCGGGTCAGTCGTCGGTTCGTCTTCCCCTTCCGTAGCTATGCGCCCGATGGGACGGGGCACACCGGCACCAGCAGGCCATGGCCGAGGCTGTGGCGGAGCCTCCAGTTCCGGCGGTCCATCGAACCGCCTATATGCTTTGACCAACCTGCAGGACCCAGGAGCGTCACCAAGTGCAGACCCAGGTATATTATTAATCTTTTCTTAAGAGATATGTGTATGGATAGATCTGTACTCTACCATATTACGTGATTTTCTTCTTCTGGGTGTTGGTAAAAGTAAGGTAATTCAACCCAATAGAACTATATGAGATAGCCATAAATATACAGATGGGAAATATGGGGTAACCCAAAGGAAATTAGAATACGTGGAAGTGGTCTGATCCTAACCATAATACTGTCTGTTATGCGCCTGCGCCTCTGACTTTGATGAGGCTCTGTCTATTATGCCTCTGTACTTCTGAATTTGATTACGTCTCTGTCTGATATGTCTCTGTACGTTCGACTCTAATCACGGATCTGTCTGACATACTTCCATACGTCCAACTCTGACCACGGATCTGTCTGACGTAGTTCAGTACATCTGACTCTGATTATGGATTTGCCCGATATGAATCTGTTTGATATGACGTGGGATTATGATAACGTAGTGAGTAATCGAGAAGTGTGACAGGAGGTGAATGATGTTGATGGCAAATGTAGCATTGAAAAGAATTTTGAAGGAAAGAAAGGAACCTCCCCGAAGTGTCACGAGACCACCTAAGGTCAATTGAACATTCGAGGACGAATGTTCTAAAGGGGGGGAGGATGTTATATCCGACATTTTTGCATATTCGGAAAAATTCGAGATAACTTGGTTTGTAATGAATGAGGCTATATTTGGACCTTACTTAGTGTGAATGTGCCGGCTATGATAACATTGGTGTGGAAATACGAGAGGAGGCCAAGGGCAAAAATTGGAATTTTGGGAATTAGTTTCGGGAATTACAAAACAAGAATTTTAACCAATTGGGCTCAAAATATGAAAAGAAAAATGAGGCCCAATTGATAAGGGGGTGGCCGGCCATTGAGAGGCCCAAGCCCATGGAATTTTATTAATTTCCATGTGCTAAATTATAATAAAGGACCATATATGAGTCATCTTCAACTAGAAGCTTCAAGAAATCAAAAGAAATTGAGAGAAGAAGAGAAAAAAAAAGGCTCACGGCCAAGTAGAGAAAAAGAAAAAAAAAATCTTGGAGCTCAATCCTTTGGTTCAAAAATCTATCTCTTTTGGAATTACTACTAAGTGCAAGATTCTCTACAAAGTGATATAATTATTTTGGCAAAAAGGTGACTTTGGTGGCAAGTGAAGAACTTGAAGAAAAGGTAAGAATCAATTCATTTTCTTATGTTATGAAGTTTGGTTTATGCTGTAGTATGTAGAGATGAGTAGAATTTATGAAAATATGGAAGTTTGAAAAGTGGGTGTGTTTATATGAAGGTGGCCGTGTGTGTGTGTTAATGTATAGGTATGATGAGTTGAATTTTTGTTTTGTATTCTAGTTGTGGTTATGGTAGAATTTATATTGGAAATGAAAGTTGAATGAATTTGGTGGAAGTTGGAAATGTAGGAATATGGCCGTGAGGTGTAGGGGATTGAAATGGAAATGGATTGTTGTATTTAGTATGTTAATTGTGTTGTTGTAATCTTGTGATGAAAATGAGAAAAATTGTTGTTAAGTGGTTGTCAGAAAGTATGTGATTTTGTTATAGTTTATGTAATTATGAGAATGAAGTTGTAAGATGCAAATTGTTGTGGTTGTAAATGAAATTGAAGATAAGCATATGTTATGGATGTTTATGTTAAAGATTGGAAGTTTAGGTGGATTATGGTTGGGTGGAAAGTTGTATATTTTGTATATCTTGTGAATATTTTGTGGAAATGTTATGAAATGTTTCCGAATTGTGTTGCAATGATCTTGATTAGTAATGAATACGAGAATGTCGATATTGATTTGAAAATACGAAGTTGGAATGAAGGTTATGACATTATATTGGAAAGATGACTAGTTATGTTATGTTGTGTTTTATATGATAATTGTTGATGTTGTTGGATTGTTGGGTTGCTGTTGTTGATATATTAGGCCGAGCTATGTCTCGGGGATGCTATATGTATAGGGGAAATGCTGCCGAAATTTCGGTAGATAAATATGAGTTCAAGAGAACTCTTAGAAGCTATAACTCACAATTGGTAAATATGACCATTTGTAGATTTTGGGCGAAACGGGAATCAAATTTGAGCGAGCGTAAGGCGCAACTAAGGTATGTAAAGCTCACTCTTTCCTTCTTTTGGCATGTCCTATGTATACTAGGTCAAGACTTGAGCCTCGGGAACAATTCTGTCCATCGAAACCCGAGTTTGATTTTGAATACTATTCGTTCAATGCAATTGAACTATAATTCTTATGTTTTGTTGGAAAAGTGTCTAAACATCCATAACTTCCACAAGCGTATTCGGATTGCTTTGAAACTTTCATGGATGACTCCATAGAGTCCAATGTTTGTAATTTATATCCGCCACCTCGACTTGACCCGAGGTGGGCCCACAAGTTCTGAAACTTCCTTCGCTTGTCTCACTTGAGCTATTCTTGTATGATATAAAAGTAAGTATTCTGATATTCTGGATAAGCTACTTACCTTCTGTATTTTTCCTGATATACGATTCTTGTGTGATGCATTATTCTGGCATGTGTGACTTATGTTTGGAAAGTAATAAAGTTAGCACTTGTGTTATTGTGCGCACTGTGTGGTATTGACCGCTGGACCCCTGACCGCGGTGTGTGCGACATTGACCGCTGGACCCCTGACCGCAGTATGCCGCACTATGTGATGTTGACCGCTGGACCCCTGACCGCGGTATCTGCAACATTGACCGCTGGACCCCTGACCTCGGTATGTCGGGTTTGGGATGCTAACCGCTGGACACTTGGTCGCGGTATGTGTGATAGTGACCGCTGGACTTTTGTCCGCGGTAATTGTGTGTTTGATTTTCTGTATGTATGAGACGGAGATGTTTTTCAAAAGAAAGCAAAGTATGTTGACATTTTGATTGCAGTATTTGTCTTCCGGAACCTTATGTATGATTTGTACGTCAGGTGCAACGCTTTGGTATTCTGGCTATTGTGCTCACCTTCTGTACACTTTACTTCGGTTATGTCTTCATTTTCTGTACTTCATGCTTTGCATACTCAGTACATCTTTTGTACTGACCCCCTTTCTTCGGGGGCTGCGTTTCATGCCCGCAGGTACAGATTCACGTTTTGGTGACCCACCGGCGTAGGATTTCCCTTTTGCTGTTCGGAGTGCTCCCTTTGTTCCGGAGCCGACGTTTTGGGTACATACTCTTCTGATGTATATGTTTATGTTTATTTAGGGTACGGCGGGGCCTGTCCCGCCATCTGATTCTGTTGTTCCGTACTATAAGTCTGTAGACATAGACGTGGGTAATGTACAGTTTTGTTTGGACGCGTTGTGTAAATTGTGTTTGGGCGGCCCATCCGCCGTGGCGGCCCTATCGGCCACGTGTATTTATGCTTTGGTAAGTTATGTATAGTATGATAGCCTTGCCGGATTCTGTGCAGGCACCCGTGTGGAGCCACGTCTGATGTTCATTTGCGTACGAGTCGTCTGTATGCTGAATCTGGTAAATGAGCGCGTAGGGGTGCCCAGTTCGGGCACTAGTCATGACCTACGGGGATGGGTCGTGACAGTTTCACTGCATTGTTCACCGAGTCTCTCACTAGAGGGCCGAGTACGGTATATATATATATATATATATATATATATATATATATATATATATATATATATGATTTGATTATGGCGCCGAGTATGGTATATGATGACTTTATTCACCGAGTCCCATAATGGGCCGGCTATGGTATATGATACAGATATGCATGATTCTCATTTCGTACGGCATAGGTTCATTGGTATCTTTGGTTATCATACTTAGCACCTGTAATCTTTTATTCAGTCATGATCTTCTTTATTGTATTTCAAGCTTTATATACTCAGTACATATCTCGTACTGACCCCCTTTCTTCGGGAGGGGGGGGGGGGGCTGCGTTTCATGCCCGTAGGTAGAGACACTCAGTTCGGTGACCCTCCAGCTTAGGACTTCTGCTCAGCTGTTTGGAAAGCTCCATTGTTCCGGAGCCTAGATTATTTTGGTACAGATCTTTTGATATAGACTTATATATATATCCAGGGGTACGGCGGGGCCCTATCCCGTCATATTTCACCCTTATACTCTTAGAGGTCTGTAGACATATATGGGTTGTATATGGGTTATGGTCTGGTAAGTTGTGTCGATATGGTTTGTTTTGGATATTCCCGTATGTAGTGGCAGCCTTGTTGGCTTGCGTATTATGTTATGCTTTGGTTAGGTGTGACTCCTCAGGAGACAGGTTTATGATATGTGATGTTATGAGTCTTTAGTTGCTTTTACAAGTTTCCATACTATCCTTAGTTTCAGTTTGACTATATTTAACAGGTTCGTATACGAGTGTCCAGTTCAGGCACTAGTCATGGCCCATAGGGTTGGGTCGTGACAGAAGTACATAATGAATTACGATCTCATAAGTCGTAACCGGGAAGGACAATCTTGGAACCAAAGGACATGACTATTATCAAGTATGATTAATGATAAATATCATGTATGAAGATTTCGAAAGATTCTGGGACCAAGCAAATCGAAGAAAATAATTTTGTCGAAAATTTAGAAAAAAGTTGGCAGAATTTTGGGTCAAATTTGGAGGGGTATATCAGGAGTTTTAAGGTTTTTCAAAAGCCCAAATGAAGTTCGTCTAGTCTAGTTTCCAACGCAGCAAACCATTCGTCAATAAGACATCGGAGTAGGGAGTTATGGGCGTTTTAAAACGGACAGTCAGAGGAATCCGAAACTGGGCGGAAAATCTGGAAAACTCACTGAAAAGCCCACTTATGTGGTGACCCAGCCCAATCCGAATTTGGCACTTATAAAGGGCCTCTACACTTCATTTTATTCATTTTTCTTCAACTCCACAACCCTCTAGAAGTCTCCTAACATCTCTACACCTCTCTAGAATTTCCCACACTTGTTTCGCCATTATAAGAGTGTTCTTGAAGGTTCTCCACCATTCCAAAACATTCTATACCATCACAAAGAGGATCAAACTCCAAAACCCCTAGCTAATTCATGGAGAAGGATTGTTCTTGTCTCTACTTAATATTGTGATGAATTTGGTCTTGGAAGAAGTTGAGTGGGGTGAAGTTCTTCTAGTGTAAGGTATGTTTTCCATCCTATTTCTCATAATTAAGTTGATTTGAAGGTTTAGCAAGTCCTATAAAAGAAGAGAATCATAGTAGAGAAGTTGCAAAGTATTAAAGTAAAGATGATGACTATGAAATGGAAAGGAGATTTTGGATTAATTTGAGACTAAATTAAATATAATTCATTCATTATGGTATTGTGGATATTGTTATGGTTGGTCGAGAAAAATTGGGAAAAACATCATGTGGGATGTTTTATGGAGTATATTGGTGTTGATGATGATGTTGTTGATTAGTATTGCTATTGTTGTTGTTTTGTTGGTATTGTGATTTCGGGCTAGGGATATAAACAGAGGAGATGCTGCCCGAATTTCGGCAGATTTTAAAAGGGATTAATTTGAGGGCTTAAGACAAGCATATAACGATAAGCCTAATAATAGTATAAATTTTCTTGAATGTAGATTTACAAGCTTGGAAGGATAAGCGTTAAGTAGTAGGAGACCGAAAAGGTATGTTAAGGCTATTCCATTTCTTTCTAAAGGCATGATTCTTTCTTACAAATCAATGTTTTCCATAACATTCTTATTCCCAAAAAGTTAGAAGTTCATGATTCTCACAGTTCTTATATTGCTAAAGATAGATGTTTCCTATGATGATGATGATAATGATGATGATGATGATCCCATTTCTAGAGATTCCAAAGCTTACGATTTTAATGCTATTATGAGATTATGGAGTCTGTCTCATGAGTTCTTGATTTTATCCATTGTTGTTGATCTTACCTCAAAATACTTATTCCTTCTAGGTGAGGTATAGCGACGATGATAATTCCATTTCTAATGCTATCTAAGTTCAGCGTTGTTCAAACTCTCATGACACTATTGATCTCATCTTATAGTTGATCCTCTAAGGAAAGATGTGGTGATAGTGATATCGAAGATGATGATGTGCTTTTATTTATGTACTATTATATATGTATATATGTATTCATATGTGACACTGAGTCCCGATGGGGCAGGGTGTTATATCCCGTATTTTTGCACGTTTGATTATTTGTAAGCTAATCGACATAAGTTCAAGGACAAGATTATTTTGAGACAAGGACTTTTAATCCCCAATTTTAATAAGTGCACGATTTGCTTGTACATTACAATTAGTGTAGAAATATTAGTGGAGATTAGGGATTAATTAACCATGATTAGATTATTATTTGGGTATTAATGATTAATTAAGTTAATTAGTGTACTAAATGGACCCTACTACAACATGGCCTAATCTGATTGGTCCATGCCATAGTGGGACACATGTCATTGTGGCTGGTGGCATATATAATCTTGGTGATGACTCATTTAATCAACTGCATCTTCACAAATTCATTTGAAGCAAGAATTTCACATAGCCATGGCTGCTCTTGAAGCTCACGGCCAGCCCTCTTCAAGATAATTAAATTGCTAATTTTTATCTTGGTTTGGAGGTTTTATTTATTAGAGTTTCGGGAAGGCTTCTCTATAGTTCATCCTATTCTCCTTCTTCAAAGAACTAAGGTAAGAATTCAACAATCCTTTTAAATTAGTTCATCTTCAACTTGGGGGAGATTTCACCTTAAGTTCTTCTAGTGTAGAAATAAAGGTTCATGTAGTGTATTTGAGGATGATCTGGTTGTGTTGAAGGGATGGAAATATAGTTATAAGTATGTGTATGTGTCATTGTTCTTGTTGTTCATGGTGGTATTTTACTCTTTTCCATGTATTTGTGATCTTGCGAAGTAAAGGTCGAAAATTGTATTTTCGATGTTGTAGTTCGGTGGACTGTTTTGAGCTTGTTATTAAAATGATATTGAAGTACTTTTCTTGTATATGGATGGTAGTTGATGTTGTTGTCGTGTTGTTGTTGATATGGCTCATAAATTTGGAAGAAAGGAGTGTATAAGGTATCGTATATGAAGCGTATATTTGTCACGACCCGACTAGGGGCCGTGACGAGTACCCGATACTTGTACCGAGCACCCCTTATTTATCTTGTTACCTTTACCTCTTAGCAAGCCGTATAAACAGTGCCATGTTTTTTTGTTTTTTGAACATTAATGAACATTAACATTAGCAGCGTCATTATGAACATAGACTAGTAAACTTCGTTATCACTTTATACAACAACCATGCCAAAACACCATATATCTAACCGTACCTGACTGACTGTACATATCTGTCTACGAGCCTCTAGACATAGTACACTTATACATAGAAAGGGTCGAGTACTGTCGTGCCCGAAAATACATACACAAAATAGTACCACGAAAGTGGGGCTCCGGAACAACTGGAGCGCTGTCAACACTGCTGGTAAGGCTTCTAAGGATCAAATCCGCCTGTCTGCTGACCTGCGCGGCATGAAACGCAGCGTCCACAAGAAGGGACGTCAATACGAATAGTGTACCGAGTATGTAAGGCATGAATAGTAGCATACGGAAAGTACAAAACGGAAAGAACGACATAAGAGAATAATAGCACATGTCCTGAGGTAGAAACATAACCTGTATATATATATACCCTTGGCAGGTGCTATGCGTACTTAGCTTTCCTTTAAGAATCTTTCCTTGTTCATATACATATACATATAAAATAGGACATCTCATATTGCCGAGGCGTCGGCAGCCGATCCATTTAACCATAAATATACACATCCCGCGTCCGGGCATCCCGCGTTCGGGACGATATCATATCATGTAATGCCAACTGATCAGGTGGATATGCGTTCATAACGCTCTGCCCTTACATCCATTTCCCCCGTATACATATGCATATATCATGTACATATATCAACGTCTATAGCGCTCTAGCTCTTTTATCATATACATATACGTGTGTCATGTAGGTACATCAGCGTCTATAGCGCTCTGGTGTTTTTATCATGTGCATATTTTAAAAATATATATGCATATCCTACATACATTTACATGTCTTATATGCATTTACGTATCCTATAAACATATATCTCATATGCACGCAGGAGAGCCCAAAGAAGCATCATGTAGTCATCGGAGTGACGTAAAGTCGGTAACCTCCGATTACATTATAGAATACTCGTGATCGCTTTGTCTCACCTTGAAGGAACGAGTATTTTAAGGTGAGACTATCAACGGGGAATAATATTAAAGTAAACGAAGAATGAAATCGGGGCATCATAGATGACAGTTCATAAACTTTGAAATCTTTTAGAAAATAAAGTCATAGCTAGGAAATATAAATAATATTCAAAAATTAGTTTATCATTTTCATGTTTACATAAGATACTTAGCTTAGTCATCTTAGTCATAGAGTCGTTCCGGTAGTACGTATCATAGGCATATTCTCTTATCTAACATCATTGTTATCATTATCGTCATGGAAGTGCCCTCGTTAGAGGAGTCATAGTATTTATCATTTGGTAACGAAATCGGGATCAAAGGTTCCCTTTGGATTCACTTCAAGTAAGTCAAGCAAGACTGTAAGGAAAAAAATCCGAGAGTAGCGGGCCCACCTCGGGCCGGATGGGGTGACGTATATGATTTACATATATTACGTGTCATGTCATTACTTGTGAGGGTCCTAGGGTAATCGGGTCCCACTTATGCAAGTTCTAGGGGTTTAAGAGGTCTTTCCATCATTTGCACACTTTCTAGTTCAATTCTATTGAACAAAAAGTGGAAAACTTTGGATGCGGATTCCGGGGAAGAGAGTTTTCCCCGAGGCGCTGATAACGTCCAAATCCACCCTATTAATTAGAATGGGCACGGTCGTATGCAAATATAATTTACCCAACTATGAGTCGGGGTCGAATCCCACAGAGAACAATATGTAGGTGATTTAAGCAGATTAGGAATTATCACTAACAATAGCTATGCTCGAACGCATCAATGGTGGTTTTTGATAAGGTTTTTATAAAATATGAAAATATAAATTCTAATCTAGAAAGCAAGTAAATTGATCAATGGCAACAAGAATAGAAGGAGGGAAACTACTTCTCAAGTAACGATCCAATCTATTTCACGAATTGTAAATAATAGCAAGTTTATGTTATTTAGCCTCGGATAATGACTCTAAATTAACTTCTTCCGAAGATTAACTAGACTACCCAATTGAAGATCCCTCAAGCAATTAGGAGCATTAAGAACACCCGAATATGGCTACAATTGGTATTGCCTATCCCTAGGTCAATTTCCATTAGATGAGGGTTAACGCCCCAAATTCATGTTAATTATCCTATCCCAACTCCGTTTTTCCTCTTCCGAGTTTCAAACAAAGTAAATGGGCAAGTTCAAAGGTTAGCTAATCCCTTGAAAACATTCAAGAACAAGAATAATTAAAATAGCAAAAACTTACTTGATTAAGAACAATGCAAATGAATAAATAAGCACAATAAGAGTGTCAATCTTAATTGTCACCAAGAGATTTCCATCAACAAGGATTAAAAAGAAGAAAGAACAATTTTTGTAGGAACTCTAGCTTCCAACTTGTGGGAGCTGCCAAAGATGTCTAATATTTTGCCCTAATTTTCTATTTATATGAACTGGAATGGAAGAAATCGTCAAAATCCGAGTTCTGGTCGAAATTTCCGAAAATCCTTCAACGCGATCGCGCCATGTGTCTGCGCGATCGCGTGGATGACGTCAGCTCCCCTGCTCCCTTAATCGCGATCGCGTGTCGAGCCTGCGCGATCGCGTGTCATTAACAACGCGCGTGGGCGCGGTCGCGTTACATTCCAGCGCGAACGCGTGGAGTGCAATTCCCGCTTGGGCGCGATCGCGTGGGTACTCTGCGCGATCGCGTAGAGTATTTTTCCACGGTATTTTCCAGAACTTCCAGTTATTTCCAGTTTTGCAACTTTTTTGCTTGTTTTCCACACTTAGGCTCTAGGGACCTCGTATTACCTGAAACATGACAAAAACTATGTAAAATGACATAGACTTGCTTAAAAACAAGTAAAACTTATAGTTAAAAAGCATCGATTGTGGTGTAAAATCACGCCACATCAGGCGGGTACCCTACTTATTACGTCTAAGACATGCCATAGAAAGAAGGGCGAAACCTTACATACCTCTTTCCGCTTCTTTTGCTATTCCGAATTCACGTTGCAATCTCGTCAAAATCTGCAAATTGGTCATGTTTACCAAAACTCTTATTAGGATACTTAGAGTTGAATTCTTAAGGAAACATTTGGTTACCGAAATTTCGGCAGCACTTCCCCTATAAATACTCCATCCCACCAAGTTCAACTTGGCTAATTTCAATCCACAACAATCCCGGGAATTCAAACCCGGCCAAAATATCAACCACAATTCCAACAACAACAATACTAACAACTTCCATATTCAATCAACTTACTACTTCTTCCAAAACATTTCTAACTTTAATGAAAACAATCACAACCTCATGATCTATATTCCAACAACATCATACTAACCACATTACCTTCCATGCATGCAAGAACATTACATTCAATTCATATAACTTCTAAAACAAACCTCCACCTACTTCAACTTCACAAGATTATTATGCATTCATTAGCAATCTAGCATCCACAATTCAACTACAACCAAAACATTAAATAGAATTGACTCCTTTTCTTCCATATTACTCTACAACTACACGGCCAACATCAAGCATACACACTACAACCTCTCCAAATTTATTCAACTTCCATTTTCCACATATCATTCACAACTATAACAACCAAACACTAGATAAATTAATTAAAACACAATTTCTACACACATATACATGTTCCATACCTCACGGCCACACCCCTATTTTTATCTCTTTCATGAATTTCATCCATTTTAACATACTACAACACATATAAACCATTCATAACACATAAAGAAAGATCAAAACTCACCTTTCTTCTTCAACTTCTCACTTGACTACAACTTGGCAACTTGTATGATTTTGAATCTTTCTTGCTCCAACAACAACTCCACCTTGTTAAGCACCCTTTACTTGGTAGGGATTGATTTTTGAAGAATTTTTATCAATTTTTCTCATGGACTTGCTCTATGGACGAAATGGCCTTAAGCTTTTCTCTCTTCTTTCTCTTGTTCTTCTTTTCTTGTAACCTCTAGAACTTATTGTGATAAGGATGACTTAGTCATCCTTTTATTGACCAAATTTTATTTAATATTAGCTTGGGCCATAACCATGGCCGGTTGGGCCTTATTATTTGTTTTTGATTTTTTTTGGGCCAACTCGGTTTGGTCCCGAGTTGGGCCTAGCCCACTGACCTTTCGACCTTAAAACGTTCATATCTCCTTGTACCGATGTCACCTAGGGACCCACGACCTATGGTTGGAAAGCTAATTCAATTATCTACAACTTCTATTTCTTGGTATATTTCCAAATTCCAAACTCATAATACCATTTTTTCCCCTTGAAGTCAGATCACCCGAAAACGTTTTCTTAAAAATATTCGTTTGGAGGACTTCCACTTTGATTTGGCCCAAGGGTCCTTCTTGAGTTGTGTTTAACTTCTCATATGTGATTCATATGAATTTTCAGATGTCCCAAAAAAAAATCTCGATGTGTGGGTCCCACCTCAGCAAATAATCTGACGTTCAAAAAATACGGGATATAACATTCTCCCCCCCTTTAGAACATTCGTCCTCGAATGTTAAACTGGCCTCATAGTGTATCATAATACTTCGGGGAGATCTCCTTCGTAGACATCTCACATGTCGCTTAGGTCGCTTTTATGTCGTAAGTCCATTGAGTAAGCTCCGAACGTTGGCCCTACGTTAATAAGTCCCCTTTCTGTCACGCTTTCTCCTCTTCCGTTAATCTTGTCCGTCTCAGCCTACATGACTTTTATAGGGTTTGTAACCATTCCACACACTCTAATTTACATTGGACTACCTAGCTTCACATTCGTCTCTTGTTCCCACATTTGTGAAAATTTCAGCATATTTCCCAGGGGGTAACCCATCATGAAATTACTCTCACCCTAGAAATCTTAACCTTGAAACTTTAGTGCATTTCAGCGTCTTAGCGTTAGTATTTTCGCCCCCACTCCCTCGCACTACTTATATCACATATTATGGAACGAGTTGGGGTCTTAGCAGTTTTCGAAACGCCGCGTAACACATCTCTTCTTTTATTTACAGTTCTAACCTCCGCAATCTCTAGTATTCGTATTTTTACCTGTGCGTATGGCTACCTTTCGTCCTAATTTCTGAATTCTTAATATGATCAGCAATATAAAGGAAACGTAGGATAGGATAGAATCCGAATCAATTAACATACATATCATAGAAGGTGCCGAAAAAGTACCTGTGGCCGCGTCTGCGGAAGGCTCAGGGTCCTGTCGTCCTGTCAATGCATATAGGCGGTGCGGAGGACCAGCTGAACTAGGTGTCCTTCCTCTACCTCGGCCGCGGCCCGCTAGAGCTAGGGAAGTCTGTCCAAGAGGGCGTACGGTCGACGATGAACCAACCGCGGACCCGGCGGGCTGGGCTTGGTCTCTCTCATACCTCAGTGGGCAATCACGCATCAAATGGCCAACCCGCCCACAAGTATAACATGCACCTGTACCTGCGCGACACTCTCCAGAGTGTGGTCTACCACATCGCGCACACCGTGGCGGGGGTGGCATCATCCTGCTAGAATCAGCTCTATACTGGGATCCTGACGCCTTAGTACCCTGAACTGGTCTCGAGTGAGTAGAACGGTCAAGCCCCCTATCCCCAAATCGAGGAGGTGCACTGGCCGTCGATTGGTGTGAATACCTAAATTGCTCCGGTGCCTGTCCCCCTCTATACTCGCTTCTAGCCCTGGAAAATCTGCCCCTTTTTCTGGAACCCCTATCTGGATACCGCTCCCCTCTCTGTGACTGGTACTACCCTTCCAAATTTTGGGCGTGGGCCTGGATGCGGGTAATAGTCATCCCATCCTAGAGTGAAGCCGTCAGGCACTCCTTACCTAAATGTGGCCCTAGCCCACTCACGAATCGGTGCACATGATCTCCCCTATCTGCTATCAGGGCTGGGGCATACCTGGCTAGTGAGTTGAAACGAAGGCCGTACTCCCGAACACTCATATTTCCTTGTTTAAGGTTCAAGAACATCTCGGCTCGTGCTCGTCGAACCTCTGGCGGTAAGAAATGTCGCAGAAATGCCTTGGTAAACTCCTGCCAAACTGGGGGAGGTGCATTCGCTCCCCTCGAGGATATCCAACTACTATACCACAAAACTGCCACATCCCGCAGCCTGTATGAAGCCAACTCTACGGACTCCGTATCCGAAGCATGTATGATCCTTAGAGTCCTCAGCATCTCATCTATAAAACTCTGCGGGTCCTCCTCTGGTCTGGATCCATAAAACTCTGGAGGCTTCAGGGTGATAAAGTCGCGGGCCCTTGCACTTACCGCCCTGTCTCCTGGGTCTACATCTTGCCGCTGAGCCTGTGCGGCAATTAACTGGGTCAATAATTGAATGGCCTCGGCCATCTGCTGGCCCGGGGCTGCTGGTGGTGGAACTGGAGGTGCGGGGGCTGGAGCTGAAACTCTTTCCTGCTCTGCTGGTGCAGGGGGAGCAGGAAAGGTCTGAGGGGGAGCTTCATTATGAGATTCTCCTTCTTCTAGCTCCCGTTCAACTCTGCTGCCAGCCACCCTCTTGCCCTTCTGGGCCGTCGTAGCCTTCCTTTTCGGCGGCATTACTGAAACCATAACACAGGATTAGGAAAGGAATGTGGAAACCTGGTAGCATAGCTCTATCGCACGATCTTGAGTACAAAGAAGGTCATATTTCCTAAATGCCCTGTAGCCTCCTGTTTATAAGTGTGGCGCGCTACACACCCATAAACAAGACTCTACTGGACACGGCTCGTAGACAAACTCCTAGGACCGAACTGCTCTGATACCACTTCTGTCACGACCCGACTAGGGTCCGTGACGAGTACCCGATACTTGTACCGAGCACCCCTTATTTATCTTGTTACCTTTACCTCTTAGCAAGCCGTATAAACAGTGCCATGTTTTTTTTTTTTTTGAACATTAATGAACATTAACATTAGCAGCGTCATTATGAACATAGACTAGTAAACTTCGTTATCACTTTATACAACAACCATGCCAAAACACCATATATCTAACCGTACCTGACTGACTGTACATATCTGTCTACGAGCCTCTAGACATAGTACACTTATACATAGAAAGGGTCGAGTACTGTCGTGCCCGAAAATACATACACAAAATAGTACCACGAAAGTGGGGCTCCGGAACAACTGGAGCGCTGTCAACACTGCTGGTAAGGCTTCTAAGGATCAAATCCGCCTGTCTGCTGACCTGCGCGGCATGAAACGCAGCGTCCACAAGAAGGGACGTCAATACGAATAGTGTACCGAGTATGTAAGGCATGAATAGTAGCATACGGAAAGTACAAAACGGAAAGAACGACATAAGAGAATAATAGCACATGTCCTGAGGTAGAAACATAACCTGTATATATATATACCCTTGGCAGGTGCTATGCGTACTTAGCTTTCCTTTAAGAATCTTTCCTTGTTCATATACATATACATATAAAATAGGACATCTCATATTGCCGAGGCGTCGGCAACCGATCCATTTAACCATAAATATATACATCCCGCGTCCGGGCATCCCGCGTCCGGGACGATATCATATCATGTAATGCCAACTGATCAGGTGGATATGCGTTCATAACGCTCTGCCCTTACCTCCATTTCCCCCGTATACATATGCATATATCATGTACATATATCAACGTCTATAGCGCTCTAGCTCTTTTATCATATACATATACGTGTGTAAACTTATGCATATCCAGGGGTACGGCGGGGCCCTGTCCCGTCATATTTCACTTGTACACTCTTAGAGGTCTTTATACATATGTGGGTTATATTTGTGTTATATCCCGTATTTTTGCACGTTGGATTATTCGTAAGTTAATTGACATAAGTTCAAGGACAAGATTATTTTGAGATATGAGACAAGGACTTTTTAATCCAGATTTAATAATGCACGGTTTGCTAGCTAATTACTATTAGTGTAGAAATATTAGTGGAGATTAGGGATTAATTAACCATGATTAGATTATTAAATGGTGATTAACGGTTAATTAAACTAATTAGAGTGCTAATGGACCCCACTACAACATGGCCAAATCTGATTGGTCCATGCTATAGTGGGACGCGTGTAGAATTGGTGGGCTGCATATATATGTCATTTGATGACTAATTTCTAACATTTTCCATTCATAATGTTTGAAGACAAAATGCATAACACAGCCATGGCAGTTCACGGCCATGGCTGTTCTTCATCATGATAGCAAAAAAAAAAAAAAAAAAGAATATATATATATATATATATATATATATATATAGTTTAAATTAAATCCCAAAGGTGCTTTACATGTTCAAAGAGGCAGCAACATAAGGATAATGAATTGAGGAAGAAGGAGTGGTGCAATTGGTGCAAGTGAGTGTAGGATCTGCCCTAACTAAATTAAGGTAAGATCTTCTCTTTTATGATGTAATTGGAGTTAATGAGGTTTTAATGGAAATATTAGTTTGTGTTAGGCGAAATTGGAAGTAAGAAAATTGCATGAATTCGTTGGTATATTAAGTTGGGTTGCATTGGAGTTGTTTCAATTTAATCGAGTTTGATTGTTGTTGGTGTCGTTGATTGTTTGTTAAAAGTGAAGGAATCATGATAATTAAAGTTGTAGTTGTTTATATGGAATTGTTGAGTTATGAATTGGATTAGTCGTTCATGAGGTTAGGGGTTGTTCTTGTTGTTCTTGTTGTAATTGATGGGCTGCTTGGGGCATGTTATTGTAAGTTTTATTCCCTCCTACATGTTCTAGGGTTGGTGTGGTTTTTGTACAATTTGATAGATGTGGAATTTGTGAAAGGAAAGTTTAAATCATGCTAGAACTTGTATATATTTTATGGGCTGTTTTAGAACTTATTGTGACATTAAGATAAATTTCTTGTGTATGAGTAATTGGTGTTGTTGTCGTGTTATTGTTGATTTGGCTCATAAATTTGGAAGAAAGGAGTGTATAAGTATCGTGTACGAAGCGTATGTTAGTCTGTTGGGTGTATAGTCTTAGATGTTAATGATTTGGATTGAAAGGGGATTAAGAAAGGTTATTGGGTTGTTTGAGTTGTTTATGGGCTGGATTTTAAGGATTTGATATGATTATTTCTGTTATCGTTGTTGTGGTAATCGGAAATTAATTGGAAGTTCGTGTTAGGAAAGTTATATAGAGGAAATGCTGCCCGATTTCCGTTAAGTTCTTAACTAATTAAAATACGACTCATGAAGTATGAACTAAGAAGTGATTCCCATAAGTGATTGGTTGTAAATTTATAAGTTTAGGAAGTCGTAGTTTATTAACAATAGTGTTACTCTCAAATTAAATAGGCTAAAGGGGCGACAAAGCAAGCTTGGTTACGGTTGATCTATAACAGGTATGTAAAGCTATCCCTTCTTTTTTTTGGCATGATCTATGTGAGACAAATAGACGACGAGCATATAAATCCAAAGAAACTCCTATTCTTAGAGACACTAGGATGACTAATGTTCTTGATATCCAGAACCTATTTCACATTATCTTGATACGTGTCTATGATTCTTGAAGTTCTATTTCATATAATCCATAGTGACATTTGAGGGGTACTTGATATGATTGTTATCTTGATGCTCAAGTATTGGTTCATTCCACTTATTCTATTGAGTCTCATATGATGATTTAGTTTGTATATGGTTGCTCACTACTCTGCTCGTGCTTGCTGTTAATATATCTTTCACCGAGTCCCGGGCCGGGTATGTTTTCGTGCACAGTTTCACTGCATTGTTCACCGAGTCCCTCACTAAAGGGCCGAGTACGGATATGATATGATTATAGCGCCGAGTATGGTATATGATGACTTTATTCACCAAGTTCCATAATGGGCCTGCTATGGTATATGATACAGTATGCATGATTCTCATTTCGTAAGGCACAGGTGCATTGGTATCTTTGGTTATCATACTTACCTCCTGTAATCTTTTATTCAGTCATGATCTTCTTTATTGTATTTCATGCTTTATATACTCAGTACATATCTCGTACTGACCCCTTTCTGGGGGGGGGGGGGGGGGGGGGGCGTTTCATGCCCCAGGTACAGACACTCAGTTCGGTGACCCTCCAGCTTAGGACTTCTGGTTAGCTATTTGGAAAGCTCCATTGTTCCAGAGCCTAGATTATTTTGGTACAGATCTTTTGATATAGACTTATATATATATATATATCCAGGGGTACGGTGGGGCCCTGTCCCGTCATATTTCACTCTTATACTCTTAGAGGTCTGTAGACATATGTGGGTTGTATATGGGTTATGTTCTGGTCAGTTGTGTCGATATGGTTTGTTTTGGATATTCCCGTATGTAGTGGCAGCCTTGTTGGCTTGCGTATTGTGTTATGCTTTGGTTAGCTGTGACTCCTCAGGAGACAGGTTTATGATATGTGGTGTTATGAGTCTTTAGTTGCTTTTACAAGTTTCCATACTATCCTTATTTTCAGTTTGACTATATTTAACAGGTTCTTATACGAGTGTTCAGTTCAGGCACTAGTCATCGCCCATGGGGTTGGGTCGTGACAGAAGTACATAATGAATTACGATCTCATAAGTCGTAACCGCGAAGGACAACCTTGGAACCAAAGGACATGACTATTATCAAGTATGATTAATGATAAATATCATGGATGGAGATTTTCGAAAGATTCTGGGACCAAGCAAATCGAAGAAAATAATTTTATCGAAAATTTAGAAAAAAGTTGGCAGAATTTTGGGTCAAATTTGGAGGGGTATATCAAGAGTTTTAAGGTGTTTCAAGAGCCCAAATGAAGTTCGTCTAGTCTAGTTTCCAACGCAGCAAACCATTCGTCAATAAGACATCGGAGCAGGGAGTTATGGGCATTTTAATACGGACAGTCAGAGGAATCCGAACCTAGGCGGAAAATCCGGAAAACTCACTGAAAAGCCCACTTATGTGGTGACCCATCCCAATCCGAATTTGGCACTTATAAAGGGCCTCTACACTTTATTTTATTCATTTTTCTTCAACTCCACAACCCTCTAGAAGTCTCCTAACATCTCTACACCTCTCTAGAATCTCCCACACTTCTTTCGCCATTATAAGAGTGTTCTTGAAGGTTCTCCACCATTCCAAAACATTCTATACCATCACAAAGAGGATCAAACTCCAAAACCCCTAGCTAATTCATAGAGAAGGATTGTTCTTGTCTCTACTTAATGTTGTGATGAATTTGGTCTTGGAAGAAGTTGAGCGGGGTGAAGTTCTTCTAGTGTAAGGTATGTTCTCCATCCTATTTCTCATAATTAAGTTGATTTGAAGGTTTAACAAGTCCTATAAAAGAAGAGAATCACAGGAGAGAAGTTGCAAAGTATTAAAGTAAAGATGATGACTATGAAATGGAAAGGAGATTTTGGATTAATTTGAGACTAAATTAAATATAATTCTTTCATTATGGTATTATGGATATTGTTATGGTTGGTTGAGAAAATTTGGGAAAAACATCATGTGGGATGTTTTATGGAGTACATTGCTATTGTTGTTGTTTTGTTGATATTGTGATTTCGGGCTAGGGATATAAACAAGGGAGATGCTGCCCGAATTTCGGCAGATTTTAAAAGGGATTAATTTGAGGGCTTAAGACAAGCATATAACGATAAGCCTAATAATAGTATAAATTTTCTTGAATGTAGATTTACAAGCTTGGAAGGATAAGCGTTAAGTAGTAGGAGACCGAAAAGGTATGTTAAGGCTAGTCCCTTTCTTTCTAAAGGCATGATTCTTTCTTACAAATCAATGTTTTCCATAACATTCTTATTCCCAAAAAGTTAGAAGTTCATGATTCTCACAGTTCTTATATTTCTAAAGATAGATGTTTCCTATGATGATGATGATAATGATGATGATGATGATGATCCCATCTCTAGAGATTCCAAAGCTTACGATTTTAATGCTATTATGATATTATGGGGTCGGTCTCATGAGTTCTTGATTTTATCCATTGTTGTTGATCTTACCTCAAAATACTTATTCCTTCTAGGTGAGGTATAGCGACGATGATAATTCCATTTCTAATGCTATCTAAGTTCAGCGTTCTTGATACTCTCATGACACTATTGATCTCATCTTATAGTTGATCCTCTAAGGAAAGATGTGGTGATAATGATAACGAAGATGATGATGTGCTTTTATTTATGTACTATTCTATATGTATATATGTATTCATCTGTGACACTGAGTCCTGAAGGGGCCGAGTGTTATATCTCGTATTTTTGCACGTTGGGTTATTCGTAAGCTAATCGACAAAATTTCAAGGACAAGATTATTTTGAGACAAGGACTTTTAATCTCCAATTTTAATAAGTGCACGATTTGCTTGTAAATTACACTTAGTGTAGAAATATTAGTGGAGATTAGGGATTAATTAACCATGATTAGATTATTAAGTGGGTATTAATGATTAATTAAGTTAATTAATGTACTAAATGGACCCTACTACAACATGTCCGAATCTGATTGGTCCATGCCATAGTGGGACACATGTCATTGTGGCTGGTGGCATATATAATCTTGGTGATGACTCATTTAATCAACTTCATCTTCACAAAGTCATTTGAAGCAAGAATTTCACACAACCATGGCTGCTCTTGAAGCTCACGGCCAGCCCTCTTCAAGATAATTAAATTGCTAATTTTCATCTTGGTTTGGAGGTTTTATTTATTTGAGTTTCGGGAAGGCTTCTCTATAGTTCATCCTAATCTCCTTCTTCAAAGAACTAAGGTAAGAATTCAACAATCCTTTAAATCAGTTCATCATCAACTTGGGGGAGATTTCACCTTAAGTTCTTCTTAGTGTAGAAATAAAGGTTCATGTAGTGTATTTGAGGATGATCTGGTTGTGTTGAAGGGATGGAAATATAGTTATAAGTATGTGTATGTGTCGTTGTTCTTGTTGTTCATGGTGGTATTATACTCTTTTCGATGTATTTGTGATCTTGCGAAGTAAAGGTCGAAAATTGTATTTTCGATGTTGTAGTTCGGTGGACTGTTTTTAGCTTGTTATTAAAATGATATTGAAGTAGTTTTCTTGTATATGGATAGTAGTTGATGTTTTTGTCGTGTTGTTGTTGATATGGCCCATAAATTTGGAAGAAAGGAGTGTATAAGGTATCGTATATGAAGCGTATGTTGGTCTGTTTGGTGTATAATCTTAGATGTTAATGATTTGAGTTGAAAAAACATTAAGAGAGGTTATTGGGGTTGTTGTCGTTGTTGTTGGTTTTGTTTATTGAGTGGTGTTTGTTAAATATTAGGGGAAATGCTATCCGTTTCATTTTCGAACTAAATCATAATTGATGTACACGATATACGAAAGCCCTCTAAAGTTGTGTACGTATTCCTATGGTTATAGGTTTGACATACTAATTGGGGAGAGTTCGTGATTAAGTTGAGTTCCTCGGACGACGTAAGGTATGTAAAGCTAACCCTTCTTTCTTTTTGGCATGATCTATGTGAGACAAACAGACGACGAATGTATAAACACCAAAGAAGCTACTATTATTAGAGACACTAGTATGGCTAATGTTCTTGATTTCCAGAAGCTATTTCATTATGTCCTGATACGTGTCTATGATTCCTGAAGTTCTATTTGATATAATCCATAGTGATATTAGAGGGGTACTTGACATGATTGTTGTCTTCGGTTCTCAAGTGTTAGTTCATTCTAATTATTCTATTGAGTCTCAGATGATGATGATTTAGTTGGCATATGGTTGCTCATTATTCTGCTCGTGCATGCCGTTAATATATCTTTCACCGAGTCCCTCACTAGAGGGCCGGGTACGTATGTGTATATATGATGATATGATTATGGCACCGAGTCTCATGATGGGCCGGGTATGGTATATGATGACTTTATTCATCGAGTCCCATAATGGGCCAGATATGGTATATGATATAGACATGCATGATTCTCATCTCGTAAGGCACAGGTGCATTGGTATCTTTGATTATCATACTTGCCTCCTGTAATCTTTTATTCAGTTATGATTTTCTTTATTATATTTCATGCTTTATATACTCAGTACATATCTCGTACTGACCTCCTTTCTTCGGGGGGCTGCGTTTCATGCCCGCAGGTACAAACACTCGGTTTGGTGAACCTCCAGCTTCGAACTTCTGCTCAGCTGTTTTGGAGAGCTCCATTGTTCCGGAGCCTAGATTATTTTGGTACAGATCTTTTGATGTAAACTTATGCATATCCAGAGGTACGGCGGGGCCCAGTCCCGTCATATTTCACTTGTACACTCTTAGAGGTCTGTAGACATATGTGGGTTGTATCTGTGTTATATCCCGTATTTTTGCACGTTGGATTATTCGTAAGTTAATTGACATAAGTTCAAGGACAAGATTATTTTTAGATATGAGACAAAGACTTTTTAATCCCGATTTTAATAATGCACGGTTTGCTAGCTAATTACTATTAGTGTAGAAATATTAGTGGAGATTAGGGATTAATTAACCATGATTAGATTATTAAGTGGTTATTAATGGTTAATTAAACTAATTAGAGTGCTAATGGACCCCACTACAACATGGCCAAATCCGATTGGTCCATGCTATAGTGGGACACGTGTAGAATTGGTGGGCTGCATATATATGTCATTTGATGACTAATTGCTAACATTTTCCATTCATAATTTTTGAAGACAAAATGCATAACACAGCCATGGCAGCTCACGGCCATGGCTGTTCTTCATCATGATAGCAAATATATATATAAATTAAATCCCAAAGGTGCTTTACATGTTCAAAGAGGCAGCCACATAAGGATATTGAATTGAGGAAGAAGGAGTGGTGCAATTGGTGCAAGTGAGTGTAGGATCTGCCCTAACTAAATTAAGGTAAGATGTTATCTTTTATGATGTAATTGGAGTTAATGAGGTTGTAATGGAAAGATTAGTTTGTGTTAGGCAAAATTGGAAGTAAGAAAATTGCATGAATTCGTTGGTATTGTAAGTTGGGCTGAATTGGAGTTGTTTCAATTTAATCGAGTTTGATTGTTGTTGGTGTCTTTGATTGTGTGTTGGAATCATGATAATTAAAGTTGTAGTTGTTTATTTGGAATTATTGAGTTATGAATTGGATTAGACGTTCATGAGGTTAGGGGTTGTTCTTGTTGTAATTGATGGGCTGCTTGGGGCATGTTATTGTAAGGTTTATTTCCCTCCTACATGTTCTTGGGTTGGTGTGGTTTTTGTACAATTTGATGGATGTGGAATTTGTGAAAGGAAAGTTTAAATCATGCTAGAACTTGTGTATATTTTATGGGCTGTTTTAGAACTTATTGTGACATTAAGATAATTTTTTTGTGTATGAGTAATTGGTGTTGTTGTCGTGTTATTGTTGATTTGGCTCATAAATTTGGAAGAAAGGAGTGTATAAGTATCGTGTACGAAGCGTATGTTGGTCTGTTGGGTGTATAGTCTTAGATGTTAATGATTTGGATTGAAAGGGGATTAAGAAAGGTTATTGGGTTGTTTGAGTCGTTTATGGGCTGGATTTTAAGGATTTGATATGATTATTTCTGTTATCGTTGTTGTTGGTATTGTTGTGGTAATCGAAAATTAATTAGAAGTTCGGGTTAGGCAAGTTATATAGAGGAAATGCTGCCCGATTTCCGTTAAGTTCTTAACTAATTAAAATACAAATCAAGAAGTATGAACTAAGAAGTGATTCCCATAAGTGATTGGTTGTAAATTTATAAGGTTGGGAAGTCATAATTTATTAACAATAGTGTTACTCTCAAATTAAATAGGCTAAAGGGGCGACGAAGCAAGCTTGGTTACGGTTGATCTATAACAGGTATCTAAAGCTATCCCTTCTTTCTTTTTGGCATGATCTATGTGAGACAAATAGACGACGAGCATATAACTCCAAAGAAACTCCTATTCTTAGAGACACTAGGATGGCTAATGGTCTTGATATCCAGAACCTATTTCACATTATCTTGATACGTGTCTGTGATTCTTGAAGTTCTATTTGATATAATCCATAATGACATTTGAGGGGTACTTGATAGTGTTACATCCCGTATTTTCATGTGTTGGAAAGCGTGCGAGTTAAATAATATTAGTAACGAAAATGAGGTTATCCTCCCAAGCTTATGTGTGGTTGTAGTGATGGTACAGATGTGTTATAAATACTTGAAGTTAATCAAATCGAAGAAAATAAGTTTCGTCGAGATTCGAAATTTATTTGAATGAAATACAGTCCAAGCTATAATACCCCGTATTTTTGGACTAGAAAATTGGACCGTCCAACCTAAGAAAATTTACTCGATGTCGGAAGATTTAGTCATATTGAAGTATGAAGATCAAGAACTTGGTGTCTACAAGGATGAGGTCCTGAAATAATTTAGGACTTATCAAGTGTGACGACGGTGATCGGGAATGATATTTGGTGTATGTATAAAGAGACTATGGCCTAAAGTTCTACCACATAATTATGATAATAAGTATATGAAGTGTGTTAAAAGTAGTTCATGTTTAAGTGAACTGAGATCAAGAAATTAATTATGTGAATAATTGGTTAATTGTTAAACTTAGTGGGAGACTAATAAAATAAATATTGGATGAATGGATAAGTGGTGAGGTGGAAAACTTATTGATGAGTAGGAATATTTGAACCAAGGGGGTTACACGTGTATAAGGGGTAAGAGGCCCCTTAAAAGGTACTAGTACAATTTGCTGACTTTTCATATTTGAAAACAACGTGCACTGCAAATGATTACTACTTTGGAATTTTATATTCCTCAAGAGCTTGGCAGCAATATAAATTCGTTGTTAGAGCAACAACTAAGCAATTCACTTAAGGGAAAGCTACAACAACATGAATATAGAGTGGGCAGCAGCTACATATTTTTTTTGACTACATCAAAGCAGTAAATATACGAAGAACAACGTGGAGGTTATGTCCACGTTGATTACGTAATTCAAAAACAATTGTTTTTCGGAGTTTTAGCAAATCGGAGATTTCTTCGAAGGGATGTAAGATTGAAGAAGAGTAGTTCTTGGCATATAAGGTAAGAACTATTCTCTCCTAGGTATATTTAAATTTATCCCAATCATAGCTAAATTGTGAGATGGGAAATACGAAATTAATTACGGGAAATTAAATAAATTGTTATTGTTATTATGTGGACTGTTCAGTGGATGTTGAAATAAAGTGGGACAGCAAGGAACTAATTATTGTATTATCGGATAAGGATTAAAGATGTAATATTGTATTACTGAATAGTTTATGATGTGGCAGCCCCCTACACGTGGAAGCATAGTAGAAGAAGTGATTAGTGACTAAGTCACTTACATATAGATCTACAAGCCTCATCCAAGGAAATACCTTTTAGTGGTGGGCTCCATCATCCAATATATATATATATATATATATATATATATATATAGGTTCTACATCACCATTTTGGCTATGTACATAACATATAGCTATCTCTCACGTTTCAGTTATATATGTAAAGAAGATACACATATTTCTTCTTCTTACTTTAGTTTAATGGAAGACATAGAAGTGGACAGCAACGTTTTACATTTTTTTGTTTCAAAGAAGATTAATGACCAGCAACGTTTTAGACACTTCATTTTGAGAAAGAAGTGAGCCGCAAGGCACTTAGCTTGTAGTGTAATTAGAAGTTGGGCAGCGACTAAGCGACACCTTGCAGTAACGTGTATTCCATTTTAAGTGGTTGCTTGGTTCTTGTATGCTCGGGGCAAGGCGGGTTGCTTCATCTTGGTTTAAGAATAAGTTTAGATGAGACAGTGGTTTTATTGTGATTGGCGGATCGATAATTGAGGTGTGTGAAGCTATCCTTTCCTTCTTTTTGGCATGATCTTTATGAAACAAACAGACGACGAGCATATAACTCCAAAGAAGCTCCTATTCGTAGAGACACTAGGATGGCTAATGTTCTTGATTCCCAGAACTTATTTTATTATGTCTTGATACGTGTCTATGATTCCAGACGTCCTATTTTGATATAATCCATAGTGATATTCGAAGGGTACTTGATATGACTATTGTCTTGATTTTCAAATGATAGTTCATTTTGCTTATTCTATTGAGTCTCAGATATGACTTAGTTTACATATGGTTGCTCACTACTCTGCTCGTGCATGCCGTAATATATCTTTCACCTAGTCCCGGGCCGGGTATGTTTTCGTGCACAGTTTCACTGTATTGTTCACCGAGTCCCTCACTAGAGGGCCGGGTACGGTATATATATATATATATATATATATGATGATGTGATTGTCACACCCCGACTTTACTAGGGTGTGATGGGCACCCGACCCCATATCTGGAGCCGAGCGAACCCGCTGACTCTTGTTACGTATAGAAACTCTTGAATCAGTAAGAAAAGAAATACATAGTAAGCTCTCCAATATTTTTTTTCTTTTCATAAGTAAACTCTGACATCATATAAGGCTCGTGACATAAAACATAATAACATATCGGCTGCTGGAGCCGCTTACAGACTGACACCCCAATACCCATTGCTTTGTCTGCAAAGTCTCTAACATAGAACAAAACATCATAGCATATACTTGGACTTGGCAATGCTCCGGGACTAATGGAGTTCGCCATCTCCGCTGGAACATCTTCAGTAAGGTCTTCTAATCATCTGGGAGTACCTGCGCGGCATGAAACGCAGCCCCCGAAGAAGAGGGGTCAGTACGAGTAATGTACTGAGTATGCAAGGCACTAATAATAACATACGGAAGATGTAGAACAAGGATAATAACATAAAAGAGACATAGCGCATGTCATGAGGTGGAAAGTTAACCTGTACATATAAATGCCCTTTGGCGGATACCATGCATGCTTAGCGCTGCGGAACGTGTAGCCCGATCCACATGTACATATACTATAACATATAGCTGCGGAACGTGCAGCCCGATCCATAAGTGCATGTAATATAACATATTGCTGCGGAACGTGCAGCCCGATCCATATGTGTGCATACTACTTTACTTTCTTAGAAAAATATCTCTTTATATATATATGTATAGAAAATAAATCATATCATATTTCCGAGGCGTCGGCTCCGATCCATTTAACCATACATCCCGCGTCCGGGCATCCCGCGTCCGGGACGAAATCATGTATCATACTCCAACTGATCAGGTGGCTGTGCGTCTATAGCGCCTTCCCTTTCCCGTACTTCCCCATATACATATGCATATACATATAAACATACATCATCTATACAGCATGCATGAGAGCCCAAGAAAGTTACATATCCATCGGAGTGACGGAAGGTCGGTAGCCTCCGATTACATTATGGAACAACCATAGTCGCCTTGTCTCACCTTGAAAGAACGAGTATTTTAAGGCGAGACTACCAACGGAAAATAGCCTTAAGAGAGAGCATAGAATGAAATCATGGACATTATAACCG
The DNA here is from genome assembly GCF_019175385.1 of Lycium barbarum. Lineage (NCBI taxonomy): Eukaryota > Viridiplantae > Streptophyta > Magnoliopsida > Solanales > Solanaceae > Lycium > Lycium barbarum. The sequence goes on along the minus strand of NC_083347.1, from coordinate 60,960,097 downwards.
CCAACTCATATGCTTTGAAGTCCTTTCGAAACTAGTGTCATAGCTAAGGAATAAAATTGAGGTTCAAGAACTAGTATAACACTTTTACATTCACATTAAATTCTTAGCTCAGGACTATTAGTCATGGAATCACTCTTATCGTACTTATCATATGCATATTCTCTTTCTTAACATCATCATTATCATTGTCATTATAGGAGTATCCTCGTTAGCATAGTTACAGTACTTGTCATTCGATGAACGGAATAAGGATAAAAAGTTTTCTTTGGATTCTGCTTCAAAATAGATCAAACGGAACAATAAGGTAAATCCGGGAACAGTGGGCCCACCTCGGATCAAATGAGGCGGCGTACCACATTTACATATGTTACGTGTCACGACGTTACTTGTAAGAGTTTTAGGGTAGTCGGGTCCTATTTATGCGAGTTCTAGAGGTTTAGGAAGTTCTTCCAACATTTTGCACACTTTTTAATTCAATTCTACTGATTGAAAAAGGGGAAACTTTAGATGCGGATTCTGGAGGGTAGGAGGGTCCCCGAGGTTCTTAGCCAACATATTACATCTAAGACATGCCATAGAAGGAAGGTTGAAGCCTTACATACCTTTTCTGCTTCTTATGCGACTCCAAATTCACGTTCCAAATCCGCCAAAATCTACAAATTGGTCATGTTTACCAAAACTTGATTAGGGCCTTTAGAAATTGATTCTTTAAAGTAACACTTTGTCTGCCGAAATTTCGGCAGCATTTCCCCTGTAAATACACCATCCCCGAGAATACTGCTCGGCCCCAAATCAACAACAACAATCCGGGAATTTGACCCGGCCACAATATCAACAACAATGACAACAAACATTCCAACAACATCGACCATTAATGTAAACGCACTTTAACATCAACAACCTTCTTTCGCATAATGCGACGATATTCCAATTACGTTCAAATCAAGATATATAATCAATCCAAAACCATTGAAACATGATTCCATAACATTTCCAACAGTCCACAAAATTTTCCAAAACAACCCGACCAACACATAAGGCAACCCAAAACTTTCCAAGTCCAAGGAAATATCAACAACACATTTCTTTTCCTCCAAACTCATAAACTATACTAACAAGCTACACATTAACAAAATTATTTTCATCAACACAAAAGACCACCATTCGGCCAACATATCAACACACACAACTTCATGCATTTCATCCATTTTTACACATTACGACATGTTCAAAACGCTTATAACCACATCGTCCAAAACTAAATAACATTTTTACCATCCTTCTTCATCCACACAATTTTCGGCCATACACACATATGCCTATAACACACAATTTTTCATACTCTACATTCCTTTCCTCATTCTACAACACACACACACACACATATATATATATATATATATATATATATATATATATATTTCTTTCAAGACAAAAGGAGTAAAATCTTACCTTTCTCAAGAAATTTCCACTTGCCAACACAAGCACTTTCTTTCCTTAAAAATTATACCACGTTGAAGAGGGCCCTTAAATTAATGAGAATACTAGAAAATTATAATTTTTGAGTCAAGAATTGGTGGCCTAAAATTTTTTTCCTTTCTCTCCTTGCTTGGCCGAAATTCTCCTTCTTTTTTGCTCTTGTTTCTTGTTTTCTCTCCTTCTAGTTTTGTCTTGAAACTTCTAATGTTTCATGACAATTAAATGGTCCTTATATTTAATTACCACATGGATAATTTCCATGGGCTTGGGCTTGGCCATGTTGGCCGGCCACCCCTTGCAAATTTGGGCCTAATCTTTTTTTTTTTCATTTTTTTGGGCCAACCCGGTTGGTCCCGAATTGGGCCTAGCCCACAGACCTTTCGACCTTAAAACGTCCATATCTCTTTGTACCGACGTCACCTGGAAACGCACGACCTATGGATGGAAACCTAATTCAATTATCTACAACTTATATTTCCGGGTACTTTTCCAAATTCAAAACTTATAATACAGTTTTTTCCCCCCAAAGTCAGGTCACCCGAAACGTTTTCTTAAAAATATTCGTTTGGAGGACTTCCACTTTGATTTGGCCCAAGGGCCCTTCTTGAGTTGTGTTTAACTTCGCATATGTGATTCATATAATTTGTCACATGTCCCAAAAACAAATCTTGACGTGTGGTCCCCACCTCAGCTTACAATTAATCCGACGTTCAAAAATACGGGATATAACAGTGATGATGGCACCGAGACCCCTGATGGGCCGGGCATGGTATACATGTATATGACTTTATTCACCGAGTCCATAATGGGCCGGATATGGTATATGATATAGCTATGCATGATTTTCATTTCATAAGGCACAAGTACAGTGATTTCTTGATTGTCATACTTGTCTCTTATAATCTCTATTTCAGTCATGATCTTCTTTATTGTATTTCATGCTTTATATACTCAGTACATATCTCGTACTGACCCCCTTTTTTCGGGGGGGGGGGGGCTGCGTTTCATGCCCGCAGGTACAGACAGTGGGTTTGGTGATCCTCTAGCCTAGGATTTCTGCTCAGCTATTTGGACAACTCCATTGTTTCGGAGCCTAGATTATTTTGGTACAAATCTTTGATGTAGACTTATACATATCCAGGGGTACGGTGGGGCCCTGTCCCGTCATATTTTACTATGATACTTTTAGAGGTCTGTAGACATATGTGGGTTGTATATGGGTTATGGTCAGCTGTGTCGATATGGTTTGTTGTGGATATTCCCGTATGTAGTGGCAGCCTTGTCGGCTTGTGTATTGTGTTATGCTTTGATCAACTGTGACTCCTCAGGAGGCAGGTTTATGACATATGGCGTTATGAATCTTTCGGTTGCTTTTACAAGTTTCCATAATGTCCTTAGTTTCAGTTGATTATATTTAACAGGTATGTATATGAGTGTCCAGCTCGGGCACTAGTCACGGCCCATGGGTTTGGGTCGTGACAATATGATTGTTATCTTGATGCTCAAGTATTGGTTCATTCTACTTATTCTATTGAGTCTCAGATGATGATTTAGTTTGTATGTGGTTGCTCACTACTCTGCTCGTGTATGCTGTTAATATATCTTTCACCGAGTCCCGGGCCGGGTATGTTTTCGTGCACAATTTTGTCCCTCACTAGAGGGCCGGGTACGGTATATATATATATATATGATGATGTGATTATGGCGCCGAGTATGGTATATGATGAATTTATTCACCGAGTCTCATAATGGGCCGGCTATGGTATATGATACAGATATGCATGATTCTCATTTCGTAAGGCACAGGTGCATTGATATCTTTGGTTATCATACTTACCTCCTATAATCTTTTATTCAGTCATGATCTTCTTTATTGTATGTCATGCTTTATATACTCAGTACATATCTCGTACTGACCCCCTTTCTTCGGGGGGGGGGGGGGGGGGCGTTTCATGCCCGCAGGTACAGACACTCAGTTCGGTGACCCTCCAACTTAGGACTTCTGCTCAGCTGTTTGGAAAGCTCCATTGTTCTGGAGCCTAGATTATTTTTGGCCCTGTCCCGTCATATTTCACTCTTATACTCTTAGAGGTCCATAGACATATGTGGGTTGTATATGGGTTATGGTCTGGTCATCTGTGTTGATATGGTTTGTTTTGGATATTCCCGTATGTAGTGGCAGCCTTGTCGGCTTGCGTATTGTTGTTACACCTCAGAAATTTCTCTGTGAACGTACAATGTATAGACCAACGAAGAGTATGAGTGTACAATGTTTTACTAAGAAGGGGATGAATACTTATGAGTTTTCAAAATGCGAAAGTTGCAGATTTGCACTTCGGCCAGTTGGTCATAAAATAGAATATGGACCGTAAACTGCTATCGTCTTTTAACATTCCAAAACTTCAACTTTCTGCCAAATGTCTAAATGGTTAAATACGACTCAGAATACGGACCGTAAATCGAAATACGACCCGTAAACTGTGACCGTAAACCACCCCAGCAAACCTTTCTGGTTCTGTTATGCTTAAATACGGTCGTGAAAGACGGACCGTAAACCAGAATACGGCTCGTAAACTGGGTTTACGGCCACTGTGCACTTCGACTACTGTTTATAAAAATCAGATTTTAAGTTAAGTATACGGGACCCTTTTTCATTCCATTCATTTCATTTTCACTCCACACTTCAAGAAACATCTAGAATACTCTCTAATATTCATCCACAAGAGAATCAAAGGAAAATCAAGATCAAAACACCAAATCCATGAAATCAAGAGTGTGAAACTCATCAAAGTTCATCTACACCAAGAAATTGCAAAGGAAGTGAAGTAGGGTTTTTGGTATAGAAGAGTATTGCTACTAAAGGCTCATTCCTACCACATCTAAGGTAAGTTTTATGACTTTCTCATGATGATTGAAGTATTTATACGTTGAAACACTTGGATTATAGAAGAGTGTAGTAAATGGGTCATAAAATGTGAATAGTGCCATAGTTGAATGATAGTTAGATTGAATTATGAATGTTGATGAGTTGGGAGTATAAATATGTTATAAATGACGTGTAGACCATGAAATAGGTGTGATGTATGAGAAAATGTGATGATGAGCTAAAACCCATAAATGTGGGGAAATTGGAGAAAAATGGTGGAATGTGGTAAATGTAGATAAATGACGATTGTTGATACGATATTGTGAGTGGTGTTGTGAATGTTTGGTAGTTGAAATGAAACAGGGGAAAGGTAGTAGAAACAAAGGAAATGCTGCCCAATTTTCCCTAGAAATAGTAGCGCGTTCTTCTCGTCGATTGACTAACGATGGTACGAATTCTCTCTTGAAGGTAGAGACGTGATAGCAAAGGAAATCAAGCAAACTATAGCATAGTTAAACGACAAAGGCATGTGAGGCTTATCTTTTCTTTCAAAAGGCATGAATCCTTCAAGTCTTATATAATCCTTCTACAAAACGAAGCCTATGAGTCCTTTAATATATCGAATTACATATGAATATGATGGTGATGATAATGAGCTAGAGTATAGCGATTCAAGAAATTATGGCATGATGTTCCTATAACGCTAATGATGTTCCTATAACGCTAATGATGTTATCCTTGTTAACACTCGCCTTATGCTATATTTCCTTCAAGGCGAGGCACGATACTCATAAACGTTCATAATATAATCGGGGGTTCACGACCTTACGTCACCCCGACATAGTGTGGCTGCCCTTAAAGCTTAACGTATGCTCTTAATGCTAATATATGATATGTCTATAAGATGATTAACAATGATAGTTTGTAATACGATGATGATATGTATAAGATACCAAGGAATGATAAGATGATGCTATGTTATGAGATGTGTAATAGTGATGTGTTATGATTGATTTTGTGATGATAAGATTCTTCCGCGCCATGATGGCCGGGCATGTCATCACGAAGGCGGGCTGCATATGATTCCACCGTGCCTAGATGGCCGGGCATGTCACCTCTAAGGCGGGCTGCGATGTTACACCGAGCCTAGAGGGCCGGGCATGATCACTACTAGTGGGCGGCATATGAGGATTACCCAGACGCGGGTAATGATGCGGAGTACGATATGATGATGTACGTGATGATGTATGTGATGATGAATGTGATGATATATGGGATATGAAAAAAACATATACTATGATGATGTAAAATATGATATATGTAAAAAGTATGTTGCTTATAACACTCAAGCAGGTTATATATTTTCTTATGATTCATGATGCTTCTATGACATTGTTCATTTCATTCCTGCCTTACATACTCAGTACACTGTTCGTACTGACGTTCGTTTTCTTTGGACGCTGCGTTCATGCCTACAGGTAGACAGGGAGGGGATCTTGCTCCGGACTCTTAGAAGCTGTTAGCTGACTGAAAGTACTCCTTTGTTCCGGAGGTGCTTGATTATCCTTTTGTGTATATTTATGTATGTTGGGCTCGACGGGGGTCCTGTCCCGTCTGTGTGTGTCTTGTATTCCTTTAGAGGCTCGTAGATATTCAATGTGGGTTATGTGGTTTCACGACGTGGATATTGTGTAAATATATTGATATATGTTATTGTATAAAAGCATTATGTTTTGTAATGAAAAGCAGTTTCTTTTGTAAAATGAGCATGAAATCGATAAATGATTGATGAATGAGTCTAAGAAGTAATAGTACGAGCGGTGGTCGGTGGTTAGCCCCGGGTACCCGTCGCGGCCCCTAGCTGAGTCGTGACAATTATGTTATGGTTTGGTTAGCTGTGACTCCTCAGGAGACAGGTTTATGATATATGATGTTATGAGTCTTTAGTTGCTTTTACAAGTTTCCATACTATCCTTAGTTTCAGTTTGACTATATTTAATAGGTTCGTATACGAGTGTCCAGTTCAGGCACTAGTCATGGCCCATGGGGTTGGGTCGTGACAATCTGATTGTGTCGATATGGTTTGTTTTGGATATTCCCGTATGTAGTGGCAGCCTTGTCGGCTTGCGTATTGTGTTATGCTGTGGTTAGCCGTGACTCCTCAGGAGACATGTTTATGATATGTGGCATTATGAGTCTTTCGTTTGTTTTTACAAGTTTCCATACTGTCCTTAGTTTCAGTCTGACTATATCTAACAGGTTCGTATACGAGTGTCCAGTTCGGGCACTAGTCATGGCCCATGGGGTTGGGTCGTGACAAAAGTGGTATCAGAGCAGTTCATCCTCGGAGTGTCAACAGACCGTGTCTAGTAGAGTCTTGTTTATCGGTGTGTTTTGAACCACATCTATAAACCGGAAGCTACAGGACATTTAGGACGTCACTTTTCCTTCTTACTCTAGATCGTGCGATAGAGCTATATTATCAGGATAATCCCTCTCTAACAAATTATTATGTTTACAGCTATGCTTCCAAAGAAAGCGACAGCTGCCCAGAAGGGCAAATCGGTAGCAGGAGATACTAGTCAGACCCGGAGAGTTACTAGGGCCCGTGCCCAGTCTATGCCTGTCACGCCCACCCTAGACGTGACCGACATCCGACGTCACGAACAACATCGGAAGAACCTAAACAACACAATAATGATACTTGAACCCGCCAGGTTCAACATTCGCCTCCAACAATTTATAAATTAAATGCAACACATCATGAACACATGAATTAAATCAGCGGAAGTCTTTATAAGTAATAGCCATCAACGTGGCAAACACCCATTAAGTCGTACGAGACTTTTGACAATCTACCCACAATTCTGACAACTATCTATGGAGCTTCTAAGAGACATAACAATCGTCAAACTTCGGGACGCAGCCCGGAAATCTAGAATAATAAATGAAACAGGAAGTGTCCCACGAACAAGGATGTGGGCTCACCGAATCCACAGCAGTAGCAAGTCCTCTTAAGCGTCGAAAGTATCACGAACCTGCGCTTCTTCGTTACCTAACATACCATAAAAAACAACAATGGTATGCCTGAGTACTTTCGTACTCAGTGAGTGCCTCGGGGACAACAAGTATTATGAAAATAAAATATAATAATATATAAAGAAATCAGTTCTGAAAAGATAGCATAAAAACAGTCATTCCACTTTGTGATTCTCAATATCATTTGTTAAACAGTTTACAAAGCCATTTATCAATATAGAAACAAGTATTCAACATGTGTATCTCCATAAGAATTATCAAAACCGATTATGAAGTCTTTTGTTAAGTTACAACTTTTAATTATGCCTTTCAAATTGATCATGATTGTCAACAACAGTTCTATGAGAGATTACGAATATTACACACACTGACACAAGCCCAAGAATCAATCACATCGAGGGGTTGACCGTAGGGTTCCCTTGTCACAACGCACCACACCGAATTACAAAGTCTCGGTGACCACTCATCCTCCCGAATGGCTAGGCATAAACACATCGGAATATGAAATCCCCGGTGACCACTCATCCTCCCGAATGGCTAGGCATAAGCACACCGGAATATGAAATTCCCGGTGACCACTCATCCTCCCGAATGGCTAGGAATAAACACATCAACAAAGTTCATAGCTTAAAAGCTGAATTACAATTCATCTTAAAGCAGTCACATCACCATTTACCATTAAGGTTCGTTATGCCATATCGTAAAGATAAATCATTCCAATCAATGTTTTGAAAACATACAACTTCTTTACAAAGATTTCCATGTCCTAATTCACCAATGGGAATGTCATTACCAACTCTTAACTAGCATTACTAAGCATCTCTCATAGAGGAAAACATTCATAATATCTTATACATAAATAGAGTTTATTACAATCTAGGTTTAATGTGGGTTTGTCCCCTCACACACATTAACCACCATTTAAAACATGAATTAGAGTTCAAGGAACATGAAAAGATTGCTTTTCATTTGATTCATTAAAGGATCTTGAAATTAAATCCATCCTTAAATTACTTCCAAAACAGCCCACTATACCTTCGGATGCCAATGCTTGTATACACTTCTTTATTTCCGTATATCCATAGTATAACAACAACAAAATATAAAACAGCCCCAAAATACACGAAAATTATATAAAACAGCCCCAAAATATTGTCACAAAACAGCCACGAAATCATATAAAACAGCCCCCAAATATATCGTCACAAAACAGCCCGGTATACGCTTTGTATACAATATATTCATACACTTTATTCTCTCAATTTCAAGAACAACAACTTATCAACAACATCAACAATTATTTTATATCAATATCCAAATAATCCTATCCATTTAATCATACCAAAACAGCCCCCAAGTTATTCGGTATCCAAAAATTATAACCGAACTTTCAATGTCATTTTCTCTATTCTAACTCGTCAAATCTATCAATGATAAGGATAAACAAACATCATTAAAATCTTAGACATACCTTATATGGGCAGCCACCACGAAAACAACCTCCCCCAAGTTCAATTTTTAGCTTAGAACGTCGGTAACAACTTGTTCTACACTTTATCCTTCACGAGCCTCAGGATTCGGGGCCTCGAACTTGATTGATTCACCACTTTCTCTCTCTAACTCTCCTCTCTATCTCTCTCTAAAAATCTGCAGGTTTGGTAGGGGAAATGTGGCTGCTAGGGCTGAACATTTCCCTTAAATACCAAGGGAAATGGGCCTGACCCGGTTTTGAATTGGGTTGGGCCAACAACTTGACCTTTCTATCTTAAACCGTCCATATCTCCTGATCCCGATGTCACCTAGGGGCCCACGACCTATGGTTGGAAAGCTATTTCAAAGGGATACAACTTTCATCAAGGAAGTATTTCCAAATTCCCAAAGAATAATGGGGTTATGGCCTCCCAAAGTCAGATCGCCTGAAAACGTACTGTTTTCACCTGTGTTACGCCCCAAGGGACGGTCCGTAACACGTGTTACGGCCCGTAACTTGGAGCGTAACACTGACCAAATTTCCAGTGAGGTTCTGGAAATTTTTGGGATGTTACGGCCCCAAGGGACGGTCCGTAACGCAGACCAAATTTCCAGTGCGGACAGGCTTCAGTAAAATGGGCATAACTCTTTGCACAGATGTCCGTTTGACCCTCATAATATACTGTTGGAAATCTATTTCAAAGCTCTACAACTTTTATTTCAGGGGTTTTCCAAATTCGCAACACAGTTTCACGAAAATCGCCCAGAAGACAGACCTACCAAAACTTAGGCGAATTTAAGAGCCCTTAAGAACTTCGATTGTTGGTTTGACTTCTAAACGACCATTCTCCACCCGAATTCATTAAGAATGGTTTCATATAGATAAAATATCATCTTAACACTAGATGTTTACATATTCACACCTAGTTCAAATTTACGGGGTGTTACAATGCCTGAGACTGTACTCCAGTCAGCGAGCTCTGCTACACCGCTACCTCCAGAGGATCTTAGAGCAGCAGCAGTTCCAGTTTAGGGGGCAGCCCCACCGCCAGCTCCCGAGGCCCTAGTACCTGAGCCTCCAGCTCCCCAGCCAGGGGCGGAGGATAGGATCATGAGAGAAGGACTGGTATGATAAGAACAAACAGGAATGAACAGAATACGTTTTGAAAATGGGAAAGGGGTTATGCAGAAGTAATATTTTCCGAAGGATATAGAGGTAGCATAAGATTCCTCGTGCGCAGAATAAAGATAGACATAGACTGGAGACCATGTAGACCATGCCAAAAAAAGAAAGAAGGGATAGCCTTAACATACCTTGTCCGCTTCTTAAGCTAATCCAAACCTAAGTCTCGGGCCTCCCTAGATCTACAACAACGTCAGTATATACCAAACATTAGCTATAGGTACTTAGGAATTTAACCTTAAGCTAGCACGTCATTTATAGAAATTCGGACGACATTTCCTTTATAAATTCAACAAACCCCGAGAATTCAACTCGGCATAATCATCAACAACAATACCAACAACCATATTAACAACATCAATAATTAATCCCATCGATCCAGCCCCTCAACAATATAAAAATAGTTTCAATAATTCAAACAATAATGCGATGAGTGGTAAGCTCTGCTTGTCAATTAAATAATAGTTTTAAATCCCATCTTCATTCCGAAATTTCTCAATAATATTAACAACAACAACAATACCTCCAGGTTATTCAATTAATTTCCATTCACATAATTTCATAGAAACGATCTCCCAAAACAGTCCACCGAACTACAACACGAATTTATCCGATTTCCGATATAATTTTCGTATTTCTGCCATCTAGCAATGTAGATACGACTTGGATAAATAAAATACATCTAGGAGAGTGGATTTCTTACCTTATATGCCAAAAAATGATCTTCTTCCACGTTACTTCCCTTCGAAGAAAGCTCGGAGTCAGCAACACGACAAAATGGAACAACGAGATTGAAGCGGTGAGCAAAACCCGTAATTAAATTAAATAACGTTTGCTGTTGGTTTGGAGCAAGCTAACGTTGCTGCTCATACTTTCTTTCTCAAAAATACTGATCCCCAAAGTTTAAGTTGCTGGGATATTTTGGTGATCAAAAGTATACCCAAAGTGGAGGTATAATTTCTCAAAGTGTACGAATAACTTTCCCAAAAAGGAAAGTGTGGCGGCATATTTTACTACATTATTATCTAAATATTCTTGAAACACCTAGCAACTTAAGAGTTCCATTAACGTAGCAATTTTAGTTTACTTTATGGAAGTAGGTAGAGAAGAAGTTCTTTCATGGAGGAGGGCAATACAAGCAAGCAAGTGGTGGAGGAAATTTATATACCAGAGATCAAAATTATTAGTAACTTGCTATCTTCCTTGGAAAATGTAGAGAAAGTATAATAATGAGTTAGTGACCAAAGATAAAATGTATTTAAGATCTGCCCATACACGTAGTCGGCTAAGAAATTCTAGATGTAAGCAATTTGACACGTAGTAACTTGGTCACTTTTCCAAACATGCAAGCTTACCCACTAATCAATATATTTACTTCCACTAGACGTCCCCCTTAATCAATTATACACAAAATTAATTCTTTGATCACAATTCACTTAAATAGTAATCATTGTTAATACACTCCATATTCATTGTCATGATCATGGGACATAGCAGTAGTCCATAGCCCCTTTTTGTACACACAAAATATTATTTCCAATCACCGTCATTCCACTTTTGAGTCCTAAATAATTTCGGGACTTCAGTCCTGGTATACACCCAGTTCTTGATTTTCGTGCTTGAATATGACCAAATCCTTCGGGCTCGGGTAAATTTGCTCATGTTGGATGATTCCATTTCCTAGTCCAAAAATACGGGATATTATAGCTTGGACCGTATCTCATTCGAAAAAATTTTGATCCTTGACGAAACTTATTTTCTTCGATTTGTTTAACTACTAATCCTTGTGATACATCCGTAATCACTCTAATCACCTATAAGCTTGGGGGATAACCTCGTTTCTGTTACGAGTGTCATTTAACTCGCATGCTTTCCAACGCATGAAAACACGGGATGTAACACTAAACCTTCAATCAACTTAATCATGAGAAATAGGATGGAGAACATACCTTACACTAGAAGAAATTCACCCCACTCAAGTTCTTCCAAGACCAAATTTATCACAACATTAAGTGGAGACAAGAACAATCCTTCTCCATGACTTAGCTTGGGGCTTTGGAGTTTAATCCTCTTTTGTGATGGTATGGAATGTTTTGGAATGGTGGGGAGCCTTCAAGAATATTCTTGTAGTGGAGAGAGAAGTGTGGAAAATTCTAGAGAGGTGTGGAGAGGTTAGGGGAGTTCTAGAGGATTATGAAGTTGAAGCAAAAAATGACTAAAATGAAGTGTAGAGGCCCTTTTATAGGTGCCAAATTCAGATTGGGCCGGGTCAAAACATAAGTGGTCTTTTGAGTGGATTTTTCCGGATTCCCGCCCAGGTTCGGGTTCCTCTGACTGTCCGTTTTAAAATGCCCATAACGCCTTTGTTATATCCCGTATTTTATACGTTCAGATATTCTAAGGTAGTCGTGATGAAGTTAAAGGAACAATCATTTCCCCAAATGTACTTCAATGTACAAGTTGATTATAAATATTAATTATGGGCATTAGTAGAATGGAAATGTTGAGAAAGGCCGACGGTAAGAAGGAAAATTCGCAAAAGGGTTCATGATAATGATGCGGGAGCTTAGGGGCAAAATGGTAATTTTGCAAGGTATTCATAAAAGGCCATTTTGGCCGAAACAAAAAGGGGGAATTTATGCATGTGGTCAAAGCTTGCATGGCAAGAAGATTTGGTCATCTTTTGCAAAAATTTCAAGAAAACTCTAGAAAAAGGAAAATGGAAAAAGAAGAGAAAATTCTAGAGAGGGGCATGTGCCCCTCACATGCTACTATAACCATGTATATATATATATAGGTGTGGTCTTCCAATTCAAGACAAAAGAGGAACAAAAAGGAAAAAAAAAAAAAAAAAAAGAGAGAAAACCAAGCCTAGGCCATTCGGCCAAGGGCTTGGAAAAATCACTCCTTTGAATTCTTGATCAAAAAATATTTTCTCCTAGCAATCCTACTAATTTGAGGGTCCTCTACATCATGGAGTGATTATTGAAGCAAGTAGAAGGCTTTTTGGTGTCATATACCAACCTTAAACGAAGTGGGAAGTTGAAGAGAAAGGTAAGGTTTTCATCCCTTTTATGTGTCATGGATGGTTTGTGAGTATTGTAATGTGTGAAAATGGATGGAATTCATGAAAGTATGTGTGTTTGATGTGTGGCCGTGAAATAAATACATATATATATATAGTGTATGGCCGTGTATATTGTGTATTATGATTGGAATGATGAACTAATTTTATTTAATGTTATGGTTGTTATGGTATATGGAGATGAATAAAAGCCATGAAAATATGGATGTTGTAAGTGGCCGTGTATGGTATGTGTAATGTTGTGAGGAAAGATTGAACTAATGTAGCATGTTGTTGTGGTTGTAATGTGTAGAGATGGATGAAATTGTATAAAAATATGTAAGAAGTTGTTGTGGCCGAAAATGGTATTGTTTGGTAAGTTATGGTAAATTGATGTAATTTGATATTATGGTTGTCGTCGTTATGGATTATGCGATATAGAATGAATGGTGTGGTTGAAGTTAACGTATATGAACGATAATGAAATGTATGATTGGGGTTGGAGTTAAAGGTTTCGGATGAAATAGTGTGTCGAATAAGTCGTTGGAACATTATGTGAATTGAATTGAATGTTGAAATGTTGCTAGAATATTCGTTGGTATTGTTGTTGATAGTTTGGCCGGGTTGAATTCCCGGATTGTTGTTGATTAGAATTGGCCAAGTTGAACTTGGTGGGATGGAGTATTTACAGGGGAAATGCAGCCGAAATTTCGGCAGACAAAGTGTTACTTTAAGAATTCAATTCTAAAGGCTCTAATCAAGTTTTGGTAAACATGACCAATTTGTAGATTTTGGCGAATTTGGAACGTGAATTTGGAGTCGCATAAGAAGCAGAAAAGGTATGTAAGGCTTCACCCTTCTTTCTATGGCATGTCTTAGACGTAATATGTTGGATATGAATCTCGGGGACAAACCTATTCTCCGGAATCCGCATCTAAACTTTCCCCTTTTTCAATCAGTAGAATTGAATTAAAAAGTGTGCAAAATGTTGAAAGAATGTCCTAAACCCCTAGAATTCGCATAAATAGGACCCGATGACCCTAAACCCTCATAAGTAACGCCATGACATGTAACATATGTAAATTTAGTACGCCGCCTCATTTGACCCGAGGTGGGCCCATTGTCCCCGGATTTTCCCTATTGTTCCGTTTGATCTGTTTTGAAGCAGAATCCAAAGAAAACTTTTGATCCTTATTCCGTCCACCGAATGACAAGTACTGTAACTATGCTAACGAGGATACTTCTATGATGACAATATTAATGATGATGTTGAGAAAGAGAATATGTCTATGATAAGTGCGACAAGAATGATTCCACGACTAAGAGTCTTGAGTTAAGAATCCAATGTGAATATGGAAGTGTGATACTAGTTTCTAAAAGACTTCAAAGCATATGAATTGACAGTTATAATGCCTATGATCTTGTTCTATGTCTCCTCTTAAGCTATCTTCCGTTGATAGTCTCGCCTTATAATTATCATTCTTTCAAGGTGAGACAAGTGACCCGATCATTCCATAATGTAATCGGAGGATTTCGACCTTACGTCACTCCGATGGACACATGACTTTCTTTGGGCTCTCATGCATGCCAGTTGTATGACATATGAATATGAATGTGAATGTGAATATGTATATGTATATGTATATGGGGAAGGGGAAGGGCCACTGTTATATCACCACCTGATTCAGCTGGATTTCATCCCGGACGCGGGATTATGGGAGAGCCGGATACGGCGTCTGTATTTGTGATATATATATATATATATATATATATATATATATATATATATATATATATATATATATATATATATATATATATTGGGACACTGTTGGGGAGGGGGGGTGGGAGAGCCGATGTACTCGGCGTCTGTGAATGTAAATGAAGGACACCGTTTTCTGAAATGTTCTGTTTTCTGTATATGTAAATAAGAAACACTGTTTTCCTGAAAAAGAAACTAAGCATGCATGACATCTGCAGAAAGGCATTCCTATGTACAGGTTACATCTGTTCCAGGATAAGCTCCATATGTCTATTCCGATATTATTCATACTGTATATTCCTCTATTATGGTACTATTCATGCCTTACATATACTCAGTACATTACTCGTACTGACCCCTCTTCTTCGGGGGCTGCGTTCATGCCGCGCAGGTACTCCCAGGTGATTAGAAGACCTTACTGAAGATATTCCAGCGGAGATGGCGAACTCCATTTGTCCCGGAGGATTGCCAAGTCAAAGTATATGCTATGATGTTCTATTCCATGTTAGAGACTTTGCAGACAGAGTCATGGGAATTGGGTTGTCAGTCTGTAAGCAGCCGATATGTTATTATGCTTCATGTCACGAGTCTTACAGGATGTCAGAGTTTACTTATGAAAAAAAAATAAAAAAATTGGAGAGCTTACCATGTATTTTATTCTTAAGTGATTCCAGAGTCTATGTATGTAATAAGAGTTAGCGGGTTCGCTCGGCCCTAGATAAGGGGTCGGGTGTCCTTCACACCGTAGTAAAGTCGGGGTGTGACAAAGTGGTATCAGAGCAGGTCAGTCTAAGGGGTTGTCTGCAAAGTCGTGTCCAGTAGAGTCCTGTTTATGGGTGTGAAGCCGGCCACATTTATAAACAGGAGGCTGCGGGGCATCTAGGAAATGTTGACCTTCCTTCTGTCTCAGATCGTGCGATAGAGCCAAGCCATAGGAAATGAGATCCCTGGTACTAATCGTTAATTTTCGCAGACGTCCAATAGCGACGGAAACAGGCGAATGGCGATATGGTAAGACACAGAGGTAAGTTGGGATATTTGTTCTGTTACTTGGGACAGGAAGTTCTGAATGGCTGGAATTTGTCATACAACCGTATGTTCTGTAAGGTATCGTCGATAATTGTTACGTACAGGCTGTGAAGAGTAGGAATGGTAAAGGAGATTCCGTAAGAATGGATACGCCTAACAGGAAGGCGCGTGGAAAGGAAATATTGCAAAACGACAATAGGCGAGATGCGTTGTTCCAGAAAGGTCATGGATCTGGTATGGCAACGGAGGTGTGAATGTTACTATCGAGAATCTGGAAGTTCAGGATAAGGGGTAGCCATATATACAGGCGGAAGGTGAGCATCGGAAATCAAGGAGGGCAAAATAGTAATTATACAAGAAAGGACGTGTTACGAAAATGTCCCGGGAACTGTAAGACTTCGAGTTGCCCCAGGACAGGTAATAACGGTCAGGTGAGAAAGCTGACGCGAAATTATCAGCATTAAGACACCGAACTCCAATGAAGTTTTTGGGTTAAGCGTGCTCAGGTGGGAGCAATTCCATGATGGGTGACCCCCTGGGAAGTTGGTGAGAAATTCTATAGATTGAAACATAAGAGCCAAATTAAAAGCTAGGGTGTTTTAAGGAAAACTAGGGTGTATGTGATGGCCGGGAACCTTAAGAGGACGCGTAAGACGAGGTGGATTAGCTCGATAAGAAGACAGGGAGTACATTACAGCCTTAGAATTAGGATAGGCTTGAACAACATTTGGACGTACTTTGTGGGTTAGCTAATAGTAATCATATACATATATTTGTGAGGATGTAGGATATTTCAAATGATTATATATGTGAATCTCGGAGTTCCAGTAACCGGCACTAAGGCAAGGAGGGCATTAACCGAACAAGGGAATCGAAGCCCGAGTGATAGCGAAAGTAAATGGTACTGGTGCTACAAGGAAAGCTGTTAGTGCCTCTGCGACTGATGAAGACTGGAGAATCTAATACAGTAATAGTTGGAAGGGATAGAGTGTGGCAATATAGATCGAAAGGGAAAATGTGGAGTTTAAGAACCGATTCCAATAAGTAGGGCCAAAGGAATAGTTCCTAAATTTAGAACCCATATGAAGACATAGTGAGAAAAGGAATGCTCAGGATGGTGATGGTGTTAAGGTGAAAGATCTGAAGAAGGACAAGTATGTAACTACAGTAATATACTTAGAGGTTTAAGCAATTAATGGGACGCTTAAGAAATATGGACGCACAGCTACAAGACGAACACGTAATTAAGAAAGAATTACGGGCAAGAAAGCTAAGCAAGTGAAAGGACGAATAAAGGATAGAAAGGTATGGAAATGTGGACAAATAAGGACCTAGACAGAAAGTAAAAGAAAAGCTTAAGACAAGGAGTTTTGATATGTTAGGCACAAAGCTGGAAAAGAAGGTGAAGGATAAAGGTAAGCGAAGACTTCATAAAAGACTATGAGCATATAAGGAACCCCTTAAAGGGGGGGGGGGGGGGGAGGCCATATTGGGCTTACAAGGAATGACGATAAACGCAACGAGCACCAACACATGAAGTCAAAGGCAAGTGTACCTGTATTGAGAGATACGAAAAGAGACTAAAGAAGAGTTGTAGTAAGAATCTAAAGGTGTGGCTTTTGTTAAGATATGGTCACGAAATAGTAACAGAAAAGAGATGATCTGAGAAAGACAAGAATGATACGTTGGCCCACCGAAGTAGAAAACCCACGACACGGGAAGAAGATTCATGTAAAAACCGAGAGGTTCGATTATAAATGGAATGAGGTAAAGGATAAGGAGTGAGTATGAAGGAAAGGACGACTACAAAGGGATCCTCCCGAATTATTATGACACCCCATAAGATCAGTTGAACATTCGAGGACGAATGTTCTAAAGGGGGGGAGGATGTTATATCCCGTATTTTATACGTTCGGATATTCTAAGGTAGTCGTGATGAAGTTAAGGGAACAATCATTTCCCCAAATGTACTTCAATGTACAAGTTGATTATAAATATTAATTATGGGCATTAGTAGAATGGAAATGTTGAGAAAGGTCGACGGTAAGAAGGAAAATTCGCAAAAAGGTTCATGATAATGATGCGGGAGCTTAGGGGCAAAATGGTAATTTCACAAGGTATTCATAAAAGGCCATTTTGGCCGAAACAAAAAGGGGGAATTTATGCATGTGGTCAAAGCTTGCATGGCAAGAAGATTTGGTCATCTTTTGCAAAAATTTCAAGAAAACTCTAGAAAAAGGAAAATGGAAAAAGAAGAGAAAATTCTAGAGAGGGGTATGTGCCCCTCACATGCTACTATAACCATGTATATATATATAGGTGTGGTCTTCCAATTCAAGACAAAAGAGGAACAAAAAGGGGGAAAAAAAAGAGAAAACCAAGCCTAGGCCATTCGGCCAAGGGCTTGGAAAAATCACTCCTTTGAATTCTTGATCAAAAAATATTTTCTCCTAGCAATCCTACTAATTTGAGGGTCCTCTACATCATAGAGTGATTGTTGAAGCAAGTAGAAGGCTTTTTGGTGTCATATACCAACCCTAAACCAAGTGGGAAGTTGAAGAGAAAGGTAAGGTTTTCATCCCTTTTATGTGTCATGGATGGTTTGTGAGTATTGTAATGTGTCAAAATGGATGGAATTCATGAAAGTATGTGTGTTTGATGTGTGGCCGTGAAATACATACATATATATATATATAGTGTATGGCCGTGTATATTGTGTATTATGATTGGAATGATGAACTAATTTTATTTAATGTTATGGTTGTTATGGTATGTGGAGATGAATAAAATCCATGAAAATATGGATGTTGTAAGTGGCCGTGTATGGTATGTGTAATGTTGTGAGGAAAGATTGAACTAATGTAGCATGTTGTTGTGGTTGTAATGTGTAGAGATGGATGAAATTGTATAAAAATATGTAAAAAGTTGTTGTGGCTGAAAATGGTATTGTTTGGTAAGTTATGGTAAATTGATGTAATTTGATATTGTGGTTGTCGTCGTTATGGATTATGCGATATAGAATGAATGGTGTGGTTGAAGTTAACGTATATGAACGATAATGAAATGTATGATTGGGGTTGGAGTTAAAGGTTTCGGATGAAATAGTGTGTCGAATAAGTCGTTGGAACATTATGTGAATTGAATTGAATGTTGAAATGTTGCTAGAATATTCGTTGGTATTGTTGTTGATAGTTTGGCCGGGTTGAATTCCCAGATTGTTGTTGATTAGAATTGGCCAAGTTGAACTTGGTGGGATGGAGTATTTACAGGGGAAATGCAGCCGAAATTTCGGCAGACAAAGTGTTACTTTAAGAATTCAATTCTAAAGGCTCTAATCAAGTTTTGGTAAACATGACCAATTTGTAGATTTTGGCGAATTTGGAACGTGAATTTGGAGTCGCATAAGAAGCAGAAAAGGTATGTAAGGCTTCACCCTTCTTTCTATGGCATGTCTTAGACGTAATATGTTGGATATGAATCTCGGGGACAAACCTATTCTCCGGAATCCGCATCTAAAGTTTCTCCTTTTTCAATCAGTAGAATTGAATTAAAAAGTGTGCAAAATGTTGAAAGAATGTCCTAAACCCCTAGAATTCGCATAAATAGGACCCGATGACCCTAAACCCTCATAAGTAACGCCATGACATGTAACATATGTAAATTTGGTACGCCGCCTCATTTGACCCGAGGTGGGCCCATTGTCCCCGGATTTTCCCTATTGTTCCATTTGATCTGTTTTGAAGCAGAATCCAAAGAAAACTTTTGATCCTTATTCCGTCCACCGAATGACAAGTACTGTAACTATGCTAACGAGGATACTTCTATGATGACAATATTAATGATGATGTTGAGAAAGAGAATATGTCTATGATAAGTGCGACAAGAATGATTCCACGACTAAGAGTCTTGAGTTAAGAATCCAATGTGAATATGGAAGTGTGATACTAGTTTCTAAAAGACTTCAAAGCATATGAATTGACAGTTATAATGCCTATGATCTTGTTCTATGTCTCCTCTTAAAGCTATCTTCCGTTGATAGTCTCGCCTTATAATTATCATTCTTTCAAGGTGAGACAAGTGACCCGATCATTCCATAATGTAATCGGAGGATTTCGACCTTACGTCACTCCGATGGACACATGACTTTCTTTGGGCTCTCATGCATGCCAGTTGTATGACATATGAATATGAATGTGAATGTGAATATGTATATGTATATGTATATGGGGAAGGGGAAGGGCCACTGTTATATCACCACCTGATTCAGCTGGATTTCATCCCGGACGCGGGATTATGGGAGAGCCGGATACGGCGTCTGTATTTGTGATATATATATATATATATATATATATATTGGGACACTGTTGGGGAGGGGGGGTGGGAGAGCCGATGTACTCGGCGTCTGTGAATGTAAATGAAGGACACCGTTTTCTGAAATGTTCTGTTTTCTGTATATGTAAATAAGAAACACCGTTTTCCTGAAAAAGAAAAAGAAACTAAGCATGCATGACATCTGCAGAAAGGCATTCCTGTGTACAGGTTACATCTATTCCAGGATAAGCTCCATATGTCTATTCCGATATTATTCATACTGTATATTCCTCTATTATGGTACTATTCATGCCTTACATACTCAGTACATTACTCGTACTGACCCCTCTTCTTCGGGGGTTGCGTTCATGCCGCGCAGGTACTCCCAGATGATTAGAAGACCTTACTGAAGATATTCCAGCGGAGATGGCGAACTCCATTTGTCCCGGAGGATTGCCAAGTCCAAGTATATGATATGATGTTCTATTCCAAGTTAGAGACTTTGCAGACAAAGTCATGGGAATTGGGTTGTCAGTCTGTAAGCAGCCGATATGTTATTATGCTTCATGTCACGAGTCTTACAGGATGTCAGAGTTTACTTATGAAAAAAAAATAAAAAAATTGGAGAGCTTACCATGTATTTTATTCTTAAGTGATTCCAGAGTCTATGTATGTAATAAGAGTTAGCGGGTTCGCTCGGCCTTAGATAAGGGGTCGGGTGCCCATCACACCCTAGTAAAGTCAGGGTGTGACAGCCTTGCTCCGATGTCGGATTGACGAACGGTTTGTTGTGTTGGAAGCTAGACTCGATGAAATTTATTTTTGGATTTTGAAACACCTTAAAAATCCTCATATACGCAGAGATATACCCCTCCAAAGTTGACCCAAAATTCTGTCCAGAATTCTGCCAACTTGTTTTCCAAATTTTTGACAAACTTATTTTCCTCGCTTTGCTTGGTCCCAGAATCTTCTAAAACTCTCCATAAATGATATTTATCATTAATAATACTTGATAATGGTCATGTCCTTTGGTTTCAAGGTTGTCCTTCCCGGTTACGACTTACGAGATCGTAATTCATCCTTTACTTCATTGTTACGAACTTCCCATGACTTGTACCTTCCAAAACTTCATGGAATGTCTCCAATACTCCATTAATATGGTGAAGTACGTGGCATGCTCATGCTCTGAGAATGAGAGGTGTAACATCCTTCCCCCCTTAAGAACATTCGTCCTCGAATGTTGTAGCTTGCGAGCTTACGATGCTTTTATTAGTTTCTTGAAATGGTTGTCCTCCTTTAGTTCCTGATCTCCATGCTCTTATACTATGGGATCATTAGTCTTCTTTCATATCCTCCCAATTCTCAATCGAACTCATTCATTAGTTCCATATCCTCATGTTCTGATGTATGTACTCAGTGGTCAACTGATATCTAGTTACTGTCCTGGGACCTGTTGCCATCAAGATGGTCTTAACTCATGATTGCTACGGCTCCCTGCCAGTCTATGGGCACTCTTAATTGTTGTACTCTTTTGCCTTGCTCTTTATTTCTCTACTAGTAGACAAATTCCCTTGTTCAGATATGGAACTCTTCCTTCCTTGCTTGCTTCTTGGTGCTATTTTAGATTATCCCTTTTTGTACTCGTCGACCTTATATACCTACCACATCATTTCTTTTTTAATTCCTTGGTCGAACTCTTTAATTCCTTACAATATCATCCTATTCATACCTGAACTTTTCCTATAACTTTCTCTCCTCAGTTTTAGCATAATTTCAATATAAACTCATAAACATGGAACTAAGATAAAATCCTACTTACTTATAACTTCCTTTTGATACAAGTATGCTTTCTTCTTAACTCCTTGGTCCTCTTGTACCGGTGATCATTTGACACTTAAATTAGCCGATGTTCTTCTTTGACTCCCTATCATTGTCCTTACACCATTTTTGTCGGTCATTGCATCAAGACGATTGTCTATATGGTTCTATAACATATACTCTCACATTTGATATGACCGGTGACTTGTGACTCCACGACTTCCGAGGTACTTTCTAATCTTAAGTAGCACTGCTGTCTTGCTATTCATAGGCATACTATCTCTCTTTCCTTTGGAGATCATTGAACTCCCTATACTTATTCCTCTTGCTAAACTTTCATCTCTTCTAGTGCTAAGATTTCCCTTTTCTTGAGCTTCAGAATATTGTAGCTCATATTAGAACTGAATTTGTTCTTCCCCCCTTTTAAAGGATGTTTCCATATACTGTAACCTTTGAGTGTTAACCGTCTTTGATAGTCATCTGACCGACCTTAGCAATCCTTCAACTCCTTTATTCCATATAATGCCGGAGTTTTTTTCATCGCATGGTTTAACTTGTTTTCCTTTTTGCTAGTCGAGTTCTTGTATCAAATCAAAATGCTTATACATATCGGATACAATCCTAACGCCTTATTTATTGTCTTTTCACTTCTACCACTCATGACAAGTAGTCCCCTATGCTAATGAATTAATGGGGACATCAGAATTCAATAAGCCCCTTATGGAGTGTCCGACTATACCACGCTCTTTTAGCCCTAGTCTTTCTCCATGACTATCTTCTTAATATCCTTGAAATTCTCCTTGCTCTAGGTTCCGAATTCCTATTTATGTCTATACTATACCATTGAAAGTTGATATTCAACACCATACATTCCCACAAATCGTCCTTTCATTATCTTAGCTCATTTGTCCCGTAATTCTCCTTAACTACTCGTTTGCATCGCAGCTATGCATCATAGTCCTTCTAGTGTTCTGTCAGCTCTTGTTCATAACATGAAATCCTCACAAAGTACACCCTTTCCTTTCTTCTTTCGTCGAGTCTTCATCTTCTTTTATGATACTACAACTTGTGCACACACATATAGATATATAACTAAAAAAAATCGGTTTTCTTCATGATCGCATCTTTGCATCTTTCACATAACTATTGTCTTAAAATTTTCAATTTGTTTTCCCTTGGGCAAGCCTACCGATTCACTAACCTTCTTCTTGTTGTCGATGGCCACATAATTCCCTTTAACCATTTCATTGAAAGCTTCTCCTTCCTTTAGTCCTCATAGTTTCTTTTACTTGTACAATGCCTATTTCCATTAGTCATCCTTTACTCTTGGGTTAGGAAACTTTGGAGTGTTTCGTTACGAGTGCGAATCCATTTTAACACTGAAAATCTCTTTTTACCCTAAGTTCTTCTTCCATCTAGGTCTATACCGTACCATCCCGTCACTATTCCATGCCCTTCCACCCACTGTTAGTCCTTCCACCCGTTTAGCTCATTTACTCACAATTCTTCCTAACTATGTGTTCGTGTTGCGGCCGTACATCAAGTTTTCCTAGTGTCCTACTACTTCTTGCTCTTAGCACGGAATTCTTACAGTTTACACTCTCTCCATGCTTCATTCATCGAGCCTTTATACGTCTTTCTGACGCTACGGCCGAGTTGTCTTCCATACATGTTCCTTACATTTCATTCTACTCCCTCTAGGACTGAATCTCTCGGCCTTTACCGAAATTCTTGTCCCATGCCATTAAATTTTTAATCATTTGTGTCATCCCATTATCCTCGTTCTTATCTCGATGATTGATCGATTTCTTACAGCTAAATATTTCCAGTTACTTTACTCCTAAATGCTCTCCTCCTTTCCTCATATTATAACATTGACCCTAAAGTTCGTAGAATATCCTTTTAGAGTTGCAGATCCATTTTATTTCCAAATCATCTTTTAGGAGGGCTTCCTCCTTTTCCAAGGTGATTATGTCTGCTTGGCTGTGCCTTTAGTTCCTCGATTGCTTCTCAAGAACAGGGAATCCCCTAACATTGTTACCGAACCTGCTTATTCTTTCTCACTTCCCCTTCCTCTTCATGGTTACTTCCCTTCAGTCCTACTTACCTGTCACGACCCAACCCCATGGGCCATGACTAGTGCCCGAACTGGACACTCGTATACGAACTCGCTGGATATAGTCAGACTGAAACTAAGGACAGTATGGAAACTTGTAAAAACAAACGAAAGATTCATAACGCCACATATCATAAACCTGTCTCCTGAGGAGTCACGGCTAACCACAGCATAACACAATACGCAAGCCGACAAGGCTGCCATTATATACGAGAATATCCAAAAAGAACCATATCGACACAGTCAGACACAACCCACATATATCTACAGACCTTTAAGAGTGTACAAGTGAAATATGATGGGACAGGGCCCCGCCGCACCCCTGGATATGCATAAGTCTACAACAAAAGATCTGTACCAAAATAATCTAGGCTCCGGAACAATGGAGCTCTCCAAAACAGCTGAGCAGAAGTCCTAGGCCGGAGGATCACCAAACCGAGTGTCTGTACCTGTGGGCATGAAACGCAGCCCCCCAGAAGAAAAGGGGTCAGTACGAGATATGTACTGAGTATATAAAGCATGAAATACAATAAAGAAAATCATAACTGAATAAAAGATTACAGGAGGTAAGTATGATAATCAAAGATACCAATGCACCTGTGCCTTACGAGATGAGAATCATCCATGTCTATATTATATACCATACCCGGCCCATTATGGGACTCGGTGAATAAAGTCATCATATACCATAGCTGGCCCATCATGGGACTCGGTGCCATAATCATATCATCATATATACACATACGTACCCGGCCCTCTAGTGAGGGACTCGGTGAACAATGCAGTGAAACTGTGCACGAAAACATATCCGGCCCGGGACTCGATGAAAGATATATTAACGGCATACACGAGCAGAATAATGAGCAACCATATGCAAACTAAATCGTCATCTGAGACTTTATAGAATAATTAGAATGAACTAACACTTGAGAATCAAAGACAACAATCATGTCAAGTACCCCTCGAATATCACTATGGGTTATATCAAATAGAACTTCAGGAATCATAGACACGTATCAGGACATAATGAAATAGCTTTCTGGAAATCAAGAACATTAGCCATCCTAGTGTCTCTAAGAATAGGAGCTTCTTTGGAGTTTATACATTCGTCGTCTGTTTGTCTCACACAGATCATGGCAAAAATAAAGAAGGGATAGCTTTACATACCTTTGACGCTTAATCCGTGATTCGATATGTATACGCTGCCCAAAGTACCTCAACCTATATTAAAACGTTAAGAACTATAGTTAAGCTACAGAAAGGCTTCAAACGTATTTCGAAGTTAGTAACTCATTTCTAGAAAATTGGGCGGCATTTCCCCTAATATTTAACAACCACCACCTAATCAGCGAAACCAACAACCTAGCAACCTCTCTTAATCCTTCTTCAACTCAAATCATCAGCGTCTAAGATTATACACCAAACAAACTAACATACGTTTCGTATACGATACCTTGTACACTTTTTTTCTTCCAAATTTATGAGCCATATCAACAACAACACGACAACAACATTAACTACCGCCCATGTACAAGAAAAATACTTCAGTATCATTTTAATAACGAGCTCAAAACAGTCCACCGAAACTACAACATCGAAAATATAATTTTTTACTTTACTTCGCAAATCACTAATACATGGAGAAGAGTGTGATATCACCATGAACAACAAGAACAACAACACATATACATACTTATAACCATATTTCCATCTCTTCAACACAACCAGATCATCCTCAAACATAATACAACAATAACGACAACACTAATCAAACTTAATCCACAATTATTAAATTAGAACAACCCCCAACACGGCCAAACAGAACCTTAACATTAACATATACAATTCCTTGCATCCAATTCCGCTTAATAAGAGTTAATCTCTCAATTACAATATCATCTACTCCAATTACACCATAAGAAGAGGAAATCTTACCTTAATTTAATTAGGATAGATCCTACAATCACTCGCACCAATTGCACCACTTCTTCTTCCTCAATTTAAATCATAATGTTGTTGTTACACCTCAGAAATTTTCCGTTGGTACGCAAGTGAACGACTAGTGAGGAACAACATTTGATGACCCTAGTTGAGATTTTAAAGATGTTAGAGATGAGGGAAGAGGATTACCGAGAGAAGGCGAAAGCATTTGATAAGTATCGAGAAGGAATTACGAGCAACGAGTTAGCAAGGACTTAATGATGCCTTGGAGAAGAGTTATAATGTCCCTTAGATCGATAATGAAGTATTGAACAAGTGTTAAAAAGGTTCCATAAGGATCGGAGAACAAACAAAGTGACGAGAATAAGTTGAGTGGACTGATAGGTTATACGGCTCATTATACGGACCGTATAATGGATCGTAAAACCATCACAGAGAAGGTTGCTCGCTGGTGGGATTATACGGTCAGTTATATGGACCGTATAAATTTATACGGACTATATAACGAGACCGTAAAATGGTCACAGTGAAGGGGTGCAAGGCAGCCCCATTTCACAGACGATTATACGGACCGTATAATGGTCCGTATAATGGGTCCCGACAGATCAGCTGTATGGCATTAAATAAGGGACCAAGTTCACAAAATCATTTCCACATTTCTTTCCTCTCTCTAAAACCTCTCTCTACATTTATTATACAAGATTTCAAGGATTATTAGCCATCAACAACATCAAATAAGGGAATCAAGAGTAAGAACCCATCAAAGTTCATCTAAAGTCAAGAAAACCAAATGGAGGAAAACTAGGGTTTTGCTCAAGGAGGAGTATTATCAACTAAGGATAGTTTCTACCACTTCTAAGGTAAGATTCATGATATTTACATGATGTTTAAGGTATTGGAGAGTTAAAATACATAGATTGTAGAAAATATGGTAAAATGGGTCATGAATGATGAATATTGACATTTTGAGGAATGGTTTGAGTTGAATCATGAATGTTGTTGTGTCGTGATATGAATGTGTTATAAATGGTATTAAGATCATGAAATAAACACTTTAGGCGAATGGACGAAGTTGGGTGTTATGACCTTGAATATGGGTAAATTAGAAGCAAATTGAGAAACCTAGACAATGCGGATAATGTGGATGACTAATGGCCATTGTTATGCTATTAATGAAGGTAGAAACGCTAACATTGGAAGGGAACGTGCAAGTGTAGAATAGTCCGACGAGAAGGTATGTAAGGCTAACCCTTCTTTCATAAGGCATGATTCTTGGCCAAATTCCTAATTCCTCTATATGAGTATGTTGTCTTCACATGGTTGATATTCCGAGCTCATAAGCTCACGATCCTTGATATGTGCTACGATTGTACTATGCTCCTCACATGATGAGTAGGCCTATAATGTAGACGTAACGATAATGATAGTGATAGTAATAAGGATGCTAAAGGTTCCTATGGGCAATTATATGTATGTGTGCCTATGAAGGGCTATAATGAAACCCCGAGCTTATAACGATGGGTAGAATATATGTATATGAATATGTATAAAGTATGTATATGATTACGTAACGCGTGCACACCTCTGCAGATGGTACTGATAACCCTAATGCCTTGGTAGGGCCAGGTATGTATGACCTTGAGCCTTGGTTGGCTAAGTATGTATGAAACACCGAACCTTCATGGTCGGGAAAGTTATGTATATGTATGTATATATGTGAGTACGTTATGTATATGAGATGTAAATGATTATGAGAGTAATTAAGTACGGATGCGGATGCATGTATACGGATACGCAATAGAAACGGAATGCCCCTATGGAAAGCAAGTAAGTGCCATGATGATGATATTGTTGTCTCCCCTCCTATGTTACTGCCTAAGTTGTCTATTATGCTTATATATTGATGTTGATCATGCTTTACATACTCAGTACATTCTTCGTACTGACGTCCTTTTGTTTGTGGATGTTGCGTCATGCCCGCAGGTGCACAGGGAGACAGACTGGACTCATAGTTGCTTATTCAGAGATTGCATAGCAGAGCTCCATCTCATTCGGAGCCATAGCTTTTGGGTACTTATTCTTTTGTGTACATAGTTATGGGCATAGCGGGGTCCTGTCCCGCTCATGTGATATGCTATACTCTTAGAGGCTCGTAGTCACGTGTATGTAGTTAGTTATGTCTGACCTCGTCGGCCTATATTTTGTATATCATTTTGTTGGCCTCGTCGGCCCATGTACATTATTGTGGCATAGCTGCCTATGATGATCAAAGATGTTGTCGTCCGATGGGACTAGTATGATTGATGCTTAGAGATGTATGATTAATGATGTGGCTCACCTAGATGGAAGCATAAGTATAAGTTAAAGGGTGCCCGGGTGGACTAGCACCGGGTGCTCGTCGCGGCCCCCTAGGCGGGTCGTGACAGTTGGTGCCTCCCTTGAATGTTTAGAACACCTTTGG
Source organism: Lycium barbarum (assembly GCF_019175385.1). NCBI lineage: Eukaryota > Viridiplantae > Streptophyta > Magnoliopsida > Solanales > Solanaceae > Lycium > Lycium barbarum. The sequence goes on along the minus strand of NC_083347.1, from coordinate 60,931,558 downwards.
GAATTTAATTTAATTTTTTCCTTTAAAGCCCAGCTAGCCGTGAGCTGCCATGGCTGGTGCTATGAGTTTTTCTTTCAATGAAATGATATTTTGGTGAAGATGAAATGTGATTAAATAAGTCATCAACCCATTTATATATGCAACCAGCCACAATGACATGTGTCCCACTATGGCATGGACCAATCAGATTCGGCCATGTTGTAGTGGGGTCCATTTAGTACACTAATTAGCTTAATTAATCATTAATCCCCACTTAATAATCTAATCATGATTAATTAATCCCTAATCTCCACTACTATTCCAACACTAACTAAAATTTACAGGCAAATCGTGCACTTATTAAAATCGGGATTAAAAAGTCCTAATCTCATATCTCAAAAATAATCTTGTCCTAGAACTTATGTCAATTAGCTTACGATTAATCCAACGTGCAAAAATAAGGGGTATAACATTACCAATATCTTTGTCTAAAACTGTCCTAAAAACTTAAGAAGTAGTCTTTGTTTTCTTGGTTTGTTGATCAAAAGCTAAGACCTAGTCTAATTGTTATCTTGAATGATGTTAACACTCTTTGAAAAGGCCAAATGATTCTCAAACAAGATTTGTTTTTCCAAAAAAATGGAATTTGGGTCTATGTTTCCATTTGGTTAAGTCTGTTTTGTGCACGTTAGTGAGATTTTAGAGGCTGTAATATGTTCAGATCTTATATGGCTTTCTTGGACTAAGTTTGAACTAAAAAATGATTTCTTAAACTTGAAATGTGCCTGTTTGCTTCTCTATTGTCTACATATATTGAGCTTAAAAGTATTTGAATCTCTGTTTGCTTGTTTTATCTATGTTGGACTTGTTCTCCTACCCTTTAAAGATTAAATATTTGCAAAATTTGCAAAAAATAGCTTTCAAAAGATCAACTAGCTGTAAAATTTTGTGAACCTTTAAAGCCTGAACCTCTGATTTTCTCTTTTTTGACTAAATAACTGTTAAAACTATAACAAAGTAGGACTTATGTGCTTTTGTGACTGTTTTTGCTTCACTTATATACATTTTATCATCTTTAAATCTTGCTAAGCCTTAGAAGAAGTAAAGAATGACTCTCTTAACTTGTAGATTCTGAAATTGCTAAGTATGGCTGGATGCCTCTAAAACCAAGAATATGTTTAAAAAATAGGAACTTGATGGATTTATAGCTTGTCATGTTGGTTTTAAAGTAGTTTGAATCCTGTTTGGCTTTGTGTGTGTGTTTAGCCACTTGTTCTAGGAATTGTTATAGGACGCAAATAATAGGGAATGGGAGAACTTGTTTTCTTTGTTTAAAATTGAGAATCAGAGGCCTAGGCTAGTGTCTTTGGGATTGTGTTGTGTTGTTTGTGATCTCACTGTGACTTGTCTTCTCTTTCAAGCATGTTTGTTGTTTAGGTTGGTTTGTAGAATGCTCTATGAGCTTACTTTGATTAGGTAGGCCTTAAATATCCCTTGATTGCAAGATCATTAGAAATTAATCATATAGGGAAAACTAGAATTTAACTTTAAAATGAAGTCTGAAACCAGGCATAGTAGTGATTTAGACCCTTCCTTCCTTCCTTTTCTATGTTTGATCCTAGAACTTGAATATTTTTATCCTTATACATTGTTGGCTTATACTGCTTTTGAATACATCATTTTGTGACTTAGGAGAAGTAGCATGAACCTTTCTTGATCACCTCTTTTGAACATTGAGCCATTTTTGTGCATTATCACTGCTGTATGCTTGATATAGACTGCAATATGATTATTGCTTACATAGTTGGACCATATTAAGTTACTGAGAATTGGTTATGACTAGACTATTTCTTAAACATTTGATTCAAACTTGTAAGAATTGTGACATCTAATGTAGTGCTAAAACTGAACCTAAAACTGCTTTAAAAGAACAAATGTGGTATCTGCTTATTTACACATGTCTTTGTAACTTGTTTGTAAGTTTCTTAGGTTCACATATATGATTTCCACCCCTGTTTGCTTGCTTGTGACCCAGACATGTTTAATATGATGTTTTGAACTTAGGACAGTGTCATGAACCTCTCCTAGTCAGGCTCCCATAGACCTGTGTTTGTTCCCATCAGAATTTCTTATTATTTGGGACTTGTTGTGACTTCAGTTGAATCATGTTTACACCTAGGATAGCTTCATGCTCCCTTTTACCTCCTTGTGGACTTCTAGACCTTGTTTTGATCATTCTTTATGTCCTATTAGGACCCTGGTTGATCTTACATTTGAGTTTTGATCCATGCGTTTAATTCTAGGAATGAACTAAGTTAAAATTGTCACTTTAAAGTTCTGCAATATCTTCTATGGGGATGCTTATATGCTGAGATGATCTTGAGACTAATTGAGACCTGTGTGTCCAATAATTGAACTTAAACCAGGATTTAAAAACTTAAAGGATATTATGGGACCTTTACTTTAAACCTGACTCATATCTAAACTTGTTTAAGCTAAAATTTGCATAAAATGACTAAGAATAATAAGAACTTGCCTCTGTGACCTCTGGTAAGGGGGATGGGTTAAGAAAATGGTTTCTTGGCACTTGGTTTAATCTCTTCTTGGTTAAAAATGAACTCTTGACTAGATAATGTATCACCTTGCCTTTATTAGCTACTGATCTCCTAGAAAAGGACTAGAAATTAAGATTCTTGAATATGATAATTGTGACCTTTGGCTTGTCATTTTTACTCTTGTACTGCTGTGTTTTCCCTACTCTGCCATTGTTGTTGCTACTCATTTGTCATTCTAAATCTAACTATGCACCCTCTTGACCATGCCATTGTTCATTGCTGAACTTCAAATAGTTGTTGTGTTTGGCATTGTCTACCCTTGCATGGTTTGAAACTACTTAGGTCCTCTTTCTTGCTGCTTGTTAAATGACCCTGTGGATCCTTTGTTCTGTGCTTGTAACCAATCTTAGAAAACTATGCCTGCTTGTGTTGGCCATGCTTGATAGAATGAAAAATATGAATTTGGAGATTGTTGGGATCATTGGGTAGGTTTAGAATTTTCTGTTGTGATCTACGTGAGGTGTTTAAGTGATAATAATCAGCTAAATATATGGTGTATATCAGGTGTATAGAGGGTATGCCCTTTTATGGGTTTTGCTCTCTATTGCAGTAGGTATATTAGTGGTATATCATGTGATCACAGTTTTGACACTTAGGAAAAAGTTGAAAAAAAATGGAGTAGAGGACTAGTGGTATATCATGTATACCACCTCTTGACACTTATAAATTTTTTAATCTTGGGCTTGTTATTTGGGCCTGTCATTTGCGTTTCTCCGTTTGACTTGTCATTACTATTTTTTCTTTGGGCCTATTTTATACCTAGGCCATTTTCGTTATTTGATGCTGTTGATTATTATTAATAGGCCAGGCCCAATAAGTTATAATTCATTTTGACTTTGTAATAATTATTGTAGTCTTAATTTTTGTGCTTAGTTCGATTTACGACTGTGTACTAATATTATGTATACCCTTTTGTATTTTGTCCACTCAAACCCGTTGGTGGGGCCCAACGAGGCTCACTAACGTATCTAGATCGGGTCAACCTCTGTCTTGGAGCATAGCATGGAGCATACATAATTTTGGACCCTAAGGATACCCTGTTGCGTATTTATTTCTACTTGGGCTTGGTTGGCACAATGTCCTTATCTCTTTATAAGCATGTTAATTTCGTACTTGTGTATTTATTTATAAATTGGAACCCTTAAGGTTATCCCACATTTAAAGAACTTGATTTTAAAACTACACAAAACTGATTTTGCAAACTTTGATATAGTTTGTTATTCCAAACGATTGATTTAGTATAATTCGGACTGAAAATGATCAATTTCGTAAATTATGGGACTGATTTGAACAATTTTAAAACCTGTGGACTGATATGAACATATGGACTATGAGGATTGCATTAAAGACTTTATGGACTGGTTTGACCATTTGACTATTTTGTACTAAAATGACTAAAAATCTAAAAATACAAAATATGGTGAAAAGGGATAATAATAGTATGCCTAAAAATGATTTTTAAAACTTAAAGACTAAAAACTTTTTCCTAAAACTCGGGTGGGCTTAAGTGGTGTTCTACCCAACGCCCAATTTTGGGCAAAACTCTACCACTTTCGTTTCTTGAAATGTGATATATTTTGCATGAATGACTAACTTTTTGTTGCAGAAATATAAACCGAAATAGTTTTTTCACTATAAATAATTTATATCTACAAAGGCATACTATTAGAATCCGTAGGTCAACCGTATTTTTCGGATCCTTAATACCGGGGTGCCTAACACCTTCCCCGGGGGATCACCAGAACCCTTACCCGAACTTTGGTTAGATTAGGATTCTTTTAAAATTTAACCTTTTTGAATGAACCCTTTCGAACTGGTTTTTCCTAATTTCCTAAAAATTAGGTGGCGACTCTAAAATAAAGTCCATTTAGAGCACCATCCACGTTGAAGTATATTTTTCCCTCTTTCCCGGTACGACTTTTTCCAGGTACGATTGACAACCGTACTTACCTGGGACACTTTCCTTTTTAAATGAGACAAGTGCAAATACGAATCGAAAAAAATCCGACCCGCTATAGTGGTACAATATTTAAAAAGGCTAAAATTCACAAGACATATCAAAGAAAGCCTATTATCATCTTCTAAACAGAGCAACACTTATTATTTTGCTTCACAGACATGCATGGAAAGTTATAGACTAAGCTGCAAACTAGATAATATGCAAGAAATCCTCACCTCAAAATGCACAAGTATCAATCAAGATAGATCAATTCTACTCTAAGACAGAAAGGAGCATGGAGAACTACAAAATAAGAATAAGCTATATACAGAGTCACAACCATGAGTGTAGGTGTCAGAAAGTCTGCTATCTTTTCTATTACCCAAGCACTCATAGGAAAGTACTACTCAAGCTCAGGCCTAAATATGCTAGTATCAAACAAGTTAAAACGTTTTTCTTCTCCCTTTCTAACTAATTCTAAAAAAACGATCCTAAAATTTTTAAAAACTTATCCAGTTCAAAGTCCCCCCTTTAGAAAAGAACAAAGACCATAAGAAAAATCAAGAGGTTGATGATCAATGCCGCTAATGAGGGATAACGAAGCTATAAAAGAAAAATAAAAGAAATTACAAAGTAAAATCTTTTTGAATTTTTTCTCTTTATGTAAAAAGCTAGGAACTATTTTTTTTTATGACATAATCATCCTCGACCTAAAAATATCGGAAGTACCCCACCACACACTTAATAATATACGTTATCCCCAATGCATGTATAGCAGAGAAAAAAAAAGGATGAGAAATAGTCCCTAAGGCTTTCTACGACCTAGTTAACAACATAATCCTCAACATCAAGGGTAGCACGACCCCGCACTTAAACCCAAACATGCTCCTCACATACAACTTTGGGTACTCAGACTCCCCTAATCTGCAAAACAAAAGCCAAACAAAATGTAACACTATAAAAATAAAATACAAGCTGGGTTGCCTCCCAACAAGCGTCGTCGTTAACGTCGCGGCACGACGCCATCACCTTCACCACTTTTCCTTCCACTTTGAGGATAAAAAGCTGTCACGACCCAACCCGCCATGACTGGCACCCACACTAACTCCTAGTGGGCGAACCATTATGCTTAACCATCTACTCATTCAAAGTCCATTTTTACTTAGCAAATTCATTCAGTTCATAATAAATCAAATGCAAGATTAAGTCAAAAGTGGTCATTCCATAAAACAATAATGTAAATGCGGAAGTCCTAACTATTACTACCCCAAAATCCAAAATTCACCGTACAAGGACTCTAATCCAAAACATGTCTAAGGAAATCCATATTGTCTAGAATAAATAAACATCAATGTCTGGAATGGAAATAGACATTAAATAAAGGAAGATCTTCGGGCGGCCTAGTACGGATAGAAGCTCACCCTCAATCTGTTAGCAAATGGCCTCAAGCTAAATATGAGGTCGACTAGCAGTATCTGGATCACAATCTGCACTAAAAAAGAATGCAGCAAGGTAGTATATGTACAAACACTATGTACCGGTAGATATCATAGGCTGACTAAGATTAGTATCATGCATGAATCAAAAAATCAATAAAATAGACAGACCAGTCAACAACACATAATCAGATAACTAGCAATCAAGTCTACCAATGATATTAACAATCAAGTCAACGAAAGCAAGCAATGGAATAAACCTCACAACAACATTCTCACTTACTCATTCACTGATCACTCGTGTACATACATGCTAATTGGTGTCTTTGCCCAATAGCTATGACCTGCAGGAGACCCATGGTGTCTATGTACCCTCGCTCCGGAATCTTACCTCGGATCACGAGCCTTTAACTTAGGCCACATCCTCACCCCTATCAAATGTGCCTAAAATCTAGGTCACATCCTCACCCCTTTTCAAATGCGATATATATATATAAGCAGCTTGGGGGGACGAACACGACACCCCAAGCTTGTACTAACAGCTTCACGAATTGTACCCGCATTAAATTCTTGTACCATGAGCTACATAATTTGTACACTTTATCCAACTATTTTTATATCCCATATAGACATGTGTCAAAGTACTTAATATTTATTCCCTTCTCATGTATACGTATGCACTTTAAATTTAATTCTCCGACACATTTATTTCCTCCGTGCACTTTTACTTGTTCACTTTTGACTTTTCGTGTTCTAACTGAATATTTATTATCTTCTCATGTATAGACATATACAGTTCAATTTTATTTCTCCTACACAAATTTATTTCCTCCATGCACTTTAATTTGTTCACTTTAGACTTTTCACATTCTTTGAGAATTAATAAATCCCACGTGCATACATGTCATAGTACTGAATATTTATTCTTTTCTCATGTATACACGTGTGCATTGTATAATGAAAGATATGGGAATGACATCCCAAATGGTGGAGACAGAAGCAGGAACCACAATGCATTTTTGTGTTCCAAACAAGAAATTGCCAAATAAATCTAAGCCTGCAGTTGTATTTGTTCTTGGATTTGTTACTAATAACTGTTTTATTAGTAACAGTTATCTTTATATTTTCCATATTTTTTCTCAGCTAAAAATACTTTGTCAGTAGGAAATTAGATATAATGTCAAAAACAAAAAAGATCCTTATGTGTCGGAGAATTAAAATTGAAGTTCATACACATGAGAAGAGAATAAATATTCAGTACTATGACATATGTCCATGTGGGATAAAAAAGTAGTTTAGTAATGTGGCCAAGTAATATGAAACGGAGGGAGTACTTCATTTATTAATTCTTAAAGAACTTGAAGAGTCAAAAGTGAACAAGTAAAAGTGCATAGAGAAAATAAATGTATCGGAAAATTAAAATTGAAGTGCATATATATATACATGAGAAGAGAATAAATATTCAATATTATGACATATATCAATATGGAATAAAAAAGTAGTTGGTTAAAGTATACAATTTATATAGCTTTTGGTACAAATATTCATTGTTGTGTTAGTAGCGGAGAGACACTCATAATTAATGTTGATAAAGTAGTGATGTACTACACGTGAATATCTAAAGAAATTGGAATCCACATGTCCTTACAGTAGTGATTTATTGACAAAGTTTATCGTACAATTGAAAATTCTTTTTGTACAAATTTTTAGTGCTGTGTTCGTCCTCTTATCCCATTTATATATAGTAGAAATATATGTATAGGAGAGTCACTCATAATTAATGTTGATAAAGTAGTGATGTCCTACACGTGAATATCTAAAGAAATTGGAATCCACGTGTCCTTACAGTAGTGATTTATTGACAAAGTTTATAGTACAACTGAAAATGCTTTTTGTACAAATTTTTAGTGTTGTGTTCGTCCTCTTATCCCATTTATATATAGTAGAAATATATATATATATATTGTCACATCACTTTTAATGAGCGATTATCAGGTAGCATATCATTTTCATCAAGAAGATCATATTAACTTCTCACCACAATTGTCATCAAATTATAGATCACCACACATCGAATAATGGCATTTAGCCCACATCATCACTCAATCAACAGCATATAGGAATTCCAACCACAAATTGTGCCTGAAGACTAGAAATGCTTTCTCCTATTAATCTCATAATATATACAATCAACTAATCAAAGTCTAACTCAAGTAAACCGTAACCTACCTCAACTGCATAGCTGGAACAATGCGAATCACTCCGCATAGCCTTTCCCTTCCATAATGCCTCAGAACGCTCAAAGTCTAGCAATTAAGATGCTAAATAAGTCACAACACTCTAGTCAACAATATCAATTCAATGAACACCTTTCCGCTTTACCCCTTTCTAATGGGTGAATGCTTACTAGGTCTAAATCATCCTAACATTGGCCTTAGCAACAATAAACTATGAATTCATAAGGTTGTTCATTCAAGTTATCTCTTGCAAGCAATTTCTATGGTCAAGCTACCATCTTTATGAAACCCTAAGTATCAATTCACTTAATTCATGTCTCTAACGGTTCAATTTTGGATTAGAAAGTGATAACCCAAGCCTTTAAATGATAACCACACAATAATATTCATAACCCACCAACTATTAAAGGTCTATTAAGTTCTAGGGTTACTAGTCCTCAATTCACCATTGTAGACCAATTAGAATGATGAAAATCCTAGAGATGAATGCGTAATGAAAGAAGGAAGGGTTGAGACTTACGTCTTAAGAATATTCTTGCCCTAGCCTTAGAATTTCGCCTTAGGTGCTCCTTGGGAACTGTTTTGGAGTTTTATGAATAAAGACTTCGGACTAAGTGTTTAAAACACGGCTTACTGCTCCCTCGACCGCTGCAGCGATCCTTATGCCCGCTACAGTGGTCTCGCGATGTTACACCTCGGAAATTTTTCCGTTAGCATGTGCAAAATAGGCTAATAAGGATAAAATGTGTGTGTGGCATTTCGAAGGCAAGTAATAAGGTCCCGTAGATTGGTATCGAGGAGTTGAACAACTTTTAAGAAGGTTCCATAAGGATCGGAAATGAAACAAAGTAAAGAAAATAAGATTCAGTGAACTGGGAGTATACGGTCCATTATACGGACCGTAAAAGTGTTTTACGGTCCATTATACGGACCGCAGAAGCGTCACAGAAGAGACTGACTGAAGGGTGAGTTTTACGGTGTACTATACGGACTGTATAACGGTTTGACGGTCCGTAAAATGAATCGTCAAAGTGTCACAGAATGAGGTTGAGAGAAGGTCAGTTTTACGGTGAATTATACGGACCGTATAACGATTATACGGCCCGTCAAATGGATCGTCAAATGGTCACAGAGAGGGGCGATCACTGAGTCCATTTTACGGTCAGTTATACGGACCGTATAAATTTATACAGACCGTATAACGAACCGTATAATAACATCGGGACGGAAGTGTGTTTTATAAAAATATGATCCGAAGTTTCATTTTTCATTTCCCATTTTCTCCTACACGATCCTCTCTCTCTCTAGAACCTTCCACACACTTCTAAACCAAGAATTCAAGTAAGAATCAAGATCAATAACAACCAAATTAGAGGAATTAAGAGTGTGGAACTCCTCATTGTTCATTTAAGCCAAGAAATTCCCTAGATGGTGGAACTAGGGTTTTGTGAAAGTGAAGTATTTCAACTCAAGGTTTGTTCAATCACTATCCAAGGTATGTTTCATGACTTTATCAAGTTATTTAAGTGTTAGAAGACTAAGGAAAGCTTGAATTGTAGAAAGACATGGAAAATGGGTCTTAAAAGGGTGAATAGTGCCACTAATGAATAATGATGGAATTAAATCATGGAAGTGAGGTGTTATAGTTATGAATATGCTAGAAATGATGCTTTTATCATGAAATAAGTATTAAAGGTGCGGAAACACGATAATAAGCTATATGGATAAATATGGGGAAAATTGGAGGACATTGGTGGAATGTGATGAGGGTATGTAAATGATGTTTGTTGAATGTGATATTGTGGTGAATGTTGGATGTTGATATAGGACATGGGAAAAGTAGCATAAACAAAGGAAGTGCCGCCCAATTTTCTTTAGAAATAGTGACGCGTTCTTATAGTCCATCAACTAATGATAATTCGAATTCCCTTATGAAGGTAACGACGCGATATTGAAGAAGAGCACGTGAATGATATTTAGCTAAGCAAACAAGGTATGTTAAGGCTTGTCCCTTTCCTTCAAAGGCATGACTCCCATGTTACGACTTCATGAATGCTTCCATAGCTTCCTCATTTTCCAAAGCTAAACGTTTATGATTCCTCTCTTGATAACCCGTGAATGTTTTCCAAAATGTTTGTGTCTTTCCAAAACGAAGGTTTATGATTTCGTAAGATTTTATGATCATAATGGTGGACACGCTTTTGCAATGACGAATATGATGTCAAGACGAGAATATTTTCCTATTTGATTATGATGATGATGATTCCGAGTTTAAAGGTTCCAAGTTTATGTTTTCAATAACGATATAAGAATATCGAGCTATTTCTTGATTTCTAAATTTTATTCATGGATGACGACTATACTTCCCTTAAGATTTCCAAAAGTATACGAAGTGACTTCTTACAAGATGGTGACCCTACTTTCTGTTCTTTTTATATTAGATTTCGTTGATAGTCTCGCCTTATGATGATTGTCCCTTCAAGGCGAGACATGACGATCCTGATTAATCCATAATATAACCGGAGGTGTTCGACCTTACGTCACTCCGATAGGAACACAACTCTCCTTGGGCTCTCATGCATGCTGCGTATATTATGTATGTATATAGATATATATGATATGAAAATGTTTTCAGGGGAAGTGGGGAAAGGTGAGGCGCTATAGACGCATAGCCACCTGTACAGCTGGCGTATCATGATTTCATCCCGGACGCGGGTATATGGGTGATGGATCGGGCCGTACGTTCCTCGGCACTAACATACTATATTATTTATGGATCGGGCCGTACGTTCCTCTGCCCTAACAGATATATATATATATATATATATATATATATATATATATATATATATATATATATATATATATATGATGATACATGGATCGGGCTGCACGTTCCGCAGCAATATATGATATGATGATGGATATGAAGTAAGTCAGCATGTGCTATTTCTTCTATACGAGACTGTCACATACAGTTTATCCTTATTGATGTTTCCTTTATCTCCTTGATGTATTTCCATTGTTATGCCTTACATACTCAGTACAATATTCGTACTGACGTCCATTTTCTTTGGACGCTGTGTTCATGCCCACAGGTAGACAGAGAGGCGGCGCAGACCTATAGGAGCTATCAGCAGATTTACAGGAGCACTCCACTATTTCGGAGGTGCCAGTCGGGCTATGCTTTTGTATATATTTGTATATGTCTAGTTCTCCAGTAGAGGCTCGTAGATACGTAGTGTGGGTTATGGGGTCTCCCAAAGTTATATACATATACGTGCATATTATTTTGATAGCTTATGTTTATGAAAGCATTTATGTTTCAAGCGAAAGATGATTTCTTTATGATTTGAATATAAATTGATTAAAAGAGCATTAAATTAGTAGAATAAGTCATAGAGCGAGCGGTGCTCGGTGGTTAGCCCCGGGTACCCGTCGCGGCCCCTAGCTGGGTCGTGACAAAAGTGGTATCAGAGCAATTCGGTCTTAGGAAGTGTCTACGAGCCGTGTCTAGTAGAGTCTTGTTTATGGTGTGTTGCGCGCCACATTAATAAACAGGAGGCTACAGGGCATTTAGGAAAAATGACCATCTTTTATCATAAGAAATCGTGCGATAGAGCTGTATTATAAGATTATCCCCTCCCTAATGGTGCGTTATAATTTCAGCGAAGCTGATGAAGGGAAACGCTACCGCAGCCTAGAAGGGAAAGATGGTGGTTGAAGAAGGGCTCGAGCAAGAGCTACCTATAGATATGGAGGAGGGCGAACCTCAGAATAAGGCCCCACCTCGGTTTTCCCATACTTGACCCACTTTAGAGGATCAAAGGGGAGCCTCAACTTTAGCTCCATCATTCCCCGTTCCTCTCCCAGATGCCTCGGGCCAAGAGATGAGACATGTTATTCTTTTACTGACTCAATTGGTTGCCACTCAAGCTCAGCCGCAGGATGTGGGCCACGGTAACAGAGGTTGGAGAAAGGGAGATAATTCTTCAGGGTTTGATCATGAGTTTAGGGGTGACTCGAGGCAAAAATTCTCTAGGCACTCAGTTCGTTTCACAAGTGGTGCTCCTCCGCAGTTTCCTAGACTCAGATTTGATGGACCTACCTATTCTAGGTCACCCCAAAGTCTCAGAGTTTCCAATTCCAGAATTCGGAGTAGTTCTAGTCAGACGAGATTCTCGGTACCACGATGTACTCAGTGTCGCAGGTTACATAGGGGACCCTGTCGTTTTGGCTCGGATGTTTGTTATGCCTGTGCTCGGCCAGGCCATTTAAAGCGTGACTGCCCATCGCTACGTGGTAAAGCTAAGGTTCGAACTACGAGAGTGGTAGTTGACTCTTCGTCATCGGTACGCCCCCCAAGGCCAGGGCCACATGTGTTAGTAGGTGCTGGTAGAGACCAAAGAGGGACGCCTAGTCCGAGTAGATCCCGGCATCATATCCATGCATTTACTGAGCGACAAGATCTTGAGTCTTTCCCTGATATCGCCCCAGGTACATTACCAGTATCCTTTTACGATATGTAAGCATCGATTGATTTGGGCCTTATGTTGTCATATATTACTTCAGATGTTATTGACTGTGTTAGAGTAAAAGACTGGGCCAATCAAGCAAAGTGAGATGTCTATATTTGTTAGTGAACCAATGATAGCCAGAATCGTGATTTACGAGTAAGTTGATTGACAGCGAGTAAATATAAATAATATGTGTATGTATATGCATATTGGAATCCTAAACTGAGTGTGCAGGCACAACTTATGAGACAAGAACTATTATTTATACCCTTTAATAGTAAGTGATCTTGTGTTGTTCGTTTACGTATTAGGTGTGTCCCGATATATGTCCCATTGAGACATCGGACGTGTTTCCTGGGCTATGTGCAGGTTCGGGATTGTTATGTTTACAAGAGAAACTCTGCCGAAATTTTTCTAGCATCTAAAGGAGATAAGATATAAGCTGGTGACATGTTCTAGCGAGAAGAGATGTGAATGGCAGGACGTGATTAAGTTAGGAGTATCGTTAACAACTACACGAGGTGAGTTAAATACTATTGGAGGGATAGTAACAATAGTTATAAGGTAGTACTAAAGCATGTCATAGGAGGAAAAGGGTAACTCCAATAGAGTGTGGTACTGAAGTATTGATGAAAGGGATAAGCACGAGGAAGATACGATAAGTTTATTGGCAAAATAAAGTGACGGCATCACGTAGATAGAGATACAGGTATGAAGGACTATAATGAATGTAAATACATTGGTGAAGTGACTTATGTGGTAAGTGAAATAAGGATAATCAGAAAGAGAAACAGTTTAAGTATGCTCACTTCGTAAAGTTTAATCTATTTTATGAGCAAGATTTGCGAATGATACCAAGAAGTGTCACTCTATAGAGTTGATTATGATCATGATATAATGAGGACAGAGCGATAACTGGGATACACAGTAAGTAAAGTATAGCAAGGAAACGACTAAAAATGTGACATGCCCCATATGAACAGGGGGTGAATGCAAGTATGAAGCCAACAGGCGAGCCATGGGGCAGTAGATGAAGAAGCTTATAAAGCCTTGTTAAAGGAAAGTGCAACATGGAGGTTCTTCAATGACAAGAAATGATGGCAAGCAATGACAAAAAGGTAAGTCAACTTGATAAAGAAACTAGAGAAAAGTGATATGACAAAGTCGTAGTAGTTTGTGATTGGTATAATCAATAGTAAAAGAGCATGAGGCATAAGGGGTATTAGTTACGCATGAGACTTAGACCCTCGAGAACAAAGATGACGTTACAAGCGAACTTTGACCAAAAAAAAAAAAAAAGAGGGGGAAGTGATATTATATCTATAGTGTGGATAACTAGACCTACTACTGTTGTGAGCACCCCTATGGGACGAAAGTTGTTAATTGGAGCGGATTTAGATATTGAATTATAACTACCAAAGGAACTAAGTAAAATACATTATTGTTCGGATTGCTATGCCAATTGTATCACTCGATTACAAAGCTGCAAGGTGAGTATGTTAAGACCTCGCACATGAATTATCGTAGTTATAAATTATGGGAAACAACACAAATGAGATATAGTATATTAAGGGATATGTGAATTAAAGATTTGAAAGTGAGGCAACGGAATTAAGAATAGTACAAGCAAAACCCTTAAAGGGGGGGGGGGGGGGGGGGGGGAAGCGAGCAAAAAGAATACAAGTGTAGAAATTGGAATGATGGACCCTAAGATGTAAGAGATATACTCTAGAACTAAGAGTGAGAGTTGTACAGAAATAAGACTAACGACTGGTGAATAAAGGAATACGGATTGAGCAGGCATCTGAGGCTGTACTGGAAATCATCCGCGAAGACCTTGAACCATATGATATTGGGAGCAAATAACTCAAGGGACATTACAAAGGATGGCGATGTGATACTAGGACGGAGACAAATGCACTAATGATAGAGTCGTTGTAATGATATTGTGATTTATAAGCGACAATTGAGAAAAGGACTTACGGTTTTCTATAGTAGGATGTAAGATATAAAGATCAAATAAAATCAAATGAATAAAGGAAGGAAGAAAGCAGGACGCGATAAGTTGCTACGGATAGACAAAAGATTTTGGGGTGCGAATAATCACCGAGCCTCGTCGTAGTCGGGTACGCGAAACACTGGACCTTCGTAGTCGGGCTTGCTATGTAAATGATGTGAATATGAATATGACTATGAATACAATATGTAAATGAGTACGATTATAAATATGGATGCAGATACGGACACATGTACATGTATAGATGTGTATGTACACAAATCATGCAAGAACAATTATGCAACTTGCAAGTAATTATACGTCGCCCATGAACCCAAGTGGGTACTTAGAAAGAAGTAAACAGGAATAGTGTGATTATGATACCCCCGGGTCAGTTGAGGGGAAATATATGGTAAATTGAGTTGAAATGTGGAGTTGGGATTAGTGTGTTAGGGGCAAATAGGATAATTACTCTGAATATGACATAAGTGCATGCTATACGCTTACTACAGTAGCCTGGGATGTGACAACCTACGAATGCAATAAGGAAGCAGCCTCAGTCAGGATCTTGTGGCGAGGCAACCAATGGGAAGAAATGACCTGGAAGGAGAAGAGAAAATGAAATCCATGTACTCGCTTTTATTTTAATCCCCGGGAGAGATTCAACAAGAGATATCAACATTTTGAGGTATGTGATGCTTTATCTTCATGATGTTGCGGTCGTTTGTGGCCCTTATTGTTATGGCCCTGTGAGGCATTATATATTATGGGTTGCTATGACAGGTTAGTAGTGCCAGATTACAGAGGAAACTCTAGCGAAATTTCTGTAGAATCTCGAGTGTTTAACATTCGAGGACGAATGTTCCAAAAGGGGGGAAGAATGTTACACCTCGGAAATTTTTCCGTTAGCATGTGCAAAATAGGCTAATAAGGATAAAATGTGTGTGTGGCATTTCGAAGGCAAGTAATAAGGTCCCGTAGATTGGTATCGAGGAGTTGAACAACTTTTAAGAAGGTTCCATAAGGATCGGAAATGAAACAAAGTAAAGAAAATAAGATTTAGTGAACTGGGAGTATACGGTCCATTATACGGACCGTAAAAGTGTTTTACGGTCCATTATACGGACCGCAGAAGCGTCACAGAAGAGACTGACTGAAGGGTGAGTTTTACGGTGTACTATACGGACCGTATAACGGTTTGACGGTCCGTAAAATGAATCGTCAAAGTGTCACAGAATGAGGTTGAGAGAAGGTCAGTTTTACGGTGAATTATACGAACCGTATAATGATTATACGGCCCGTCAAATGGATCGTCAAATGGTCACAGAGAGGGGCGATCACTGAGTCCATTTTACGGTCAGTTATACGGACCGTATAACGAACCGTATAATGACATCGGGACTGAAGTGTGTTTTATAAAAATATGATCCAAAGTTTCATTTTTCATTTCCCATTTTCTCCTACACGATCCTCTCTCTCTAGAACCTTCCACACACTTCTAAACCAAGAATTCAAGTAAGAATCAAGATCAATAACAACCAAATTAGAGGAATTAAGAGTGTGGAACTCCTCATTGTTCATTTAAGCCAAGAAATTCCCTAGATGGTGGAACTAGGGTTTTGTGAAAGTGAAGTATTTCAACTCAAGGTTTGTTCAATCACCATCCAAGGTATGTTTCATGACTTTATCAAGTTATTTAAGTGTTAGAAGACTAAGGAAAGCTTGAATTGTAGAAAGACATGGAAAATGGGTCTTAAAAGGGTGAATAGTGCCACTAGTGAATAATGATGGAATTAAATCATGGAAGTGAGGTGTTATAGTTATGAATATGCTAGAAATGCTGATTTTATCATGAAATAAGTATTAAAGGTGCGGAAACACGATAATAAGCTATATGGATAAATATGGGGGAAATTGGAGGAAATTGGTGGAATGTGATGAGGGTATGTAAGTGATGTTCTTTGAATGTGATATTGTGGTGAATGTTGGATGTTGATATAGGACATGGGAAAAGTAGCATAAACAAAGGAAGTGCCGCCCAATTTTCTTTAGAAATAGCGACGCGTTCTTATAGTCCATCAACTAATGATAATGCGAATTCCCTTATGAAGGTAACGACGCGATATTGAAGAAGAGCAAGTGAATGATATTTAGCTAAGCAAACAAGGTATGTTAAGGCTTGTCCCTTTCCTTCAAAGGCATGGCTCCCATGTTACGACTTCATGAATGCTTCCATAGCTTCCTCATTTTCCAAAGCTAAACGTTTATGATTCCTCTCTTGATAACCCGTGAATGTTTTCCAAAATGTTTGTGTCTTTCCAAAACGAAGGTTTATGATTTCGTAAGATTTTATGATCATAATGATGGACACGCTTTTGCAATGACGAATATGATGTCAAGACGAGAATATTTTCCTATTTGATTATGATGATGATGATTCCGGGTTTAAAGGTTCCAAGTTTATGTTTTCAATAACGATATAAGAATATCTAGCTATTTATTGATTTCTAAATTTTATTCAAGGATGACGACTATACTTCCCTTAAGATTTCCAAAAGTATACGAAGTGACTTCTTACAAGATGGTGACCCTACTTTTTGTTCTTTTTATATTAGATTTCGTTGATAGTCTCGCCTTATGATGATTGTCCCTTCAAGGCGAGACATGACGATCCTGATTAATCCATAATATAACCGGAGGTGTTCGACCTTACGTCACTCCGATAGGAACACAACTCTCCTTGGGCTCTCATGCATGCTGCGTATATTATGTATGTATATAGATATATATGATATGAAAATGTTTTCAGGGGAAGTGGGGAAAGGTGAGGCGCTATAGACGCATAGCCACCTTTACAGCTAGCGTATCATGATTTCATCCCGGACGCGGGGTATATGGGTGATGGATCGGGCCGTACGTTCCTCGACACTAACATACTATATTATTTATGGATCGGGTCGTACGTTCCTCGGCACTAACATATATATATATATATATATATGATGATACATGGATCGGGCTGCACGTTCCGCAACAATATATGATATGATGATGGATATGAAGTAAGTCAGCATGTGCTATTCCTTCTATACGAGACAGTCACATACAGTTGATCCTTATTGATGTTTCCTTTATCTCCTTGATGTATTTCCATTGTTATGCCTTACATACTCAGTACAATATTCGTACTGACGTCCGTTTTCTTTGGACGCTGTGTTCATGCCCACAGGTAGACAGAGAGGCGGCGCAGACCTATAGGAGCTGTCAGCAGATTTACAGTAGCACTCCACTATTTCGGAGGTGCCAGTCGGGCTATGCTTTTGTATATATTTGTATATGTCTAGTTCTCCAGTAGAGGCTCGTAGATACGTAGTGTGGGTTATGGGGTCTCCCAAAGTTATATACATATACGTGCATATTATTTTGATAGCTTATGTTTATGAAAGCATTTATGTTTCAAGCGAAAGATGATTTCTTTATGATTTGAATATAAATTGATTAAAAGAGCATTAAATTAGTAGAATAAGTCATAGAGCGAGCGGTGCTCGGTGGTTAGCCCCGGGTACCCGTCGCGGCCCCTAGCTGGGTCGTGACACGCGATAGCGGGCAAGGGCCCGCTGTAGCGGACCTCTAACTTCATCCACTTCCGCTATGGTGAGCATAGACTCGCCATAGCGCGAGCGCTACAGCGGTCCTAGCGGACACCCTATTTCCTATATGTCTGTGGCGGCGAGAGATCCACCGCTACAGCGGCCCCGCCACAGCTGTGCCACTGAACTAGTGAGCTCGTTAATTTCCTCCTGTTTTTGACTCTACCAGACAACACTTCATCCAAGGCCTCACAAACATAGCAAGACATGCACATTAATGTAAAAACATCATACGGACTCACCCATGGTCTCGAAATCCCTAACAGAAGTTTAATTTCCTACGTCACCCCCCAATGGTCGCAATACAACGAAACAATAATCACAAACAAGCCAAGTTTTCAGTTCTTAGACATCTACAATTGAGTTTGTATTAGCTCGTTCTACCTTTGGAAAGGTTCTATTGGAAGGGTGATCCTAGATTTTCCATAACGGCCTGGAAGGTCGTTACACAAGCAATAGGTGTCGCAACTTGAACTTCTTGGCCCTTAAGAGTGGAATGTCATTTTATCTTTTCGGTGTGGCATATTTCAGGATGTAAGGCTCTTATTCCTCATCTACCCACCTATTCATCGGGGCAGAAGGCTTGATTTCCATGTTTCCAACCAAACACAATTGTAGAAAAATGTTTATAATGAGGATCAATACCATCAAACTCTAAAAATACATTATTTCTAACATCCTCACTTTTGTATACCTCCTCAACATTGGCATCATCAACAATATTTTTATCAAATGCATGGAGTTCCTCTTTCTGTTCCATAAGTAGGCCACTATCCACAACAATCTGTGGTTGGCATCAGACGCCTCAACCTGTTTATTCATTTGATCGTGCATGTTATGGATATCTGAGCCAAATTGGTCTATCTCTTGTCTTAGCATAGTCCTGTCTTCTATCAGTTATATCGCCATGTTTGTAAGAGCATCACGGAGAAACCCATAAAATTTCATTTGTTGAGCTTGTTCCGTTAGCCAAGATTGGCTCACTATCTCTGCTTCTTCAAAGCTATCGTTCTTCTGTTTGAGGTTTGTCTTGGGTATTGGCTAAGCTGGTAAATTACAGATCATTACAAGTTTTAACCTCGGCCTGCATCTTATTAAGTTTAGAACTTTCCTCTCTATGACTTTCCATATTTTTGCGGCTTGCTATTTTATTAAAGCGTTGTGCTCCAACATTGGTTTTACCATATCACTGACCCTAGCAATAAGTCCTGTATCCTCCACTTTATTATTCCTGTAAACATCACAAACAACAGGAGAATCATAATAGGGGCTCGGGATGGAGAATAATAGTTAGGACAACCGTTCCAATGGCCGTCTTGGCCACCACATATACTACAAAAATTCCACTCAAAGGATTGAGAGGTGCGCACAACCTATCTTGGAAATATTATGATAGCTTTTCCACATGTGGGGTCCTCCACAAATTCGATAAGGATTATCAAAATAGGAACAACTGACATTCGATCAATTTTTATCCTAGAATGTCATGTGAAGTAGAATAACAAAATATTAAACTAAAAATCAAAATAAAATATTAGAACTTGAATAGACAAAAAAAAGTCTGACCTAGATAAACAGTTAATTTCTAAACCAGATTAGTGTGTAAGAATAAACCAAAATTCAAAAATGACTTTCTGGTTAGACTTTTGGTGAAAAAACCAGATTTTTGGTGGTGTAGGAATCAAACTTTGTGGTTTCCAGCGCCAAAATCAGACTTTTTATGAAAAAAATCAGAAAATGCTATTAAAAGTACAAGCTTTTGGTGGTTTTTAGCAGTTTCTAGTTTCCTCCTATGCATTCATTAGGAGGTCTCGCGTTCGCGAGAAGGTTGGTCCAGGAAAGTCGCGACCTCAACCTCTCCATCGCGTTCTCATAATGAAAAAGGGGCGTGGGCCGGATCACGCTAGTCTATCGCTATCATGATGGACACATTGTTTTCGCGATGGGCTGAGCCGGGCCGGGTTACGTCGCATTTGCGGTGGTGTGGGCTGCGTTCGTGACGAAGGAATCTGGCCTGGACAGATTTAAAACCCTCATTTTGAGTTTCACCTTCCTAAACCCATTTTAAAAGCTATAGAGCTCAGATTAGAGAGATTCCAAGTGCTATTTCTAAAGTTCTTCATTGGGCAAGTTCTTAAACTTAATCTAAGTGATCATTAATGATTCCATCCACCAATTTAGAATTCCATGATTTCTAAGTAGTAAATTAAGGATTTCCATGAAAATGGGTTTTATTGAGATTTATGAAATTAAGGATTCATTTGTGGTTATAAATTCATGATTTTTAGGGATATAAATAATTAGACAATGGGAAAGGTGAATTTAAGTCAAAATTTCAATTTTGCCCTTAGAGAATTAGGATTACCTTTTTGGGGGCATTTTTGGGTTCCGGACTAAAGTATAATAATATGTGTATTGTTGGATTCGTCTAACCCCTTAGAGTACTAATTTGACAATATTAAACACGATTTACTAATGAAATTACAATAATGAGTTTCGGGGTTTGGGACGGGGTTTTGGGTTGCCTTTTTGGACCCGAATCTTTAATATAGCAATATAGGTATCGATAGACTCGTAATCTCATGTAAATACCGTATTTGAATGGATTAGGCTCGTTCAAAAGCTCAATGGAAGGGGAAGGCCATAGAGTGACTCTTCAACTTCGGATTCGGGCAAATTAAGACTTACTAGACCCATTATAAGTTTATGTGTTTGTTAATGTAATCAAGGAGCATAATGGGGAATTGGGGGTCCCGTACTCATGAGGAGACTAGCACTTGTGCTGGCACCGGTGTACTTGTATGGGTAAGTAAAACATAAAATATTTATGCGAAGTGACGAAGATTATGTGTCTAGCCTTCGGGCATGAAGATGGTTGATATGGTTGTTGCTTATTTGGGATGTGATGGCCATAGTTGATTGAATACTTGTGAATATTGACTTGATTTTCATTCATCACTCCATATCTCATCTAAAATATGAAAGGACATAGATACTTGATATTGAATTGATGTTATGAATCTGCATGGTGTACGCATATCTATTTCATACTTTCATGATATCATTGACGTGTGATTAATGAAATACAAGAAAGGGCCTTGGAGGCTGGATGTTGAATATGGTACATGGACGGAGTGATGATGATATTTTAGCCTATCTGCTAGTACCCTATGTGATCTGGGAGATCTGGAATTTTGGGTGGGTATATGGACCCCATGAGTCCTCCATAGGTCATGAGAAACCTACTATAAGACCGTGTGTATACTGGTACATATGGCCATTGCATTGCATATTACACACTTGCATTGCATACATTTCTTTGCATCTCATGCCATCTATGCTTGTATGACTTGATTTCATGCCTTAAGTGTCTGAATTGATGGAAAGATGAGATCTTTGTACTTATAATTTTCCTAATCGATGGAAAGATTTAAGATTTATGACTATCCTCTTCTACAAAAATGAAAAGGGGGAATCTTTACGATTATACTTAGAAAGGAATGAACTTTATAAACCGATTAAGTTGTGGATACTTTCTTTGCCTATTGAATGCTTATGAACTGTGGACTTTGAACTAACTAAGCAAGAAGAGGAGTATCAGAAGTGTCAACCCTCATCATCAATATAGTTTAGGGTCAGTCACTGATGTTATTGGGTGCACGTGCTTCCCCTACTCACTCTACACTTGCTGCACTTTTTTTGTGAAGGTTCGGATCTAGGCACGAGTTGAGATCGAGGCTTGTAGATCCTTTGGAGCTTTCTACTGGTGTTTAGGGTGAGCCGATGATGGTTCCACAGTGCCAGACTCCTCCTTATCCTTATTTTTTGTCTTTCATTACTTCAGACAGTATTTTTGTATTATTCAGACTTGTATTCGGATTAGTAGCTCTTGTACTTGTGACTCCAGGTTTTGGGAGTGTTTTGGACTTAGACCTATTTCTATTTGAGTTATTAAGACTATTATGTACCTTGGGTTTTATTCTTTGCTTTTCACATTTACTTTATGCAATTTGAACATTTTTTATTAGATACGCCTAAGGGTTGGGTTAGGTTCCCTCACGACAAAAATGGGATTTGGGTCGTGACAACTATTTTGGCCAAACATCATCGTTCCTATATCGACCCTTTTGGTCGTTACAATTCTTTCAGCGTTTTCGCCTATTTTCGAGAATTTATTAGCTCATTTTTTACCCAAAGGGAAGTGGACACGCTTCCCGAGGTGTCTAGATCTGGTTCGGGCAACTTTTGTGAAAAAATAGGCTTTGAGTGAACAATATTTGACCCGAAGTTGACTTTTGGATAAACGAACCTTTTTCGGAATTCTGTCTATTCCGAGAGGTTCGGATGGTCATTTAGAAATGGTGTGTGTAATTGGTTCGGTTCTCAATGCACTGAGATGCATTTCGAACTTAGGATGGGAAATTGGAATTAAGGCACCAGGGGTTGACTCAGTCAACGAGATCTCCGTTGGGAATTCAGACGCCAAAGGTGCGTTCGTAGCGCATTTTTATATGGGACTACGTGTCTAGTATGTGAGTAGATGGACTCGGGAATTAGTCAGAAAATGGATCGAAAGGAAATCTTGGGTTAAGTTTGTGGTGTCTGGTGGCTGCTTTGGCGGCACCAGCATCGCCGCAGCGGCACCGCTGGAGGGGTAGCCCTGCCGCTGGAGCAGTCAATGACTTTTAGTCATTCCCGCTGAAGCGGCCAGATGGTCGCTGGGGCGGCGCCGCTGGAGTGGTCCAGGTACCGCTACAGCGGTGACAGGCAGTGAATTTTCATTAAATGTGTCTTAAATAAGTCCTAGACCCTCATTATTTCTTATCTCGATATTGGAGCTTGGGGAAACTGTTCTTGGTGATAATTTCAAGAAATTCTTGGAGGTAAAACTTGTCTAATCCTTTACTCTTCCTTAATCACAATCATCTTAGATTCTCCCCTTCCCTTTAACATTCCCTTAGAAGATGGGATTTGGAGGAGGGTTTTTGGGAAACTTTTTCTTAGGGTCATGTATGATAAATTGATGATGTTTATGCTAAAATTTGATGAATCTAATCTTAGTAATCATATATCTTCCACTTTTAACGTTGAATTTCGGATTTGAAGACTTAGGGTTCATACCCAATTTGGGGATTTTTACTTGAATCATAAATTAGGCTAATCCTTGGGCTAATTAAATAATTAATGGTTATGTTATGATTACCTAGTATTCAATTTGGTATTTTGACTGAGAATTTTCCATTTTGCCCTTGTGGGCCCATTTCCCCAATTTCTTCGGTTAAAATGGACCGAATTGAAATAGTAGCAATGTTAGTATCATTTTTCATAATTTCTAATATAGAATTCGATTATGCTTAGACTACTTTCGTTCCGAGGTTCAGCGGAAGGGCAAAGCAACAGAGTGACTTGTTGGTGTTGCAGTTTGGCAGTCCAGGTAGGTTATGGCTTACCTTTGGTGAGACTTCGTATAGGGAAGCGCATATTTAGATTATAATGATGGAGACAAGATGTGAACGTTCGGGTATGAAGTCGGAATGGATATTTCCTTAGGTTGGGCCCTGTTGTGTGTTGGGACTAGCCACCCCGTTATGTGTGTTTGATTGTTCTATTGTGATGGTTTGATGCCATGAGTAGTTGGTGGATATCGGAATCCGTGTTATTGTCTTGACTGAGATAGGATTGATATACCATTGTTGGTGCTTGTGATATTGATATACTGTTGGCATACCTCTGTTGGTATTGTGATATGGTACATTGTTGGTGCACCCCTTTGTCGGTACTTGTGATATTGATATACTGTTGGCATACCTCTGTTGGTATTGTGATATGATATATTGTTGGTGTACCCCTTTATCGGTACTTGTGATATTGATATACTGTTTGCATACCTCTTCTGGTATTGTGATATGATACATTGTTAGCGTCCCCTTTGTTGGTACTTGCGATATTGAACTTGGTTGTGCATAATTAATATACGTATTGCACGCATTCTCACACATTTATGATACATGGCCGATACCCGGTGATGATCCGGTATCGTTAATTGAGTAAACTAATATTTCGATCAACTCTTTACTTGAGTGATTGTGAAAAGGCCGATGTCCGAAGATCAATTCCGGAATCTTTGATTGTATGAAAGTGACATTTGATAAAATCTTTTACTTGTGTGATTATGAGAAGGCCGATGTCCGAGGTTCAATTCCGCAATTGTTGATTGTGTGAGACTGACATTTGATAGACACTTTTACTAGAGTGATTGTGAGATGGCCGATGTCTGATGATCTATCCCGGCATCATCGTTGCATGGACGATTCCGATGATATTCCGAAATCGTTGTTAGCGCATGGACTTCGCGGGTCCCCCAGAGTGGTGCCGGTGAGACTCCTCCTGTGGGCAATTAGCTAGGGTCCCGTCTATCTATTGGGCAAAGATCTAGGAGGGGTGGCACTTAGACTTCGCGAGTCATGCCAGGTTGTGCTATTGAGACGTCAATATTTCCATCTGGAGTACATGTGTACACCTCATCTTCATGGCATTACATAGCATTCATTCCTTCATTAAACTGCATTGCATTATGACTAGATTGAGATTCTTAGTGATTGGATTGTGATGATTGGATTGGATCGGATATATTCGGACTTGACCAATTTGGGTTTAGATGCTTTACATAGGCTATGAAGGATACTTGATTGTGATCATATTGTTCTATACCTATTAGATTCCTTGCTTATCTGCTTTATTTTCTGAATTGTATTAACTATGCTTAGTCGGCCGATGATGCCTACCAGTACTGTTGTTTGTACTGACCTACACTTGCTGCATTCTTTTATGAATGCAGAGTACTAGGTTGGATCTACTTCTTTGACCCGTGGCTGATCGACTCTTCGGCTTCCTCTCGAGTTTCCAGGGTGAGCATGGCGTCCGCTGACCTTGAAGACTTCTTATCATATGTCTTACTTTTATTTCAGAGACATAAACATTTATGTATTAGTATTTCCAAACTATACTATTCTCCTAAGATGCTCTTGTATTATTCACACTAGACCCTGGGGGTATTTACTGTCTTCCGCACTTTTTACTACTATTTATCTATATATATCGTGAGACTTACGTATTTGTTATTTCTGTGACTTAATTTCTTCAATTCATATATTGGTTCGTTGTTGGGATAAGGGTTCGCTTACAGAGGAGGGAACGTAAGTGCCAGCGCGGCTTATCAAAAATGGGTCGTGACAAGTTGTTATCAGAGACCTTGGTTACCCGGTTTTTAATACGGAGCCATCGGTACGATGAGCTCCGTACTTATCTGCGGGAAGATATGGGACATTTAGGAAATCTCACTTTCTTTCTTTCCGTCATGCTACTTTATTCAAATTGGTATCTGAAAAGATCAAATTGGTATCTGCCTTTTATCTCTTCTCTCATAGATGGTGAGGACTCGAGCTACTATGGCCCGAGGTCAGGTGCCAAAGCCCGCAGCTACGGCTGGCACCCGAGGGTCAGCGACAGCTAGAGGGGGCGGCAGAGTGAGAGGCCGCGAGGCTACCCCAGCCAGAGGTAGAGCTCCGACGATAGGATAGCGTCGAGAGAAATCTCCGTTCCCCGAGCCCGAGGATGTGGCTCCAGCTCAGACACTGCCGGACGTTACTTCTAATCAGGCCATGCATGACACTATAGCCAGAGTGTTACTTCATCTTGATGCCCAGCATGCGGCGGGCGGTGTTATTACATCCGGAGGGGGTTCTGTCACGACCCAACCCCATGGGCCATGACTAGTGCCCAAACTGGACGCTCGTATACGAACCTGCTAGATATAATCAGACTGAAACTAAGTACAGTATGGAAACTTGTAAAAACAAATGAAAGACTCATAACGCCACATATCATAAACCTGTCTCCTGAGGAGTCACGGCTAACCACAGCATAACACAATACGCAAGCCGACAAGGCTGCCACTATATACGGGAATATCCAAAACAAACCATATCGACACAGTCAGATACAACCCACATATGTCTACAGACCTCTAAAAGTGTACAAGTGAAATATGACGGGACAGGGCCCCGCCGTACCCCTGGATATGCATACGTTTACATCAAAAGATCTGTACCAAAATAATCTAGGCTCCGGAACAATAGAGCTCTCCAAAACAACTGAGCTAAGCTAGAGGATCACCAAACCGAGTGTCTGTACCTCGAGCATGAAACGCAGCCCCCCGAAGAAAGGGGGTCAGTACGAGATATGTACTGAGTATATAAAGCATGAAATACAATAAAGAAAATCATAACTGAATAAAAGATTACAGGAGAAAATCATATACCATATCCGGCCCATTATGGGACTCGGTGAATAAAGTCATCATATACCATTCCCGGTCCATCATGGGACTCAGTGCCATAATCATATCATCATATATACACATACGTACCCGGCCCTCTAGTGAGGGACTCGGTGAACAATGCAGTGAAACTGTGCACGAAAAAATACCCGGCCCAGGACTCGGTGAAAGATATATTAACGGCATGCACGAGCAGAATAATGAGCAACCATATGCAAACTAAATCATCATCTGAGACTCAATAGAATAATTAGAATGAAGTAACACTTGAGAATCGAAGACAACAATCATGTCAAGTACCCCTCGAATATCACTATGGATTATATCAAATAAAACTTCAGGAATCATAGACACGTATCAGGACATAATGAAATAGCTTCTGGAAATCAAGAACATTAGCCATCCTAGTGTCTCGAAGAATAGGAGCTTCTTTGGAGTTTATACATTCGTCGTTTGTTTGTCTCACGTAGATCATGCCAAAAAGAAATAAGGGTTAGCTTTACATACCTTACGTCGTCCTAGGAACTCAACTTAATCACGAACTTTCCATAATTAGTATGCCAAACCTATAACCATAGGAATACGTACACAACTTTAGAGGGCTTTCGTATATCGTGTACATCAATGATGATTTAGTTCGAAAATGAAACGGACAGCATTTCCCCTAATATTTAACAACCACCACTCAATCAACAAAACCAACAACAACGACAACAACCCCAATAACCTCTCTTAATCCTTTTTCAACTCAAATCATTAACATCTAAGATTATACACCAAACAGACCAACATACGCTTCATATATGATACCTTATACACTCTTTTCTTCCAAATTTATGAGCCATATCAACAACAACACGACAACAACATCAACTACCATCCATATACAAGAAAACTACTTCAATATCATTTTAATGACAAGCTCAAAACAGTTCACCGAACTACAACATCGAAAATACAATTTTCGACCTTTACTTCGCAAGATCACAAATACATGGAAAAGAGTATAATACCACCATGAACAACAAGAACAACGACACATACACATACTTATAACTATATTTCCATCCCTTCAACACAACTAGATCATCCTCAAATACACTACATGAACCTTTATTTCTACACTAAGAAGAACTTAAGGTGAAATCTCCCCCAAGTTGAAGATGAACTGATTTAAAAGGATTGTTGAATTCTTACCTTAGTTCTTTGAAGAAGGAGAATAGGATGAACTATAGAGAAGCCTTCCCGAAACTCTAATAAATAAAACCTCCAAACCAAGATAAAAATTAGCAATTTAATTATCTTGAAGAGGGCTGACCGTGAGCTTCAAGAGCAGCCATGGTTGTGTGAAATTCTTACTTCAAATGACTTTGTGAAGATGAAGTTGATTAAATGAGTCATCACCAAGATTATATATGCCACCAGCCACAATGACATGTGTCCCACTATGGCATGGACTAATCGGATTCGGCCATGTTGTAGTAGGGTCCATTTAGTACACTAATTAACTTAATTAATAATTAATCCCACTTAATAATCTAATCATGGTTAATTAATCCATAATCTCCACTAATATTTCTACACTAATTGTAATTTACAAGCAAATCATGCACTTATTAAAATTGGGGATTAAAAGTCGTTGTCTCAAAATAATCTTGTCCTTGAACTTATGTTGATTAGCTTACGAATAATCCAACGTGCAAAAATACGGGATATAACAAGTTCACAGACTAGGGTTGAGGCGCAGACCCCTGCAAGGATAGTACACCCCACCGCAGCTATGGCTCCTCGGATGGGTGCAATACCCGCTCCTGGTGATGAGATTAGGCCCATGGAGGGTGCTTTTATGACTGCTTCAGACCAAGAGCTGGTTGGGAGGTTCCAGATGAAGTTAGCCCCGCCGAGGTTTGCTGGTAACTCGTCTGAGGATGCCTACGAGGTTATTCTTGATATGCATGAGTTTTTGCACCGTATGGGGATAGTGGAGACCCACGGCATTGATTATGTGTCCTACCAGTTTCGCGATGACGCGAAGACATAGTGGAGGTATTTCTTGGCGTGCAGACCTGAGGGTTCTCCTCCTTTGACTTGGACTCAGTTCTATCGGGCCTTCCTTGAGAAGTATGTGCCCCAGTCTTTGAGAGAGCCACGTAGGGAGCAGTTTTTACACCTTGCGTAGAGAGGCATGTCCTTGGAGTCCTATGTGACGCGTTTCCTCTATTTGGCCCATTACTCTACTTCGCTGATCCCTACTGAGGCCGATAGGATCAGACGCTTTGTTGGAGGACTAGTGGGCTCTCTACAGATTATTTGTCTTCAGATGGAGTCTATGAGGCTTCCTTCCAGTCCATTATAAAGCATGCTTCTATGGTTGAGAGCGCTAAGGCCCGTGATTTTGGTGGTGGTGACAAGAAGCCACATCAGATTGGTAGTTATGGTAGTTCTGGTACGAGGGGCGCCAGTCAGTTTTTGAGGCCACCTAGCCCTATTCCGGTTGTCCTGTGCATTCAGTATTACCGGCTTCCTCTAGTGAGACGCCTAGGCAGAGAGCTCCTAAGAGTTCATTCCCCAAACCAGTGGACATGACTGCTTCATCTGGGTCTTCAGCTTCCGTGTTTCAGCACTTGACTCCTCTTACTTATTACTCTTGTGGAGAGGATGGGCATGTTTCCAGGAGATTTCCTCGACCAAAGCGAGATTATCAGCTGCTGAGGACTCCTATATCGTCCGGTGGTCGAGGTGGGACTTCTCGGAGAGGCGGTGCTCAGTCAGGCCACGGTACTTCACATGGTTCTAAAGGTAGGTCCCAGCCAGCTAGAGGTGGTACTCAGAGTTTGAGAGAAGGATTCCAGACTGGGCGTGGCGGAGCCTATTGTTACTCATTTCCTAGTAGGGCAGAGGTAGAGGCATCAGATGCTATGACCACAGGTACCATTTTTGTCATGCCCCAAAACCCACCCTAGACGTGACCGACATCCGACGTCACGAACAACGGAAGAACCTATATGATGCAATAATAACACTTGAAACCCGCCAAGTTCAACATTCGTCTCCAACAGTTTAATAAAATAAATGCAAACAGATCATGAATATAAGAATTAAATCAGCGAAAGTCTTTATAAATTGAATAATTCAATCAAAACATGATAGTGTGCCTGAAAGAGTTAAACAACAACTCTTCTTCTACCCACATTCGAATGTATACTAAGGAGCTTCTAAGAATAAGGAATAAATGTCTAACTCATCGGGATGCAACCCAGAAACTAATATAAATAAATGGAATTAAATAAATTGGGTGTCCCACGAATGAATGTGTGGGCTCACCAAATTAGCAGCAACCGCAAGTCCTTCCTAAACACCCGGATTATCAAGAACCTGCTCTTTACCGTTACTTAACATACCATAAAAAACAACAATGGTGCCTCAGGGACAACAAGTGTCACGATCCGAGTAGGGGGCCATGACGGGTAACCGGAGCTGACTACTGAGCACTTCTCATTAGGCTAACCATCATACTCAACCTGAACATATATAGTCTCCAAAGAAACCCATATCTATATACATAAGCCCTCACGGCTACAAAAATGATATACAAAAGTACAATGTGATCATCATGGAACATCAACTACCCACACTTACGTATCTACGAGCCTCTACTAGAGTACTAGACATAAGGACGGGATAAAACCCCGTCGTACCTAAGTATATATATACAAAAGAATATGACCATAAGTAGCACCTCCGAAGTAGTGGAGTGCTCCTGTGAATCCGCTGATAAGCTCCTACGGATCTGCACCGTCTCCCTATCTACCTATGGGCATGAACACAACATCAAAAAACAAAGGAAGTCAGTACGAAAAGTGTACTGAACACGGAAGGCATGAATAGTAATAGCATAGTGAGGAAACAATGAAACATGAGCTGAAGATATAACATGCTTAAACTTTAAAGGAAAACACATGTATGCATATCATATATACCATCATCATTAACCCACGTCCGGGTAACTATCACCCGCCGCCTACTAGTGGTGTCATGTATGGCCCTCTAGGCTCGGTGTACTCATTAGCAGCCCGCCTTCACGGTGACATGTCCGGCCACTTAGGCACAGTGTAATCGTAAGCAACCCACATTAGCAGTGACATGTCCAGCCATATAGGCACGGTGTAATCTCATCATCATATACATCTCATAAAGCATGCATAAGAACTTAAAGACAACTATAACTCTATCGGGATGACGTAAGGTCCAAAACCCCCGATTCCATTTGTTATATCCCGTGTTTTCACAAGACGAAAAAAAAAATTTGAAATTTTGAAATATCTTTTATTTGTGAGAAACAAGGTCAAATTTGATTTTATTTGACATAGGAGTCATGCATGAAAGAATATTAATGTGGGAGTGTCGAAGAAGGCTAAGGGCAAAAATTGGAATTTTGGAAATTAGTTTCGGGAATTACTAAACGAGATTTATAAGACTTTGGGCTCAAAAATTGATGAAAAACTAGGCCCAACAAGAGGGGGTGGCCGGCCACAAGGCCAAGACCACCCCACAATTTTAATAATTTATCATGTGCTTAATTGGTATAAGAGGCCTTATCACTTAGAATGTTCATGAAGCAAGATAGAAAGAACACAACAAACAAGAGTGGAGAAAAAGAAGAAGCTTACGGGTTTGCCATGGAAATTTTCACCCCCCCCCAAAATCTTGTTCCAAAAATTGTTGTCTTGTGATTTTTCTACTAATTCAAGGTCCCTTTATAACTTGGTGTGGTTGTCTTGGGGGAAGAAGCACTTGGTGCTCCAATTTGATCACTTATCCAAGTGAAGAAGATTAGAGAATAAGGTAAGAATTCATCTCTTTTTTATGGTGTTATGATGTTTTGTTTGTGTTGTAGAGTGTGGGAATGAGTTGATTGTATGGAAAAATGGAAGATTTCAAAGTGGGTAAACCCTATGGTATGTGGCCGAGTGAATATATGTATTGTATAGCCATAATGTGTTGAATTCATGTTATATTTTAGTTGTGGTTGTGATGAAATGCATATTGGAATTGGAAGTTGAATGAATTTAGTTGAAGTTGATAAAAGAGCCTATGGCCGTGTGGTATGTTGAACTTGGAATGGAAATGGATGAAGTTTTTTAGTGTGTTATTACGATTCTTTCAATGTAAATGGAAGTAAGATGAGATAAGTTTGTATTGAAATGGAATGTAGAAACTTATGTCGTTTTAGTATGATTTTCCGACATTAAGAAAATGAAGTTATTTGGTTGTTAATTGTGATGATCATTGATGAATTTGGAAGTTGGAATCATGTTATGAATATGTATGCCAAAGATTAGAAGTTTTGAATGAATTATGACTTTGGCGGAAAATTTGTATATTATGTATATCGTGTGAATATTTTGTGGAAATGATAGGAAATGCTTCTAAACTATGTTAGGATGATCTAGATTGATAAAGAATGTGAACCCATTGAGATTGGTTTGAAATTGAAGTTGAAACGAAGATTATGGCATTATGTCGGCAAGTAGAACTAGTTGTGCCATATTGTGTTTCTAATGTTTGTTGTTGATGTTGATGTTGTTGTTTGGGTTGTTGTTGATGGTTTTGAGCCGAGTCGAATTCTCGGGGGTGCTATATGTATAGGGGAAGTGCTGCCGAAATTTCGGTAGACAAATATGCATTAAGTTGAATTTATGGCATCCATAACTCACAATTGGTAAATGTGACCATTTGCAGATTTTCGACGAAACGGGAAGTGAGCTTGGATAGGCCTAAAAAGCTCAAAAGGTATGTAAAGCTACCCCGATTCTTCTTTTGGCATGCCCTAAGTATGTTAGGATCGGATTCGGGCGTAGAAAGATTTTCTGCCCCTCGGAATCCGCAAGTGAAAATATCAATTTTTCTTTCAGTAAGATTGAACCCTTTTTGTACTCTTTCTTGAAAACTTAGCAAACTTTTCCCGAATTACTTTGGAAATTATAGAATGTCCGTACAACCTTCGTAGATGACCCCATAAGCTTAAAAATTCGTAATTCGAGCCCACCGCCTTGTTTGTCCCTAGGTGGGCCCGCTA
Source organism: Lycium barbarum (assembly GCF_019175385.1). Taxonomy (NCBI): domain Eukaryota; kingdom Viridiplantae; phylum Streptophyta; class Magnoliopsida; order Solanales; family Solanaceae; genus Lycium; species Lycium barbarum. The sequence continues at coordinate 60,898,772 of NC_083347.1, read as the reverse complement.
TTCCCGATTTTGTCCTTAAGGTACTTAAGTCCTCTTTTCGAGCGATTTTTGAAGGAAACGTTTTGACTACCATTCTAATTACCCAACAAATATTGTTTTGAATATTCCATTGAGTTGATAAATTGTTTTAACACTCGGAACGGTTTCAGAAAGGTTATATTTTTGTAATTTATTATGATATCCGAAACTCGTTTATTTTGATCCCCACTATTCCCGCTTTGCTATTTTATCACACAATTGCCTTATTTTCGAACAATATAAAAATGAAATGTTTTGACTGTCCTCCTAACTACTGAAGAGAAATTATTACAATGATTCCCTCGAGTCTGGTAAACCATTTTGAGATATGAAAATGATTTTAGTAGTACTATTTTCCGTGATTCATTATGACATATGACGTACATTTACTATGATTCCGTCCGACTCCATTGATTTGATTTGTCATTCGATATGCCTCATTGAGTCTCTGGAAATCTGTGATATTTTAATTGCATTTAGTCTCTCACTACTCCATTCGTAGATGTCCCAATGTTTCCCACACTGAGCCCGGGCCAGGATATGTTGTCAAGCGTAATCATCTGCATTGTTCGCCGCGCCTCGATGTGAGGGGGAAGGTATATATGTACATGGGTTTGTGGAGTATGATGTGCCATGTACACATTCTGATATGATCTTATATGGCCATTTGATATGATATGTTATGCTACGGGGTTATCCCCTACTCTGCTCTGTTCCTTATGTATGGTGGCACCAGCGTCGGGGGGGGGGGGGGTGGCCACGTTTTGTTTGCCGAGTCCCTTTGGCAGGGGCCGGCTATGATATGATATATGTTTCTGCACATACTCCTCATGTTTTAAAATATGCATCTGATACTCCGGACGTCACACTCACTTCTCTGTAAGTTCTGTTTCAGTTATGATCTGTTCCGTAATGGGACCAGGTACGACATATGTTTTTCAACAAGTACTATTTATGCTTTGTGAACAGTATTTTGCTAATCTGGATATTCTGTCCATTTTCTGTATTTTCTGCTATGACTATGACCTTGTTTGCTACGTTCTGTGCTTTACATGCTCAGTACATATTTTGTACTGACCCCTTTCTTCGGGGGCTGCGTTTTCATGCCGCGCAGGTACAGAAGATAAATTTGCTGACCACTTGCCTAGGACATCTATTCTGCTACATTGGAAGCGCTCTTTTGTTCATAGCCTGTATGTTGGTACAGCTTGCCGCTATATATATATATATATATATATATATATATATATATATATATATATATGTAGGTTATTCAGGGGTATGACGGGGCCCTGTCCCGTCTTATGATTCTGTATGATTTGTAGAGGTCTGTAGACATACTTGTGTGGGTTCTGCATATGTTTGGTTATGATACGATCTGTGAGAGCCTCATCGGCTTCCATGTACTGTGTCGGTTCCTTTATGCTAATTACTAACGTCAAGTGATTTTTATATTTGAAATATACTGTTATTATGCTAAACTGGGTTATTGGGTACGTTTGGGTGTCCAGCACGGACATTAGTCGCGGCCTACGGAGTTGGGTCGTGACAAAAGTGGTATCAGAGCGGTTCGTCCTCGGAGTGTCTACCGACCGTGTCTAGTAGAGTCTTGTTTATCGGTGTGTTGTGCACCACATCTATAAACAGGAGGCTACAGGACATTTAGGGTGTTACCTTTCTTTGATTCTTAGATCGTGCGATAGAGCCAGCTGTAGGAAGTGAATTTCTTTCTTTACTAACCTTTGATTGCAGCTGGAGAACGGTATCGACGTAAGGCAGCGACTGCGGATATTTGGAGCTACACAGTACTCCGGTAAGCAATGGTATGAAAGACGTATGCTGGGTAAGATATTCTGAAGTGCGATTAAAACATAAAGTCGAACATGGAAAAGAGAAACAAATATGGAAAGTGTAGCTGGCGCAGTTCGAGTTGGGCATGTGAGGTAAGCCTCGGCATTCCGATACTTCTTATTTGAAGTTGTTAGCCCCGTGTGGCTATGATGCGACATGATATGATATGTAAATATGTATATGTGTTGGCCCTGTGAGGCATGGTTGGTATTTCCTGTGTACAGGTTTTGGGATAGTAAGGAAATACAGAGGAACCTCTGCCCAAATTTTACTAGAAATACGAAAAGGAAAATGAGATATAAATTCTCAACCTGTCTTGGAGGTCGATACCGATAAAGTAAATCTATTATAGTGGATTAAAAGTTAAGAGGTACCCTCCATGTCATTTGTAAGAAGCATTACCCTTATCGGGAAAATTTTACTTCGAGAAAGCATGTACGAGTGGCGAATTCGTAATTTACTTGGAGGGACCAGAAATATGTTCTAACCCCATTTTGTGTTAGTATAGCCCACGTGAAGGGCAAAAATGTCCGACGATCAAGTTTCCTCTAATTGAAAGAATACAAGCGTATGACGGGCAATTGAGAATTGAGCGGTTCGCTCTCGACTCAGAAACACATAAATGAGTATGGGGGTAATTATATGAACTAAGTATAAAAATTCCGCGAAGTTCGTCGGACTTCAGTTTCTCATGCTGGTGGTCGTAAGATGCCTTACCGTAGCATTTTTTTTCAGTTTCCATAGATTAAGTGGAGATGGAATTCGTGGGATAAAAATTTAAACTTGTGGGCTGTCTAGAATTATGTATATATACGTGGAGGTAAGTATTGGAGACGTACAAGGGGCGACACAGTGACGATACGGTCAGAAAAGTAAAAGAATTCTCGCGAGGTCGGGGTGGGACCCGCTACGAGAACGTTTCGAAAAGTCGTTAAGACCCCGATATATCTTAAATTACGTGACAAAGGCTGTGCGGGACAATCGGTGTAATTATACTGGCCTTAACGTGCCTAAATTCATTAAAGTTGTAAGGTTAAGCGTGCCAGGGTTAGAGCAATTCTGGGATGGGTGACCCCTTGGGAAATGTACAAAATTTTCGCAAACCTAGATATGAGAGACGAATAGGAAATTATGGGTGACCAAAAGGGAATTAGGATACGTGGAATGGCTAGAAGTCGTATAGGGGTCACACGACCTGAGACGGATTGGATTGCTAAAAAGCGAAGAAGAAGCACCGCAGCTCTGAAATTAGAGTAAATTTGAACGAGTGATTGAAGATGTATTGTAAAAGAAATGGTAGTGATATATATATATGTATGTGTAGGGCCCCCCATTTATGACCATGTCGATTGATTGGTGAACCCTAATAGCCAGTGTTGCAATATACGGAAAGCATTAACTGGATAGAATTTACGAGAAAAGGGGAAAGATGTGGTACCAATGTTACGAAATAGATTGATACTTATTTTGTTACCGGTTGGGATTGAAAGGTCCAAACGTCAGAAGAAGTGAACCGTGAGCTACGTAATTAACCACGAAGTTAATTGCGAAAGCGAACTGAAATGAAATAGCGCAGGGCAAAGAAAAACTTATGGCATGAAATGATGAATCATGTGAGTATCGAATAATCCGATCACTGAGATAATAGAACGATAGATAAGGAATGGGTTTGGAGGAAGTATGTGATTACTATGAGATGAGCAACTACCTTAATCATATTACTCGAGTGCCAGCTATCAGATAAGACTTTGTACTATATAGTTGTGATTCCGTTAGGGTTTCGTACGAAGAAAATCAAGTTATAGGTTAGAAAGAAAAGATTTGGATATGGTATGAGTATAACCCTAAAGAGGGGGAGCGAATGAAAGTAAGTAAAGTAAGTATAAATGAAAACATCTGACATACAGAATATTGAAGCGATAAAGGATTGGCCTATGCCTTCGACATCGACGGAAATATGTAGTTGTCTGAGAATGGTCCGATTATAGCCTATGTTCCCCGGCAGCTCAGACCGCCCGAGGGAAAGTTATTTCGTTCATGATCTGGAATTAGCTACGGTGATTCATGTTTTAAAGATATAGCGGCGTTACTTAGACGGGGTCCGCATTGACAATTATACGGACACTAAGAGCTTTCCGAATATATATTTTAGGAGAAAGGGGCTGAATGTGCGGCAGAAAAGGGGGCTCGAATTATCGAAAGATTATGATGTTAATATTTTGTGCCACCCTAAAAAAGCTAACGCTATGGCAGGCGCTCTTAATTGTGAATCTATGGACGGCTTGACCGGCGTACATTCTGAAACAAAGAGTTGGTTTGTAAAATTCTTTGGTCAGCTAGCCTTGGAGTTCGTTTGGCTGGTTCTGAAGATATTAGGATTTCGTCCTAAGAAGTTACTGAATAATCGATCATGGGAAAAGTCAGTTTGAGGATTCTATTCTGGTATGGCACAGAGATACGACCTTTGACAAGGAAAAGACCCAGCTCGAGGTTTTACTGGATAAGTATTGTTATACCAGGGCAGATTATGTGTGCCCGACATCATAAGGCCCTTTGATCAGTGCCCAACTGTTAGCAAATTAGAATTGCGCATCAGAAACCGGGTGGACTGTTTCAGAAAATGAAAATTCTGACTTGGAACTGGGAAAAATATATCCCGTATTTTTGCACGTTGGATTATTCGTAAGCTAATCGACATAAGTTCAAGGACAAGATTATTTTGAGACAACGACTTTTAATCCCCAATTTTAATAAGTGCACGATTTGCTTGTAAATTACAATTAGTGTAGAAATATTAGTGGAGATTATGGATTAATTAACCATGATTAGATTATTAAGTGGGATTAATTATTAATTAAGTTAATTAGTGTACTAAATGGACCCTACTACAACATGGCCGAATCCGATTGGTCCATGCCATAGTGGGACACATGTCATTGTGGCTGGTGGCATATATAATCTTGGTGATGACTCATTTAATCAACTTCATCTTCACAAAGTCATTTGAAGCAAGAATTTCACACAGCCATGGCTGCTCTTGAAGCTCACGGTCAGCCCTCTTCAAGATAATTAAATTGCTAATTTTTATCTTGGTTTGGAGGTTTTATTTATTAGAGTTTCGGGAAGGCTTCTCTATAGTTCATCCTATTCTCCTTCTTCAAAGAACTAAGGTAAGAATTCAACAATCCTTTTAAATCAGTTCATCTTCAACTTGGGGGAGATTTCACCTTAAGTTCTTCTTAGTGTAGAAATAAAGGTTCATGTAGTGTATTTGAGGATGATCTGGTTGTGTTGAAGGGATGGAAATATAGTTATAAGTATGTGTATGTGTCGTTGTTCTTGTTGTTCATGGTGGTATTATACTCTTTTCCATGTATTTGTGATCTTGCGAAGTAAAGGTCGAAAATTGTATATTCGATGTTGTAGTTCGGTGGACTGTTTTGAGCTTGTTATTAAAATGATATTGAAGTAGTTTTCTTGTATATGGATGGTAGTTGATGTTGTTGTCGTGTTGTTGTTGATATGGCTCATAAATTTGGAAGAAAGAAGTGTATAAGGTATCGTATATGAAGCGTATGTTGGTCTGTTTGGTGTATAATCTTAGATGTTAATGATTTAAGTTGAAAAAGGATTAAGAGAGGTTATTGGGGTTGTTGGTTTTTTTGATTGAGTGGTGATTGTTAAATATTAGGGGAAATGCTGTCCGTTTCATTTTCGAACCGAATCATCATTGATGTACACGATATACGAAAGCCCTCTAAAGTTGTGTACGTATTCCTATGGTTATAGGTTTGGCAAACTAACTGTGGAAAGTTCGTGATTAAGTTGAGTTCTTAGGACGACGTAAGGTATGTAAAGCTAACCCTTCTTTCTTTTTGGCATGATCTATGTGAGACAAATAGACGACGAATGTATAAACTCCAAAGAAGCTCCTATTCTTAGAGACACTAGGATGGCTAATGTTCTTGATTTCCAGAAGCTATTTCATTATGTTCTGATACGTGTCTATGATTCCTGAAGTTCTATTTGATATAATCCATAGTGATATTTTGATTCTCAAGTGTTAGTTCATTCTAATTATTCTATTAAGTCTCAGATGATGATTTAGTTTGCATATGGTTGCTCATTATTCTGCTCGTGCATGTCGTTAATATATCTTTCACCGAGTCCCGGGCCGGGTATGTTTTTGTCACAACCCAAACCCATGGGCCATGACTAATGCCCGAACTGGACACTCGTATACGAACCTGCTAGATATAGTCAGACTGAAACTAAGGACAGTATGGAAATGTCACGACCCAACCCCATGGGTTATGACTAGTGCCCGAACTGGACACTCGTATACATATCCACTAAATATAATCAAACTGAAACTAAGGACAGTATGGAAACTTGTAAAAGCAACCGAAAGATTCATAACGCCATATATCATAATGACCTGTCTCCTTAGGAGTCACAGCTAACCAAAGCACGACATAATATGCAAGCCGACAAGGCTGCCACTATATATGGAAATACTCCAAACAAACCGTATCGACATAGACGACCACAACCTACATACAACCCACATATGTCTACAGACCTCTAAGAGTACAAAAGTGAAATATAACGGGACAGGGCCCCACCATACCCTTGGATATGCATATGTCTACATCAAAAGATCTATACCAAAATAATCTTGGCTCCGAACAATGGAGCTTTTCAAAACAGCTGAGCAGAAGTCCTAAGCTGGAGGGTCACCACACTGAGTATCTGTACCTGCGGGCATGAAACGCAGCCCCCCGAAGAAAGGGGGTCAGTACGAGATATGTACTGAGTATATAAAGCATGAAATACAATAAGGAAGATCATGACTGAAATAAAGATTACAGGAGACAAGTATAACAATCAAGATACCAATGTACTTGTGCCTTATGAGATGAGAATCATGCATGTCTATATCATATACCATACCCGGCCCATTATGGGACTCGGTGAATAAAGTCATCATATATCATACTCGGCACCATCATCATCATCATCGTATATATATACCGTACCCGGCCCTCTAGTGAGGAACTCGGTGAATAATGCAGTGAAACTGCGCACGAAAACATACTCGGCCCGGGACTCGGTGAAAGATATATTACGGCATGCACGAGCAGAGTAGTGAGCAACTATATGCAAACTAAGTCATATCTGAGACTCAATAGAATAAGTAGAACAAACTAACACTTGAGTATCAAAGACAACAGTTATGTCAAATGCTCCTCGAATGTCATTATGGATCATATCAAACAGAACTTCAGGGATCTTAGACACGTATCAAAACATAATGAAATAGCTTCTGAAAATCAAAGACATTAGCCATCCTAGTGTCTTTAAGAATAGGAACTTCTTTGGAGTTATATGCTCGTCGTCTGTTTGTTTCATAAAGATCATGCCAAAAAGAAAGAAGGGTTAGCTTCACATTCCTGTCGTAGATCGATCGTAACCAAGCTTTCTTCATCGCTCCTTTAGCCTATTCAATACGAGAGTAACACTATAGTTAACAAACTACGACTTCCCAAACTTATAAATCTACAACTAATCACTTATGGGAGTCACTTCTTAGCTCATACTTCTTGATTAGTATTTTAATTAGTTAATAACTTAACGGAAATCGGGCAGCATTTTCTCTATATAACTCGCCTAACCCGAACTTCCAATTAATCCCCGATTAGCACAGCAACACCAACAACAACGATAACAACCCAATAACCTTTTCTAATCCTTTTTCAATTCAAATCATTAACATCTAAGATTATACACCAAACAAACCAACATACGCTTCTTATGCGATATCTTATATGCTTTCGTTTTTCCCAAATTTACGAGTCATTTTAATAACAACACGACATCAACATCAATTACCATCCATGTACAAGAAAATTACTTCAATATCGTTTCAATAGCATGCTCAAAACAGTCCATCGAAACTACAACATTGAAATGCAATCGTTGACCTTTACTTCGCAAAATCACAATCACATGGAAACGAGCATAATATTACCATGAACAACAGCACCCATATGTATCTATAACTATATTCCCATCCCTTCACATAAACAAATTACCTTCAAATACAATACCATAATAATGTCAACATTAATCAAAGTTAATCCAATTAGAACAACTTCAATTCTGCCCATTTACAACGCCAACAATAATCATGTAATTTTCTTACTTCCAATTTCATCTAATACACATTAATCTCTCCATTACAACATTAATAACTCCAATTACATTACAAGAAGGAGAAATCTTACCTTAAAATTGATTAGGACAGATCCTACAATCACTTGCACCAATTGCACCACTTCTTCTTCTTTAATTTAAATGTTAACTTTGCTACTCCCTTGCACACGTAAAGCACCCTTGGAATTTAATTTTTTGCTATCAAAATATTGAGCCTCATTGTGGACTGCCGTGGCCATGAGCTTGGCAGCCATGGCTGTTCATGGTTCTCTCTCTAAATTAATTTGTGAAGATGAAATATGAGCTATGCGTTGTCATCAACCAAGTTATATATGGTACCAGCCCTTAAGACATGTGTCCAACCACAATGACAAGTGTCCCACTATGGCATGGACCAATCCTAATCAGCCATGTTGTAGTGGGACCCACTTAGTGGTCTGGTCATGGTTAATTCTGATCATGGTTAATTCAAACCATGATCAATTCTGATCATCGGGCCCACTAATTAGGCTAATTAATCATTAATCCTCACTTAATAATCTAATCAAGGTTAATTAATCCCTAATCTTCACTAATGTCTCCACCAATTGTAATTAATAAGCAAACCGTGCATTATTAAAATCGGGATTAAAAGTCCTTGTCTCATATCCCAAAAATAATCTTGTCCTTGAACTTATGTCGATTAGCTTACGAATAATCCAACGTACGAAATACGGGATGTAACACGAAACTTGTAAAAACAAATGAAAGATTCACAATGCCACATATCATAAACCTGTCTCCTGAGGAGTCATAGCTGACCAAAGCATAACACAATACGCAAGCCGACAAGGCTGCCACTATACACAGGAATATCAAAAACAAACCATATTGACACGGCTAACCAAAACCTACTCACAACCCACATATGTCTACAGACCTCTAAGAGTACAAAAGTGAACTACGACGGGACAGGGCCCCGCCCCCCTATATATGCATAAGTCTACATCAAAAGATCTGTACCAAAATAATCTAGGCTCTGGAACAATGGAGCTCTCCAAACAACTGAGCAGAAGTCCTAGGCTGGAGGATCACTAAACTGAGTGTCTGTACCTGCGGGCATGAAACGCAGCCCCCCGAAGAAAGGGGGTCAGTACGAGATATGTACTGAGTATATAAAGCACGAAATACAATAAAGAAGATCAAGACTGAATAAAAGGTAACAGAAGGCAAGTATGATAATCAAGGATACCAATGCACCTGTGCCTTACTAGATGAAAATCATGCATGTCTATATCATATACTATATCCGGCCCATTATGGGACTCGGTGAATAAAGTCATCATATACCATACCGACCCATCATGGGACTCGGTTCCATCATCACATCATCATATCATCATCATATATATATATATATATACGTACCCGGCCCTCTAGTGAGGGACTCGGTGAACATTGCAGTGAAACTGTGCACGAAAACGTACCCGGCCCGGGACTCAGTGAAAGATATATTAACAGCATGCACAAGCAGAGTAGTGAGCAACCATATGCAAACTAAATCATCATCTGAGACTCAATAGAATAAGTAGAATAAACTAATACTTGAGTATCAAGGACAACAATCATGTCAAGTACTCCTCGAATGTCACTATGGATTGTATCAAGTAGAACTTCAAGAATCATAGACACGTATCAAGTAAATGTGAAATAGGTTCTGGATATCAAGAACATTAGCTATCGTAGTGTCTCTAAGAATAGGAGTTTCTTTGGAGCTTATACATTCGTCGTCTGTTTGTCTCACATAGATCATGCCAAAAAGAAAGAAGGGATAGCTTTACATACCTTACGTCGTCCAAGGAACTCATATTAATCACGAACTTTTCACAATTAGTATGCCTAACCTATAATTGTAAGAATATGCATGTGACTTAATAAGGCTTTCGTATATCATATATATTAATTGATAGCTTAATTCTAAAACGAAACGGGCAGCATCTCCCCTATATCATTAGTATCTCCCAATTCGGTATATCACCACAACAGCCCAACAACAAATAAATCTCAAAAACACAAAAATATACTTAATTTACTCCAACAATCCATCCAATATATATCCTTAAAATCAATCCCTTAAACTTATCTCTATTTCTAACGGAATTTCGACAGCATTTTCTTTGTAAACTGGACAAACCCGAAAATCCAATTCAGCTAAATTATCAGCAACAACGTCAAACAAAAATATCGACAATCAATATACATCATAACTCAGATATTTCCATCCATTTAACTCCACTGAAATAGGCCCACCTTCATAAACCTCCCAAAAATGCCAAACGAGCTTTTAACATTATTTCCTCCGTTCTAATCCGTTAAAACTCTAAATAAACACTTTAATAACATAAGAGGAACCTTATACATACCTTATCAGCAGATCAATCACGAAATATCATCCCCCAAGCTCAATAATTAGCTTAAAATGATGACAACAACTCGTACTACACTTTATCCTTCACGAGCCTGGGGATTCGGGGCCTCGAACTTGCTCGATTCTCCACTTTCTCTTTCTAACTGTCCTCTCTCTCTCTCTATAAAAGTTTGTGGACTTCTTTATTTGTAAATGAATGAATTGGTATGAATGTTGCCCTTATATATGGGTCTTGGGTCGGTTCCCACCGACCTTGAGTCGGGTTGGGCCGAGCCCACTGCCCACCTTGACCTTGCTGCATTAAAACGTCCATAACTTTTTATCCCTATGTCGTGTGAAGGCCCACGACCTATGGTTGGAAGGATAATTCAATTATCTACAACTGTCATATTTGTGGTTTTCCCAAATTCCAAAATAATGATGGGGTTATGGCATCCAGAAGTCAGATCACCCGAAAACGTAACTTAAAAACATCTTTTTGGAAGGCTTACACTTGGATTTGGCTCAAGGGTCCTTATTGAGTTGTGTTTAACTTCACATATATTGTCCATATAACTTATCATATGTCCTTTATAAAAATCCCATCATGTGGGCCCCAGCTCAGGTTACGGTTACGAGGGCTATATATCTTTTAACGTATCATTCCAATCATATTGTACGAATTACAAATATCATACTCATGCTATCCTCATGCTACTACAGTAGAATTTCATTCTTTATACTTGTAATATTTGCTCCTCCTTGAGCTCACATTAAGCCGTCTGTAGCCTTAGTAACGCGAAATTTTCTGGGGTGTAACATCCTTCCCCTCTTAGAAACATTCGTCCTCGAATGTTAAATGAAGACTAATACTCGTATCCAATTCCAATGCTTACTATTATCACTCAACCCTTCACAATTCCTAAAGTGCTTTTCAATACTTATCTTTCCTCTATAAGCTTCAAATTCATTGTCTTTTTCAATACTTATCTTTCCTCTATAAGCTTCAACTTCCCTTAGCCAGTTGATGCTTTCAGTTATATTGATTTCTATAAGGGACACATTACTCTCTTTCCTAAAACACATGTAATCATGTTTCTTTCTCTTCCTTGTTTCATTCTTTACTCATTTAAGCTTACTCGTTTTATACTAACTCACCTCTCGAATGACTCCTTGCTTATCATTGCTTCCCCTCTTAAGTCTCTTCTCGTAATATTATCACATTATCCGAATCACATTAATCTTAGTTCATCAACCTTACTTCTAATCCCCGAGAGAACTTATCTTAACCCTCCTTTCAGTCGATTTACAACTATTATTAACCTTTCATTCTTCAGTTTACACTTGTGTATCTTACTAATCATAGCACACATATATATACCGATCACAATCAACTTTAACAAAATTTTGGCAGAACCTCCCTAATACTCGGACTCGTCGATCCTTTTTCTTGCTCAATAATGGTATTAACTCTCACATGGTTTGCAAATCTCTCTCACTTCGTTTCTTCCATATGACCATGAAAATGGTATTGATTCACATATGTAGAGTCTAGATAAATTCAATCTGAAATGTCCTGTCGAGGGTGTCCCTAGTCGACTCATTAACGACTTCATAATTTTCGAGAATTTTCATAATCCTCTGGGATACTCTATAACCACAATGATACAACAATTAAAGTTCCGAGGCGTAATATTCTTCTGGTAAAACCCCATTTATTCAATGATCCCATCGAATTCGCAAGTAATCTAACACACCTCAGGGCTATCGTAGGAAACATATAACATATACTTATATCATATTCAAAGTGATTGTCCTATTTTCCCTTAATGATAATTCCAACTCAACATTTCGACTCATTTTACCATATATTTTCCCTTAACTGACTCGGAGTATCACAAACACACTATTCTTGCTTACCTCTTACTCCTCTTTTTAAGTACCTAATCGGTTTCATTCCCGACATGTAAATACTTGCAAGTTACATAACCGTTCTTGTGTGATTCGTGAATGAACATCCAAACTTATTCATAAACTTCCCTTCCTTTGGTTCCTTCTACTTTACGCATATCATACATAACAAAACTTTTTTTTTTTGTTGTAACTTATCTCGTCCTACTCTTTTCTTCCTTTTATTTGTCCCCTGATTATCACATCTTATATTCTACAATAGAAAGATTTATGTCCCTCTTATTCGTCACTTATAAATCGCTATATCATTATCAAACGACTCTACTGTCAATTCCTTTTCCTCTATTCCAATATAGCATCGCTATCCTTCACAATATTCCTTGAGTTATCCGCTCTCAATGTCATGTTGTTCAAAGTCTTTACAATGATTTTTAGTACAGTCTTAGATACCCGCTCGATTCTTGTCCACTTATTTACTAGCTATTAGACTCATTTCTACATAAAAGTCTATATCTATCACATCTCAGGATTCCTCGTTTCAATCCCTACACTTGTATTTTCCCTACTCGCTTCCCCCCTTTAAGGGTCTTACTTATCTCTGTTACCTCACTTCAAATCTCGAACTCATATATCTCTTTCGTCAATTCCCTTATTATACTATATAATATTCATATGTGAAGTCTTAACGTGCTCATCTTGCAGTTTTTCAACCAAGTAATACAACCAACATAGCAACCCAAACAAGGTTGTATTTTACTTAGCTCAACCATTAGTTATGAGTCAATGTCTACATCCGCTCAAATTAACAACTTCTATTCCATAGGGATGCCTGAAATAGTAGTATGTCTAGCTATCCGTATTATCCATGTAATGTCACTTATTCCATTCTTCAATACCCAGGATTCACTTATAGCGTCATCCTTCCCATCTCAACTTATTCCTCTCTTTCTCGTAGTCGACTTATAGTGACCGTAACTACATTTTCTCTTAAACCTGCCATCTTTATTTTGAAGGATCTAAGTCTCATGCACAACTGATACCTCTTATGCCTCATACTTTTCTACTCTTGTGTTGCACTCAACATTGATTTCAAAACCAAATCATGATCATGTCGTATTTGTCGTTGGTGATAGCCTTGCTTTATTGCTTTATTGTTGTACGGTAAACTCATAACTGATGGCCACATTTTTCCTTCCAGCTTATTCCTTTATATACTTTACTTGTTCTATCTTGGTATAGGATATTCATAGGAGATACATCTTTTTTTTTTATACGACTACTTCTTAAGTGCGCGTGCTTCGCATATTTCCTTTTCTTCCTATACCCATACTTAATCCTTTTTATTCATTCCTTCTCAATTTATCTTATTACCTCCCGTTACAATCAATCCTTCATTCCTCGCACGAGGAACCCTATTCTTAACTCAATAGCGCCTTGTCCTTTAGGATATATTACTTCTATACAGTCCATTCTTCGCTTCCAAAACTTATTTTGTTCATTCTGATCATCCCCTCTCATTCTTATTATGCTGATCCCTTGCCTAACAATCGTTTTATTTCGTTATTCATCTTTCCGTAGTCTTGGTCTTTTACATCCAGCCAAAAATATCACTCGTGATCTCTATTATACAAATCACAACTATTACTACTGTGCCATATCACCTTTCTCTAATTTCTCTTTCAAGTCGACTTCCTTTTTCCTTTTGCTTACAATCATTTCCGTCATTGCGAAACTTCTATGCTGGATCTTCCCCCAACAAGATCTTATAAGCTTTCTTATCTCCTACCCCATGGCTCGCTTATTGGTTTCACACTTGCATTCACTTTTTATTCATGTAGAACATGTCACATCATTAGTCGTTTCCTCGCTACACTTCACTTACTTTGTATTAAAGTTCTTGCTACGTTCTCATTATACCCTGATCATAATCAACTCTATAGAGTGCCACTTCTTGATCTCATTCGTTATAACCTTCGTATTTCGTACCCCATGTCTCAGTCATGCTGTTACTTTATTTTTCTAATAAACTTGTCATATTTTACTCGTGCTTATCCATCTAATCAGTACTTCAGTATCACTCTATTGGAATTACCCTTTCTCTTTTATATCATGTTTTAGTACTACCAGTCTCCCTAATTCACTCTAGCATTTCTCTTTACCATATCAATGTCGAACTGACAATCGCTGCTATTTTCAATTAACAATATTTAACTCATCTCTTGTAGTGGTGGACGATGCTCCTAACTTAATCCCGTCCTGCCATTACTTTTTTACATAACATCTTGTCCCGTTAGGACATATTACAAGCTTGTATCTCATCTCCTTTAAATTCTAGAAAAATTTCGGCAGAGTTTCCTCTATATTTCTTTACTATCCAAAACCTGCACGTAGCAACTACCAGCAACGCCTCACAGGGCTAATGTATATATGCATATCTCAGCCACACAGGGCTCCCAATTTCAAGTAAAAGTATAAAGATGTCGAAACTTACCTCATATATCACACCTCGAGACGTACCTGATCCTTTAGCGATCTGTCCTGTTATACCTTCCTATCTACCTTCCCTTTCATTCTTCAACTTTACATTTCAATCATACTTCAATATTCTTACCTTATCTGACATGCATCTTTCGCACCGTTGCTTAGCTGTGTACTTTGTAACTTCCAATATAATCAGTCACTTTCTTCCGTCGATGCTCTTCTTCTGCTGAAATCAAGGGTTAGTATAAGGAATTTCCTTTCCTATGACTGGGATCTATCGCACAATCTTAGATATGAAAGGAAGGTAACATCCTAAATGTCCTGTAGCATCCTTTTTATATATGTGGTGCACAACACACCGATAAACAAGACTTTACTAGACACGGTCTGTAGACACTCCGAGGATGAACTGCTCTGATACCACTTTGGTCACGACCCAACCCCATGGGCAATGACTAGTGCCCGAACTGGACACTCGTATACGAACCTGCTAGATATAGTCAGACTGAAACTAAGGACAGACAGGAAACTTGTAAAAACAAACGAAAGATTAAGAACGCCACATATCATAAACCTGTCTCCTGAGGAGTCATAGCTGACCAAAGCATAACACAATACGCAAGCCGACAAGTGATGCAATCCAAATTACCAGAGTGACGACTCAAGTGTTCAAGCCGAGGAGACCCAAATTGAAGCCCGAAAGGATATGGATTGAAGCCCAAGATCTACCCCATAGAAAGAACAAGTCTAGCAACCCAAATTAGGACTTCTAGAAGCTCTAGTGTGAACATGAGGGGCTGGACTAATGTGAACGAAGGAAGCTTCCCTTTTTGTGTTTTCTAGACTTATTAAAGGATATTTTGACTTTCAATATGTGTAGTGTCTTTCTAGGCTTCTAGAAGTATGCATTTTGTAGTCTTCTATGCAACTAGAAGACTACACTTCCATTTATTGCTTTGGACTAGTATATTCTAAGAACCTTACTTAAAGGTGCTTGTAATTTTTTTGAAGGGAACCCATCTTTGAATATTGAATAT
This sequence comes from Lycium barbarum, assembly GCF_019175385.1. Classification (NCBI taxonomy): domain Eukaryota; kingdom Viridiplantae; phylum Streptophyta; class Magnoliopsida; order Solanales; family Solanaceae; genus Lycium; species Lycium barbarum. Next base: position 60,882,872 of record NC_083347.1, on the reverse strand, counting down.
TATTGAAACCCTTTAGTCTTGAATGACTAGTGTTAATTTGGTGGAGTCCAAATTGAACAACCCCCGTTTGATCTAACAGTTTGCAAGAGACGACTATTCTCTTGAGGATTGCTCGAATAGGATAGATGCCTTTTGATCTTTTTGGGAGGTAACTAGGACTAGTTATTCTAGTTATTGTCCAATTGTTATTCAAATTGTGTCTTCTTTCTATCTTTGTTATTTTTCTTGCATCATTTGGTATCAGAGCCTAGTATAGATTTGTTCCAACAAATCTATTCTTGGGTTTGTGTCACGACCCGACTAGGGGGCCGCGACGAGCACCCGGTGCTAGCCCACCCGGGCACCCCTTAGCTTACACTTAGGCTTGCATCTAGCTGAGCCACATCATTAATCATACATTTCCAAACATCAATCATACTAGTCCCATTGGACGACAACATCTTTAATCATCATAGGCACCTATGCCACAGCAATGTACATGGGCCGACGAGGCCATCAAAATGATATACAAAAATATAGGCCGACAAGGCCAGACATGACTAACCACATACACGTGACTACGAGCCTCTAAGAGTATAACATATCACATGCGCGGGACAGGACCCCGCTATGCCCATAATTATATACACAAAAGAATAAGTACCCAAAAGCTATGGCTCCGAATGAGATGGAGCTCTGCTATGCAATCTCTGAATAAGCAACTATGAGTCCAGTCTGTCTCCCTGTGCACCTGCGGGCATGACGCAGCGTCCACAAACAAAAGGACGTCAGTACGAAGAATGTACTGAGTATGTAAAGCATGATCAACATCAATATAGAAGCATAATAGACAACTTAGGCAGTAACATAGGAGGGGAGACAACAATATCATCATCATGGCACTTACTTGCTTTCCATAGGGGCATTCCGTTTCTATTGCCTATCCGTATACATACATCCACATCCGTACTTAATTACTCTCATAATCATTTACATCTCATATACATAACGTACTCACATATATACATACATATACATAACATGCCCGACCATGAAGGTTCGGTGTTTCATACATACTTGGCCAACCATGGCTCAAGGTCATACATACCTGGCCCTACCAAGGCATCAGGGTTATCCGTACCATCTGCAGAGGTGTGCGCACGTTACGTAATCATATACATACTTTATACATATTCATATACATATATTCTTACCGGCCATCATAAGCTCGGGATTATATTGTAGCCCTTCATAGGCACACGAACATATGATAGCTCATAAGCATCTCTAGCATCATTTCTATCGTCATCATTATCGTTACATCTATGTCAAAGGCTTACTAGCTCAGAAGGTCAATCATTTAAAGGAATCTTAGACTTATAGAGGATTTAGACTTTTGGCCAAAGAACCATGCCTTATGAAAGAAGGGTTAGCCTTACATACCTTTTCCGTCGAACTATTCTACACTTGCACGTACTCCTTCGATGCTCACGTTTCTACCTTCATTAAGGTCATACTATCATTAGAATAGATAACTAGCATATACGACTAAAGCTAGAGAAAATCGGACAACATCTCCTTTATTTATACGACATTCCTCCATATCATAATTCAATTCCCAAACGTCAACAATACATTCACAATATCATAACAATAGCCATTAATAACCTACATTATCCACATTCTCAATTCACTTCCAATCATCCATATTCATGGTCACAACACCCAACTTCATCCGTTCATTTACAAAGTCTATTTCATAGTTTTAACGTCATATATAACACATTCATATCACAACACAACAACAATCATAATTCAATTCAAACTATTTCTCAAACACGTTACTATTCATCATTCATAACCCATTTTGATATTCTCTTCTAATGACCAAGCATTTCAACTTTAAAATACCTCAAACAACATGTAAATATCATGAATCTTACCTTAGAAGTTGTAGGAACAAGCCTTAGTTGATAATACTCCATTTGAGCAAAAACCCTAGTTTTCCTCCATTTGGTTTTCTTGACTTTAGATGATTTTTGATGGGTTCTTACCCTTGATTCACTTGCTTAATGTTGTTGATGGCTTATAATCCTTGAAAACTTGTAAAATAAATGTAGAGAGATGTTTTTAGAGAGAAGAGGTGTCAAAGGAAATGAAATGAAATCAACTTAGTCCCTTACATTTATTGAGCAAAAGCTGCCCCGACCAAATATACGGACCAACATACGGTCCGTATAAAATCTACGGACCGTATGTCCTGGCCGTATGTTTGGTCCAGAGAGTTTGGCCAAGATGGGTTGGTTATATGGTCCAGACATACGGACTGTATAAATTATACGGCCAGTATGTTTGGCCGTATAATCCCTAGTGATTCCGAACTTCGATCCGTCGTTTCGTTTGGTCTCCAATCCTCATGGAACCTTCTTAACACTTGTCCAACACTTCAATACTAATCTAAGGGACGTTATCCCTCTCCTCCAAGACGTCATCAGGTCCTTTCTAACTCGTTACTCGTAATTCGTTCCCGATACTTATCAAATACTTTGCCTTATCTTAGCCAACTTTCTCGCCTAACATCGGATGCCTTTGAAACTTCACTTGGGGTCATTAAACATCATTTCTTACTCATGAACCTATCGTATACTCGTACTCCTTACTAGTTCATTCGCTTGCGTACCAACGGAAAATTTTCTGAGGTGTAACAGTTTGGTATTCACAAAACAAAAATCCAAAATTCATTTGAATTCGTTGTTTTGTTGTTGATTCTAATGTTAGATTCGAGTTCCTTATAGTTCTTAGGTTCTAAATGTGAAGTTTTGAGTCAATTGAAGTTAGATTTTCAATTTCCACCATTGTTAGACTTTGAAACTTGAAGACTCAAGTCTGTCTTATAGAAGAGGTTGAAATTGAGGGTTGAAAGTTGTTGGGTTGATTTCCCCTAGTTAAGAAGGGAAAGAATCCAAAAATTTGAAAGATTGGGAGTATTTCGGTGTTCTTGATCCGTTTGGTGAATCTGGTTTTTGGTGTTTGAAGACTTGTGTTCTTGGATATTCATATGTTTATGAACTATTATTTCTAAAGTCTCAAATCGTGCCATCAGTTTAGGAGTTTTGGGTGATCCATGGTGATATTTGGAAACTAGATATCAAGATGGTCATTTTGGTATATCATTTGAAATGTTTTGAATACTTGTGTTCTTGAGTGTTCATAAATATTTTGTGAATATTCATGTGTGTTCTTGATAATTTCAGATTTACTAACTTTGTTTGATCTAATTTTGGTGATAAGTTAAGCTTTCAAGATGTTAGGGAGTGTGAAAGCTGTTTTGGAAGTCAAAGGGATAGTCAAAGTTGATTCCCAAGGAGTTGGTGCATTGAACCCCTCCAAAACGTGAAGAAGGGGGTTGCACTCATTAGGAGAAGTCAAAAATTAGTTGGGGTGTGAGAAAGGGAGTAGAGGCAAACAAATAGCGAAACCATTAATTGACACAAGTTCCCAAGTCAATTATTGGGAAGACTAACGGTCACCTTGAGAAAAGAGTGTCCAAGTTCCTAATCACCGCTTGGGAAAATGAGAAGTCAAGTGTGCAAGTCCCTAGTCATCTTTTGGGAAGACGAGAAGCTACATTGAAACTTGTAGTAATTAAATTCCAAGACAAGTTGGTCAAAGGATATTAATTAGCAAGACTTAGGGGGGTTGTCTTGCACATTTTAAGGGGTGTTGGGAAGCTTCTTAATCCTTTCTTTGTGACATAACTTCTAGCTAGTATCCATTGAGTAATTTTACCTACTCAAAGTTTACTAGTTCTTGAGCTATAACTTTTTCCGTGCTAATTCTTTCAAGCTTTTCTCGTTTTAACTCGTTGTGAATTGTTTGACTCAAGTGCGCCACAATTAAAAGAGTCGTCCGACTATAGAGTCCATAATCTCACTCTAATCTCGAAGAGGTAGCATCTTTTGTATAATTTGGGAGATTGAATAGGAGTTGGTCAATTCCGAGGAAGCCAAGTACTACAAGACGGAGTGAACCAAACCTATTATATCATTGAGTGAACCGAGCGCCACCCAAATGAAGTAGGGGAGTGATTAAGGTGATTTTTAACTCATAACCTTTTCTTTGAGCTTTGTTATGCAGGTATGATGGACCAAGGTGCAATGAGGACTAAACCCGTTCAATCGGAAGTAAGAACTAGATGGCTTACACAAAGGAGAGGACCACTATTTCCAAGAAAAGGAGAGAGATTACCTAAGCCAAGGTTTCAAAAATTAAAGGTGAATGTTTGTGGGTATAATGGCTTTGATCTAGAGCTTGACGATTTGTGTGACTCCACATTCATCTCTCCTTATGCGGCTGATTGGTTGAATTTGACATGGGTTAAAAAGAGATATCCATATGACTATAATGGGTATCAAGTTGAGTGGATGGTCAAGGTGGTAATATCTCATGGAGATTATGCTGAAACGGTCTGATGTGATGTGTTTCCCCTAAAAATAAGTCACTTATGCTTTGGACAGCCCTGGTTTCGAAAACACGATGTTCCAAATGTACGGGATTGGATAAGGTATGTCATAGACGAGGAAGGATGGCCTCTCTTTCCATTCCCACTTCCGAAAGAAAATCCCAATAGTGCATATGTCTCTTCTATGCCTATAGGGGAGTGTAATGCCATGCAAAATAGGAAGTATTGGTTGACTGGAATGAGTGGGCTGCCAAAAAAGAAACAAGAGAATGTAATTGAAAAGAACATGAGAGAAAAGAAAGAAGAAAAGAAAAATAATGAGGAAGAGAAAGTTTTTCACTCTGACACTCACAATCTTTCTTTTTCCTTTAGTTGCTTAAATTCTTTTGTAGGTACCGGTGAAAACAAGCTGGAGGGTGAACCTCCGACAATGGAAACTCATGAAGAGGATGCAATGACTTCGGAAGAGCAGATTTTCCGAAAAGAGGAACTTGAAGGTAAAGAGAACCATTCTTGTGAGCTTGAAGGTAAGTTGACTAAATTCACTACTTTAGATGCTAATGTTGAGCATGCTAATTGTGTGAGTATGAGTAAGGAATTATCTTGTGTGGGCTTAAAATCTTCTTTATCTTGTGATGATAAGTTGAATGAATCTTGTGGAGATACACAAGTTGTTCTTGGTTGTGATCCTGAAACTGAAACTACTTGTGCGTTTAATGTGATGAAAACTAGTGTTGACACTTGTGATGAGAGTCTTAATGCAAAAGACACAACTTCTGTGGGTGAAAGGAGTGAAAACAAGTTGATTGATTTTAGCGTCTTGTCTTTAGAAAGTAATCTTGAACCTTATGTGTGTGTGAGTAATATTCCATTATTAGTTGATGATTACTCTGGATATGATGGAATTGTTGGCCATAAATGTTATTGTTTGGAATTAGGCACACCACCCATGTTTGATAAGGAAGAAAGAAATTCATCTTTAAGTCTTTATGATGTTGAATCTGCGCATGATAATGAAATTGACTTGAATGATGAGTTTGAACATGTGGACTTCAATGATGATGTGAACTTGGGTGAGACCTTTCTTGTGAAACTATTTTTACTTGGAGATGCTTGTTTGTTTAATGATGAGTTTGAGTTTCTTAATACTCTTTCTTGTGATGGAATTAACTCCTTGTTGGATAGTTCACTTGATAGAGGACATTGTCTTGGAAAGGAAAGTGTGGGAAGTTGCTTAAGTAATAAATCTTCTTTGTGTGGTCCAAATCATGATCTTGTGCTTAATAGTATTCATGATTGTGAAAGTGAACTTACTTATGGTGAAGTGACCTTAAGTAGCACTTTTATTTACTATTTGTTTGCATATGATGAGGGTCATGATCTTAGAGGTAAAATTCTTCCTTTTGATAAGTTTGATTGCTTATTTGATTTTTGTGTGAGTTCTTGTCAAAGGAAAAGACGAGAGAAGGATGAGAAATCTGGTCATTACACATGGTTTGATCCCTTTGATGTTTCTAAGATCAATGATGACACATATTCTTACCTCATGATTCATGCATCTCTAGAGTACTCTTGTAGTAATTGGATACATCATTGTCACTCTTGTTTGTTGTTACTATTCAACTTACTAGTTGATATGCTTGAGAAATATGCTAAGCTTGATGTGTTGACCATTTTTGTTTTTGACCCTGGAATTGATCATAAGGTTTATAACTTGTTGGAATTAATGACTTTGGGGTAGGCTGGTACATTACTTCGGTATTGGGAGTTGAGTTATTCTACTTGTTTTGTACTTAGCCTTGGAAATAATTTAGTGTATTTTAAGGTGAATCAGGTGGAGAGCCATTGGAAAGATCCTTCATGGACATCATTGTGGTATGCAACCACGACTTGCAAACTCCATGAAGATGGTAGGTTTCTTGGTTTATGCTTCTTCTTGGGCTTTCCAAATCCATGACGGTAATCTCTATTATCGTTGGGTAGTTTTATAGCACTCTTGTTTTATATCATGATTATTCACTCATGTTGCTACTTAACTATTACCCGATTGTGATTTAGAAGCTACACATACTCATTCTCGTCCATGTTTTGCAGGGATCGAATTTGAGGACAAATTATTTTCAAGAGGGGGAGAATGATGTAATCCATAGAGCCATGGTTGAGGTTGATGCTGCGATCGAGGTTGATATTAATGTTGTAATTTCGAGGACGAAATTCTTCCAAGAAAGGGAGGATGATGCAATCCAAATTACCAGAGTGACGACTGAAGTGTTCAAGCCGAGGAGACCTAAATTGAAGCCCGAAAGGATATGGATTGAAGCCCAAGATCTGCCCCATAGAAAGAACAAGTCTAGCAGCCCAAATTAGGACTTCTAGAAGCTCTAGTGTGAACATGAGGGGCTGGACTAATGTGAACGAAGGAAGCTTCCCTTTTTGTGTTTTCTAGACTTATTAAAGGCTATTTTGACTTTCAATATGTGTAGTGTCTTTCTAGGCTTCTAGGAGTATGCATTTTGTAGTCTTCTATGCACCTAGAAGACTACACTTCCATTTATTTCTTTGGACTAGTATATTCTAAGAACCTTATTTAAAGGTGCTTGTAATTTTTTTGAAGGGAACCCATCTTTGAATATTGAATATTATTGAAACCCTTTAGTCTTGAATGACTAGTGTTAATTTGGTGGAGTCCAAATTGAACAACACCCGTTTGATCTAACAGTTTGCAAGAGACGGCTATTCTCTTGAGGATTGTTCGAATAGGATATGTGCCTTTTGATCCTTTTGGGAGGTAACTAGGACTAGTTCATCTAGTTATTGTCCAATTGTTATTCAAATTGTGTCTTCTTTCTATCTTTGTTATTTTTCTTGCATCAACAAGGCTGCCACTATACACGGGAATATCCAAAACAAACCATATTGACACGGCTAACCAAAACCTACTCACAACCCACATATGTCTACAGAACTCTAAGAGTACAAAAGTGAAATATGACGGGACAGGGCCCGCCGTACCCTAGGATATGCATAAGTCTACATCAAAAGATCTTTACCAAAATAATCTAGGCTCCGGAACATTGGAGCTCTCCAAACAACTGAGCAGAAGTCCTAGGCTGGAGGATCACCAAATTGAGTGTCTGTACCTGCGGGCATGAAACGCAGCCCTCCGAAGAAAGGGGGTCTGTACGAGATATGTACTGAGTATATAATGCATGAAATACAATAAAGAAGATCAAGACTGAATAAAAGGTAACAGAAGGCAAGTATGATAATCAAGGATACCAATGCACCTGTGCCTTACGAGATGAAAATCATGCATGTCTATATCATATACTATATCCGGCCCATTATGGGACTCGGTGAATAAAGTCATCATATACCATACCGACCCATCATGGGACTCGGTGCCATCATCACATCATCATATCATCATATATATATATATATATATATACGTACCCGGCCCTCTAGTGAGGGACTCGGTGAACAATGCAGTGAAACTGTGCACGAAAACATACCCGGCCCGGGACTCGGTGAAAGATATACTAATAGCATGCACGAGCAGAGTAGTGAGAAACCATATGCAAACTAAATCATTATCTGAGACTCAATAGAATAAGTAGAATAAACTAATACTTGAGTATCAAGGACAACAGTCATGTCAATTACTTCTCGAATGTCACTATGGATTGTATCAAGTAGAACTTCAAGAATCATAGACACGTATCAAGTCAATGTGAAATAGGTTCTGGATATCAAGAACATTAGCTATCCTAGTGTCTCTAAGAATAGGAGTTTCTTTGGATCTTATACATTCGTCGTCTGATTGTCTCACCTAGATCATGCCAAAAAGAAAGAAGGGATAGCTTTACATACCTTACGTCGTCCAAGGAACTAAACTTAATCACGAACTTTTCACAATTAGTATGCCAAACCTATAATCGTAAGAACATGCAAGTGACTTAAAAAGGCTTTCGTATATCATATATATTAATTGATAGCTTAATTCTAAAACGAAACGGGCAGCATCTCCCCTATATCATTAGTATCTCCCAATTCGGTATATCACCACAACAGCCCAACAACAAATAAATCTAAAAAACACAACAATATACTTAATTTACTACAACAATCCATCCAATATATATCCTTAAAATCAATCCCTTAAACTTATCTCTATTTCTAACGGAATTTCAACAGCATTTTCTTTGTAAACTGGACAAACCCGAAAATCCAATTCAGCTAAATTATCAGCAACAACGTCAAACAACAATATCGACAATAAATATACATCATAACTCAGATATTTCCATCCATTTAACTCCACTGAAACAGCCCCACCTTCATAAACCTCCCAAAAATGCCAAACGAGCTTTTAACATTATTTCCTCCGTTCTAATCCGTTAAAACTCTAAATAAACACTTTAATAACATAAGAGGAACCTTATACATACCTTATCAGCATATAAATCACGAAATATCATCCCCCAAGCTCATTAATTAGCTTAAAACGACGACAACAACTCGTACTACACTTTATCCTTCACGAGCCTGGGGATTCGGGGCCTCGAACTTGCTCGATTCTCCACTATCTCTTTCTACCTCTCCTCTCTCTCTCTCTCTCTATAAAAGTTTGTGGACTGCTTGATTTGTAAATGAATTAATTGGTATGCATGTTTCCCTTATATATGGGTCTTGGGTCGGTTCCCACCGACCTTGAGTCGCGTTGGGCCGAGCCCACTGCCCAGCTTGACCTTTCTGCATTAAAACGTCCATAACATTTTAGCCCTATGTCGTGTGAAGGTCCACGACCTATGGTTGGAAAGATAATTCAATTATCTACAACTTTCATATTTGTGGTTTTCCCAAATTCCCAAATAATGATGGGGTTATGGCCTCCTGAAGTCAGATCACCCGGAAACGTAACTTAAAAACATCTTTTTGGAGGGCTTACACTTGGATTTGGCTCAAGGATCCTTCTTGAGTTGTGTTAACTACCCATATATTTTCCATATAACTTATCATATGTCCTTTATAAAAATCCCATCATGTGGGCCCCACCTCAGCTTACGGTTACGAGGGCTATATATCTTTTAACGTATCATTCCAATCATATTGTACGAATTCCAAATATCATACTCATGCTATCCTCATGCTACTAGAGTAGAATTTCATTCTTTATACTTGTAATATTTGCTCCTCCTTGAGCTCACATTAAGCCGTCTGTAGCCTAAGTAACACGAAATTTTCTAGGGTGTAACAGTTTTCGTGCACAGTTTCACTGCATTGTTCACTGAGTCCCTCACTAGAGGGCCGGGTACGTATGTGTATATATGATGATATGATTATGGCACGGAGTCCCATGATGGACCGGGTATGGTATATGATGACTTTATTCACCGAGTCCCATAATGGGCCGGGTATGGTATATGACATAGACATGCATGATTCTCATCTCGTACGGCATAGGTGCATTGGTATATTTGATTATCATACTTGCCTCCTATAATCTTTTATTCAGTTATGATTTTCTTTATTGTATTTCATGCTGTATATACTCAGTACATATCTCGTACTGACCCCCCTTACTTTGGGGGGCTGCGTTTCATGCCCGCAGGTACAGACATTCGGTTTGGTGATCCTCCAGCTTAGGACTTCTGCTCAGCTATTTTGGAGAGCTCCATTGTTCCGGAGCCTAGATTATTTTAGTACAGATCTTTTGATATAAAATTATGTATATCCAGGGGTACGGCGGGGCCCTGTCCTGTCATATTTCACTTGTACACTCTTAGAGGTCTGTAGACATACGTGGGTTATATCTGACTATGTCGATATGGTTTGTTTTGGATATTCCCGTATATAGTGGCTGCCATGTCGGCTTGCGTATTGTGTTATGCTGTGGTTAGCTGTGACTCCTCAGGAGACAGGTTTATGATATGTGGCGTTATGAGTCTTTCGTTTGTTTTTACTAGTTTCAGTCTGATTATATCTAGCAGGTTCGTATACGAGTGTCCAGTTTGGGCACTAGTCCCGGCCCATAGGGTTGTGTCGTGACAAAAGCGGTATCATAGCAGTTCATCCTCGGAGTGTCTACAGACCGTGTCTAGTAGAGTCTTGTTTATCGGTGTGTTGTGCACCACATCTATAAACAGGAAGCTACAAGACATTTAGGATGTCACTTTTCCTTCTTACTCTAGATCGTGTGAAAGAGCTATATTATCAGGATAATCCCCCTCTAACAAATTATTGTGTTTACAACTATGCCTCCAAAGAAAGCGACAGCTGCACAAAAGGGCAAATCGGAAGCAGGAGATACTAGTCAGACCCGGAGAGTTACTAGGGCCCGTGCCCAGTCTATGCCTGAGATTGTACTCCAGTCAGCGAGCTCTGCTACACTGCCACCTCCAGAGGAGCTTAGAGCAGCAGCACCTCTAGTTCAGGGGGCAGCCCCATCGCCAGCTCCCGAGGCCCCAGTACCTGAGCCTCCATCTCCCCAGCCAGGGGTGGAGGATAGGGCCATGAGAGATGCAGTCCAGCTACTGACCAGATTAGTGGCAGGGCAGGCTCGCAGGCATGGACTAGGAGTTGACCATGCGGATAGATCTGATAGTTTGAGGGCTCGTGACTTTTTAAGTTGTAATCCTCCAGAGTTTTTCGGGTCAAAGCCCGAGGATGATCCGCAGGAGTTTATTCAGCAGATGCAACGTACATTGAGGATAATTAGGGATTGAGTCTGTTGAGTTGGCTTCGTATCGGTTGCGAGATATAGCTGTTAATTGGTATGAGTCTTAGGAGTTATCTAGGAGTGATGGTGCTTCTCCAGCGGTATGGGATGAGTTTGTAGAGGCCTTCCTTGAGCACTTCCTGCCTCCAGAGATGAGGCGAGCCAGATTTGATAGATTCTTACATTGAGGCAGATTGGCAGGAGCATTCGAGAGTACAGTCTTGAGTTTGATTGGCTAGATATGCGCCTACTATTGTAGCTGATATGGCTGATAGAGTGCATCGTTATGTGATGGGACTGGATTGTTACTTGATGGATGGCTGCATGGCAGTGGCTCTTCAGCCAGGTATGGATATTGCTTGGGTACAGGCATATGCACACGGGGTAGAGGATCGACACAGAGGACGTCAGCCAGATAGAGATTGCGATAGAGGCTAGCATAAGAGGGCTAGATCGGCTGGCTATCCTGGTGAGTTTCGAGGCAGGCAGCCTCAGCAGCATATTAGATATTCTTCCCAGCCAGCACAAAGTGCACCCCCACAGTTTACAGGTAGGTGATTTGATAGCACAGGGTATTCAGGGGCCGGTCAGAGCTCCAAGGCTTCAGGTTCACAGATGAACAGAGGTTCGAGTCAGTCGAGGCCACCTTTCCCTCGGCGTTCTCGATGTGGTAGGCCCCATTTTGGGGAATGTCGTTGGGTTACAGGTGCTTGTTTTTCTTGTGGCCGTCAAGGCCATATGATGAGGGAGTGTCCCTATGGAGATAGTGTAGGTGGTATGGCTCTGCCTACTGGGTCGGTTGCTGGTTCATCTTCTTCTTTAGCTATGCACCCTATGGGGCAGGGTATTCAGACATCAGCAGGCCGTGGCGGAGCTTCCAGTTCTAGCAGTCCTTCGAACCGCATATATGCCTTGGCTAGTAGGCAGGATCAGGAGGTGTCACCGAATGTGGTTACAGGTATATTATTGATTTTCTATCGGGATGTATATGCATTGATAGATCCAAGCTCCACCTTATCATAAATATCTCCCTTCGTTGCTAGTAGAATCGGAATAGAACCTGAGTTGATAGAACCATTTGAGGTAGCCACACCGGTATGAGATTCTGTTATAGCAAAGCAATTATATAGAGATTGTTCGGTGGTTATATATAGTCATCGTACCATGGGAGATCTGATAGAGTTAGATAAGACTGAATTTGATGTTATTATGGGTATGGATTGGTTAGCTTTATGTTATGCTAACGTTCATTGTAGAGAAAAGATAGATCAATTTTAGTTCCCAGGAGAGCCGATTAGAGAATGGATAGGGAATACGGCATCGCCGAGGGGTAAGTTTATTTCATACCTCGAGGCAAGGAAGATGGTTAGAAAGGGTTATATTTATCATCTGGTTCGTGTGCACGATATGAAAGTAGAGGTACCGACTCTTCAGTCAGTCCCGATAGTTAATGAATTTCCAGATGTATTCCCAGATGAACTTCCAGGTCTTCCTCCTGAACGGGAGATAGAGTTTACTATAGATTTATTGCCAGATACACAACCCATATCTATTCCTCCTTATAGAATGGCACCTGCAGAGCTGAAGGAGTTAAAGGAGCAACTGAGAGACTTGTTAGAAAAGGGCTTCATCAGGCCTAGCACATCACCTTGGGGAGCACCGGTATTATTTGTGAGAAAGAAAGATGGATCACTGCGGATGTGTATTGATTATAGGTAGCTGAATAAAGTAACAATAATGAATAGGTATCCCCTCCCCAGGATTGACGATCTATTTGACCAGTTGCAGGGTGCTAAGTGTTTTTTGAAGATAGACTTACGGTCAGGCTATCATCAGGTGCGGGTAAAGGAGGCAGATATTCCAAAGACTGCATTCAGGACCCGATACAGGCATTATGAGTTTAGAGTGATGTCTTTTGGGCTGACCAATGCTCCAGCAGTATTTATGGATTTGATGAACCGAGTATTCAAACCATTCTTAGATATGTTCGTTATGGTATTTATTGATGACATTCTAGTCTATTCACGTTCAGAATATGAGCATGCAGACAATTTGAAAACGGTACTTAGGGTGCTCCAGCACCAAAAATTGTATGCTAAGTTTTCCAAATGTGAATTCTGGTTGACTTCAGTAGCATTCTTGGGGCATATTATTGGAGCTAATGGTATTCGGGTAGATACACAGAAGATTGAGGCTGTAAAGACTTGGCCTAGACCTACGACACCTTCTGAGGTACGCAGTTTTCTGGGGCTAGCAGGATATTACAAGAGATTCGTGGAGAAGTTTGCCTCGATTTCAGCGCCTTTAACAAGGCTAACTCAGAAGGCAGCTAAGTTCCAGTAGACCGATGCTTGTGAATAAAGCTTCCAGTTACTAAAGGATAAGTTGACTACGGCTCCAGTTCTAACTCTTCCTGAGGGACTAGATGGCTATGTTATTTATTATGATGCTTCCGGTATTGGACTAAGTTGTGTATTGATGCAGCATGGCAGGGTTATAACCTATGCCTCCCGATAGCTCAGAAAGCGCAAAAGGAATTATCCTACTCATGATCTGGAGCTAGCAGCGGTAATTCATACCTTGAAGATATGGAGGCACTATTTATATGGTGTTAATGTTGATATTTATACGGATCATAAGAGTCTCCAATATATCTTTAAGCAGAAGGAGTTGAATTTACGGCAGAGATAGTGGTTGGAGTTACTAAAGGATTCTGATGTTGATATTCTATACCATCCAGGGAAAGCAAATGTTGTAGCAGATGCTCTTAGCCGTAAATCTATGGGTAGCTTGATAGACGTGCTAATTCGATCCTACTTGGCACACCTCATTTCAAGACTTACATCCAAGACCAAGATATGAAACTTCAAGCTCTACAAGTGGCATGGATGATAAGGATGGTGTTGAAGGCCTTTGGAGGCCCATACAAGCCCCACAATGAGGCCTATTATGTGTGGGAGGTGGCTTGGGCGAGGCTTGAAGAAGAAGCTACTAGAAAGGGGGCCAAATGCGCAAAGTGGCCAAACGTGCAAATAGGGGCATTTCTGCAAATTGGCTATATGTGCAAACTTGGACAAGGTCGGGAGTTGGCTATTTGTGCAAAGAAGGTTATTCTTGCAAGAAGGCCATGCATGCAAGGTTGATTAGAAGGCGATCTATGCAAGGAGGGTGTGTTTGGCCATTGAAGGCCAATTCTTGAATTGAAGACTACACTAAGAAGACTAGCCAAACAAGGCCCTTACTTCATTAAGGGTAGCATTGTAATTGCCTATTAGTCTTCTTTACTTAGCTTGTATATATAGCTTGTCTTTCATTTCATTACTTAGATTTTAGATTTTGGATGATGAATTATGATACTCTAAATTGAGTGATAGGTTGTTAGGTAGATTCTAGGGCTATTTTAGTCAATATGATGGTGGAATCCATTGTTGGTTTGTGAACCTTTATGTCCATTGATATTCATGAAGAGATTGCCATTTGTGGATTCAAATTGAATCTCTTGCCTTGAGTGTCAAATAGTAGTGGTTCTTTTAGGATCGGATTCAATTGGAAGGGTCTAAGTTTAATATACTTAGGTTTGTCCATAAATTCGCCCTAATTGGGTCTTACTTTTATCCTATTTTCTCATCCCTTTTTCTTCGTATCCTTTATTTTTCCGCGTTTGAATTGATTTGGCTTCATTTCCAAATCGATTCGTATCAGTCATTTGAAGCAAGAATTTCACACAGCCATGGCTGCTCTTGAAGCTCACGGCCAGCCCTCTTCAAGATAATTAAATTGCTAATTTTCATCTTGGTTTGGAGGTTTTATTTATTAGAGTTTCGGGAAGGCTTCTCTACAGTTCATCCTATTCTCCTTCTTCAAAGAACTAAGGTAAGAATTCAACAATCCTTTTAAATCAGTTCATCTTCAACTTGGGGGAGATTTCACCTTAAGTTCTTCTTAGTGTAGAAATAAAGGTTCATGTAGTGTATTTGAGGATGATCTGGTTGAGTTGAAGGGATGGAAATATAGTTAAAAGTATGTGTATGTGTCGTTGTTCTTGTTGTTCATGGTGGTATTATACCCTTTTCCATGTATTTGTGATCTTGCGAAGTAAAGGTCGAAAATTGTATTTTCGATGTTGTAGTTCGGTGGACTATTTTGAGCTTGTTATTAAAATGATATTGAAGTAGTTTTATTGTATATGGATGGTAGTTGATGTTGTTGTCGTGTTGTTGTTGATACGGCTAATAAATTTGGAAGAAAGAAGTGTATAAGGTATCATATATGAATCGTATGTTGGTCTGTTTGGTGTATAATCTTAGATGTTAATGCTTTAAGTTGAAAAAGGATTAAGAGAGGTTATTGGGGTTGTTGTCGATGTTGTTGGTTTTGTTGATTGAGTGGTGGTTGTTAAATATTAGGGGAAATGCTGTCCGTTTCATTTTCGAACCGAATCATCATTGATGTACACGATATACGAAAGCTCTCTAAAGTTGTGTACGTATTCCTATGGTTATAGGGTTGGCATACTAATTGTGGAAAGTTCATGATTAAGTTGAGTTCCTAGGACGACGTAAGTTATGTAAAGCTAACCCTTCTTTCTTTTTTGCATGATCTATGTGACAAACACACGACGAATGTATAAACTCCAAAGAGGCTCCTATTCTTAGAGACACTAGGATGGCTAATGTTCTTGATTTCCAGAAGCTATTTCATTATGTCCTGATACGTGTCTATGATTCCTGAAGTTCTATTTTATATAATCCATAGTGATATTCGAGGGGTACTTGACATGATTGTTGTCTTTGATTCTCAAGTGTTAATTCATTCTAATTGTTCTATTGAGTCTCAGATGATGATTTAGTTTGCATATGGTTTCTCATTATTCTGCTCGTGCATGCCGTTAATATATCTTTCACCGAGTCCCGGGCCGGGTATGTTTTCGTACACAGTTTCACTGCATTGTTCACCGAGTCCCTCACTAGAGGGCCGGGTACGGTATATATATATATATATATATATATATATATATATATATATATATATATATATATATATATAATGTGATTATGGCACCGAGTCCCATGATGGGTCGGGTATGGTATATGATGACTTTATTCACCGAGTCCCATAGTGGGCCGGGTATGGTATATGATATAGATATGCACGATTCTCATCTCATAAGGCATAGGTGCATTGGTATCTTTGATTATCATACTTGCCTCCTGTAATCTTTTATTCAGTTATGATTTTCTTTATTGTATTTCATGCTTTATATACTCAGTACATATCTCGTACTGACCCCCCTTTCTTCGGGGGGCTGCGTTTCATGCCCGCAGGTACAGACAGCTGGTTTGGTGATCCTCCAGCTTAGGACTTCTGCTAAGCTGTTTTGGAGAGCTCCATTGTTCCGGAGCCTAGATTATTTTGGTACAGATCTTTTGATGTAAAAATATGCATATCCATAGGTACGGCGGGGCCCTGTCCCGTCATATTTCACTTGTACACTCTTAGAGGTCTTTAGACATATGTGGGTTGTATCTGACCGTGTCGATATGGTTTGTTTTGGATATTCCAGTATATAGTGGCAGCCTTGTCGGCTTGCGTATTGTGTTATGCTGTGGTTAGTCGTGACTCCTCAGGAGACAGGTTTATGATATGTGGCGTTATGAGTCTTTCGTTTGTTTTTACAAGTTTCCATACTGTCCTTAGTTTCAGTCTGACTATATCTAGCGGGTTCGTATACGAGTGTCCCGTTCGGGCACTAGTCATGGCCCATGGTGTTGCTTTCAATTGAATTGGAGAAGATGAAATGAAGTGTATGACTACTAATTAGTCGTCACTTATATATATGTATATATATGCTGCCTCCCCACTTGACATGTGGCCAGCCCACTTGACATGTGTCCCACTATGGCATGCACCAATCATATTCAGCCATGTTGTAGTGGGACCCACTTAGTGGTCTAATTAAGTTAATTATTCATTAATTCCCACTTAACAATCTAATCATTGTTAATTAATCCCTAATATTTACTAATGTTTCTACACTAATTGTAATTAATGTGCAAACCATGCACTATTAAAATCGGGATTTAAAAGTACTTGTCTCAAAATAATCTTGTCCTTGAACTTATATCGATTAGCTTACAAATAATCCAACGTGCAAAAATACGGGATATAACATCCTTCCCCCCTTTAGAACATTCATCCTCGAATGTTAAACTAGTTCTATAGGGTCTTATCAAAATTTCGGGAAAGTTTCCTTTATCGTTATACCTACAAACCTATATCCAATAACCCATAGATTCTTCACAGGGCCACAATATCAATAGTCTCATCTATCAATCAATATAGTCAAGTAAGGGATTAATATTACCTGTAGGCGTAGGAAACAAGTAAGGATACTTATTCTTCATCTCATTTTCGGCTTCCCAAGTCATCTCTTCTCTATTATTATTTCGCCACAATACCTTGACAGAAGCCGCATCCTTAGTACGTAACCTTCTAACTTGGCGATCAAGTATAGCTATAGGGCTCTCCTCATAAGACAACTCCTCTGTTACCTGGACATCGTCTACAGGGAATACTCTAGAAGGGTCACCAATACATTTATGAAGCATTGATACGTGAAAGACTGGATGTACTGCTTCTAAATCAGATGGTAGGTCCAACTCATAGGCAACCTTGCCTACCCTACGAATAATTTGGTAAGGTCCAATGTATCTCGGGCTAAGTTTTCCCTTCTTGCTGAACCTCATCACACCCTTTATGGGCGACACCTTCAAGAACACCCAATCACCAATCTGAAACTCTAAGTGTCGACGTCGGTTATCTGCATATGACTTCTGTCGACTATGGGCTGCCAATAATCTTTCCTGAATGAGCTTTACCTTATCAACAGCTTGCTGGATCATGTCCGGGCCGATTAACTTAGTCTCGCCTACATCGAACCAACCGATAGGTGACCTGCATTTCCTCCCGTATAAGGCCTCGTACGGTGCCATCTGGATACTAGAATGGTAGTTATTATTATAGGAAAACTCAATAAGTGGAAAATGCTCATCCCAGCTACCTCCGAAGTCAATAATACAAGCTTGCAACATATCTTCTAGCGTCTGAATGGTACGCTCGGCCTGTCCGTCAGTCTGAGGGTGAAATGTTGTGCTAAGACTCACATGTGTCCCCAATCCCTTCTGGAATGATCTCCAGAAGTTAGTTGTAAACTGAGCTCCTCTGTCTGAGATAATAGATGTGAGAACCCCATGAAGTCTCACTATCTCCATAATATATAACCTCGCATAGTCCTCAGCTGAATAAGTAGTCTTGACTGGAAGAAAATGGGCTGATTTTGTCAGCCTATCCACAATAACCCATATAGAGTCATACTTCTATGGAGTGCGAGGTAAACCCGTAATGAAGTCCTTATTAATTACTTCCCATTTCCAAGTTGGGATCTCTATCTCCTGTAATAACCCACCAGGCTTCTCATGCTCGACCTTAACCTGTTGACAATTCGGGCACTGAGCAACAAACTCCGCTACGTCCCTTTTCATGCCATCCCACCAATATAAACATCTGAGGTCATGATACATCTTCGTTGACCCTGGATGAACAGAATAACGGGTATAGTGTGCCTCTTACATAACCTATTGCCGGAGCCCTGCAACCTCAGGTACACATAATCTGCCTCCATGTCGTAGCACTCCGTCAGGTGTAACCTCGAATGGGGTCTTCTCCTTTTGAAGAGTTGTATCTCTATACTGTGCTAGAATAGGGTCCTCGTACTGGCATCTCTTTACCTCTTCTGATGCAAGCCCACTTGCCTCAAGGCCATTTACAAGGAGCCAAGCCCGGGAACTACAACACTTGCAAAGCCTATTCATGAAGCGGGAGCATTCTGCCTAGGAAAGGGACTAAGGATTGGAGCATTCTGCCTAGGAAAGACATCGTTAAATACGGACCGTAAAATAAAATACGATCTGTATCTTGGGGGTCGTAAAAGGCAAGGAGCATTCTATTTTGGGCATCATTAAATACAGACACGGTATACGGACCGTAAACCATAATACGGACCGTATTTTGTCAAGCTCAAACCGTATACTCAAGGTACCTTTTCAATTCCAAATTTCATTTCAACCCACTTCCATTTCTCAAAAAATTCTTGATCCTTAGTTGATGGTCTTGTGTCCCTAGTGCTTGGTAGGGAACCAAAAAAAAAAAGAGTTGAGAAATTTTAAAATTTTCATTATTTCAAATTGATACCTTGGATCATTTGGGACTTCAAGACCACGTTTTCAAGTTATCACCTACCCCGGGCCGAAATTCAATTTATTTCCCGATTTTAGCATTTCATTTTCTTGTGTCTCTCAACTAGTAGCCATTTAGTAGTTGTTCCTACTTGTGTTTGCTAGTTCTTGTGTCCGCATTTCTTTCGTGCCAATTCTTTCGTGCTTTTCTTCGTTTTTACTTCGTTGTTAATTTCTTGGATCAAGTCCGCTTGATTGAATTGAGTCGTCCATCTTTGTTAGTCTAACAAGAATCTATTCCGACCAAGAGTAGAATTTGAACCCTTGTGACTAGTCGACATTAACAAGCACACAATCTTTGGCGGAAGCAATTTGTGAGGCAATTAAAGGTGTGCATGCTTGAGCGATTGTGAGTTGAGTTTTACTAATCTAACGTGTTTGCTTGTTTTGTTGAATGTATTAATAAGGTACCATGGCTACGGAGGGGGAAACACAAGTTCCCACCAGGGAACTCACACTAGTGGATGTAATGAGGGCCTTGCAAGCCTTGAAAGATAAGGTTGGTAGCATGGATGGTCGAATGGAAAACTTGGGAAGTAGGGTGGAAGCAATTGAAGGAGGTAGTAGGGAGGTCTCGTATTCGCCCAGAGTGCAATACCAAGGAGGCACAAGTGGAGCTACTCGAAGCACTTCACTTACATTGTCACCCGGCACCTTCCATAATCTATATAACCCCACTCCCCAAAACACCCCCAAAACACCCCTCAAAACACAACCCTTACTCCACCAAACAACATTCCCTTAGGCCAACGGAACAATCCACCCCCACAAGATCAAACTCCAAATGATCCACTTCCAAATGATCCACCCCTAAATGATCCGCACCTAAATGCATCTACGCCACCCTAACACCATCCAAACATCCAACAACCAAATGATGATGAGATAGAATAAGCTATACTCGAGCACAACGATATGGAGACCAAGGTTGGAGGCAACGAGGGCAAGCACAAGGAGGTTATTGAGGGAGGGGTGGAAGGCATGGTCCTAACCCTCACATGGGTAGGCAAAGAGGGTACCAAGCTCGTGAAGGGTACCAAGGTCCTGACCATCAAGGTTATGATGACGATGGAGATTTCAATGGGAATCACGATTATGGAGGAGGGCGATACACGAGTCTCAATTCCATTAAGGTTACTCTCCCGACCTTCAGGGGAAGTAGTGATCCCGATACATTCCTTGATTGGGTGATGCATTGTGATAGAATCTTCTGGACGAATGACATGTCCGAGGTGAAAAAGGCGTCTTACGCCATTGCTCAATTCGAAGGGTATGCCTCCACATGGTGGGAAACTCAAGTGAAAGCAAGAAGAATTATTGGACTCCCGCCTACACCTACTTTGGATGAATTGAAGGAGGCTATGCGGCATAAGTATGTCACCGAACGCTACAAACAAGAACAACTCAAGAAAGTGTATACCTTAAGGCAAAACAAAAAGAGTATGGAAGAATACTATGATGAGTTTCAAATTGTCAAGATGAGAATCGAATTTTACGAGGATGAGTTAAATGTTATGACTCGGTTCCAAGCCGGGTTAAATGGTGACATCGTTTCACAAATGAGACTCCACAACTATGGGAGCATTGAAGAAACCCTTCAAGCGGCTATTGAAATAGAGGAGGGTCTCAAGGAAGACAAAATCAATAAGTCAAGGGGCTATGTGAGTTCATGGAACAATAACAAAGAACGAGGAGCTTCCTCCTCCAATTGGCAAAGAGAATAAGGGCCCCATGCAAGAATCCAAGAAACCATTTGTGAAGAATACTCAAGTTGGGAAGCAAGTTGACAAACAACCTTCGAAGTTTGCTCCAAAAGAAGGAGGTACGAAAACTCCTATTCATTGCTTTAAGTGTCATGGCTTCGGTCATAGAGCAAGTGAATGCCCTAATCGTAGAGCGTTTATTTTGAGAGACACTTGTAGTGAGAATGAGGAAGAATGTGAAGAAGGAGATGACGAGAGCGATTATCAGAATGAACAACATGATAGTGAAGGGGATGGTATTGAGGGTGATGATGAGCCTATTGTACCTCTCTATGTGGTGCGAAGGACCATGATAAGCAAAGAAATGGATGACCCAAGTCAACGGGAAAATCTTTTCCATTCCAAGTGCATCATTAACCAAAACACTAGCATTATGATCATTGATAGTGGGAGTTGTGCCAATGTTGCTAGTACCACCCTTGTTGATTTCTTGAAACTTCCCACCACCCACCATGCAAACCCTTACAAACTTCAATGGCTCAATGAATGTGGTGAATTGAAGGTGACTCGGCAAGCTATCATCAAATTCACGGTTGAGAAGTATCACGATGAGGTGTGATGTGATTTGTTCCCATGCAAGCGTGTCATCTTCTCCTTGGCCGACCATGGCAATATGATAGGTCCGTCAACCATAATGGGAGAACTAACCAATACACCCTTGTCCACAATGGTGTCAAACATGTCTTGAATCCCATGACCCCCTCCCAAGTGGGTGAGATCTATAACAAAATGAGGGAGTTAAAGGATAAGGGTCATAGTTCATTGCAAAAGAAGAATGTGGGGGAAGAGGGAGTAGAGGAGAGTAGTTCTCAAAAGGTGAGTGGAAAGAAAGGAGAGCTTAGAGGAAAAACCAAGGTGTCTCTTTTGACAAATTGTGGGGAAATTAGGGAGGAATTAGGCGAGCGTCAACTGGTGATTCTCCTCATGCATAGGGACTATGCATTGCACACTAATGAACTAACCCCTTCTTTTCCTTGTTCTATTTCTTCTCTTTTGCAGGAATTTGATGATGTGTTCCCAACGGAACTCCCAAAGGGGTTACCACCCTTGAGGGGAATTGAACACCAAATTGACTTTGTCCCGGGGTCTCAATTGCCAAACAAACCGGCTTATAGAGCCAACCGGGATGACACTAAGGAGCTTCAAAAACAAGTGGAAGAGCTCCTTGAAAAGGGAGTTGTGAGAGAAAGTATGAGTCCTTGTGCCGTGCCCGTGATCTTAGTGCCAAAAAAAGATGGATCTTGGTGCATGTGTGTCGATTACCGGGCCATCAACAAGATAACGGTAAAGTATCGCCATCCCATACCTCGTCTTGACGACATGCTTGATGAGTTGAATGGTTCATGCATATTCTCTAAGGTAGATCTTAGGAGTGGGTATCATCAAATCCGGATGAAACCCGGAGATGAGTGGAAAACCGCATTCAAGACCAAGTTTGGTCTATATGAATGGTTGGTGATGCCTTTTGGCCTCACTAACGCTCCTAGTACTTTCATCCATTTGATGAATCATGTGATGAAACCTTTTATTGGAAATTTTGTGGTTGTTTACTTTGATGAAACTTTGGTGTATAGTAAAACCATGGATGAGCATGTTATTCATTTGAAATGTGTGTTTGAAGTGCTTAGACAAGAACAACTTTATGCCAATGTTGATAAATGTTCCTTTTGTGTGGATGAAGTTGTTTTCTTGGGATTTATTGTGAGCTCAAGGGGGGTTGAGGTTGATGAATCCAAAATAGAAGCCATAAGAAATTGGCCCACTCCAAAATCCATTGGAGATGTAAGAAGCTTTCATGGCTTGTCTAGTTTCTATAGGCGTTTTGTTGAAGGATTTAGTACCATAGCTGCTCCTTTGACCGAGGTAATCCAAAAGGACAAACCTTTTTCTTGGGGTGTGGAGCAAGATAATGCCTTTGAAGCTTTGAAACAAATTCTTAGCTCCGCATCATTGTTGCAATTACCCGACTTTGACAAAATATTTGAGATTCAATGTGATGCAAGCAAAGTGGGTATTGGAGCCGTTTTAATGCAAGACCAAAAGCCCATAGCCTATTATAGTGAAAAACTCAAGGGAGCGACTTTGAATTATACTACCTATGATCTTGAGTTGTATGCCTTAATTCGTGCTGTGGGAAATTGGCAACATTACTTGTGGCCTAAAGAGTTTGTGATTCGGACCGACCATGAGTCCTTAAAGCATCTTAAGGCCCAAGGTAAGTTGAACAAAAGGCATGCCAAATGGGTTGAATTCCTTGAATCCTTCCCTTATGTAATCCAATACAAAAAGGGAAAGGATAACGCAGTGGCGGAATCCTTATCAAGGAAACACGTTTTGATCAATACTTTGTCTTCCAAATTGATGGGTTTTGAGAGCTTGAAGACATTGTATCCCGAGGACCCCGTCTTTGCACAAATCTTTCAAGAATGCGTGGAATGGGAAAGGGAAAGGTGGCTTAGGGATAGACCTTCTAATCCCTATTCTAAGTTTGATGGTTTCTTGTTCAAGAACAAGCGACTATGTGTGCCCATGAGCTCTTGGAGGGAGTTATTTGTGAGGGAGGCACACAATGGGGGATTGATGGGATACTTTGGGATTGACAAGACAATGGGGATTCTTGAGGAGCAATTCTATTGGCCCCACATGCGGCGGGATGTGGCCCGACTTTTTGGCCAATGCCAAAAAGCTAAATCTAGGTTTCAACCCCATGGCTTGTACACTCCCCTTCCCATCCCTCAACAACCTTGGTTTGACATTTCCATGGACTTTGTGATGGGATTGCCTAGGACAAAAAGGGGGAAAGATAGCATCTTTGTTGTTGTTGATCGTTTTTCGAAAATGGCTCATTTTATTGCTTACCATAAGGTTGATGATGCTCCCCATATTGCTTCCTTGTTTGTTGAAAATGTGGTTAAATTGCATGGCATTCCCAATACATTTGTGAGCGATAGGGATCCCAAGTTCCTTAGCCACTTTTGGAAAGAATTGTGGGGTAGGCTTGGAACGAAGTTGTTGTTTTCCACCTCTTGCCACCCACAAACCGATGGCCAAACCGAAGTTGTCAATAGGACTTTAAGTTCTATGTTTCGGGCCATGGTAAAAGGGAAGCTAGCCTTTTGGAAAGACCAATTGCCTTTAGTATAATTTGCATATAATAGAGTTGTTCATAGCACTATTGGCATGTCACCCTTTGAGGTGTTGTATGGTTTTAACCCCCTAACCCCCTTGGATCTAACGCCTTTGTCTCAAGATATGGTATTAAGTTTAGATGGTAACAAGAGAGCCGAAGCTATGAAGAATATCCATGAAAAGGCAAGGCTCCAACTTGAAAAGAAGAATCAAAAGGTGGAGAAAAGGGCAAACCAAGGGAGAAAAAGGGTGGTCCTTGAACCGGAGATTGGGTGTGGGTGCACTTCCGAAAAGAAAGATTCCCAAACAAGAGGAAGACAAAATTGATGCTGCGTGGGGATGGTCCCTTTGAAGTCCTTGAGAGGCTTAATGATAATGCCTACAAAATTGATCTCCCTCCGGAATATCAAGTTCACAACACCTTCAACATTTGTGACCTATCTCCCATGGTAATGGAAAGTGATAAGCCATAAAATTTGCGGACAAATTCTCTTCAAGATGGGGAGAATGATGCAAGCCCACTTGCCTCAAGGCCATTTACAAGGAGCCAAGCCCGGGAACTACAACACTTGCAAAGCCTATTCATGAAGCGGGAGGCTCTTGGGTATACTTTTGATGAGCACCGTGGATCCCAAGTCCATTTGTTGATGAAGATTGCTTGGGGAGAAGAAGAGGAAATGGGAAATTACCACAATGGCTAAAAGATGAAGAGTTGGCTATTCTAGCAAAGGAGATTTCAAGATTTTGAAGAAAGAAGAATAGCCAAACAAGGCCCTTGTCTCATTAAGGGTGTTTATGTCATTTTGCTATCTTTTATTTTCTAGCATCGTATAAATAGTTCTCTTTTTCTTCATGGAAGAGTTAGACTATTTTGATTATTCAAATTTTGAGATTGTAAAACTCTTTTGAGTGTTGAGAGCTTGCTAAGCTTGAGATTGTGAACTTGTGAGAGGATTTGGTTATTAGGGTGTCAAATCCCAATTCGTCATCCTAAGAGTTTGGTGCTCTTTAGTTCCTAAATTAGAGGTCACGTTAATCTAAGAACTTTGCTTGCTAATTTGGGTCTTTAGTTGTGTCAAATTATCTATCATTTACTTTCTTGTCCTTTTTTCTTCATTTTCGTTTTGATTATTGTATCATCTTCTATGATAGAGGATTCAACAACTTCTCGAATAGAAACTCCACCATCTCCAGAATCAGCCAAACGGATTCCAAGGTTAGCTAGCCGGTAAATCTCACGGACCATCTCCTTCCTTTCTGGTTGTATGTCCGTCAAGATACCCATAGATTTACGGCTAAGAGCATCTGCTACAACATTTTCTTTCCTTGGATGGTATAGAATATCAACATCATAATCCTTTAATAACTCTAACCACCATCTCTGTAGTAAATTCAGCTCTTTCTGCTTAAAGATATATTGGAGACTCTTGTGATCCGTATAAACATCAACATGAACACCATACAAATAATGCCTCCATATCTTCAAGGCATGAATTACCGCTGCTAACTCCAGATCATGAGTAGGATAATTCCTTTCGTGCTTTCTGAGTTGTCGGGAAGCATAGGGTATAACCCTGCCATGCTGCATCAATACACAACCTAGTCCAACACCTGAAGCATCACAATAAATAACATAGCCATCTGGTCCCTCTGGAAGAGTTAAGACTGGAGCCGTAGTCGGCTTGTCTTTCAGCAACTGGAAACTTTGCTCACAAGCATCAGTCCACTGGAACTTAGCTGCCTTTTGAGTTAGCCTTGTTAAAGGCGCTGAAATCGAGGAAAACTTCTCTACGAACCTCCTGTAATATCCTGCTAGCCCCAGAAAATTGCGTACCTCAGTAGGTGTTGTAGGTCTAGGCCAAGTCTTTGCAGCCTCAATCTTCTGTGTATCTACCCGAATACCATCAACTCCAATAATATGCCCTAAGAATGCTACTGAAGTCAACCAGAATTCACATTTAGAAAACTTAGCGTACAACTTCTGGTGTTGGAGCACCCTAAGTACCGCTCTCAAATGGTCTGCATGCTCCTCTTCTGAACGTGAATAGACCAGAATATCATCAATAAATACAATAACGAACATATCCAGGAATGGTTTGAATACTCGGTTCATCAAATCCATAAATACTGTTGGAGCATTAGTCAGCCCAAAAGACATCACTCTAAACTCATAATGCCTGTATCGGGTCCTGAATGCAGTCTTCGGAATATCTGCGTCCTTTACCCGCACCTGATGATAGCCTGACCGTAAGTCTATTTTCGAAACACACTTAGCACCCTGCAACTGGTCAAATAGATCGTCGATCATAGGCAGGGGATACCTATTCTTTATTGTTACTTTATTCAGCTTCCTATAATCAATACACATCCGCAGTGACCCATCTTTCTTTCTCACAATTAATACCGGTGCTCCCCAAGGTGATGTGCTAGGCCTGATAAAGTCCTTTTCTAACAAGTCCCTCAGTTGCTCCTTTAATTCCTTCAGCTCTACAGGTGCCATTCTATAAGAAGGAATAGATATGGGCTGAGTATCTGGCAATAAATCTATAGTAAACTCTATCTCCCCTTAAGGAGGAAGACCTTGAAGTTCATCTGGGAATACATCTGGAAATTCGTTAACTATCGGGACTGACTGAAGAGTCGGTACCTCTGCTTCCAGGTCATGCACATGAACCAAATGATAAATATAACCTTTTCTAACCATCTTCCTTGCCTCGAGGTATGAAATAAACTTACCCCTTAGCGATGCCGTATTCCCTATCCATTCTATAATCGGCTCTCCTGGGAACTGAAATCGAACTATCTTTTCCCTACAGTCAACGTTAGCATAACAAGAAGCTAACCAATCCATACCCATAATAATATCAAACTCAGTCATGTCTAACTCAATCTGATCTGCCATGGTATGATGACTATATATAACCACCGACCAATTTCTATATACTTGCTTTGCTATGACAGAATCTCCTACCGGTGTAGCTACCTCAAATGGTTCTATAAACTCAGGTTCTATTCCGATTCTATTAGCAACAAAGGGAGATATATACGATAAGGTGGAACCTGGATCTATCAATACATATACGTCCCGGGAGAAAATCGATAATGTACCTGTAACCACATTCGGTGACGCCTCCTGATCCTGCCTGCTAGCCAAAGCATATATGCGGTTCGAAGGACCGCTAGAACTGGAAGCTCCGCCACGACCTCTACCACGGCCTCCTGATGTCTGAATACCCTGCCCCATAGGGCGCATAGCTATAGAAGAAGATGAACCAACAATCAATCCAGTAGGATGAGCCAGACCACCTGTGCCATCTCCATAAGGACACTCCCTCTTCACATGGCCTTGACGGCCGCAAGAAAAACAAGCACCTGTAGTAAGACGGCATTCCCCAGAATGGAGCCTACCGCACCGAGAACATTGAGGCAAAGGTGGCCTCGACTGAATCAAACCCCTGTTCATCTGTGAACCTGAAGCCCTGGAGCTCTGACCGGCTCCTGAATACTCTGTGCTGTCAAATCTCCTACCTGTGAACTGTGGGGGTGCACTCTGTGTTGGCTGGGAAGAATATCTAATATGCTGCTGAGGCTGCCTGCCTCGAAAGTCACCAGGATAACCAGCCGATCTAGCCCTCTTATGCTGGCCTCTGTCATAATCTCTATCTGGTTGACGTCCTCTGTGTCGATTCTCTACCCCCTGTGCATATCCATGTACCCGAGCAATATCCATACCTGGCTGAAGAGCCACTGCCATACAGCCATCAATCAAATAACGATCCAGTCCCTTCACATAACGATGCACTCTATCTGCCATATCAGCTACGATAGTAGGCGCATATCTAGCCAACGAATCAAACTCGAGACTATACTCTCGAACGCTCCTACCACTCTGCCTCAAATGTAAGAATCTATCGACTCTAGCTCGCCTCATTTCTAGAGGCAGAAAGTGGCCAAGGAAGGCCTCCACAAACTCACCCCATACTGTTGGAGGAGCACCTTCGCCCCTAGCTAACTCCCTAGACTCATACCAATTAACAGCTACATCCCGCACTCGATACGAAGCCAACTCAACAGACTCAGTCTCAAAAGCCTTGATTATCCTCAATGTAAGCTGCATCTGCCGAATAAACTCCTGCGGATCATCTTCGGGCTTTGACCCGTAAAACTATGGGGGATTACAACTTAAGAAGTCACGAACCCTCAAACTATTAGATCTATCCGCATGGTCAACTCCTAGTCCATGCCTGCGAGCCTGCCCTGCCACTAATCTGGTCAGCAGCTGAACTGCATCTCTCATGGCCCTATCCTCCGCCCCTGACTGAGAAGCTGGAGGCTCAGGTGTTGGGGCCTCGGGAGCTGGCGGTGGGGCTGCCCCCTAAACTGGAGCTGCTGCTGCTCTAAGTTCCTCTGGAGGTGGCGGTGTAGCAGAACTCGCCGACTGGAGTACAATCTAGGGCATAGACTGGGCACGGGCCCTAGAAACTCTCCGGGTCTGACTAGTATCTCCTGCTACCGATTTGCCCTTCTGGGCAGCTGTCGCTTTCTTTGGAGGCATAGCTGCAAACACAATAATTTGTTAGGGAGGGATTATCCTGATAATATAGTTCTATCGCACGATCTAGAGTAAGAAGGAAAGGTAACATCCTAATTGTTCTGTAGCTTCCTGTTTATAGATGTGGTGCACAACACACCGATAAACAAGACTCTACTAGACACGGTCTATAGACACTCCCAGGATGAGCAGCTCTGATACCACTTTTGTCCACGAACAGTGCCCGAATTGGACACTCGTATACGAACCCGCTAGATATAGTCAGACTGAAACTAAGGACAAAATGGAAACTTGTAAAAACAAACAAAAGATTCATAACGCCACATATCATAAACCTGTCTCCTGAGGAGTACGGCTAACCACAGCATAACACAATACGCAAGCCGACAAGGCTGCCACTATATACTGGAATATCCAAAACAAACCATATCGACACGGTCAGATACAACCCACATATGTCTACAGACCTCTAAGAGTGTACAAGTGAAATATGACGGGGCAGGGCCCTGCCGTACCCCTGGATATGCATAAGTCTACATCAAAAGATCTGTACCAAAATAATCTAGGCTCCGGAACAATGGAGCTCTCCAAAATAGCTGAGCAGAAGTCCTAAGCTGGAGGATTACCAAACCGAGTGTCTGTACCTGCGGGCATGAAACGCAGCCCCCTAGAAGAAAGGGGGTCAGTACGAGGAATGTACTGAGTATATAAAGCATGAAATACAATAAAGAAGATCAAGATTGAATAAAAAATAACAAAGGCAAGTATGATAATCAAGAATACCAATGCACCTGTGCCTTACGAGATGAGAATCATTCATATCTACATCATATACCATACCCGGCCCATTATGGGACTCGGTGAATAAAGTCATCATATACCATACCCGACCCATCATGGGACTCGGTGCCATAATCACATCACACACACACACACACACAAACACACACACACACACACACACACACACATATATATATATATATATATACTCGTTGAACAATGCAGTGAAACTGTGCACGAATACATACCCGGCCCGGGACTCGGTGAAAGATATATTAACGGCATGCACGAGCAGAATAATGAGCAACCATATGCAAACTAAATCATCATCTGAGACTCAATAGAATAATTAGAATGAACTAACACTTGAGAATCAAAGACAACAATCATGTCAAGTACCCCTCGAATATCACTTTGGATTATATAAATTGAACTTCAAGAATCATAGACACGTATCAGGACATAATGAAATAGCTTTCTGGAAATCAAGAACATTAGCCATCCCAGTGTCTCTAAGAATAGGAGCTTCTTTGGAGTTTATACATTCGTCGTCCGTTTGTCTCACATAGATCATGCCAAAAAGAAAGAAGGGATAGCTTTACATACCTTTGACGTTTAATCCGTGATTTGATATGTATACGCTGCCGGAAGTACCTCAACCTATTTTAAGACGTTAAGAACTATAGTTAAGCTACAGAAAGGCTTAAAACGTATTTCGAAGTTAGTAACTCATTTCTAGAAAATTGGGCGGCATTTCCCCTATATCACTCACTTCCCTCACATCCAAGCTAACTATACCACAACCAGAACGACATCAACAACTACACGTCCAAGTTACCATATCTATATCAAGAACTAGTCAAAACAAGGTCCAAGAACACCTAATCCAATTCATGTCTCAACAATCTCATAAAAACAATTACAACTTTAAATATCAAGATTCCTTCATTTTTAACACATAATCCATAACAACAATCAAACCTAATCCACCATTATTAAATTAAGACAACTCCGATTCTGCCCAATTACAACGTCAACAATAATCATGCAATTTTCTTACTTCCAATTTCGTCTAATACAATTTAATCTCTCCATTACAACATCATAACTCCAATTACATTACAAGAAGAAGAAATCTTACCTTAAATTAGTTAGGACAGATTCTACAAGTACTTGCACCAATTGTACCACTTCTTCTTCCTCAATTTAAATTCTAACATTGCAGCTCCATCCCATAGGAACAAGGTCTTCAATTCAAAAGAATAAGAAAGTTGTTGCTCACTTTATCAAGGAGAGGGCTGGAACGTTTTTGCCTTATGAACAAGATAAATTGAACATGCTACCAACTCCTAATTTCAACAAGAAAATGAAACTAGAACATTAAATTTCCCTTCCAATCACTTGGAGTTAGCCGTGAGCAGCCATGGCTATTTGGTTCTTGCTTTCAATTGAATTGGAGAAGATGAAATGAAGTGTATGACTACTAATTAGTCATCACTTATATATATATATATATATATATATGCTGCCTCCCCACTTGACATGTGGCTAGCCCACTTGACATGTGGCCAGCCCACTTGACATGTGTCCCACTATGGCATGCACCAATCAAATTCAGCCATGTTGTAGTGGGGCCCACTTAGTGGTCTAATTAAGTTAATTAATCATTAATTCCCACTTAACAATCTAATCATGCTTAATTAATCGCTAATCTTTACTAATGTTTCTACACTAATTGTAATTAATGTGCAAATCGTGCACTATTAAAATCGGGATTTAAAAGTCCTTGTCTCAAAATAATCTTGTCCTTGAACTTAGATCGATTAGCTTACGAATAATCCAATGTTCAAAAATACGGGATATAACAGGGTCGTGACACAGCCGCCTTCACGGTGACATGTCCGGCCACTTAGGCACGGTGTAATCGTAAGCAGCCCGCATTAGCGGTGACATGTCCGGCCATATAGGCACGGTTTCTCTCATTATCATATACATCTTATAAAGCATGCATAAGAACTTAAAGACAACTATAAATCTATCAGGGTGACGTAAGGTGAAGAACCCCCGATTTCATTATGGAACAATCATAATCATCATACCCCACCTTGAAGGAACTAGCATCATAAGATGGGTTTAGCAATAATGAATAACATCAAAGAAACCGTATAAGGATCATTAACTTCGTGGAAATATCGTGTCATGGGCTTTAGGATCTCTAGGCTTAGACTCATCATCATCATTGTTGGATTCATAACATAGCATAAGCTTTATCTCATAGAAAGCTCTTTATAAACATTGACTCATATTTTCCCGAATGTAAGAAGGTCATGGAAAGATAATGGGAATCATGTCATAGGAATCATGCCTTAGAAAAGTAGGGACTAGCCTTTCATACCTTTATGCCTTTCTAACTTGCCGACTATATGCTCCCTTCCAAGTTCATAATTCTACATTCACAGGAATTCGTACTAGAATTAGATAGTTGGAAACGTACTTAATCTTAAGCTAAAGCTAACGAAAATTGGGCAGCATCTCCTTTATTTATACAACTTTCTCCATACGATATAACAACTCCCAAACGTCAATAACAACATTCATAATATCATGATCAACAACCTTCATCAAACTATACCTTATTCAATTCTTCCAATCCCATTTCAAATCACCCATAACCAACATTATCACACAACATCGTATTCGTTCTCATATTATACTTCGTCAACGTCATTTGTATCGTTTACAACAATATATTTCTCATAATACATCAAGAGTCATGATTCATGTCAACTATTACTCAAAAATATCATTATTTTCACATTTGAGCTCCATATTCTATTTTCTTACATAATCCAAGTCTTTCAACCCCTCAATATTCTAAATAACATGAAATGATCATAAAACTTACCTTTGATAATGTGGGAATGGTCTTAAGATGAAAATACTTCACTTGAGGAAAAACCCTAGCTTTAATCCAAAGAGATTTCTTGACTTTAGGCAACCCTAGAGACTCTCTTACACTTCATTCCCTTGGATTAGTGATGTTGATCTTTGATTTATCTTGGATTCTTGTAAATGAAGAGTGTGGAAAGTTCTAGAGGTGTGGAGAGTGTTGGAGAGAACATAGGAAATGAAATAAATGAACTTGGGTCTCCTTTATAAAACTTAAAATCTGTCCCGACCATTTTATACGGACACATATACGGTCCGTATAATTTATATGGTCCATATATGTGACCGTATAATGCTTCTTGAATCTCATTCTCTTCTGGGAGGATTCTACGGACTGATATACGGTCCATATAAATCATACGGTCCGTATAAATTATACGGTCCATATAAAGTACCATACAATCCACAATTTCCCGAAACTTGTCCTCGTCGTTTCGTTTTGCCTCCAATTCTTATGGAACCTTCTTAGCACTTGTTTAACACTTAATTAACAATCTAAGAGGCATTATAACTCTTTTTTAAGACATCATTAAGTCAACATTAACTCAGTACTTTGTAAATCCTTTCCGAAACACAGTGTATACTTTGCCTTTCCTAACGAACTCTCTTTTCTTGCTTCAAATGTCTTTGGAATCTTAATGGGAACCGTTAAGTACCACTTCTTACTTGCGGAAACATCATATACGCCTCACCCTGCGTTAGCATATTTACTGTGCAACAAGAAATTTTTCGAGGTGTAAACAACAAGTAATATGAAAATAAAGTACAATAATATATAAACAAATCAGTCCTGAAAATCATGTGAAACCAATGTAAGAACAATTATTCAGTTTCTGTATCTCAATAAGAATTATCAAAACAGATTATAGGGCCTCTTGTCAAGGTACAACTTCAAATGTGCCTTTCAATTGATCATAATTAACAATAACAATTCCATGAGAAAATAAGAATCACACATGCCAATACAGGCTCAAGAATCAAGAAGGGGTGACCGTAGAGGTTCCCTTGTCACAGCGCACCACATCGGCATATGAAATTCAATTGTGGCTCTCCCTCCTCCCGAATAGTTAGGCATAATCACACCCCAGGTAGCGAACCTGGAAGTGGCCACTCTTCCCCCCGAATGGCTAGGCATTATCACACTAGGATCCATAGTGGCTACCCTTCCTCCCGAGTAGCTAGGCCAAACACAACAATCAAATTCTTAGCATGGAAGCTGAATTATAGCATAGAAGCTAAATCACAATTATCTTAATGTAGTCGCACCATCCATTTGCATTAAAGTTCATTATGCCATTACGAAAATCCATAATTTCATAGATAATCTTGAAAACGTTTCCACTTCTTTAAACAAGATTCCTTTGTCTTAATTTCTTTGTAAAGTCATCAATACCAACAATTAACCAGCATCACTGATCATCTCTTATAGCAGAAAACGATTATGATTCCATATACGTATATAGAGGATAATACAATCAAGGTTTAATGTGGGCTTGTTCCCTCACGCACACCAACCACAAGCAAAGACATGAATTAGGGTTTTGCATGAGAAGTTCACCTTGTTATTCAATAAAGAACCTTTGCGAAGAAAACATATATCAATGATAATGTTTTTAAAAGAGAGACATACCTTAGTATGTTAAACAAAGTTTAACAATTCACTTTTCTAGTGAAGAACACCCAAACCGTAGCTTGAATCACTTTAGAAAGAATTATGTTGCAAACCCTAGGTTTTTGTCACAAGAATCATGTTAAGAATCATGAGTTTGATGTTAGGATTGTTAATCAATGATTAAGATGTTCTTACCTTAGTGTTGGAGCCCTAGAGAGATATTTTCGTCCTTAGGGTTTTTGAGAGTGAAAAGAATGGGAGAAAAACTAAAATTTTGCAACTTGTATAATTTCAGCCCGTCAGGCACAATTGACGGTTCAAACGACGGAGCATCGAACAAATCGACGGAGCGTCTATCTGCTCCGTTGAATGGTCTTTGTGCTAGGTCAATTCGACGGTACAAATGACGGAGTGTCGAACAGATCGGCGGAGCGTCGATCTGCTCGGTCAAAGTCATGAAATTTCCAGTGAGCAACTTTCTCTTCCTTAATTTCTACTGTGGAAAAGACGGAGCGTCGAACAGATCGACGGTACAAAGGATGACCGTCAAACCTCCTTTTCGTGAAACTGCAGTGAATTTTCATTTTGACCATCTCCTCTTGGCTCTTTAGCCTAAAGTCATGCACGTAACCCAACATATAAGGTTCCAAAGGACTCATACAATGCTTTCACACTATATACGGATTTATGGGATGTCACATTTGTTACACCCCGGAAATTTTTCCGTTAACGTACAATGAGTAGACTAACGAAGGGCATGACGTATACGATGTTTTAATAAGCAAGAAATAATGTTTGATGATTTTAAATAAGTTTTCAAAGACATTTGAGGTGGGAGACGAAAGTTGTTAAGGAAAGCAAGGTATATGTTGTGTATTTGGCAGAATTTATGAGTATCAAATTGATAATGGCTTAATAATGTTTTGGAGAAGAGTTATAATGTCCCTTAGATTGTTAATGAAGTGTTAAATAAGTACCAAGAAGGTTCCATAAGGATCGGAGATCAAATGAAGTGACGAGAACCAAAATCAGAGAAAAGGGTAGATTATACGACCGATTATACGGTCCGCATAATGGTCCGCAGAATCATCACAGTGAAGGTCCCTCACTGATGGGATTATACGGTCACTTATACGAACCGTATAAAATTATACGGACCGTACAATGTGCCGTAAAATGAAAATAGAAGTGAGAAGTTGTCGGGTGATTTCACGGTCACTTATACGGACTGTATAAATTTATATGGACCGTATAATGTGCCGTATAATGGTCACAAAATGAGTTGATGTTGGGATGATTTTTACGGTCACTTATACGCACCATATAAATTTATATGGACCATATAAGTGTCCGTATAATTTCGTCGGACAGATTTTAAGTTTTTAAATAAGAGACCCCAAGTTCATAATTTTCATTTTATTTTCATTCTACAAGACTCAATGTCACGACCCAACCCCATGGGCCATGACTAGTGCCCGAACTGGACATTCGTATACAGACCTGTTAAATATAGTCAAGCTGAAACTAAGGACAATATGAAAACTTATAAGAACAAACGAAGGATTTACAACGCCACATATCATAAACCTGTCTCCCCTGGAGTCACGGCTAACCACAACATAACAATAACACAATACGCAAGCCGACAAGGTTGCCACTATACACGGGGATATCCAAAGAAAACCATATAGACACAGCTGACCAAAACCTATATACAACCCACACATGTCTACAGACCTCTAAGAGTATAAAAGTGAAATATGACAGGACAGGGCCCCGCCGTACCCCTGGACATATACATAAGTCTATATCAAAACATCTGTACCAAAATAGTCTAGGCTCCGGAACAATGGAGCTCTCCAAACAGCTAAGCAGAGGTCCTAAGCTGGAGGATCACCAAATCGAGTATCTGTACCTGCGGGCATGAAACGCAGCCCCCCGAAGAAAAGGGGTCAGTACGAGATATGTACTGAGTATATAAAGCATGAAATACCATTAAGAGAATCATAACGAAATAGAAGATTACAGAAGGCAAGTATGATAATCAAAGATACCAATGCACCTGTCACGACCCAACCCCATGGCCATGACTAGTGCCCGAACTGGACACTCATATACAAACCTGTTAGATATAGTCAGACTTAAACCAAGACAGTATGGGGACTTGTAAAAGCAACTAAGGATTCATAACGTCACATATCATAAACATATCTCCTGAGGAGTCACAGCTAACCAAAGCATAACAAATACGCAAGCCGACAAGGCTGCCACTACATACGGGAATATCCAAAACAAACCATATCGACACAGCTGACCGTAACCCATATACAATCCACATATGTCTACAGACCTCTAAGAGTATAAAAGTGAAATATGACGGGACAGGGCCTCGCCGTACCCCTGGATATATATAAGTCCATATCAAAAGATTTATACCAAGGTAATCCAGGCTCCGGAACAATGCAGCTCTCCGAAACCGCTGAGCAGAAGTCCTAAGCTGGAGGGTCACCAAATCGAGTATCTGTACCTGCAGGCATGAAACGCAGCCCCCCGAAGAAAGAGGGGGGTCAGTATGAGATATGTACTGAGTATATAACGCATGAAATACAATAATGAACATTATGACCGAAATAAAGATTACAGGAGACAAGTATGACAATCAAGATACCGCTGTACTTGTGCCTTATGAAATGAAAATCATGCGAAGGTATATCATATACCATATCTGGCCCATTATGGACTCGGTGAATAAAGTCGTATACATGTATACCATGCCCGGCCCATCAGGGGTCTCGGTGCCATCATCACATCATCATATCATCATATCATCATATATATATATACCGTACCCGACCCTCTAGTGAGGGACTCGGTGAACAATGCAGTGAAACTGTGCACGAAAACATACCCGGCCCGGGACTCAGTGAAAGATATATTACGGAATGCATGAGCAGAGTAGTGAGCAACCATATGCAAACTAAGTCATAGCTTAGACTCAATAGAATAATCAAAATAAACTATCATTTGAAAATCAAGACAATAGTCATATCAAGTACCCTTCGAATGTCACTATGGATTATATCAAAATAGGACGTCTGAAACCATAGACACGTATCAAGACATAATAAAATAAGTTCTGGGAATGAAGAACATTAGCCATCCTAGTGTCTCTAAGAATAGGAGCTTCTTTGGAGCTATATGCTCGTCGTCTGTTTGTTTCATAAAGATCATGCCAAAAGAAAGAAGGGTTAGCTTCACATACATCACGTCATTCAAGAACTCAGTCCAACCACGAACTTCCACAATTAATATGCCAAACCTATAATCGTAAGAATATGCACATCACTTAAGAAGGCTTTCGTATATCATATATATTAATTTATAACTTAATTCTAAACGAAACGGGCAGCATCTCCCCTATATCATTAGTATCTCCCAATTCGGTATATCACCACAGCAGCCCAACAACAAATAAATCTCAACAACACAACATGTATATTCATAACAATTTCATAATACTTTATAACGAGCGAAAAGCTCGAATTAGAATCTGTATAATCCATAGCACCTTTTCGTATGTTTCCTTCTTAACCTTAAAATATTCTCAATATGATAAGGGCCTCATTTACCACAAATCTCAGCTTTATATCTGTCACGACCCAACTAGGGGTCGTGGCGGGTACCCGGAGCCAGCTACCGAGCACCGCTCGCTCTACTACTCATCTTACTCATTTAATGCTCTTTTGCAAATTTTATTCATGGAAGTGTAAGAAAGCATATATTTTATAGAAACATAAATGCTTTATACTTATTTGCCTTTCGGCTATCAAAATAATATATATACATAATAACATCATGTGAGACCATCTAACCCACACTGCGTATCTACGAGCCTCTACTGACATATTATATACATAGACGGAACAAGACTCCGTCATGCCCAAAATATACACATATGTACCAACAAAACAACCATAAGCACCTCCGAACAATGGAGTGCTCTCTATTAGCTGACAGCTACTGAGGATCTGGGCCAAGCTCACCTCCCTGTCTACCTGTGGGCATGAACACAGCGTGCAAAGAAAACAGACGTCAGTACGAATATTGTACTGAGTATGAGAGGCATAAACAATGAACAAAGACATCAATAATATAATGAGAACATCAATGTGAAACATCTGGATCTGAATAACAATCATATGGAAAGTATTGCATGCTGTCTTACTCATACTCATCATCATGTCATATATGCATAGTATGCAAGCTGCCCATCCATGTCGGAACGGTGTGATAATCAATAACATTAGCCCGCGTCCAGGCCTCCCGCGTCTGGGGTACCATCTCATGCCGCCCACTAGTGGTGTCTGCCCATGCCAAAAGGTCATGGTGTATCCGTATAGCTGCCCGCCTTGGCGGTGACTGCCCAGCCAACTAGGCGCGGTGTAATATGCTCATGACATGCTCATCATAGAATACTTATATTAATATGCTTCATCATAATATAACATAGTACATGCACAAGACTCAAGATCAGCTATACTCTATCGGGGTGACATAAGGTCGTGATCCCCCGATTTCATTATGGAGCCATTATGATTATTCTTCCTCACCTTGAAGGAACTAGTACATAAGGTGAGTGTAAGCGACAAATAACATCATTACCAATATGGCCTCATCATATTACATCTCTTATCTTGTATAGACATTCACGGATATAGGCTTCTAGCTTTCTGGAATATGGGAACTCATGAAGTGGGGAAAGGGATTCATGCCATTAGATTGAAAGGACTAGCCTCACATACCTTGGTCGTTTAACTAAGCTATCGCTCACTTGTTCTCCTTCGATATCACGTTGCTACCTTCATGCGAGAATTCGAATTAACATTAGTCAATTGACTACAGGAACGCATCATTAATTCTAGGAAAAATTGGGCAGCACTTCCTTTGTTTATACTACTTTTCCCATGTTCTATACCAACTCCCAACACTCACAATACTACTCACCATATCACAATCAACAATCATCATTTATGCATATTTAGCAAAATCCACCATTTTCCTCCAATTTTCCCCATATTTCTACTTATAGCTCGTCTTTGTGTTTTCACGCATTTAATGCTTGTTTCATGATACACACATCATTATAACGTATTCATAATCACAACTCTTCAACCTTTCATGATTCAATTCCACTATCATTCAATTATGTCACTATTCACTCAATAATGACCCACTTTCTATGTTCTTCTACATTTCAAGTATCTAAGCCTTCAAATACCTTAAACAACATGAAATGATCATAAAAATTACCTTGGATGTTGGTTGAACAAGCCTTGAGTTGAGTTTCTACCTTAGCATCAAAACCCTTTTTCACCTCCTTTGATTTTCTTTGTGGAAGATGAACCATACTTAGTTTTCATACACTTTATTTCATGGATTATGTATTGTTGATCTTAGTCTCCCTTGGATTTCTCTTGTGGTTGAAGAGTAGGGAAAGTTATAGAGGTTTCTTGAGTTGGAAGAGATGGGAAATGAAATGGGTGAAATGAAAAATGACCCCTTACACTTAATTTAAAAGCTGGCCGAGACCCATTATACGGACCAACATACGGTCCGTACTATTTATACGGACCGTATGTACTGGCGTACATTTGGTCCAGTAGCTGGTGGCCTTCTTGGCCAATTATATGGCCAATTATACGGCTGGTATAAATTATACGGTCCGTAGGTTGGACCGTATAAGCCCAGTGGTTCCGTTTTCGTTCTCGTTGTCTCGTTTGATCTCCGATCCTTATGGAACCTTCTTGGCACTTGTTTAACATCTCAACATCAACCTTAAGGACGTTATTACACTTCTCTAAGACACCATCATGCCATCACAAAATCGTTGCTCATTATTCCTACTTGATATACGACTTATGGCTCGCTTTTCTTGACAACTTCCTTTCCTTATCTCGAATGGTTTTGAAATCTCGTTTGGGGTTATCAAACACTATTCCTAACTCATCGAAAGGTCGTTTACGCTATGACCTTCGTTTTCCTGTTCATAGTACAGGTACGGGGAATCTTCCAAGGTGTAACATTCTCCCCCCCCCCCCCCCCTTTTGGAACATTCGTCATCGAATGTTAAACACTCGGGATGCTACAAAAATTTCGCCAGAGTTTGCCCTGTAACTTGGCACTACCAACCTGTCATAACAACTCATAATATCATCGCCTCATAGGGCTACATCATAATATCAACATATTTATGGCCACACATGTTGCTCCCAAAAGCACATGCAAGTATACGTGATCGTACAAGTAATATAGACTGTTAAGTCCAGATATCGATCCCACAGAGACTTAGATTCTACTGTTAAACTAATTCAAATTCGAATGAAACTATTCAAGAAAGTGAAAATCAAGATGTTTGTTGTACTAAACTAAAGCTGAAAAGTAAACAATTTGTGATGGGTGTTTTTAGGACTGGGATTATCTTGACAAAGATTGTAAGAATTTTCAGATGAGAGAAAGATCTAGGGTTATGGCTTTCGACAATCCAGTTGATCTTCAGACAATTTCACCTATTTTCTTTCCTGGGTTACTAGTTAACGGGTTAAGTGTGCTTTATGATATTCTCTCGAACTACTCACAAACCTGTAGATGTTACCTTAATGCCTATATCTCTATGGTCATCAGAGGTAACAAGAACGCCTTTATTCCACCGTATTCAACTAAGTAGGGCTAAAGGGTATATCTCTATCCTCAGTAGCAAAACGATTAAATCGAGCAAACTCTATTTATTCTTATTACGTACGTGAATTCCCTTTCTCAAGTTCAATCCCCGCACCACAGATAGTGTCTAACTATTGGCCAGATAATCAAACAATTAAAACCAAGAATAAATAAGCAACCCACAATATGGAAAATCAATAGATAATAATTGTCATCACATCAACTTTCAAGTTTTTCGCCACAACCCTAGAATTAGGAGATTAGCTACTCATGGTTCGATCATAGACAAAAGAAGCCATGAATAAACTAGGGTTGAAAAAGATGAAAAATAAAGTAACCTAGAAAAAGAAAAAGGAGAACGGTGGCTTACAAATCCTTGAATAATCCCAGAATACCGTTCTCAGCTATAAAAACGTCTATATATAGGCTAGGGTAAAATTAATAATTAAGGAATCCAAATCCTAGTATAATCGGGAAAACATCCGCAGAGTTCCGCTTTCCTTCCGCGATGCGGAAGGAACGCGCAAGGTTCTGCAGCTCTTCGCTTTTTCCCCGCGATACGAGTCGATCGCGGAGTCTGATGACTGAGTTTGGTTGTTCCGCTTTCTTCACGCGATGCGGGTCGATGGCCTGAAGTTCTGAAGCTTCTCGCGATCCTTCCGCGATGCGTAAGGAAAGCGAGGTTCTGTAAATGATTACTCTTCTGTTAGTTCATCCTTTGCGGTAATCGACTTGTCGCCTCAGCCGATCGACATCTTCTACGACTTTCAATCACTTTAAGCACATTTTACATCGTTTGTTGTCATCATACCTATAGACATGAAATGCAACGACATAAGTTCAAATACGACGGTTACCTCATGAATTAAGCGATAAAAGTCATAAGAAGAAGTTGTAATACGACACAAAACATGATATTTGTGCCAAATATCACCTCCCCCCACTTAGACTTTGCTCGCCCTCGGGCAAACACAAACCAACATCATACTACACTTCTAGATCACTCATTCAAACGGGTCTGCAACGGGATTCAGCTAGTATGGCTAACTCTTGAAACGAGATTTTCAAAACAAACCAACAACCCAGATTGCGAAAGTCATGCCAAAGGTTCAAAAACAAAACTCATTTTCAGCACCAAGTACTTCTTTTCAGTGAAAACATTTCGAATTTCAAAACAGTTGACTCAACAACACCACTTTGACACATATAGGTAACCTTATGATCAAGAAATCAACACTTCACCTCTCTATTGCTAATTATGTGCCCTCACCACAACAAAATAGTCCATATCTCATCAAGAATCATATGTTTAACTCAATGGACCTGAAATCAATAAATGCACTCACTCTCACAAAGAATATCACATGTAAAGTACAACATACCATATGCTTGCCCGTAGTGTAACCACTCCACTAATACAAGTCAGACGAACCTAGAATCAAGTAGGACTTCGAGGGTTGTAATGTAGGCTAAGGGACGGGTAGGAATTATTTGGATAATAGTGACTATCCTCCCTAAGCACTTCAATACATATACTTTTATCATTCTTACACAATTTCTTCATTAGTCCTTATTCACACCAACCAACCTTTCAATTTCTCCCAATTCACCCATTTTATTTGTTCTAGCACCATTCTTTAAAAGTCACACAAGTTAGAGGAAAAAACTCTTTTTTTCAGATTTTTTTTTTCTTTCTTTCAATTCCCAGCTAACAAGTGAATTGGTTCTTTTCATTCGGTGCTCCCATTGTCTTTCTAGATTACAATTAACAACCATTTCCCCTTTTTATTTCACCTCCCAACTCCCGTTATACATGTAAATTATTAAAGTGCTCATAGAGTATTTGGATCAAAAATCAAGTTTTATAGAACGAAGTGGTAAAGGTTAATTAACTGCTATCAAAGAAAAGGCTAAAGGCTCAAAAGGGTTAACTAGGGTGCTATTTGCAAGTTGGTAGGACAGCGTTTTAGGCTTTTTAGTGACTAACCAAAGAAATGCCTCTATCACTTTCTAGGCTCAACCAACTTCATTTCGCTTTGTGAACACACAGGGCAAGTTCTAGATGTCAATACCGAACATGGATTCAAATACGAAACCTTACTCATACATGGCACAAAATCAGCGCAAGAGGGATCCGGTTGTCCCTCGAAACAATCAAACATAATGGAACTCAACAATGCCAAGTGGGTCATACGAGTCACCACAAAATAAAACATTTTCAAGTGCTTCCAGGAAAAGTAATACAGTTTCACGGCATGCATTCACAAAACATTTCTAGGTCGTTCATATGCCAAAACTTTACCTATCCCGTGCACCTAGCATTTGAATGTTCTTAGCCTACGGACTAATTTTCCCTCAAGCAGGTTGTCATCCACCCGTCATCAGGAACAGCCCTTCCTATGACTATAAAAGAAAAATCTACCTACGCCCGGTTCAAAGGCCCCCCCTCGGGAAAGAACCGAGGCCATAAGAAAACCAAAGGGGGTGGATGATGAATGCCTACTAATGAAGGACTTAAGAAGTTATCAAAGAAAAATAAAGAAAATAAAATCTTTTTTTTTTTCGACACTAAGATGCAAAACTAAAAAGAAATCCTAAAAAAAAAAAATCCTACGGCATACTAATCATCATCCGCAACCTCAAAACATGGTGTTACAAACCAGGGACGTATTTCCCCACCCCACACTTAAAGGTATGCACTGCCCTCAATGCAGGTACTTTGAAAACCATGGAGGTATTTCCCCACCCCACAATTAAAGGTATGCACTGCCCTCAATGCATATATTTTTGAAAACAAATAAAGCACAAGCGAGGTAAGAAATACTCCCTGGGGCCCCCCACTAGGGCCTAGTCGTCCTCATCTGGCTCTCATCATCAAGGGGCGAATGACCCCACACTTAAAACTCTGGCATGCTCCTCAGCTTTCAACTTTGGGTACTCAGACTTCCCCTAATTGTCATGGCACGACATGAATCAACTTTTTCCTCCACCTCGAACTTATGAATTTCACCCCTAATTTTGCATCCAATTTTCTATCACGCTTCTGGGGCGGTGGTGTGAAAATAAAGGAACC
Source organism: Lycium barbarum (assembly GCF_019175385.1). Classification (NCBI taxonomy): domain Eukaryota; kingdom Viridiplantae; phylum Streptophyta; class Magnoliopsida; order Solanales; family Solanaceae; genus Lycium; species Lycium barbarum. Next base: position 60,838,838 of record NC_083347.1, on the reverse strand, counting down.
AATCAATAGATATCGTTTCTTGAACTTCTTGGCCCTTAATGGAGGAATGTCGCTTTGTCTTTTCGGTGTGAAAAATTTCAGGATGTAAGGCTCTTGTTCCTCATCTATACACTTCTTCATCAATGTGGAAGGCTCGATTTCCATGTCGCCAACCACGCATAATGTAGAAAAATATTTAGAGCGAGGACCAACATGCCCTAACTCTAAAACTGCATTATTTCTAACATCCTCACTTTTGTATGCCTCCTGAACAATGACATCATCAACAAAGATCTGATCGAATGGTTGGAATTCCTCTATCTGCTCCACATGCGGACCACTATCCAAGGTAATTTGTAGTTGGGCATCAGATGCCTCAACCTTTTTATTCATTTGTGCCTGCAATCCATGGATATCTGAGCCAAATTGGTCTATCTCTTGTCCGAGCTCAGTTCTACCTTCTATCAGTTGTGTAGCCATGTTTGTAAGACCATCACGAAGAAACCCATGAAATTTCATTTGTTGAGCTTGTTCTGTTAGCCAAGATTGGCTCACTATCTCTGCTTCTTCAAAGCTATCTACTTGTGGGAACTCGCTCTCTTCTTCTGTTTGAGGTTCGTCTTGAGTATTGGCTAAGCCTATAACTTGTAGTTCATTACAAGTTTCGGCCTCGGCCTGCATCTCTGTGAGGTTGGCACGAATCCTCTCTATGGCTTTCCACATTTCTGCGTTTTGCTCTCTCATTAATGCATCATGCTCCATCATTTGCTCCCCTATTTGCTTCATCATATTGCTAACCCGAGCAATACTTTCCGCATCCTCCACTTCGTTACTCCTGTCAACGTCACAAATAACAGGAGTATCATAATAGGGGCTCGGGGATGGGAAGTGAGAGTTAGGACAACCATTCCAATGACCGTCTTGACCACCACATATTTTACAAATATTCCACTCAAAAGACTGGGAAGGTGCACACAACCCATTCCCGGAAATATTTTGACAGTGTTGCCACAAGTGGGGTCCCCCACAAATCAAACAAGGATCACCAAAATAGGAACAACCAATATTCGACCAATTTGTACTCCAAGATGCCATATCAAGCAAACTAACCAAAATATTAAATTAAAAATAAAATAAAACAATAATAAAAAATAAAAAAAAAACTTGAATAGAAATTCTAAAGTCCAAATTAGAAAAACAGTAATATTGCTAAGTCCCCGGCAGCGGCGCCAAAAACTTGATCCTCCCAAACGCACACGCAAGTATACGTGGTCGTACAAGTAATATAGACTGTTAAGTCCAGATATCGATCCCACAGAGACTTAGATTCTACTGTTAAACTAATTCAAATTCGAATGAAACTATTCAAGAAAGTGAAAATCAAGATATTTGTAGTACTAAACTAAAACTGAAAAGTAAACAATTTGTGATGGGTGTTTTTAGGACTGGGATTATCTTGACAAAGATTGTAAGAATTTTCAGATGAGAGAAAGATCTAGGGTTATGGCTTACGACAATCCAGTTGATCTTTAGACAATTCCACCTATTTTGTTTCCTGGGTTACTAGTTAACGGGTTAAGTGTGCTTTATGATATTCTCTCGAACTACTCACAAACCTGTAGATGTTACCTTAATGCCTATATCTCTATGGTCATCAGAGGTAACAAGAACGCCTTTATTCCACCGTATTCAACTAAGTAGGGCTAAAGGGTATATCTCTATCCTCAGTAGCAAAACGATTAAATCGAGCAAACTCTATTTATTCTTATTACGCACGTGAATTCGCTTTCTCAAGTTCAATCCCCGCACCACAGATAGTGTCTAACTATTGGCCAGATAATCAAACAATTAAAACCAAGAATAAATATGCAACCCACAATATGGAAAATCAATAGATAATAATTGTCATCACATCAACTTTCAAGTTTTTCGCCACAACCCTAGAATTAGGAGATTAGCTACTCATGGTTCGATCATAGACAAAAGAAGCCATGAATAAACTAGGGTTGAAAAAGATGAAAAATAAAGTAACCTAGAAAAAGAAAAAGGAGAACGGTGGCTTACAAATCCTTGAATAATCCCAGAATACCGTTCTCAGCTATAAAAACGTCTATATATAGGCTAGGGTAAAATTAATAATTAAGGAATCCAAATCCTAGTCTAATCGGGAAAACATCCGCAGAGTTCCGCTTTCCTTCCGCATCGCGCAAGGTTCTGCAGCTATTCGCTTTTTCCCCGCGATGCGAGTCGATCGCGGAGTCTGATGACTGAGTTTGGTTGTTCCGCTTTCTTCACGCGATGCGGGTCGATGGCCTGAAGTTCTGAAGCTTCTCGCGATCCTTCCGCGATGCGTAAGGAAAGCGAGGTTCTGTAAATGATTACTCTTCCATTAGTTCATCCTTTGCGGTAATCGACTTGTCGCCTTAGCCGATCGACATCTTCTACGACTTTCAATCACTTTAAGCACATTTTCCATCATTTGTTGTCATCGTACCTATAGACATGAAATGCAACGACATAAGTTCAAATACGACGGTTACCTCATGAATTAAGCGATAAAAGTCATAAGAAGAAGTTGTAATACGACACAAAACATGATATTTGTGCCAAATATCACCTCCCCCCACTTAGACTTTGCTCGCCCTCGGGCAAACACAAACCAACATCATACTACACTTCTAGATCACTCATTCAAACAGGTCTGCAACGGGATTCAGCTAGTATGGCTAACTCTTGAAACGAGATTTTCAAAACAAACCAACAACCCAGATTGCGAAAGTCATGCCAAAGGTTCAAAAACAAAACTCATTTTCAGCACCAAGTACTTCTTTTCAGTGAAAACATTTCGAATTTCAAAACAGTTGACTCAACAACACCACTTTGACACATATAGGTAACCTTATGATCAAGAAATCAACACTTCACCTCTCTATTGCTAATTATGTGCCCTCACCACAACAAAATAGTCCATATCTCATCAAGAATCATATGTTTAACTCAATGGACCTGAAATCAATAAATGCACTCACTCTCACAAAGAATATCACATGTAAAGTACAACATACCATATGCTTGCCCGTAGTGTAACCACTCCACTAATACAAGTCAGACGAACCTAGAATCAAGTAGGACTTCGAGGGTTGTAATGTAGGCTAAGGGACGGGTAGGAATTATTTGGATAATAGTGACTATCCTCCCTAAGCACTTCAATACATATACTTTTATCATTCTTACACAATTTCTTCATTAGTCCTTATTCACACCAACCAACCTTTCAATTTCTCCCAATTCACCCATTTTATTTGTTCTAGCACCATTCTTTAAAAGTCACACAAGTTAGAGGAAAAAACACTTTTTTTCAGATTTTTTTTTTCTTTCTTTCAATTCCCAGCTAACAAGTGAATTGGTTCTTTTCATTCGGTGCTCCCATTGTCTTTCTAGATTACAATTAACAACCATTTCCCCTTTTTATTTCACCTCCCAACTCCCGTTATACATGTAAATGATTAAAGTGCTCATAGAGTATTTGGATCAAAAATCAAGTTTTATAGAACGAAGTGGTAAAGGTTAATTAACTGCTATCAAAGAAAAGGCTAAAGGCTCAAAAGGGTTAACTAGGGTGCTATTTGCAAGTTGGTAGGACAGCGTTTTAGGCTTTTTAGTGACTAACCAAAGAAATGCCTCTATCACTTTCTAGGCTCAACCAACTTCATTTCGCTTTGTGAACACACAGGGCAAGTTCTAGATGTCAAAACCGAACATGGATTCAAATACGAAACCTTACTCACACATGGCACAAAATCAGCGCAAGAGGGATCCGGTTGTCCCTCGAAACAATCAAACATAATGGAACTCAACAATGCCAAGTGGGTCATACGAGTCACCACAAAAAAAAACATTTTCAAGTGCTTCCAGGAAAAGTAATACAGTTTCACGGCATGCTTTCACAAAACATTTCTAGGTCGTTCATATGCCAAAACGTTACCTATCCCGTGCACCTAGCATTTGAATGTTCTTAGCCTACGGACTAATTTTCCCTCAAGCAGGTTGTCATCCACCCGTCATCAGGAACAGTCCTTCCTTTGACTATAAAAGAAAAATCTACCTACGCCCGGTTCAAAGGCCCCCCCCTCGGGAAAGAACCGAGGCCATAAGAAAACCAAAGGGGGTGGATGATGAATGCCTACTAATGAGGGACTTAAGAAGTTATCAAAGAAAAATAAAGAAAATAAAATCTTTTTTTTTTTCGACACTAAGATGCAAAACTAAAAAGAAATCCTACGGCATACTAATCATCATCCGCAACCTCAAAACATGGTGTTACAAACCAGGGACGTATTTCCCCACCCCACACTTAAAGGTATGCACTGCCCTCAATGCAGGTAAACTTGAAAACCAGGGACGTATTTCCCCACCCCACACTTAAAGGTATGCACTGCCCTCAATGCATATAATTTTGAAAACAAATAAAGCACAAGCGAGGTAAGAAATACTCCCTGGGGCCCACTAGGGCCTAGTCGTCCTCATCTGGCTCTCATCATCAAGGGGCGAATGACCCCACACTTAAAACTCTTGCATGCTCTTCAGCGTTCAACTTTGGGTACTCAGACTTCCCCTAATCGTCATGGCACGACATGAATCAACTTTTTCCTCCACCTCGAACTTATGAATTTCACCCCTAATTTTGCATCCAATTTTCTATCACGCTTCTGGGGCGGTGGTGTGAAAATAAAGGAACCAATCAATAGATATCGTTTCTTGAACTTCTTGGCCCTTAATGGAGGACTGTCGCTTTGTCTTTTCGGTGTGAAAAATTTCAGGATGTAAGGCTCTTGTTCCTCATCTATACACTTCTTCATCAATGTGGAAGGCTCGATTTCCATGTCGCCAACCACGCATAATGTAGAAAAATATTTAGAGCGAGGACCAACATGCCCTAACTCTAAAACTGCATTATTTCTAACATCCTCACTTTTGTATGCCTCCTGAACAATGACATCATCAACAAAGATCTGATCGAATGGTTGGAATTCCTCTATCTGCTCCACATGCGGACCACTATCCAAGGTAATTTGTAGTTGGGCATCAGATGCCTCAACCTTTTTATTCATTTGTGCCTGCAATCCATGGATATCTGAGCCAAATTGGTCTATCTCTTGTCCGAGCTCAGTTCTACCTTCTATCAGTTGTGTAGCCATGTTTGTAAGACCATCACGAAGAAACCCATGAAATTTCATTTGTTGAGCTTGTTCTGTTAGCCAAGATTGGCTCACTATCTCTGCTTCTTCAAAGCTATCTACTTGTGGGAACTCGCTCTCTTCTTCTGTTTGAGGTTCGTCTTGAGTATTGGCTAAGCCTATAACTTGTAGTTCATTACAAGTTTCGGCCTCGGCCTGCATCTCTGTGAGGTTGGCACGAATCCTCTCTATGGCTTTCCACATTTCTGCGTTTTGCTCTCTCATTAATGCATCATGCTCCATCATTTGCTCCCCTATTTGCTTCATCATATTGCTAACCCGAGCAATACTTTCCGCATCCTCCACTGCGTTACTCCTGTCAACGTCACAAATAACAGGAGAATCATAATAGGGGCTCGGGGATGGGAAGTGAGAGTTAGGACCACCATTCCAATGACCGTCTTGACCACCACATATTTTACAAATATTCCACTCAAAAGACTGGGAAGGTGCACACAACCCATTCCCGGAAATATTTTGACAGTGTTGCCACAAGTGGGGTCCCCCACAAATCAAACAAGGATCACCAAAATAGGAACAACCAATATTCGACCAATTTGTACTCTAAGATGCCATATCAAGCAAACTAACCAAAATATTAAATTAAAAATAAAATAAAACAATAATAAAAATAAAAAAAAAAATAAAAAAAAACTTGAATAGAAATTCTAAAAAAAAAAAAAAAAAAAAAAAATTAGAAAAACAGTAATATTGCTAAGTCCCCGGCAGCGGCGCCAAAAACTTGTTGCTCCCAAATGCACACGCAAGTATACGTGGTCGTACAAGTAATATAGACTGTTAAGTCCAGATATCGATCCCACAGAGACTTAGATTCTACTGTTAAACTAATTCAAATTCGAATGAAACTATTCAAGAAAGTGAAAATCAAGATGTTTGTTGTACTAAACTAAAACTGAAAAGTAAACAATTTGTGATGGGTGTTTTTAGGACTGGGATTATCTTGACAAAGATTGTAAGAATTTTCAGATGAGAGAAAGATCTAGGGTTATGGCTTTCGACAATCCAGTTGATCTTCAGACAATTCCACCTATTTTCTTTCCTGGGTTACTAGTTAACGGGTTAAGTGTGCTTTATGATATTCTCTCGAACTACTCACAAACCTGTAGATGTTACCTTAATGCCTATATCTCTATGGTCATCAGAGGTAACAAGAACGCCTTTATTCCACCGTATTCAACTAAGTAGGGCTAAAGGGTATATCTCTATCCTCAGTAGCAAAACGATTAAATCGAGCAAACTCTATTTATTCTTATTACGTACGTGAATTCCCTTTCTCAAGTTCAATCCCCCCACCACAGATAGTGTCTAACTATTGGCCAGATAATCAAACAATTAAAACCAAGAATAAATAAGCAACCCACAATATGGAAAATCAATAGATAATAATTGTCATCACATCAACTTTCAAGTTTTTCGCCACAACCCTAGAATTAGGAGATTAGCTACTCATGGTTCGATCATAGACAAAAGAAGCCATGAATAAACTAGGGTTGAAAAAGATGAAAAATAAAGTAACCTAGAAAAAGAAAAAGGAGAACGGTGGCTTACAAATCCTTGAATAATCCCAGAATACCGTTCTCAGCTATAAAAACGTCTATATATAGGCTAGGGTAAAATTAATAATTAAGGAATCCAAATCCTAGTCTAATCGGGAAAACATCCGCAGAGTTCCGCTTTCCTTCCGCATCGCGCAAGGTTCTGCAGCTATTCGCTTTTTCCCCGCGATGCGAGTCGATCGCGGAGTCTGATGACTGAGTTTGGTTGTTCCGCTTTCTTCACGCGATGCGGGTCGATGGCCTGAAGTTCTGAAGCTTCTCGCGATCCTTCCGCGATGCGTAAGGAAAGCGAGGTTCTGTAAATGATTACTCTTTCGTTTGTTCATCCTTTGCGGTAATCGACTTGTCACCTCAGCCGATCGACATCTTCTACGACTTTCAATCACTTTAAGCACAGTTTCCATCGTTTGTTGTCATCGTACCTATAGACATGAAATGCAACGACATAAGTTCAAATACGACGGTTACCTCATGAATTAAGCGATAAAAGTCATAAGAAGAAGTTGTAATACGACACAAAACATGATATTTGTGCCAAATATCAACACACGACCAAAAGTATAAAAATAAAGCATACATACCTCATCTCGTCGACGTTTCATCTTGAGTCTCCTCCGGGGGTTGGAATAAATGCAGGTATTTAGCTTGCATCTTCTCCTCTGCTTCCCATGTCATTTCTTCCCGATTATTGTTTCGCCACAAGACCTTGACTGAAGCGACCTCTTTATTTCGAAGCCTTCGCACCTGTCTGTCTAGGATAGCAACCGGTACTTCTTCATATGTTAGTCCTTCTTTCACATGGACATCATCAACCGGAACGATTCTCGTTGGATCTCCGATGCACTTGCGGAGCATCGAAACATGGAAGACTGGATGCACGGACTCAAGCTCTGAAGGCAAGTCCAGTTCGTAGGCTACTCGATCCACCTTACGGATGATTCGATAAGGTCCAATGTATCTTGGACTCAACTTCCCCTTTTTACCAAATCTCATTACTCCTTTCATAGGCGAAACATTCAAAAATACCCACTCATTAACTTGAAATTCCAAGTCTCGTCGACGGTGGTCCACATAAGACTTTTGACGACTTTGGGTTGTTAACAGTCGGTCTTGAATCACTTTAACCTTTTCAACTGCTTGTTGGATTAAGTCGAGGCCTATGAATTGTGTTTCTCCGAATTCAAACCATCCAATTGGAGATCTACATTTCCTTCCATACAAGGCTTCATATGGAGCCATTTGAATACCGGAATGATAGCTGTTGTTATAGGCAAATTCAATAAGGGGTAAATGCTCATCCCAACTACCACCGAAGTCCAGCACACATGCTCGTAGCATATCTTCCAAGGTCTGAATAGTGCGCTTGGCTTGCCCGTCGGTCTATGGATGAAACGCCGTGCTGAGCTTAACTTGAGTGCCTAGACCTTCTTGAAAGGACTTCCAAAACTTGGCTGTACACTGTGCCCCTCTGTCTGTAATAATGGCCAAAGGAATTCCATGGAGTCGCACGATTTCCTTTAGATACAACCTGGCATAGTCTTATGCTGAATACGTGGTTCAAACTGGGAGGAAATGAGCTGCTTTTGTGAGTCTGTCCACGATAACCCATATAGAATCATATTTGCCTCGGGAACGAGGTAATCCTACAATAAAGTCCATATTAATTTCTTCCCATTTCCATGTAGGAATCTCTATTTCTTGCAATAAGCCTCCTGGCTTTTGATGTTCAGCTTTTACTTGTTGGAAATTCGAACATTGGGCTACAAATTCTGCTATGTCTCTCTTCATACCGTTCCACCAGTATATCGATTTGAGGTCATGATACATTTTGGTTGCACCGGGATGAATAGAATACTGAGAATAGTGAGCTTCCTCTAGAATCCTTTGGCGCAATCTTGCCACATCCGGTACGCATAGCCTGCCCTGATATCTGAGAACCCCTTCTGTGGAGATTTCAAATGGGGACTTTTCCTTCTCACGAAATAGGTCTCGGTAGTGGCTTAACTGGGAATCTTCGTACTGTCGTTCCTTTACTTCTGTACTCAAGGATGAAACTGTGGGGTTACTAATGCTGATACCTGTGCTACCCGAATCAATTGCGCGTACACCAAGATTAGCTAGTCGCTGAAGCTCACAACCCATTTCTTTCTTTTCTGAAGGGACTTCACATAAGCTACCCATTGATCGACGGCTAAGCACATCAGCCACTACGTTAGCTTTTCCCGGGTGGTACAGAATATTTACATCATAGTCTTTCAACAGTTCTAACCACCGCCTCTGATGCAGATTCAACTCCTTTTGCTTGAAACTATATTGAAGACTCTTGTGATCTGTATAGATATCAATAAGTACACCATACAAATAATGCCTCCATATTTTTAAAGCATGAATAACCGCGGCCAATTCAAGATCATGGGTTGGATAATTCTGCTCATGCTTCCGCAATTTTCTCGAGGCATATGAAATAACTTTGCCATGCTGCATTAATACACATCCTAGTCCCACACCAGAAGCATCGCAATATATAACATAGCCTTCTGACCCTTCTGGAAGTGTTAGCACTGGGGCTGAAGTCAATCTGTCTTTCAACTCCTGAAAACTACATTCGCACGCATCGTTCCATTGGAATTTAGCAGATTTCTGAGTTAACTTCGTCAGTGGGGCTGAAATAGAAGAAAAGCCCTCTACGAATCTTCTGTAATAACCTGCCAAACCCAGGAAACTACGAACTTCTGTGGGTGTCGTAGGCCTTGGCCAAGTCTTCACAGCTTCAATTTTCTGAGTTCAACTCGGATACCATCATCAGAAATAACATGGCCTAGGAATGCCACAGAATTCAGCCAAAACTCCCACTTTGCGAACTTTGCATATAATTCCCGAGCTCGGAGAACACCAAGGATAGTTCTTAGATGATCTGCATGTTTTGACTCTGTGCGAGAGTATACCAAAATGTCGTCGATAAATACTATCACAAAGAGATCTAAGAATGGTCTGAACACATTATTCATTAAATTCATAAACACCATCGGGGAATTCGTCAACCCAAACGACATTACTCGGAACTCGTAGTGACCATATCTTGTCCTGAAGGCAGTCTTGGGAATATCCGCTTCTCTAATTCTCACTTGATGATAACCAGATCTCAAATCTATCTTGGAAAACCATTTAGCGCCCTGAAATTGATCAAACAAATTGTCAATTCTGGGGAGGGGATACTTGTTCTTTACCGTTACCCTATTCAGCTGTCGGTAATCAATGCACATCCGCAGGGATCCATCCTTCTTCCTCACGAACAAGACCGGTGCTCCCCACGGTGATGAGCTGGGCCTTATAAACCCCTTTTCAAGCAAGTCCTTTAACTGTGCCTTCAGCTCTTTCAATTCTGCCGGAGCCATTCGATAAGGAGGAATGGAAATAGGCTCAGTGTCCGGTAACACATCAATAGTGAAATCAATTTCCCTCTTAGGAGGGAGACCTGGAAGTTCGTCCGGAAATACATCAGAGAATTCATTCACTACCGAAACAGATTGGAAAGCTGGCGACCTTGCCTCAGTGTCATGGACCCGAACTAGATGATAAATATAGCCTTTAGCTATCATTTTGCTTGCCTTAAGGTAGGAAATAAACCTACCCTTTGGGGTTGCCATATTACCCTTCCATTCAAGTATGGGCTCTCCCGGAAACTGAAACTGAACCATTTTCGTCTGACAATCAACATTAGCATAGCACGAAGCCAACCAATCCATACCCATGATTACATCGAAATCTACCATTTCCAGCTCGATCAGATTGGCTTTAGTTTGACGATCACATATCACGATAACACAGTCCTTGTACACTTTCCTCGCTACTACCGGATCACCAACCGGAGTGAACACTTCAAAAGGTTTAATCGGCTCGGATTGCACCCCAATACAATCATCAACATACGGAGTGACATAAGAGAAAGTATAACCTGGATCGATCAAAGCATATACATCACGGGAAAATATAGTCAATGTACCTGTGACAACATCTGGGGAAGACTCAAGATCCTGTCGCCCAGCCAAAGTATATACACAGGGCTGAATGGTACCTGAAGTAGATGCTCCCCCTCTGCCTCTGCCTCTACCTGCGGTGGTCTGAGAAGGCTGTGCTGTCAGGCGTACTGAGGAAGACCCAACTGTTGACCCTGTAGGCTGAGTCCCAACTCTACCTCTCGCCGAAGGATAATCTCTCATCATATGGCCAACTTGCCCACAGGCATAACATGCATCCGAACCCTGACGGCACTGCCTGAAATGCAATCTACCGCAATGACTGCACCGCGGCACTGGAGGTCTCCGCTGACTATAATCTCCTCTAGACTGAAAATCTGAGGCCCTCGAACTCTGGCCCTGTCCTGACTGAAAGGAACGATCAGCCCTCCTGTCTGAGAATCTGGGAGGCGCACTAGTCGCTGACTGACCTGAGTGTCTAGAGTGCATCTGTCTCGGTCCCCCTCTATATTCACTGCTCGCTCCCATAGATCTAGCCCTCTTACCTTGCCTTCTGTCATTATCACGATCACTTCTTTGCTGCTGCTGTCGCTCCTCAAGATTTTGAGCATGTGCCTGTATTCGGGAAATATCCATCCCGTCTTGCAAAGAGGCCGTCAGACAATCTCTAAACAAATGTGACCCCAAACCACTCACGAACCTGTGTACACGATCGCCCATGTCGGTCACCATAGTCGGGGCATACCTGGCCAGAGCATTAAACTGCATACTATACTCCCGAGCACTCATACTTCCTTGCTTCAGATTCAAAAACCTGTCCGCTCTAGCTCGGCAGACCTCGGGCGGTAAATAATGACGAATAAAGGCATCCACGAATTCCTGCCAAACCGGAGGAGGCGCATTCTCTCCTCTTGATGCCACCCAATTGTTGTACCATAATACCACCACATCGCGGAGTCTATAAGAGGCCAACTCCACGGATTCGGTCTCAGAAGCATGAATGATCTTTAAGGTCCTCAACATTTCATCAATGAAGTTTTGCGGATCTTCGTCCGGCTTCGACCCAAAGAACTCCGGAGGATTTAGAGTCATAAAATCACGGGCTCTCGTACTAGCTGAACGATCACTCGGGCCCGCACCCTGTCATTGTGCCTGAGCGGCAACCAATTGTGTCAATAAATGTATGGCCTCGGTCACTTGTTGACCCGAAGAACCCGGTGGAGGATTCGGAGTCGAGGCTCCTCCTTGCTCTTCTACATTGGGCGGGGCCTCATTTTGTGATTCGCCCTCCTCTACATTCATCGGAGGCTCTCTCTCTGCTCGCCTTTTTGTCGTAGCTTTGCCCTTCTGGGCGGCGGTAGCTTTTCCCTTTGGCGGCATATTCTGAAATCATAATACACTTTTAGGAGGGATATAATCTTAGACATGGCTCTATCGCACGATCTCAAAAGAAGAAAGACGGTCATTTTCCTAAATGCCCTGTAGCTTCTTGTTTATTAGTGTGGCGCGCTACACACCATAAACAAGAATCTACAAGACACGGCTCGTAGACACTTCCTAGGACGAACTGCTCTGATACCACTTCTGTCACGACCCAACTAGGGGTCGTGGCGGGTACCCGGAGCCAGATACCGAGCACCGCTCGCTCTACTACTCATCTTACTCATTTAATGCTCTTTTGCAAATTTTATTCATGGAAGTGTAAGAAAGAATATATTTCATAGAAACATAAATTTTTTATACTTATTTGCCTTTCGGCTATCAAAATAATATATATACATAATAACATCATGTGAGACCATCTAACCCACACTGCGTATCTATGAACCTCTACTGACATATTATATACATAGACGGAACAAGACTCCGTCATGCCCAAAAAATACACATATGTACCAACAAAACAACCATAAGCACCTCCGAACAATGGAGTGCTCTCTATCAGCTGACAGCTACTGAGGATCTGGGCCAAGCTCACCTCCCTGTCTACCTGTTGGCATGAACAAAGCGTCCAAAGAAAACGGACGTCAGTACGAATATTGTACTGAGTATGAGAGGAATAAACAATGAAGAAAGACATCAATAATATAATGAGAACATCAATGTGAAACATTTGGATCTGAATAACAATCATATGGAAAGTAATGCATGTTGTCTTACTCATACTCATCATCATGTCATATATGCATAGTATGCAAGCTGCCCGTCCATGTCGGAACGGTGTGATAATCAATAACATTAGCCCGCGTCCGGGGTACCATCTTATGCTGCCCACTAGTGGTGTCTGTCCATGCCAAAAGGTCATGGTGTATCCGTATAGCTGCCCGCCTTGGCGGTGACTTCCCGGCCAACTAGGCGCGGTGTAATATGCTCATGACATGCTCATCATAGATGTCACACCCCGATCTTACGAGGGTGTGATGGGCACCCGACCCCATACTCGGAGCCGAGCGAACCCGTTGACTCTTATTACACACATAGTCTCCTTGAGCTCTTAAATCAAATATAATGAAATACATAGTAACGATTTCAAAATCTTTCTTTTCATCGTACTCAATTCAAATAAATTCTATCGTCACATGAAACTTGTAACATGAAATACAATAACACATCGGCTGGTGGAGCAGCTTACAATACCGACATTCTATACCCACGACTCTGTCTGCAAAGTCTCTAACTTCGAACAAGACATCATAGCATAATACTCTGACCCGGCAACTCTCCAGGGGCAAATGGAGCTTGCCAACTTCGCTGGAACATCTTCTATAATGGCTTCTACTCATCTGGGTGTACCTGCGCGGCATGAAACGCAGCCCCCGAAGAAAGGGGGTCAGTACGAGCAATGTACTGAGTATGTAAGGCATGAATAGTAACATAGTAAGAGATGTAATTATGAATAATAACAGAATGGAGATATAGAGCACATCATGGGGTAAAAGAGTAACCTGTACATCTGAATGCCTTTTAGGCGGGTACCATGCATGCTTAGTGCTGCGAAACGTGCAGCCCGATCCATATATATACATATCATATTTTACTTTCTTTGAAAACATTTCTTTTTCATATATATGTAAAATAGAACATATCATATTGCCGAGGCGTCGGCTCCGATCCATTTAGCCACATATATCCCGCGTCCGGGACGATATTAACCGATGTGGGATTTGCCTGAACCAATGTGGGATTTGCCTAAAAAAATGCGGGATTCGCCTAAACCAATGTGGGATTCGCCTAAGGCAAGCCTTACACTCACCCCCCTTTGGGACTCAGCGTTCTTGCTGAGGTTTGCCCCACCACTGGGTTTGCCCCACCACCGACTCCGATACCAACTGATCAGGTGGCAATGCGTCTATAGCGCCTCACCTTTCCCCTTACCCCATATACATATACATATATCATGTTCATGTAGCGTATACATATATCATATACATATATCATATAAGCAGCATGCAGGAGAGCCCAAAGAATGTTATGCCTCTATCAGAGGGACATAAGGTCGGTAACCTCTGAATATATTATGGAAGACTCGATGGACAAGTATACTTACCGACACCTGAAGGCTCAGAAACAAGTTTCGGGTCAATCCGACTTAGTATTAGAAAGTTACGAGCGTTTGAAGTACAGAACCTTCCATGAACGTTTCAGAAGCTATTTTTGGAAAATCAAAGCAATAATCATATCAAGTACCTTTCGAATATCGCTATGAATCAAATCAACATAGAACTTTTGGAACCACACACTTGTATCAAGACATAGCAAAATAGTTCTTCGGAAATCAAGAACATTAGCCATCCTAGTGGCTCTAAGAATAGGAATTTCTTTGAAATCATACATATACTTTGTCATGTTGGTTTCACAAAGATCATGCCAAAAGAAAGAAAGGGTAAGCCTTACATACATGTTCCACGTCCTATTAGCTACGCTTATTCGACCAAACTTGCTAGTCTACATTCAAGAGAATTGGCATAATCATTAGATTCATCGACATATACTTGTCTTAGTCTTTCAAATGAATTCATTTATATTCTACCGAAATTTCGGCAGCATTTCCCCTGTAAATACACTATCCCCGAGAATTTAACTCGGCCAATTTATCAACGACAATCCGAGAATTCAACTCGACCAAATTATCCGCAACAATACCAACAATCATACTAACAACTTTAACAATCAATCCAAAATATATTCTAACATTAGCAACCTTCGTCACACAATTCAACGGTATTTCATTTATATTCAATTCAATCACATATTATCAAGCTAACACCAATGATCCCACATTCAAGTATTAATCCGAAATCTTTCTAACATGATTCAAAAATACTTCAAACAATTCACATAACATTCAAAACAACCCAATCAACCTACTACTTCACCCGAGACCTTCCAAATTCAACAAGAACAATAACAACCTATTTCCTTCTTTCAATTTCAATTACAACACCCCAACTTACAATCTTCCAAATACATGTCTCACTTCCAAATTCATGAATTATATTTACAACCTACACATTAGCAATATCATTCCTACAAATATAAGAAACCATACTAATGTCACATTAACTTCTTCAACAATCCCACAATGATTCCAACTTCATTTCAATTCATCAAACCTTCATTTTTATTATGGAATCCACAATATCAACAATCAAACTACTAAATAAAATCAATTCATCATACCTACACAACATGGCCCTATTCGGCCACCACCTCCACATATATAAATCATGAATTTCATCCATTTCCACATACTTCAACACTCACAAATCATCCATAACACATGAAAGAAGGGGTTAAACTTTACCTTTATTCTTTGACTCCTCTATTCGGCTAGAGCTTCCATCTTGCACCGTGAATATTTTGCTTGTTCCAACAACCACTCCATATTAATTAGGGCCTTCAAATTAGTTGGAATACTAGAAGAAAATATTTTTTCTTGATAAATTTTCTTGGCACCAAATTTTGGAACCTTGGCCGAATGGCCCTATTTTTTTCTCTCCAAGTTTTCTTCTTGAAATTTCATGAATAATTTGTCTTGCTTGGTCATCTCTCTACATATATATATATATATATATATATATATATATATATATATTGCTCCTCCCAATACCAAGTGGACACATGCCCCCTTTCTTGAAGTTTCTTAAATTAAAAAAAAGGATGACTAATTATCTTATTTTGTCATCACTTTTCCATATATATATATATATATATATATATATGGCTCCTACTAATACCATGTGAACCTCCTTGAATATTTTGTGAAATTCCCATTTTACCCTTAGCCTTTCTCAATATTTCCATACCAATAAACAACTTGTTCACTAAAATAATTTGGAAAATAGACGTACCTTTAACTTCTCGCAATTATCTTGAATTATCCGAACGTACAAAATACGAGCTATAACAATAGAATACTTATAGTAATATGCTTCATCATAATATATTTATCATAGTACATGCACAAGACTCAAGATCAGCTATACTCTATCGGGGTGACGTAAGGTCGTGATCCCCCGATTTCATTATGGAGCCATTATTATTATTATTCTGCCTCACCTTGAAGGAACTAGTACATAAGGTGAGTGTAAGCGATAAATAAAATCATTACCAATATGGCATCATCATATCACATCTCTTATCTTGTATAGACATTCACGGATATAGGCTTCTAGCTTTCCGGAATATGGGAACTCATGAAGAGGGGAAAGGGATTCATGCCATTAGACTGAAAGGACTAGCCTCACATACCTTGGTCATTTAACTAAGCTATCGCTCACTTGTTCTCCTTCGATAACACGTCGCTACCTTCATGAGAGAATTCGAATTAACATTAGTCAATTGACTACAGGAACACATCATTAATTCTAGGAAAAATTGGGCAGCACTTCCTTTGTTTATACTACTTTTCCCATGTTCTATACCAACTCCCAACATTCATAATACTACTCACCATATCACAATCAACAATCATCATTTATGCATATTTAGCAAAATCCACCATTTTCCTCCAATTTTCCCCATATTTCTACTTATAGCTCGTCTTTGTGTTTTCACGCATTTAATGCTTGTTTCATGATACACACATAATTATAACGTATTCATAATCACAACTCTTCAACTTTTCATGATTCAATTCCACTATCATTCAATTATGTCACTATTCACTCAATAATGACCCACTTTCTATGTTCTTCTACATTTCAAGTATCTAAGTCTTCCAATACCTTAAACAACATGAAATGATCATAAAACTTACCTTGGATGTTGGTTGAACAAGCCTTGAGTTGAGTTTCTACCTTAGCATCAAAACCCTTCTTCACCTCCTTTGATTTTCTTTGTGGAAGATGAACCCTACTTAGTTTTCATACACTTTATTTCATGGATTATGTATTGTTGATCTTAGTCTCCCTTGGATTTCTCTTGTGGTTGAAGAGTAGGGAAAGTTCTAGAGGTTTCTTGAGTTGGAAGAGGTAGGAAATGAAATGGGTGAAATGAAAAATGACCCCTTACACTTAATTTAAAAGCTGGCCGAGACCCATTATACGGACCAAATACGGTCCGTACTATTTATACGGACCGTATGTACTGGCGTACATTTGGTCCAGTAGCTGGCGGCCGTCTTGGCCAATTATACGGCTGGTATAAATTATATGGTCCGTAGGTTGGACCGTATAATGCCCAGTGGTTCCGTTTTCGTTCTCGTTGTCTCGTTTGATCTCCGATCCTTATGGAACCTTCTTGGCACTTGTTTAACATCTCAACATCAACCCTAAGGGCGTTATTACACTTCTCTAAGACACCATCATGCCATCACAAAATCGTTGCTCGTTATTCCTACTCGATATACGACTTATGGCTCGCTTTCCTTGACAACTTTCTTTCCTTATCTCGAATGGTTTTGAAATCTCGTTTGGGGTTATCAAACACTATTCCTAACTCATCGAAAGGTCGTATACGCTATCACCTTCGTTGTCCTATTCATAGTACAGGTACGGGGAATCTTCCAAGGTGTAACAATATCATATAATTACAACAAGAAAAATAGCCCATAACTCCAACTCTATCACATAACAATTCTACTCGCAAGATCGTATTTATTTCATCTAGCAACGTAGATACGACTGGGGTAACTCAAATACATCTAGGAGAGAGGGTTTCTTACCTTATATGCCAAGATTTAATCTTCTTCCACTTTACTTCCCTTCGAAGAAAGCCCGGAATCAACAACACGATAAAATGGAATAATGAGATTGAAGCGGTGCGCCAAACCGTATGTTGTTCCTGACGAAAATTACACTTTGATCTCCTAAATTTCATGATCACGTTGCTGCCTATAAATATTTAAATTCATCTTTGCAGCTATACCAGGATAATAACCATATTTGTTTTCATACACGCTCTTGGTTAAGCTTGGAAAAAAAATGATCTGCTTCCTTGAAATGGACTGCCACGTATTGATAAAAAAATAGAGCACTTCATATGTAAAAAAAAATCGTGTTGCTGTTATCCTTTGTTAAGAAACGAAAATGTTACTTGGTTCATATGTAGGATAATATTGCTGCACGTTATGTATTTTCAAGAGAATATACCAACAGAATGTTTCCTTACTTTGTTGCCTCTTAGTGATCATGGGGTCCACCCATATCAAATTGTCCCCATTTGATCTTATCATTCACCTATGTAGAATTAATTGTCACTAGGTACTTACTCCCCCTTAAAACACGTGGAAGAGGTGTTGCATTGTCAACCCTTATCCACTACTCTAATAATTTATTACTTTATCTGCTCTTCAATCCAACATTTAATTAATTACATATATAATTAATTTCTTTATCTCAATTCACTTAAATATGGAAGACTTTTAACATACTTTATATACTCATTATCATAATCATGTGGTAGAACTCTAATCCATAACCTTCTTATAAATACACCAAATATTATTCCCAATCACCGCCATCATACTTGTTAAGTCCTAAATTATTTCGGGACCTCATCCTTTTATACACCGAGCTCTTAATTTACATGCTTGAATATGATCAACTCCCCCGTGCTCGGATAATTTCCTCATGTTGAATGGTTCAATTTCCTAGTCTAAAAATACGGAATATTATAACTTGGACCGTATTTCATTTAAATAAATTTCGAACCTCAATTTCATTGTAAATGATAAAAGTTTTATAATTACCAACAATTACTTACTCATCTTTGATCCATAAGTGTAATGATCTCCATGGTGACAAGACCAAAAACGTGGAAGCATAGCATGTATAGTAATCCATACTCATCCTTGCTGGCACATGCAATATTCTTAGCTTTCCAAGGCAATGGTTTTCCTTTAATTATTTCAAGTAATAAAAAGGTTAATGAAGACCATGTGGGATGGCCCACCATTTATCACAAAAACATATCCATTTTTTTTTATTCTTCACGTGACATTTCTAAAGAGCAAATGCTCTTGTACCAATTCTTTCTTTAGTATTAAGTGCATGTATATGTATATCAACTTGCTGCCTTATGCCAACAACTTCCATGGAATTTTTTTCATATAATATTTATCCCACAATCTTAATTAATTTATGTCTTTCGCTATAATTCTTCAGGGCTCGGGTTCAGTTACTTATGTCGAGGGGTTCAAACCATAACCCGAAAGCTCAGGGTATTACATCGATGAAACTTATACTCTCCGTTCACTTAACATCTAACCTTCACGAACATGGTCTTAAATTCTTATATACTCGAATGACCTCGAAGATAGTCCCGCTCTCCAAGTGTACAATGACTAACTCACGGTGAAACTCGACGTACTAAAGTACGAGGCGTAACATCCTTCCCCCCTTTAGAACATTCGTCCCCGAATGTTAAACCAGTCCTATACTCCAAATACTTCCTCAAGTGTCCTTTCTGTCACGACCCTGTAAGGGCCGTGACAGGTACCCGGGGCTAACCACCGAGCACCGCTCGTGCCATCACTTATTAAGCTTATTTAGCAATCATTTATTCGATTCATGCTTATCCTATGTGGGTAGTGTCACGACCCAGCTAGGGGCCGCGACGGGTACCCGGAGCTAGTTACCGAGCACCGCTCACTCTACTACTTGTCTCGCTCATGTAATCCTTTTTTATCAATTTTACATACCAATTGTAGGAAAATCATATTTAATCAAAATATGAATACTTTATATACATTTGCCTCTTGGCCATCAAAATAATATATATACATCTGAAAACATCTTGTGAGACCATCTAACCCACACTGCGTATCTACGAGCCTCTACTAACATAATAAATACATAGATGGAACAAGACTCCGTCATGCCCAAAATATGCATATGTGAATGTACATCAAAAGAATAGCCATAAGCACCTCCGAACAATGGAGTGCTATCTATCAGCTGATAGCTACTGAGGACCTGGACCAAGCTCTCCTCCCTGTCTACCTGTGGGCATGAACACAGCGTCCGAAGAAAGGACGTCAGTACGAATATTGTACCGAGTATGAGAGGCATACATAATGAAAGGAACATCAATAATATGAGGATAACATCAACATGAGACATCTGGATCTGACTGATAATCATAAATGAAGTAATGCATGCTATCTTACTCATACTTATCATCATAACATGTATGCATCATATGCAAGCTGCCCGTCCATGTCGGAACGGTGTGATGATCAATAATATTAGCCCGCGTCCAGGCCTCCCGCGTCCGGAGTACCATCTCATGCCGCCCACTAGTGGTGTCTGCCCACACCCGTAGGTCGTGGTGTATCCGTATCGCCGCCCGCCGAAGCGGTGTCTGCCCGGCCAACTAGGCCCGGTGTGAATGCAATCATGACATGCTTATGGAAATGCTCATAGTAATATGCTTATCATAAAGTACTTATCTTATCATAATGCGTATATAAGACTCATGATCAACTTTACTCTATCGGGGTGACGTAAGGTCGTGATCCCCCGATTACGTTATGGAACCATCATGGACATTCTGCCTCACCTTGAAAGGACTAGTACATAAGGTGAGTGTAGGCAAGGAATAACATCATCGTCATTCTAGTGTCATCATATCGTATAGC